>NC_067408.1:24833390-25450663 GCF_009764475.1 Pristis pectinata | reverse complement strand
ATTTATGTTTTGTAGAATAAAATGACAGCTTTCAAATCCATTTAAAAAATGGAAATTTGTAATGAATTATATGCAGATTTGCAAACTGAACTGAGATCCATGAGATTGTTTGGACTGTGTACGATGTGGAGACGATTAGCCCCATGAGTGCTAAATGTGGAAAATTGTACTGTTACATAAGTGAGGAGTGCAAATGCCCAACATGCACACAGCCTTAATGTGAAGAGAGGAAGAGATCTGTGCATTCTAATAATTCACAAACAAAACGAAGAAGTGTTTGCTAAAGCAAAGGGTGTTTGTTGAATATAGTCAATTGATTATAAGATGTGGCATAATATTTTGAGCTTCTATAAAATCTTCTTCAGGACTTGAAAGGAGTGATTCATGGTTGGTGATATTCAAGCTTTGGAAAGGTGCAAAGGAGGATAATTGGGATAATTCTCAGTTTAAAGAATCTTAATTAGTCTAAATGAGCTGGCCCTTCAGATAAGTTTAGACTTAAGGGTGACGTGTTGAAGCTTTGTAAGCTACTGAAGGAAGTAGTGCAGGGTAATGGCACTGACAGGATGGCTTTACAAAGAACTCCCTCAGTGCTGTTACAATTCTAGGATTCAGTGATTATGTTCAAGTTGTTTACTTGTTTCTGTTTCCACATTACAGCAATGAACATGTCTCAAAAATGGCCTTTGGTTTCAAAGTGCTTTCGGTCAACCTGAAACCATGCAGAGTGTTATTGAAATGTAAGCTTTCCAAATAGGTTAGGGAGGATCACAATCACAGTGTTAAGTTGTATGAGAACAGATCTATGTTAGATGTCAGGAGGTGGTTCTTTTCCCCAAGGGACAGTGAATTTCTGGTCATTGCAATGGATGTCAGTTCACTCAATTCTTCCGAGAGCTGGACCTATTTTTTGCTGGGAGAGTTAACGTTTCTTGCAGAAGTGTAGGTAAGGCAATGGAATCCACAGCAGTGACCTCTTGGTCTATTTTCAATGCCTTGGGGGAAGAGGGGAGTGGGCAGAGACATTTCGCACTTCAAGGTTTGTTATTGCCTTACTCATGGTGTTAGGATGTAGTTGCCGTCACAATTCTTGAGGTAGGTTTAACAACCCAAAATGTAATTCCATTGTGACTATTTAATTCCACTGAAACTGAATCTCAAGGAAGTTATAAGTGTAACCAATTGTTACAAATGACATTGCATTTGACTGCCTAAAACACCAAATTGTGATTTTGTGACACATGGAAAACTTAATCAAACAGTGGACACAATAATAGACAGAGGTGTGGGGAGAGAGTTAGGTCCTGTTTGCTCAGTCCAGGAAAGGAGGGATGAGTGTGAAACTCGGCATTAGATCGAAAAGGAAGTTGCAAGTTCAGCTTCTGTGATTTCTTACCTTAAAAGTAAGGCCCTGAGCCACAACAGCACTGCATTTGTGGAAGGATGACCTGGTTAGTCACCAGACGCTATGCCTCATTGGATCATTGGTGGATTGATCCCAAAGAAGTTTGTGAAGATATGCAGGGCTCAGCTTGTAGCAAGGAGGGATAGAGAGACAGGGAAGGATATCATAGTGTCAGCTGTTCCATCACGTTTATTGTCATCTCTCTTCCTTGAGTAAACACATTTCATCATAGATGGATTTTTGTTATTTGTTAAAATCCCAGTCAGGGTGGTAATTCAATTACCAGCCTGCTGTAAACAAAAGTAGCAGAGGTTGACCATTCTCACGGTGACTTCAGAGGTATTAGGTTGGATTGTGCTTCATTGTAGATGGTAGAACTCCCCGAGACACGTTCCACTGCTCAGCACTTTGACTTCTGTGTTCGGACTGCAGCTCAGAAGTTTGGAACATGTTTGATATGGATGCTGGCTCACCTGACCTCCTGTTCTGCGTTGGACTCACTACCAAATCCAGCAGTGGTTCTGTGAGTACTGAGCCAAAGAGGTGGATGTACTTTGACCTGGCCCTTAACTTTACGACAGCCCATGCTTGTATGGGTCCTTGACCTTCATTAAAAAGGTAAATTTATCCATATTGTTTATTTATCTTTATTTCACTATGTTTTAATGTTTTAACAATAGCATTGTGTATTATTAACTATAAGGTTTTTACAATTGTTTATAGTTTTATTCCCTTCAACTATTTATAACTTGCTGTAAAAGACCTTGACAGTAGTGAGCTGCTAATGGCCTCAGGGTGGTGCTTGGCGCAGGGCAGTCAGTCTGCCTCATGGAAGGGTTGCAGAGGCCTCCAGCACAGCCCATCCCATGTGCTGTGGCAGGCAAATGTGGCTGTGAGATTAATGCCGGGACTGAGAGCATCCGGCAAGGATCGCCCTTGATCTGGCCCAACAATATGTCACCAAAAACTTGTATCAGATAATCTATTCTCACACCACCTTTAAGAGCAGTTTCAAATCATTACTAGCACATAACATGTCCACAAGAACACAACAAAAGAGGATTCTCAAACCTGTCCTACCATTCAATATGATCATGGATGACTCATGCTAGCCTCAACTCCTCTTCTGTGCCAGTTCCGCATAACCATCAGTTCCTCGACCTTTCAAATACTTATCTATATCCACTTAGATACATCTGATGATGGATCTAATGAGGCCTCCACCCTCAAGGGCAGAAAATTCCAGAGATTCACTGCTCTTTGAGAGAAGAAATTTCTACACACCTCAGTTTTAAATGATTGAGCCCCTTATTTTGTGATGACTCTCCCACTTGTGAAAACATCTCGGAGTCCACCATGTCAAGCCATCTGAGAAGCTTAACCTTAAATCCTTTTTTAGGTGTGTACAGTATCCCAGGTGTGGACTCACCAACATGGTGTACAACTATAACAAAATTTTTCTATTCTTCAACTCTTAACTCCTTTGCAAAACCTCTCTATACTTAAACTCCAATTACTTGTCTGCCTGCTAACATTTTGTGATTCATTCACTAGAACGACTAGATCCCTCTAAACTTCTGTCATTCGTCCATTTAGATAATAATCCGGCTTATGATTCCTTTCACTGAAATGCATGGCAGCCTTCAATACTATAATTCCAAGCAAGCTCATCACCAAACTCTGAGACCTAGGACTCAACACCTCCCTCTGTAACTGGATCCTTGACTTTTTGACCAACAGACTGCAATCAGTGAGGATAGGCAGCACTATCTCCAGCACGATTACTCTCAACACTGGTGCCCCACAAGGCTGCATCCTCAGCCCTCTACTCTACTCCCTATATACTCATGACTGCCTGGCCAAATTCTGCTCTAACTCCATCTACAAGTTTGTAGATGATATCACTGTAGGGGGCCGTATCTCAAATAATGATGAGTTGGAGTACAGGAAGGAGATAGAGAGTTTAGTGACATGGTGTCATGACAACAACCTTTCCCTCAATGTCAGCAAAACAAAAGAGCTGGTCATTGACTTCAGGAAGGGGGGTGGTGTACTTGCACCTGTCTACATTAACGGTGCTGAGGTCTAGAGGGTTGAGAACGTCAAGTTCCTGGGAGTGAACATCACCCAACCACATAGATGCAACAGCAAGAAAGCTCACCAGCGCCTCTACTTCCTCAGGAGGCTAAAGAAATTTGGCATTTCCCCTTTGACACCCACCAACTTTTATCGATGCACTATAGAAAGCACCCTATCTGGATGGTTCACGGCTTGGTATGGCAACTGCTCTGCCCAGGACCACAAGAAACTGCAGACAGTTGTGGACACAGCCCAGCATGTCACGGAAACCAGCCTCCTCTCCATGGACTCTGTCTATACCACTCATTGCCTTGGTGAAGCAGCCAGCATAATCAAAGACCCCACCCACCCGGGTCATTCTCTCTTCTCTCCTCTCCCATCAGGTGATACACGAGCCTGAGGGCACATACCACCAGGCCCAAGGACAGCTTCTATCCCACTGTGATAAGACTATTGAACGGGTCCCTTATACGGTGAGATGGACTCTTGACCTCACAATCTACCTTGTTGTGACCTTGCACCTTATTGTTTACCTGCAATGCACCTCCCTGTAGCTGTGACACTTTACTGTGCACGCTGTTGTTGTTTTGTTTTACCTGTACTACCTCAATGCACTCTGTACTAACTCAATGTATCTGCACTGTGTAATGAATTGACCTGTACGAAGGGTATGCAAGACAAGTTTTTCACTGTACCTCGGTACAAGTGACAATAATAAACCAATACCAAATACATGAAACTCCATTCATCAGGTTTCATACAATCACTCAAACTATCTAAACCCCACTGCAGAATCACATTGTCCTCATCATAACATTCCACCTATTTTTGTATCATCTGCAAACTTGGAAAACTTGCATTTTGTTTCCTCCTCTAGGTCATTATGTAAACAGTGCACAATTGAGGGCCAAGAACTGATCCCTGGGGCACTAGTTACATCCATCCAGCCTGAAAAAGGGCCACTTATTCCAACTCTCTATGTGACAGCCAGGTTTCATTCCATGCTGTCATATTTCCTCCAATACCTTGGATTCTTAAGGTTGGTAAGATGTTAGAGTCCATTATTAAGGAAAAGGTTTCAGGGTACTTGGAAGTGCATGATAAAATAGTCCAAAGTAAGCATGGTTGCCTTAAGGGCAGATCTTGCCTGACAAATCTGTTGGAATTCTTTGAGGAAGTAACAAACAGGACAGACAAAGGAGAGTCAGTGGATGTTGTTGACCTGGATTTTCAGAAGGCTTTTAACAAGGTGCAGCACATGATGCTGCTAAACAAGATAGGAGCCTATGGTATTACAGGAAAGGTACTAGCATGGATAGAAGGTTGACTGACTGGCAAAGAGTGGGAATAAAGGGGGTGTTTTCTGGTTGGCTGCCGGTGACTAGTGGTGTTCCAGGGGTCAGTGTTGGGTCCACTACTTTTTACATCATATGTTAATGATCTAGATGACAGAATTGATGGCTTTTTAGCCAAGTTTGCAGATGATACAAAGATAGGTGGAGGGGCAGGTAGTGTTGAGGAAGCAGGGAGTCTGCAGAAGGGCTTGGACAGGTTGGGAGAACGGGCAAAGAAGTGGCAATGGAATACAGCATAGGGAAGTGTATGGCCATGCACTTTGGTAGAAGGAATAAAGGCGTAGACTATTTTCTAACGGGGAGTGAATTCAGAAATTGGAGATGCAAAGGGACTTGGGAGTCCTAGTGCAGTATTCCCTAAAGGTTAACTTGCAGGTTGAGTCAGTAGCAAGGAAGGTAAATACAATACTAGCATTCATTTTGAGAGGACTAGATTATAAAATCAAGAATTAATGCTGAGGCTTTGTAAGGCATTGGTCAGACCACATTTAGAGTATTGTGAGCAGTTTTGGGCCCCACATCTAAGGAAGGATGTGCTGGCATTGGAGAGGGTCCAGAGGAGGTTTACAAGAATGATCAAGGGAATGGAAGGGTTAACACATGAGGAGCATTTGATGGCTCTGGGCCTGGACTCGCTGGAGTTTAGAAGGATGAGGGGGGATCTCATTGAAACCTATCAAATATTGAAAAGGCCTGTATAGAGTGGACGTGGAGAGGATGTTTCCAGTAGTGGGAGAGTCTAGGACCAGAGGACACAGCCTCAGAATAGAAAGATATCCCTTTAGAACAGAGATGAGGAGGAATTTCTTTAGCCAGAGGGTGGTGAATCTGTGGAATTTATTGCCACAGACGGCTGTGGAGGCCAAGTCATTGGGTATATTTAAAGCGGAGGTTGATAGGTTCTTGATTAATAAGGGCATCAAAGGTTACAGGGAGAAGGCAGGAGAAAGGGGTTGAGAGGGAAAAATAAATCAGCCATGATCAAATGGCGGAGCAGACTCGAAGGTTCAAATGGCCTAATTCTGCTCCTGTGTCTTGTGGTCTTCTGGTCTTATGTGGCATCTTGTCAATTGCCTTTTCAAAATCTAAATACAGGTCCTCCCCAGTTTAGGACAGGGTTCCGTTCCTGCAAGCTGTTTGTAACCTGAACAGTTCACAAGCTGGAAATGCAGCCACAAACTGAGTTCCCACATGGCAGAAGGTGCCTGCAGAAGCTGGCAAATCCTTCCCGCTGGTCTCCCAAATGCTCATTGATCTGTACAGGCTGTGCTTAAGTTGGGCATTCATAATGTGGGGAGGACCTGTACACTATATCCACCTGTTCCCCCCTGTCTGCTCTCCCAGTCACATTTCCAAAGAATTCAAGCAAATTTCTTAAATATGATTTGGCTTTCATAAAACCATGTTGACTAGGTTTGATTATATTCAGCTTTCCTAAATGATTCATTATTTCCTCTTTGATTATTGACTTGAGCTTTGAAAAAAATTTAAGTTTTGAAAATTTTCAACCAGTGGGTCTATGTGTGATATATTTAAGAATAAAGGACCATTTTTGTAGGTCAACGAAACTGAATTTCAACAATGTAATTCAATATATATTCATTTATACATTGCACATTTATAAAAGAGGACCAATTTAAATTTATTTTAAGACATGCAATCTATTATGATCTGTCGTTAAGAATTATGAAAACAGTAAATTTCCTTTCAATGAAACTTCCACTCAATCTGGTTAAAGTGAGAGCTGTAGATCTGGTTAGATCTGTAACCATGTCTAATAATTTCTGGTTAATAAACTGTTGTTTCTCTTTTGATAGTTTAAAACCAAAGATAAGGCAAAGGCAGCCAAAAACAAGAAGCTGCCTTCAGTGTACAGAGCTTATATTTTGTAGTCATCTTATGCACAAATGTTCTCTGATCTCTAATGATTGTTAAACAAAACTTCAGAATAGTTTTGCTTTCACCACCTCTCATTATTTGGGGAGACACAAGAGATTCTGCAGATGCTGGAGATCTGGAGCAACACACACAAAATGCTGGAGAAACTCAGCAGGACAGGCAGCATCTATGGAGGGAAATGAACAGTCAACGTTTCAGGTCCAGACCCTGCATCAGGACTGGAGTTTATTTCTCTCCATCGGTGCTGCCTGACTTTGCTGAGTTCCTCCAGCATTTTGTGTGTATTGCCCCTCATTATACACAACTGGAAACGGTATTATCCATTGAGAAGAATTCATACTAATGACTTAACAGATAAACATTTCATTAAAAAGGGGAGAAGACATTTAGGCAGTGGCAAATTTAATTTCTGGAAAAGCACCTGAAACATTCATGGAAACAGAAAATTGCAGCATCTAAGCACACAGATGGTTTTGGGATTAACGGTTGCAGTCTCATCATGAACATGATTGAAGAGACAAGAATAAATCCAAGACATTCAAATTTATTATTTAAGATGTTGCAAAATCATTTAAAACACAGATGGTTTTCAGACAAACAGAAGGAACAATTATATCTGTACACACAATATCAGGGAACTAAGAGATACATATACAAAATGGTCATGTGGTATAATGGCATAAGAAGGAAAAGTCAAAGTCCTTACCTTTAAATTTGTTCTGCTACATCTCGAATTAAGTGTTACCCTCAAATTGGCATTAGTGAGTTATTAACAGAGTCTACTGTTCAAATTAAAATGTGCTGTAATTTAAATATGACGTGTAGGTATTAATGGAAGAGAGTGATCTTTTGAAATTGTTCACTTATCACAGCTAAATCAGGTGCTTTGGCACAATGATGATAACCACAAGTTAATGATAGAGATATTGATGCCAATTAATGTCCAAGGTAAAATTATATGGAATGCTTAAAATATTTGGCAAAATCAAGAACATGAATAAATTCTTCAAACAAACGTACAACAAAAAAGCAAGGGGACTAAAATGTGAAAAGAGTATAAAAAATAATCAATAAGCAGCTGCAAATCAGAAGATACAGGATGGTTGTGGAATAGCTGATTGGCTGTGAATGACTTTCTATAGTGTGATGGACAGCACACTCGTTGTCTGGGGTTTGTATAAGGACGTAAGGAATGAGAGCTTAGAACAGAGCAACAGAAAATCAACAAGCCATTCAGCTCAAGCCATCGCAAAGGTAAAGTACATTTGTCCCCTTCTTTCTCTGTAAAATTATTTCTCTTATTTAATATATCCATTATAACAATTGAAATTGAAGATTTAGGATAAGCAATGATGGTAATCCTGTTAACAGATTATACATGTATTTGGTGGCTTACATCTTACTACTGAAACTGAATGAGCTGCAATATCGGCAGAAATTAAGTGGATGCAGTGATAACAATTGTGCGAGATCAATACTTTATGTGATAAAGGTAGAGTTCTGTGGTTTTAATGCACAGGAAACATCTTTTTTTTAATAAGAGGATAACTATTGCTCTAGGTGTATGCAAAACCATTATTTATAGTTTTAATAGGAGAAGAAACAATATTGTGGAATTTAGTCTGTAGAATATGGGTAAAAAATCTTAATTCCATTTCAAACAGTATTTAGCTACAAATAAATGATCATGATTATAGCCATGTGAATTATGGATTATTATCATCAAAAACCTCAGGTAAATTTCAGAATGCCATTTACTCAATTACTGGGAATCTTTAGCTTCTGATTATAGGTTCAAGTTCATTACTGCAGCTTTGAGTGACCGATTTTATTTTTGTCACCTTTCATCTCACATCAAGAGATGAAAATGCTGATTGCATTCCTTTTGACAAATTATATGGCAATTTAAGATTATTAAAATCACCATCTATGGCCTCTGAAATAAAAGCAACATTTCTAGCAACACCTCCGCCTGGTCTTTACATCTGGCAGCAGTGCCTGAAACAAGAAAGGTTAAAAAACCATTGTTGCTAGTTGCAAATTGTAGTAGGATTATAGATTTTTGTATAAGAATTGAGAATAGGAAAGGCTTTTCTGTGATGTCCTTTATAGTTGTATATTCCAGTAAAATTCACTGCAAATAAGACATGCAAATAATCACCAATTCCAGAAGAAACAGATGGAAACATGCCCCTGGAAGCATGAAGGGCGATAAAGGAATAGCATGTGAAATGCATTTTGAACACTTTATTCAAACACATGCAGAAAAAAACAATACTCCTGAGTAATGAAATTAATGTTCAATGATTGGTGTTCTGTTTATACATCTGATCATTTATTTCTTTGTTGTTCTTCAAAGCAACATGACAATGAAATTTGCATTGTTTTTTCTAAGCACGTGTGAGGAAATCAGCACTTACGTGTCTAACATATGCTAATATTATGAAGGTGAGGCAATTCCTAGTGTACAATAAGATTTGGTGTCAGTGCTGCATTTTGGAGCACAACCCTCTTGCTTAAACCTTCTCTTAACTAACATCACAACCAGAGGAGGAAGAGCTTCCAACATTTCTTCCCCTCTTTCTCACCGCTGCCATTCAAAGGGATCATTCCCATTTACCGATTAATCTTCTGATTGATTTCCTCTGGCTGTCATATGTCTTGCACTTACAATTCTACTTTTAACTTGACATACTCTGCTAGGAGTTGTGTGGCAGGTGCTGAAGAACAAATGGCTTCTCCACAAACCATTTGTCCCAAAGATGGGTGCATCAGTAGCCGCTCCCCATGTAGTTTAATACAGCTGGGAGAATGAAAAGAGAGCACATAGGGCAGGACAACAGCTGGAAGTGGGAGCAAAAGTGCCAGAAATGGCCCTCAGCCCAGGTTTTTATGGAAATTCTCTAACCTAAACCACAATGAAGAACATTGTGTGACATATCTCTGCAACAAGGATGTCCTCAATGAAATCTGCTACTGGCACAATTGCAACCTTGACACAAACCAAGAACTGCATTACCAGTGGCTGTCAAGGTGACCATGACAATAAAGTTTTATTCATTTGGCTCTCTCTGGGCCAGAGCTAGAAATATATTCAATATCTTGCAGTCTGCCATCATGATTATATAAAGTGGGTCCCTAAACCTTGCTATTCAAAGGGAGTCAACTAATTCCATTCATTTTTGCCAAAATCCAACAGCCACCAAGAGCACATTGCTGTTCTAGGGTTACAGGGTTCCACCTGTCACAAAGAGATTGTGCAAACTACACACAGACAGCACCCAAGATCGAGATTGAACCTAGCTCACTGGAGCTGTGTGACTTCTGATACCCATCTATACTCCAGCTACTATAACTGAATGCCATTGAAACAATTGCCACAGGATCACCAAGAGCCTGCTGAAAAATGCCAAAGGGTTTCTGAAGATGCTACTTAGGACTCTGAGCCCCCGAGATGTCTTGCAGTACTCTCCAGAGAGATCTTTCAGCAGTGGGACAATGGAGATGAATGTTATGGAGGAAGCAGATAAACTGACAGAGTAGATGGCAGAAGATGATGATATTGGCAGACAACAATAAAAAAAGTTTACCATGGGCATACTGTCAGAGCCAACTGTATGGCTGGAGGTTCTCTTGACAAATCCACTTCAAAGGCTGTGTGCCCAGGCAGGGGAGAAATGACTGGGGAAAGGATAGTTTGTCTTAACACCACCTTGCTTTGGTGTTCAACTACCAAGGTCCCATGCCGAGATGTTACTAAGTAATCCCTATCTATGCTTCAATAGTGGTAGACTTCATCAGCCATTGTTTCTGAAAGCCATAACCAATGTGTACTGTCAAAGTAGCAATAAAGTTGTGCAAAGCTGACCACAAGGCCCTGAGCATTCCTTGGACATCTGTGCAGCACCAGCAAAGTATAGTGAGAGAATTGGTCATTTACCTTGGAAAAGATTCTTCGCCTTAAATTGTTCTGAACTAATGAAAGGTGCCAAAGTGATCTGTAGCTCTGCTCATAAGATTTTCTCAGCCTATCCAGTGAAATCATTTAGTCGAATCAAGTACCTTCATTCAGATTCTTCGAGAAGTGCTCTGATGCAAATTTCCACATCTGATACTGGATTATTATCCAAAAGATCTCATCACTGTACAGGTCAAGTTGGGAAGATTTTAATTCTGCAACTTCATATGCAGAATGGACCCAATAAAACAAGTGGCCTCCTGTTCTGTAACCATTCTGTGATGCTTGCCTGTTCTGGGTGGCATGATATGGTATCCATTATCTTCTCTTCCTCCTTTGTGGCAGAATTGTGTTATCCTGCAAGGTGGCATAGTCATAGACTCTACAAAGATAAAGATAAGAAGAGTATTGTAACGGTGATTGCAAGGCCCAAAACAGATACAGGGACAGAATGTCTATTGTTGTAAGGGATGGAGGCATGTTAAAGGTCCTCTAGATACTTCTGAACTTTCTATATGTATAACATCTCAGTTGCATTAGGGGTAACAATATATACAATCCAAAGCCAACCAGGATACCCTCCTCCAATCTACTAAACCTTTGGGATTGCAGGTGCTCCCCCTCTTTTGAGGCAGGCAGATGTTTTGGGTTATTTTATTCTGTCTGTGCTATAGAATAAAAGAGGGCCATTTACAGGCTGGGGCACATATAACAATTGACATTGGATTTCAAGAGAAAAATATTGTATATTTAATCATTATAATCAAAAATTAATAAGCTAAAGGCAATGTTGCCCACTCAAAACTTGCACTGGTATTTGTGAATACCGAATCTGACCTGTACTGGCATGAATAAACATGGATTAACCAGGCAATGAAGGTTCAGTGCTCCTGCTGAGGAGTGATCCAATTTCATGGGACCAATGTTCTCATCAAAATCAAAAAACTGCAGGTTTGATCTACAAGGGCAACAATAATTCCCCATCCCACTCCTACTTCGACCTCTCCGTCTTTGGCATTCTACACTGCTTTGAGAAAGCCTAACATAAACTCGAGGAACAGCACCGTATCTACTGTCTGGGTATGTTGCATCCCTCAGGACTCAACTCAATAATTTCAGATAACCAGCCTTTTCTGGCCGCTTTTAATACAAGGCCGTCCACCTGTAACATTTTTTTCTCTCTGAACAGTTGTCACTTGATCTGTTAAGTATTCCAGCATTCACTTTCTAGCAACTACCGCGCTCTGTTTCAATATGTTCTGTTGTTTTTTTCCACTCAACTGACCACATTCATCTTCTTTTATTTACACTTCTCAGGAAAGATCAGCAATGATTAACAAGCTCTCTTCCCTCTCTCTCAAACAGTACCAAAGCCATTGTGTCACCTGGATGGTTTTGGTCTCCACCCAACACAGACATTCTTTGTTCTCTCCACACTTCCTCCTATTTCAGTTCTGATAAAGGGCCATTGTTAATTTTGTTTTTCCATAGAACCATAGAAAACTACAGCACGGAAAACAGGCCATTCGGCCCTTCTAGTCTGTGCCGAAACATTATTCTGCTAGTCCCATTTACCTGCCCCCAGCCGATACCCCTCCAGACCTCTCTCGTCCATGTATCTATCCAATTTACTCTTACCATTTACCACATCAGATGGCAGCCCATTCCACACTCTCACCACTCTTTGAGTGAAGAAGTTCCCTCTAATGTTCCCCCTAAACCTTTCCCCTTTCACCTTAAAGCCATGTCCTCTCGTACTTACCTCTCCTAATCTAGGTGGAAAGAGCCTACTCGCATTCCCTCCACAGAAGCTGAGTTGCTCCAGCATTTAACACAAAATGCTGGAGGAACTCAGCAGGTAGGGAAGCATCTATGGAAGGAAGTGAACAGCTGATGTTTCAGGCTGAGACCCTTCATCAGAACCCTTCATCAGGTCTCGGCCTGAAACATCAACTATTCATTTACCTCCATAGATGCTGCCTCACCTGCTGAGTTACTCCAGCATTTTGTGTTCGTTGCTCCAGATTTCCAGCATCTGCAGTCTCTCTTGTGCCTCCAGCATTTTCTCTTTTTATTTCAGATTGTCCTTGGTTCTTCTCATTATCAATAGCAAACTCAGATTTAAAGAATAACCACTTAAGTGAGCTAATAGAGAGGTTCTGGAGTCCATGAACACATCAGAGTTACCTCTTTCAGTAGAATGTAGAGGAAAATAGAGGAAAAATGAAAACATGAATTCTATTTTCACATGTTCAAAAGCTTATTGGATGATAAGAGTAAGTGAAATTCACTTTATCAATGGTTTTCTCAGAAATTCTGCAGTGAACATTGATTTCACATTTTCATGATGTACTAACATTTTTGGTAAATTTAGCAAGACAAATTATAACTCAAATATACTCAAGGAAAGAAGCCAATTGTAATTATATATCTGAGTAACATTGCTGACATCAGAAAGTCAATTTTGGTATATTATTAAAATAATCTTGAATGACAATACACCAGAGAGTGAGTTCAGTAATGATGTCTGTAAGTGTGCAGTCTGCATTCATAAGTTTGATTAGACTAAATGTTGCAGCTTTTAACACTGTATTGTGAAAATATTATACAAATTACTAGAAAGGCTGTGTAAAATGTAATAGAATTTTTGATTCTTGAATAGGAATTAGGTTTGATTTGTGATGATTCATGCATAAAGTTCACCTGAAAATAAATTAATTTACTTCAAAACAAAAACATAGGTGGTGCCTGGAACATTATGAGCTAATTATGCAGGTGTTGATTGTCAAGAATGCAAGACTAAACAGAATCAGATTTTGCTTCTTAAGGACATACTTAATACAGGACCATTTTGTACTAATGCATCACTCTGCTAATAAGGAAAAATATTAATCCTGAATTGAGTTAAGAATGTATAGAAACTGCCAATAAGAGGGTGTTTCAATTACTCATCTGATAACATAAAAAGCAAAAATAAAACCAGCATGCAAATAATCTAAATAAATTGAATGCCATTGTGTTTTACCCAATTATAGGCAAAGCAAACACAAGAGGTAAAAGAATCGATGAAATGAAATTTATTCTGATAAGATATAATAATGGCAAATGCTAATTGTAGCTCTTAAAAGCTACTCTAACCATCAATACTGATTCCAATCAATCGAAAATGTTGCCAGCTATGAAACTAAGAATTTATAGGTTTATATCCCAGGATGGTGTGAGTACACCAGCTCCAGTGTTCCACATCACTAACAGTGCTCTAAGTGTGCACTCCCTGGTCATCCAGCAATGATTACGTCACAGTGATAACTCTCTAGCTCAAATGATTAGGGACAATTGCATTGAGCATGATGTTTTTGACATCTATTATAACACATGCTGCTGACTAAAAGATGATCTAAACCAGATTTTAAAAAATCTCCAACAATATCACAAGTATCAATTCACTTGGGCAGAAGTCCTTTCAAGGCTATAGCTTCATCCCAGGGATCAGATGACACTTATAAATGGTTCAAGCGCTTGGTTTTGAAATCTGTCAATCCAAAATGTTCTAGTCCGGTCTTACTTCTTTTATATTAAATGATCATTGAATATTTTAGTTAGATTGCAGCTTCTTAACTCTGTTTGGCTTCCCATCCTGCTCCCTGCCCACATCAGTTGCAACCTGGCTTGCAACTTCCTTATTTTACCTGCACATCCGCTAATCTTGACAGCTGATAAATATACATCAACCTTTATATACAGAATAAAGATAAAATGTAAGAATTTCACTAACTTATCAGTCACCTCCAATGGAACACTCCATCATTTCTTTTGAAAATTGGTATTTTATTGGTTGCTTCCTTTCTATAATGTCCAATGACCCAATATTAATGATGTAAAAGATTCACAAATTCCTTCCCTGGTTTCTTTCAGCACTCCAGAATAAATCTCAACTTTTTTCTAGAAAATGTTGCTTTTAAGACTTTTTGTGCATGTAGGTTTGGATTGTCCATTTGAGGAAGTCATAATACATATTTTGTTGTGAGCAATCATTCAGAATGATGAATAAAGTCACGTATCTTCTAACCCATTTGCACATTTCCTAGTTCTCTTCCCTTACTGCGTTCTTACTATCATGATCTATTTTTAAAAATTTCACCCTTGTATTTTCTCCTGGAAGAATTGAATTGTTACAGCATTGGAAGAAGGCCATTCAGACCTCTGCAACAGCAATCTACTCAGTCCCACACTCCAGCTTCAAATGATACCAAAAACATTTAATTCCATGTCAAATTTCATTTTCCAAGTGTCTACCCATTTCACCAGTCTGCTAATATCCTCTTGAAGTCTATCACTATCTTCCTTGCTGCTTACCTGTCTTCCAATATGTGGCATTACTGCAGAGCATCCTCCAACCTCAAAAATAACTATTCACTATAAGCCTTTGCTTTCTGTTTCCAAGACAGTTCTGTATCCACATTACTACTACCACTTTTATTTCACAGGCTTCTGTTTTGTTGTCTAGCTTATTGTGTGAAACTTCCAGAGTTGTGTTAAGAAAGGCCTCTCCATCCCTCCAGCCATTCTTTTAACATGTCTCACCACGTCCACGTATCAGTCCCAGTGAACCACATCCTCTTCTCCTTGAAGATTTTGCAGAAGAGATTATCCTTCTGTTGCGGTACTCTTCAACAGCCTCTCTTAATTCATCAATCGCTAGAAAAGCTTTCACGTCTTTTTTAACCCTCTTCTTACCTATTCCCAAGTCCAGTTACAATTCTTCCTTAAGAAAGTTTCATTGTCAAGTTTTTGGTAATTTTCAATTAAGTGTTTAATTTTGAGATGCTTTCATTTTGCAAAAAAGTAGCAGAAATGTGTTTCAAGATAATCAGAATAATGGCAAAAATTGTGGAGAATGTGGTATCTAAGCATTTCATAATTGTAACCGAACATTTTTGTTAACCACCAGAACTAATATTTTTCAGCTTGAAACATTCAGCATACATTTTGTAGGCCTGGTTAAACTTTAACACTCAGTAGCTCTTGTTGACATTTAATCTTTAAAGCACACTGGAGTTCCAAAATCAGCTAGTGGGACGAGGAAGGTTACAGCTTTTGTCCCCTTGAACGAACAGATTAGGTACAGCTATGATTTATTCTTCCATCAGCACTATGAAATCTGTGAATAAGTGATTTACCTGATGACTTTCATTTTATAGGTCACAGGACTGATAATTTTCATATCCAGCTGGCATGAAATTAATTCAAGCTAAGAAATAATTTGGCTGTGCAGCCCTGTTGTTGATCACCACCAGTGCTGGCCTGTTTCCTATATGGTGACTGACACTCATGCATGCAGTTATATCACCCAATGCACAATTCTTATGTCTCCATAATGTCTGCTAGTAGTAATTTGACACCAACAGTACCAAATTGGAGTTCAATACTCCAGCTAACACCAAACAGCCGAAGGCATGTTTAGCACTGGAAAGAACTTCCACCTTTTGCTATTTAAAAGGATCATCAACCAAGTGTAGGTCAGTTACTGATTAAATTCTGCTGAGTGTTGCTTCAATTCAATTGGTGCCTGCTGTTTCTAGTCTACAGGGGAAGGCTGTACATCTCGAATTGTCCTAGTACTGCTTAAAATAGAAAATCAAAATAGTTAGCAGGCGAAGGCAAGCAAGACAATACACAAAAGAACTCAGCAGGTCAGGTGGCATCCATGGAGTCGATGTTTCGGGCTGGAAAGGATCAGGACTGGAAAGGAAGAGGGCAGAAGCCAGGATAAGGTGAGAGGGAGGGGGAGGAGCACACACAGGCAGGTGAAAGGTGAGTTCAGGTGATAGGTGAGTCCAGGTGAGAGGGGGAAGGTTGGGGGAGGGGGAGACGATGTGAGAAGCTGAGAGGTGACAGTTACCGGAAGTTAGAGAAATCGATGTTGAGGACATGAGGTTGGAAACTCCCAAGGTGGAATATGTGTTGTTCCTCCAACCTGTTTGGCCTCAACATGGCAGTAGAGGAGGCCGTGGACAGACATGTCAGTATGGGAGTGGGATGTGGAATTGAAGTGAGTGGCCACCGGGAGGTCCTGGCTGTTGCGGCGGATGGAGTGAAGGTGCTCGACGAAGCAGTCACCCAATCTGCATCGGGTCTCACTGATGTAGAGGAGGCCGCACCGGGAGCACCGGATGCAATAAATGACACCCTCGGACTCACAGGTGAAGCGCTGCCTCACCTGGAAGGATTGTCTGTAACCCTGAAAGGTGGTGAGGGAGGAGGGGTAGGGACGGGTGTAGCACGTGGTGCAGTTGCAGGCATAAGTGCCACTGGGGTTATGGGTGGGGAGGGACAAGTGGACAAGGGAGTCGCAGAGAGAGCGGTCCCTGCGGAAAACAGAGAGGGGGTGAGGGGAAGATGTGTCTGGTGGTGGGATCCCGTTGGAGGTGGTAGAAGTTGCAGAGAATGATGTGTTGGATGCGAGGACTTGTGGGGTGGTAGGTGAGGACAAGGGAAACCCTGTCCCTGTTATGTCAGCGGGGGGAGGGGGTGAGGGCAGACGTGCAGGAAGTGGCGGAGATACAGGTAAAGGCAGCATTGATGGTGATGGAAGGGAAAACCCGGTCACTGAAAAAGGAGGACATTCTGATGTCCTAGAATGGAAAGCCTCATCATGGGAACAGATGTGGCGGAGGCAGAGGAACTGGGAGAAGGGGATGGTGCTCTTACAAGTGACAGGGTGGGAAGAGGTCTAGCTAAGGTAACTGTGGGAGTCCGTGGGTTTGTAGAAGATGTCTGCGGTTAATCTTTCTCCAGAGATGGAGACAGAGAGATCCAGAAAGGGGAGAGAGGTGTTTGAGATGGACCAAGTGAATCTGAGGGCAGGGTGGAAGTTGGAGGATGAAATTGACGAGCTCAGCACGGGTGCAGGAAGCAGCCCCAATGCAGTCGTCAATGTAGCGGAGAAAGAGTTGGAGGGAGTTACCGGTGTAGACTTGGAACATGGATTGTTCCATGTAGCAGCCTTTAGTAGGGAGACAGAGTTTCCATGATTTTGAGGATGTGATTTGTGCGTCAGCGTTGTGAGAAAGGTTCTTTTGGTATCCTAAAGATAAAGGTCTCGACACAGTCTTTGTAATTTAAAAATGGTTTATTAACAAAGACAAACGCGGGGACAGAATGAATGGGAACAAATGCACACTCGCACACTCTCAAGCAGGAGATCACGAATCTGGAGGAAAATCGTAACAGAGGGTGAGGCACACACACACACACACACACACACACACACACACACACAATAACTGGGTACAAATGATCAAGGAATAAACAATACAATGTTTGGACACCCTGATTCTGGACAAACATTGGCTCTTTGGTCTCGGGAGTCCTTAACTAACTGCCCTGAAGTAGTGCACAGCTTACCTCAACATCCTTGGAGACAGAAAAGAGAGAGAAAGCCAAACATACAGCACTTTTATGCTGCTGGGGGGCTGGGTAGACCAGCAAGGACAAAGGTGTTTAAACGGGCCAATAGTAGATGTGCCCAGGACAAAGGTGCTGGCACAGACCAATCCAAGTGGTCCAGCAAGGACAAAGGTGTTCACCTAGTGGGGTGGAGCCAAACCTTGATTGACAGTGGTGTCGTTTTCGGCCATGTGCTCAATGATGTCATCTCAGCCAGAGGGGTTAGTGTTGTCATAGTCACATGACACCCATGACCTTTTACACTACAGTCAGTGCACCAGCTTTTCCTTGCGAATAATATTAGGTGGACCCTGTAACTTTCAGACCTTGCAATTTGACAGAATTCTTTGTGAATCCTTATACATTTGTGACCAAAGATATTTTAACAACCTTTGTATGGGCCTGATGCAATGTGACAGTGACATAAGCTAATGGAGCCAGCTTTAAGTGCAATGTATGTGCTAGGAACCTCAAAGGTGGGGAAAAATTATTTTGATCTTCAAGCTGAATGAAAAAGAAAAAGGGGAATGATGACTTCAAGGCAGTGAGGTGGGCAGTATTGTTCCATGGCAGTGATTCAGCATCTAACGGTTTGTTCCTTTATGTGTGGTGCTTTGCCTGGTGTGCTTTGTAGGTCCATCAGTGAGAATGATAAAAGGCTAATTAGCTGTTCTCCTTCTCAGTGAGGAGGACAATTTATTCCTTTTCTGTCATGTGTGCCCACCATTCCACAAATTGGGTTTCCGTCTTTGAAATGCTATAACTTAAGGTGCAGGCATTGACTTCCACCAGCAGTCATCTAGCTTCATATTTTGTGCAAAAATGTGTGTTGCTGGTTTTATTTTCACTCTCACTGAAGAAGGCCTAAAGGAGACTTTGTAGAAGTTGTATTAAAGTTTTTGATAAGGTGAATGCAGCCTCTTGTGCCTCACAAACCCATTCATTCTACCAGTGATGGCTGCTAGAATTCCAACCATATAGCCTCTGCTTTTCTATCTACCTTTCCTCCTGAACTCAAAACCCAACTCTATGATCAAGCTCCTAATATAAGCGACGTGTGCTGGACATACAAACTAGTCTGGGTCATGCGTCTTTGTTTCTTCCAGCACTATGACATCCAAAATCAATTTTACCTGGTGTAAATAGTGTCAGCTATCATTTCTGGATAAAATCCTGCCAAGTGCAAAACTGGACTAGGTATTTCTGGTCACAGTCCAGGTCAGCTCTTCTGACTAATCCCCTCCATTGGATGCGGAACTAAGAACATCAACCATTGGGCAATGCAGTTTTCAACCCTCTGAGATAAATTTGACCTCAAGACTCCAGAATATGATAATCATTGAGCAGTCATGAGGAACACAACACACTTGCCATCAGTTAAGGAGCTGCTCTGCAGACATCAGGACCCTTTGCGAAGCAGCTCCAGAACTGACTACAGATTGTTGAAACAGTATCTGGGTTCCAGAGCGTGCTCCCGCAGGCAGGGGGCACTTGTTTCAGCAACGGACTGTGAAGCAAGTCATTGAAAAAGTGCTTCTGTGGCCACAACACTGGCAGCAGTTCATTGCAGGAAGCTTTGGGCTAGGCATTGCAGGTGACTCGGGGAGTGTTGGGCACCAGGGACAAGGAGGCACAGAATTCCCCATATGTGATGACCATACAACTGGAGTCTAAACTCTTCATTCTTGCACACTGTTGGATGCAGAATACAAACAGGGCAAAGGGCGAGTATGAGAAAAGATTTACACGTAACACAAAGAATATGGCCAAGGAATTGTTCCATTATACATTTTTTTTGTATTAAAACAATGCTGCAAGCTGCTGTAAAGCTGTTTCATGAAAATTTTATGAAGATAAAGAAGTTCAATTGCAACGTTCACTGAACAATGTTATCAGGTTTGTTTGTATAATGCTGCATTGAAACTGTCATTGTATTTTTCAAAATGGCATTTCCTACTGAAGTTTTGTAAACTCCTGCAGTTGTCAGCATGTAACCCAGTGGGTGTAAACTTTTCAGCCAGTTCTTAAACAGACGTACCACATGCAAGCAACACTCTTCCAGCCCCAGGTGAATGTTGCTACTGAATGAATAGACCTTGCAATGGTAGGTATAGGTGACAACTGGCAATAAGTGCTCTCCTGGGGTCAGAAGGACATGGACATGCTGGTGAAGAATAATAACTTGGGCTTGTTGCAAAGGAACTTTGAAGACCTTGCAGGTTACAAGCAGATAGGCCTTCTCATGTAAGATCACCCTTTCTTGAGAATGAGGCTCGGGTGACCTCCCAAATGCAGCAGAGAGTAGCAAACGGTGAGATGTGGTAGAGATCAGCAGCAGCAGCCTGGAAGGTGGGAGTTGTGACGCTGACTTCCATGGACAAAGTGGTCAAGACACAGGTAATATTGTTTCAGTAAACTTGGAAGCTCAAAGGAGGTAGTAAGAATAAAGAACGTAGTCCGAGTTTTGGCCTTTGAAATAGCATGGTTCAAGAGGAAGTATGGGCGATAAGACTTGGTTGTTCTGTGTATAATTTTCAAATCAGTGACATTGACAGTCTCACAATAAGCAAGTGTTGCACTATCATTGACATCACTTGGAGAAGTTTTACGGCAGGTATATCAAAAGTCCTACAGAAAAATGGAGGTGAAGTTCCTGACAGGCACTAAGACCCCAAAGATGTGTGCTGATGTGCACTGCTCCAGGTTAAGCCGATTTTCAACAGGACAGAGCTATGTTTTTCCTGGAGTTACAGGAATGAATTTCTAGCCCCATACATGTAGCAACCAATAGGGTAATTAGAGGAATGTTAGAGACCATAAATGAAACGTTGTGGTGGCAGAAGACATGGTCCAAGGAATAGCATCATTTTCAGAAAAGAGGAAGATTTAGTGTCAGAGGAAGATAGAGAATGTAGCAATATTGAAGGATAAAAGTAGATAGAAAGAATGTAATATAAGTCAGCATCACTCAAAGTTAATAAGTAATTGATCCACATCAGATACCTCTTAGGTTGCTGTGAGAAGTTAGGATGGAGTTAGCAGCAGCTCTGACGGCTTTTCAGTCTTTCTTGGATAGTAGAATTATGCCAGAGGATTAAGGGATTTCAAATGTTGCAACACTGTTTAGGAAAAGGGAGGGCAGTAAATGTGATAGGTTTAGCCCAATTAATCCAACATCAGGGTTGTGTAAACTACAGGCAACCTTTGAAGCAGTATGTCACAACCAACACAGGTTTGTTAAAGGAAAATTCTGTCTGACTAACCTGTTTGCATTTGTGGAGGAATTATTAGAGTGTTGATGAAGGTAGTACAGTAAATGGGTGTACAAGTGGCATTTAATAAAGTACCTCAACAATCAGAAATTTGGAGCAATAAGTTTTAAAGACGCAGTAATGATTTGGATGCAAAATTAACAAGGGATAGCAGGAAGAGCAATGTGGATGGCTTTTTTTTTCCTCACAGGTTCCACTCTCTGGCATTTTCCCCATAAACCATATCCCTGTATCAAAGTTCCTTCTATGAATGACTTTACAAACCAGCTGGGATTTCCTAAAAATCTGGTTGTTTCATAAGAACATAAGCAACAGGAGCAATAAGAGGTCATTCAGCGTCACAGTACTGTGGATTTGGAGGACTGAGCAGAGAAAGTGTTGATGGAATCTCTTCAGTGTCTTGAGCTGCTTGCTGTAGGTAGTTCAAGTCACAGAAGTGCCATCCAAATCCACTGGCAGGATAAGTTAACCAACATTAGTGGCCTCTTCCAGGTCAACATCCCAGCATAGAGAAGAGAATTACACTTGGGTTTCAAAATCTCCCTGAGAAAATGCAACCTTCCCACTGGGAATCCCTGGCCACTCAAAGTGAAGAAGCAACATTTAGGATGACACTGAGAACCTCGGCCATCCATCAAGAGCACACAGAAGCCCAGTATAAATGGTGGAAGAAGTGCAGCACCTTCTAAGCTGCCCACCTGTCCAATTAGACACTTCCTGTCCCATCTATTGTAGTCAGTGAGCTCCACATTGATCCTATCAGTCATCTGCAAAACTACAGTGGAATAAGTCAACTTCGATCCCAAGGGGCCACCTATGAAATAGAGTCATACAGCACAGAACCAGGCCCTTCTGCCCAACTGGTCCACGTCAATGAAGATGCCCATCCAAGCTAGTCCCATTTGCTCGCATTTGGCCCATATCCTTCTAAACCTTTCCTATCCATTTACCTGTCTTTTAGAAGTTGTTATTGTTTCCGCCTCAACCACTTTCTCTGGCAGCTCATTCCATATACCTACCACCCTCTGTGTAAAGAAAGAAAAGTTGCCCCTCAAGTTCCAATTAAATCTCTCCCCTCTCACCATAAACCTATGCCCTCTAGTTCTTGATTTCCCAAGCCTGTGAAAAAAAAGACTGAGTGCATTCACCCTATCTATGCCCCTCATGATTTTTTCACCTCTATAAGATCACCCCTCAGTCTCCTATGCTCCAAGGAAAAACATCCTAGCCTGTTCAACCTCTCCTTACAACTCAGTCTGTTGAGTATGGGCAACATCCTTGTAAATCTTTTCTGCATTCTTTCCAGTTTAATAACATCTTTCCTATAGCAAGATGACCAAAACTGAACACAATACTCCAAGTGTGGCCTCACCAGCTTCTTGTACAACTGCAACACAACATCCCAACTTCTATACTCAATGCCCTAACTGGTAAAGGCCAGTGGGTCAAAAGCCTTCACCATTCTGTCTACATGCAACTCTACTTTCAGGGAACTATGTGCATCAACTCTAAGGTCCCTCTGTTCTACAGCACTCTCCAGACACCTACCATTTACTGTGAAAGTCCTACCTTGATTTGACTTTCCAAGATGCAACACTTCACACTCATCTGAATTAAACTCCATTTGCCATTCCTCAGCCCACATACCCAGCTGATCAAGATCCCACTGTAATTCTTGATAACCATCTTCACTGTCTATGACACCACCTATTTTTGTGTCATCTGCAAATTTACTAACCATGCCTTGTAAATTTTCATCCAAGTCATTGATATAGACGACAAATAGCAATGGGCCTGGCACCGACCCCTGAGGAACACCACTAGTCACAGGTCTCAGAGAAACAACCTTCCACCATCACCCTCTGCTTCCTACCATCAAGTCAATTGTGTATCCAATTAGCCAACTCTCCCTGGATTCCTTGTGATCTAACCTTTCAGAGCAGTGTTCCATGTGGAGCCTTATCAAAGGCCTTACTAAAGTCCATATAGACCACATCTACTACCCTGCCCTCATTAACCTTCTTGTTCGCTTCATCAATCAAATTCATAAGACATGATCTCCCACGCACAAAGCCATACTGACTACAATAAGACAATGACCTTCCTATACTCACCCCATATTCATTGATTCCCTTAATATCCCATATCCTTAAATTACTGGTAGCCTTTTATTCCAGATTTAATTCATTATTTGATTTTAAGTTCCCCAGCTGCCATGCTGGGATTCAAACATGTCGTCAAATCAATATTCCTGGCTGCTGGACACTAGTCCAGTAATGTGACTCCATGCTACCATATCCAACAGAAGCATTGTGGCAAATGGCCATTTCTTTCAGGTCTTCGCTTTGTTTTGTCTACTTACTGTTCTTGCAAATCACCATGCCTCTGAAGTGTTAATTATGACAGCAACCTGACTCATGAAGTGACCAGTGTGGTGATAGTGCATTGGGAGAGCAATTCTGCAGCACTATCCTTCCATTAGTTAAATTGTGCTATCAGAGCATTTGCAGGCATTCTGTGCAACTTACTAAGCGTGAAATGGTGGTTTCCCTGTGCTTTGCATCAAATAGGGAGGAAAAGAGGGAACAAGAGTCTGCAGCAGGCTACATGCAGGCACCACCCGAAAATTTTGCCAAGCCGCAAAATCTAAAAACCACTGAAACCCTGCGATTGATGCATTTTCCTCCTAACCCTGTGACGGAGAAATTCCCACTGTTGGAACCTGACTTGCAGCCTATTTTTGTTTTACAGAGGCACTGACGCAACTGTGGCTGTGAAGGTGACAACAACATGCAACTTGTATACATCCGGATACTCACAACCAGTAGCTGGTGACAGTAGTGATAGTCAGACAGCAGTTCATTGCATTATCAAGCACCTCATAGATCTCTGGTTAAGTCAGTATCATCAATCAGATCCAAATAGATCAGAGAATTTTCTGCTTACCCACTTCTTACCATACCTCTTGCTCATATGCAGCCCAGAGGATGGGTATATTGCACACTAACAGTGGCTGCTCTAAACTTTGACTATTTTGACAACTGTTTAAAGCTTTGATCTGTGTGTTGAGGGATTCCTCATTAACCTCTCCGAATGTGCCACTTCCACTATTATTAGCAGAAATCTGTTCCAAATATTTTCATTTACTTCTATAAACTATGCTATTTTAAGAAGAAATTGAACCAGGAACATTTGTAATCCCATGGTTGTCACACAAAGTATTGAAAACATTGTTATGTTTTTCATTAATCATTTTTGCTGCATTATAAATTGACAAGACCACTTGTCAGCCACCAGACCCACTGAAGAGTGTCCCCTGATGCAAGTATTGTAATCAATCAAAGCCATGAGTTGCTCAACATGTCTCAACAGGGAAGCCCTACAGTTCTATGCTGATTAATTGTAGTGAAGCAAGAATTATTTTCACTAGATTTTCTTTTTATTTCTTCAGTGCAGTAGGGGATTGAAGTGAGATTAACTTAATGTCACTGTACTTGAGGGCAAATAGAACATAGAATAATAGAACAGCACAGCACAATACAGGCCCTTCGGCCCACCATGTTGTGCCGACCTTTAAACATCGCCTCAGACTATCGAACCCCTTCCTCCCACATATCCCTCTATTTTAAAATCCCCCATATACTTATCTAGTAATCTCTTGAATTTGACCACTGTACCTGCCTCCACCACCACCCCAGGCAGCGCATTCCATGCCCCAACCACTCTCTGGGTAAAATACCTCCCTCTGATATCTCCCTTGAACTTCCCACCCATTACTTTAAAGCCATGCCCTTTTGTATTGAGCATTGGTACCCTGGGAAAGAGGTGCTGGTTGTCCACTCTATTTATTTCTCTTAATATTTTGTACACCTCTATCATGTCTCCTCTCATCCTCCTTTTCTCCGAAGAGTAAAGCCCTAGCTCCCTCAGTCGTTCCTCATAATGCATACTCTCTAAACCAAATGATACTAATTTCAGATCACCGGTAAGAAGGGATTGTTTTAAATTTATTTTTTTTACTGTAATGAAAATAATTTTATTTGCAGTGTAACTGCACAAGTTGCCAGAATCATTAAGTATACTTCTGACAATGTTTGGACTCCAAGAGTATGATTTTCATTTTGAGTGCCTACAAATGGCTGGTGGGCATAGTGCATGTTGGTCTAGCTGAAGCTGGAAGTGTGTCATTTTTTGTTTTCATACCTTGTTCATATTAATTCAGTGAGCTGTGAGTATAAGTCTCTTCTGGAGTGTGGTACTCTGCTGAGGCATCTGATGTTGATGAGCCTGTAACTGCATCTTAAAGTGCTGGAGTGGGAACACCTGGAATAAAATGAAACACCAATTTTAAATAGTCAGCAACATTTTCACAATGCCTTCAGCACCACAGATATTAAAATGTGGAAATATGTAAGCCTCAAATACTTCCAGGCCATTGGCACTTTAAAAAATCTGTTATAACTGCAATCAACACTAACTGACTGCAGCAAGGGATGTTCTTAAGGGTTGCTTAAAATGGCTGTTTCCCAATCTCAATGGTTGATCAGAAATGGTGATCATGCAGGAAGAATTGAGAATCATGCAGAAGGTGACATTGATTAATATAATACTCATGAGGCTGAAAGCTGATAAGTATTGACGAGAATTCACCTGGAGTATTGTGCTGGTCTTCCCACCAAAGAAAGATATACTTGCAATAGCGGATGTATATCAAAGGTTCACCAGATTTATTCCTCTAACGTATTAGAAAGATAAATAGTGCATTGGTCTTTATAATGGGATACGAGAATAAAGCTACCTCAGTATAATTATATAGGGCCTTCCATCTGGAACATTGTGCACAATTTTTGTCTCCTTACCTAAAAAAGATGTACTTGCTGCACAGGGATTGGTGAGTATATTCACCGGACTGGCTCCTGGGATGGCAGGTTAGTCATATGAGGAGAAACTGTTAAAAAGTTTTACACAGTTGCAACACAACTTCCCAACCTTTATACTCAAGGTCCCGACTGATGAAAGCAAGCATGACATATGTCTTCTTTACCACCCTATTCACTTGTCTTGCTAATTTCAGGGAGCTAATGGTCTTGCACCCCAAGATCCTCCTGTACATCAATGCTCCTAAGGTCCTGCCATTGTACACCTTCCTCTTGCATCTAACCCCCAAAATGCAACACCTCATATTTGGCTGGATTAAACTCTATCTGCCATATCTCCACCCAACTTTCCAACTGATGTCCTGCTGTATCCTTTGACAACTTTCCTCACTATCCACAGCTCCACCATCCAATTTTCATGTCATCTGCAAAATTACTAATCAGACCCCCTACATTTTCATCCAGATCATTAGTATATATTACAAACTGA
This sequence comes from Pristis pectinata, assembly GCF_009764475.1. Classification (NCBI taxonomy): domain Eukaryota; kingdom Metazoa; phylum Chordata; class Chondrichthyes; order Rhinopristiformes; family Pristidae; genus Pristis; species Pristis pectinata. The sequence goes on along the minus strand of NC_067408.1, from coordinate 25,423,879 downwards.
CGTCCCAGCACTGATTCTTGCAGAACATACCTCCAGTCAGAACAATACATGAATGATAGAGAAATGGGAGGGAAGGGTTAGATAGATATTAGTGCAGGATAAAATGTCGGCACAACATTGTGGGCTGAAGGGCCTGTACTGTGCTGCAGTGTTCTATGTTCTGATACCCCTCTACCACCACCCTGTCTTCTATGACCAAGCCATACAGCCTCCCTGAGAGATATCACTGGGCAGCTTGACTTCTGACTAAGCTTTGTAAAATAATAATAATCAAGAGACTTTTACAGTGGAAGTAATTAAAGGTGTTAATGGAAGACTTGTGGGATTAGCTGACAGGAAAATGCTCTTGCTGGTACAAGCAGAGGCCCAGAAATTGCAGTGCTTGGTTCAGTACAGAGACAAAGGTCAAAAAGCTGCAAAAACAGGCTCAAGAGCTCAGCTTGGTTTCACAGAAAAAAAACATAATTCAGAGGCAATGGGAGGCAAGGTTTACTTTAAGTGCATAGAAACATTTTGGTTTTGCATGGCCTTTGTTCAGAAGGATACAAAATGAGCAAAATTCAAGTTGGGCTCAAGATCTGTATCAAATAGTTTCATAAAAAGGGAGCTGATAGACACCAGCTCAAGCACTATCTTTAAGGTAACAAGGATACGAATTGACAGAGATAATTAAATCCTCCAAGGACCGATGAATCATGCAATCTGATGCCTTAGTCTGGACACCAATTGCTCACAGCAGTCTCAATGAGTCAGGCCGAAATCTCCTATTTAATTTCTTGGGACGGTTGAACTGATTGATCACCTCCTGAGTAGTCCATTAGAAGGAAAGTGTCTGAAAGGATCAGGAATGATAGACTGAAAGGTTTATCTTCTTTGATATTCTATGATAAACCTCCCACTTTTAACAGCTAATGGCAAAAATCATAGTGAACGTAAGATCTGGAAGCAGGCAAAAGCAAGTTGTCCTCTCATGCCTTCTCCGCCATTCCATAAACTCATGGCTAATCTGTAACCTAGCACTATTCTCCTGCATTAACCCCTTATTCCTTGATTCCCTTAGTATACAAAAATCCATTGATCTCTGTCTGGACTATACTCAGCAAGTGAGCCATTATAGTCTTCTTGGGTAGAGAATTCAAAAGATTCCCAACCCCCTGAGTGTAGAAATTTTCTTCTTATCTCAGTGCTATGTGGCTAACCCCACTATTCTAAGACTGTGACCCCAGTTGTAGACATCCCAGCCTGGGAAAATCTCTTCACCGCAAATTTTGTATTTTTCAATGGGATCTAAACTCTAGAGATTACAAGCCTAATCTGCCCAATCTCTCCTCATAGGGCAAACCTCCCTCCCCATCCTAGGTTCACCTGACTGATTCCTTCGCTGCACTCCCATGAGACACAGTATAGTTTTGAGTACATTTCATTTGTGCGTCACTTTATCCTGATTTTCATTGATAACATGCTGATAATCAGATGACACTCTAATTTCAGAAACCTTCAAGAAGGAAAAAAGAAGAGACTGCTATTGGTGGGATTCCATAAAGAAACCCAAATCCACCAACATCAACATGGAGTCATACAACATCTCGCAAACCATGACAAATGAGACACATTTAATAATCCCAGATGCAGCCCACTACATTATTGTCATACTATATGCCTCGGCTACCTTTCTGTCACTGAGTGGGAATTTGCTGGTCATTTGGGTTTTGACCATGGGCTGCAGGACCAGAACAGATATCACAGTGTTCCTCATCAACCTCGCTGTGGCAGACCTGACCATGGCCATTTTTTGCATACCCCTCACATTTACAGAGGCCCTCTTGCAAAGGTGGCTTTTTGGGGAATTGCTCTGCCCTTTGGTTCGTTTTGCACAGGTAAGTGTTTTGCTTGAAAATATCAAATTCTGATTTCAAGAACTCTTTTGTTACTGGCTTTAAAAAAGCATAGTCCTTAAGTAAACATGATTTTGTTTGGGAAGTGGGACCTCTACAAGACAAGTGAGTCAATATTGTCATGACAACATCATACGTAAATGCAAAAATGAGTGCGTTGTTGTCTTCTTTCTTAAAAAGCACGAGGCAAGTTTTGTCAAGAATGATCATCACCATTAACACCCCTACTAAAGTAATGAAGCAGGGTGCTAGCATCAAATAAGCTTGTTTGATGTTGGCAACCTGCCACAACTGATTCTATGCCCTGCTATTAAGGGCTGAATTGAAAATTTTACTGTAATCCTTCAATTTAAATTTTCAAATTAATATTAGATAACATCAAAGTCAATACAAGAAATCAAGGCCGACAACATTTCAAGAATCCAAGTGGTTGGAATTTCTTTGACCCTCTCCTACACTGAAAATGAGACACAGGCACTGAACTGAGTATCACTTCTAAGTATCAGTCATACCAGCTTCAAGAAGTAGAGCAGTAGATGATCTACAAATGAAGTGATTTCCCTGTAGCACATCAACAAATTACCAACAGGACTTTTATACATTGACTTGAAACAAGTCCCCTTTGCACCATACAGATCACAAGATAGTCTCTGCTGAGTTAGCAGATCTTCCAAGGTCACATTTAAAACTCAATATTCATTGTCCTAGGCAAATGTGGAGAAAGTTTTTCATGGTTTCAGTTGGGACTGATCCCTTCACAATTCCATTTTCTTAAGTGACAGTGTAAACTACACATTATACTTGCACATGAAGAATAATGGACACTGCTATTGTCCATGAAGCTAAACACCATCTAGAAATTTATACATGCCCATTTCGGGACATGTAATTGCTGCACCTGATTAAGGTGCCTTGATATCAATAGGCCTGGTTTGTCTCAACAAGCTAGTGGGCAAAGAGTCAGTGAGAATCAGGTTGTTGCTGGTGTCATTATGTGGGCTTTAGGCAAATAGAGATGAAGGAGAAATAGCAGGTGGAGAGGAGTGGAGATGAGAAATAAGAGGTAGGGAGGTGAGAAGCTGAGCTGGCAGGAATTAGAAAGTATGGTTGGTGGGGAGGTTGGTGTGGGAGAGGTGTCAGCCCTCATACATTAAAGTAGGATTGGAACACACACTTCTACTTTATTTCGTTAATTTGCCTTGCAGATAACAGCCACCCCTCGGACTAGTTTTATCAGGTGTAGTTGGCACTGTTGTCTTTGCGTCAGATGTAACCAGAGAAAGGCCACTGAGCTGTCAAAGCCTGGATTAGGTTTGGCTTCCATACAAAGACATAATCTTTTCCCAATACAGTGAGCTACACATATCCAACAAGAGATATGTCTATACTTCCTGAGTACAATATTGGCTGCTTATCAGACTGGCAAATGCCTGAAAAGTAAGAGCAGCTCAACTAGATTTAAGACCCTATGTTTCTGGATAAAATAGAATAACATTCTCTAGGTAGAAAGAGAACATGGTTAGAATTTTTTAAGATATCAGCAGCATCTGCTTAATGAAAGTTAAAGCCCTCTGCATCCGTGACTGAATGTTAATCCACTGTCTGGTTCATTGACTTCCCACAGTGAACTCAGATTAATAGTTGCATTTCTATTGAGATTAATCCGGTTTCCAGATTCGGCAAAGCTCAATAACTCTGTTAAGCCAATCCCTGCATTAATAACTGAATTTAAATTCCACATACCTGTGGGCTCCATAATTTGCCATTAACCCATTCCACAGATTATCTTCAAACAATAATTTGAAAATGAGCAAAGTTAAGGCCATTTGTATATCTGCAAATGCTTAAATGTGTGAAAAGAAATAAAAATATATTATTGTTCACCTTTTCATCTGTTTCCTACAACATAAAAGACATCTTTTCTTGTATCATTTACATTCCCTTCACTCCTCACCTCCTCTATTTTCTCTCTGTTTGGCATGAAGAATTTCTCTCCCATTAACAAGATTTTTGAGCACTGACTACAGCATTGCTTTGAGTTGTCTGTAAATTACCATCTATCACCATTCAAGCATATATTCATTACCATTTCCACACACATCTTGCTCACCATTTTAGGAGTCTGTAGTGCTCAATATGGGAGAATGATAGTTACTTCAGAAAGAAATAAATAACAATTGGAGTAAGAGGCTCAAAACCTCATCTAGGAACATTAAGCTCAATGTAATTTTCAATTGTGCATTGACTTGTTTCAGTTCAAAAACATATACAACACATGCATATAATGCTGGAAACCATATCTCAGTGACTGAAAGAGAGGGAATATCTTATTTGCAAGACTTTATGGTAAAACTCACTCTGAGAAGCACAATCTCTCTGATCTTGGTGTCATCCCACTCTAATATAAATACAGAATTCTTTTTGATTAAAATGCCTCTCTTCACTTCTCGGTCTCCCAGCTAATAAAAAGTGACAACAGTCATTAAAGTCATGTGCTAATTTGCAAGGGAACCTTCACATTGACTGCAGCATTTCAAGGCAGCAGCCCACTATCACTTTCTGAAGAGCAATTAGAGATGGGCAACAATTGGTAGTGATAATCACATCCTGAAAATAATGAACAAAAGGGAGATCCTTGCAAAAGACTTCTGAAAGGCTCGTGCATACATTGCATGCTGATTGATGTTGCTAATCTGTGCTTAATGTCACTGCTACACTATTTATTATATTGGGTATGTAGTGAAGAAGTAGACTGTGCCCACACAGAAGGAAGCAAACCCACTTGAGCCCCTTGACTGGACAAGTTTGAGTTTCACCTATAGGTTACATGTGACAGCTTTCCCCCAAGCTGTCCCCTACACCTCCAAACCCTCGTTCACCGATCAGATTGTGTGTCTGACCACTCTTCAGCAGCTGATTGATCTGAACCAAGTCTCAAGAGCCTGATATCACCCCCTTCCCTTCTCCCCGCTGATATCCAACCTTCTACCCAAACTTGGGCTCCTCTGCTCTGCAATGCTCTCAGCCCTGCTGGCAACCTATACCCATGACAAACCTCCCTCCCTTCAAACACTCCATCATCGAAAAATGAGTGAAGGAAAGGTCGGTAGTAAGGAAGGCAAATGCAATGTTAGCATTCATTTCAACAGGACTAGAAGATAAAAGGAATGCTGAGGCTTTCTGAGGCATTGGTCGGACCACATTTGGAGTATTGTGAGAGTTTTGGGCCCCATATCTAAGGAAGGATGCGCTGGCATTGGACAGGGTCCAGAAGAGGTTTAAAAGAATGATCCCAGGAATGAAAGGGTTAATGTATGAGGAGCATTTGATGGTTCTGGGCCCGTACTCGCTGGAGTTTAGAAGGATGGGGGGGGGGGGGGTATCTCATTGAAAACTACCGAATATTGAAAGGCCTGGAGAGAGTGGATATGGGGAGGATGTTTCCAGTAGTGGGAGAGTCTAGGACCAGAGGGCACAGGCTCAGAATAGAAGGACATCCCTTTAGAACAGAGATGAGGAGGAATTCCTTTAGCCGGAGGGTGTTGAATCTGTGGAATTCATTGCCACGGACGACTGTGAAGGCCAAGTCATTGGGTATATTTAAAGCAGAGTTTGATAGGTTCTTGAATAGTAAGGGTGTTAAAGGTTACGGGGAGAAGCCAGGAGAACGGGCTTGAGAGGGAAAAATAAATCAGCCATGATCAAATGGCGGAGCAGGCTTGAAGGGCTGAATGGACTAATTCTGCCCCTATGTCTTGTGGACTCTCATGGGTTAATTACTTCAGGCTGGTTCCATATAACCTCAGCAAATGGCTCTAAAAATACTGTTATCCCACCATGTACAATCAAATTTATATGCATGAAAATAAAAAAACAGCTGATTTTATAAATCTAAAATAAAATGCTGGAAATACACAGTGGGTCAGGCAGCATCTGTGGAAAGAGAAACAGAATTAACATTTCAGGTTGAAGACCTGGAAAAGATAGAAATTAGTTTTAAGTTCCAGAAATGGTGTGGATGAGAAGGATAGGACAAAGGAAATGTCTCCCATAGGATGAGGTCAGGGTTGCCACGAGGATAAACTGTTGATGAAGTAACCTGGTTGATAGATTAATTAGAGTGGTTTGAGAGAGAGAAAATACAAAGAAGCAAGATCTGTGAGATGCAGTGGGTTAGAGAGAAAAAACACAAACAAAGGAACATGAAAACTGCAAAATACAGAGCTGTAGGAAGTGCCCAGTAGGTCAGGCCATGGTAGTGGAGAGAGTAAAACTGACCCAATATAACAGATGGATACCCTGCAGTAGAACTGGTCAGTTCTGACACAAAAGCAAAGAAAATGAGCTGTTGAATTCAATATCAAATCCGATAAACTTCAATATGCCCAAATGGTAGAGGAGATGTTGTTCCTCATGCTTACATTGGGCCTTGTTATAACAGTGCAGGAGGCCACAGGCAGATGAGTCAGAGTGGGAGTGTGATGGAGATTTAAAGTGGCAGACAACAGGAAGCTCAGGGTCAGCCCTCAGACTCAACACAATTACCCCACAAATCAGTCACCAATCTGGGTTTGGTTTCTCCAACACAGAGGAGATCACTTCGTGAGCACCAAATGCACATAAGATTGGATGAAGTGTAGGTGCATTGCTGCTTCAACTGAAAGGATTGTTCGGTCCTTGGATGGTGAGAAGCTGTTAATCTATTCCCTGAGGTGGAGATAGAGATCAAAAAGGGAAGTGTAAACCAAAGACGGACCGCGTGAAGGGGAGAAGAGGTGGAAACTGACTGTAAAGTAAATGAGATTTTTGAGTTCTCTGTGAGTGCAGGTCAGACAGCAGCTGTGGAGAGAAAACAGATTTCACATTCTTACCTTTCATCCAACATCTTCATTTACTCATGTACCCTATTAATTTCAGCAGGGCCTTGGGTATTTCCAGCCTCATTGGCACACGACAGCCAGCATGCCCCATTGAGAGTGACTGCTGTTGCTGCCACCTTTTCAGTTTGGAAGTTAGTCTGACGGACGGTTACTTGCTGCCGTCGAGCTGGTGGTCATTCAACTTCCCACTTGTCAATTCCTCACCATGCCACTGGGAGCAAGGAATCTTCCGGCCTTTGCATCAGTGAGTGAGCCCTGCCCCTAGGCTCTGCCAAGATCTTTCAGTGCAAAGAACCACTGAGAAGCTGAGGTATCTGGCTGTGTGAGAATAGGTGAAGGACTGGCTCCGTCTCAGACAATGCGAGATGGGGTTGGGGATGAGCTTGGGGAAACTATACCACTGTCACACAACTCACTCTGATCAACTTTTGAAAATCCTACCTTTTGTTGTCTCCTCTGCCTTGTATTTTTTTTACTTCAGTTGTTTTCCTTTTAATTGTGTATCGCAATGTTAGCATTAAAAGTCCAAACCCTTGCTCAGTTTTCTTAACAGTGTTACTTCATTCTATTTAGCCCTACTTCTAAATATTGCTGCTGTAGTTTTTTAAAATCTGTTATGGAAAATTAATAATCACCTAAGTATCCATCAGCACCTTTACATTATCAGAGACTTTTTCGCATGAATCTCTCTTAAGCGCCTTCTGAAATAGTTGATGGGCTCTATCTCAGCAGCTATGTGGCTATGAATTGCAAGTTCTAACCATACTTTATCTAAAAAGACTTTTCAAAAAATTCCCATTTATTTCTTCTCATAATTACCTTGATTAGTGTCCTCCCTTTAGTGGTGTGCTGAACAATGGAAACAACCTGCTATATTTGTCCCATTGTACCCCTTCCTAAACCTGAAGCCTTGTCATTAAACACAAACTCATCACTTTAGTGAAGGAAGAGCCTCATCTCCTTAGATCTCCAGTTAATATTGCATCTTTTTCATTGGATTTATAACTCTCCCTATAACAGTGTGCACAGTACTATACAAGATAAGTCAGTTAAGTTTTACGTGAATGCAGTATCCCCAGAGTATACAGAGATAATTGCCATGAAAATCAAGATAGGTACAAGTGATGGAAACTAACCATCTATGTAACAGATATACCAGTGTCTTGGTGTTTCTTATATAAATTCTAAGTAGAATTGTTTGAGATGTGTGTTGGGAGTTGCACTGGTTTGGATGTTAGGAGGTCTATTTCTGAATTCCATCTGAACTTAAACATAATTTAGAAAGAGGCTGAAACAGAGTGCATGGGATGCTTCAAACTGTGGAAAAATGGGGAAGAAAATCTAGTTTTTGGGTCAGTTTTTAAGGTCTGCTGAAAATCTGGAAAGCCACAAGATCAGTGATGAAATAAAAAAGACTTTAGAAAAGTACTGGTTGGTCTCAAACCAGCTTTTTGCTACTTTGTTGCAAATTCCATTGGACGTCCATCAGATTCCCAGCAGAATTACCATGGGATTTTGATAAGAATCCTGAGGAATTTTGGGGTCTACATTTTAACGGAGCTAGCAGGATGGACAGACAACCACACAACTCTTAAGAGGCAATTTAAATATTATAATGAGGCTGCACAACTCATTCCCAGGTTCAATTCCGGCCACTGCCTGTAAGGAGTTTGTACGTTTTCTCCGTGTCTGTGTGGGTTTCCTCCGGGTGCTCCGGCTTCCTCCCACATTCTAAAGACGTACTGGTTAGGAAGTTGTGGGCATGCTATGTTGGCGCCAGAAGCGTGGCGACACTTGCGGGCTGCCCTCAGGACACTCTACGCAAAGGGTGCATTTCACTGTGTGTTTCAATGTACATGTGACTAATAAAGATATCATATCATTTTAGTTTTATTCTCAGCCAGCTGAGATTTCAGGACTTTATGAAATACAATAAAGGTGAGGGCTCCTGGATCCAGTTTACCTTCTTCAATGAGCTTCCATCCTTTGACAATGGACAAACCTTCCAGCCTTCTCAGCCTGTGCCTTCTGATCTCAGTCACTAACCCTGCTCCCTTCCTAAAGCTTCTTACCTTGCATTTGGTCTCTAATCTTCTTTGGGCTCTGGACCCCATTTGGCCTTTAATGTTCCACCCTCTTTCTTTAGAGTGCTGTCTCCTTGAACACTCAGGGCTTTCATGCTGGCTGCCTGTATCTGCTAAATAAGGAGAAAAATTTCTAATCGGATCCTGTCATTGAATTCATTGAGACTTGAGGGAAGCCCATACACTTGCCTTCCTGCCTCTGAATTAATATCCAGCCCTGTGGTCCAGTGTAGTACTTTGTTCCCATAGCAATCCTGGACATATTATGTAAATTTTGCAAAGAGAGGCTCAGCATAATATCTCACTTAACATCAGCATGAACTGAGTATGGGGATAGTGCATCTTTTCACAACATTCACAACTTTTTTTTTGTCATTAATGGCCAAGAAAGGTCGTAACGCCGCCAATATAATGCATTGATTTCTGCATGTGATTCTATAATGTGCTCTCCTGCTGAGTGAAGCTCCACTATTAGCTGTCAAGAACATGAATTATATTCTTAAACCTCTCTGTCTCTCTTCCCTCCCTTAACATTTTCTCAAAAACCTAATATCTTTGACCAAGTTTTAGATCACTGCCGTAATATCGCCTTTACTGGCTTGCTATCAAATTTTGTTTGAAAAACAATTTTGTGAAGTTCCTCAGAATGTTTTATGATGTCAAAGTTAATATATAAATAAAAATTGTTATTGCAAAATTTATTTTTAAATGTTGATCCTTTACGTAATTAATAAACTCTTTAGCTGCAGCTTTAATGTGATTAATGGTTTTACCTCGACTATTCTTTGCCTAGGTTCTCTCTGTGTCTGTCAGTATATATACCCTCATGACCATTGGTGTTGACCGTTATTATGCTGTTTGCCATCCCCTGAAGTCTCGCATGGGTCGTTCCCGAAGTAAGATATTAATCGCTGTGATTTGGATGGTGTCTTTCAGCATTGCATCTGTGCAGTTACTTGTATCAAGGGTAAGTGAGGAAGTACTGAATCCTTATTTCAATAAAAGCTTGCAATTCTAAAGATTCTCCAATTCAGGGGCCCAGAAAATCCCTGGTATGTTCCAAACCAGTTTCCTGCCATTTCTCCTTGAGGATTCTGTCTGAGGATTTTGCTGGAAATCAAAGGAGTTTCAGAGCAAGCATTTGCAATCGGTAACAAGTATATTTGCAGTAGTGCTATTTGCATGCAAAATTTAATAGTGATGGTGTATTAACTGCAAAGTCATTACTGAAATGTTGCCATGGTAATTTACTATTAATAGTAAATCAAACAGCTTGTCAACAAACTTTGTCAGTAATTACTTTAATCAATTGCAATCTGAAAGCTCTTCCCTGAACATGCAAGTGTTGGAGATACAGTTCACAATGAGTTTGCTGATTTTAGCCAAGGTGCAGAGGGGCAATAATTGGTCATAAGAGACTAATGCATTCAGAGGGAAAAATATCAAGCAGAAACTTAAGCTAGAAGAACCAATGTTGGGTGCGGAATGATTAGGCAGGGGGTGATGCTGTTTCCCTCTGTGCTTGACCAGCAAGGTAGCACTTTAGCCCCCATTTTGATGAGATAAAAAAAGCATCACTGAGATTCAGAATTTAAAATTCAGGGGCTAAGCCTGACAATGTTTTAAGCAATCAGGTCAACTCTTAATCCAAAAGATGACGACAAGGGTAAATTAATTTTTAATCCATATTGGTCAAGCAAAGTAGGTTTCTAAGATCACTACCAACCTTGTCTAGGTTTATTTTTATCAGAGAGCCATTCTGCCAGGTGCCTGATGGCAACATCCTTGTCATACTCGCTCACTCTGCCTAGCAGCACCATGTGATTAGAGTCATGCAGTCATACAGCATGGAAACAGGCCATTCAGCCCATCACATCCATTCAGACCAGATTTAAGATTCTAGAACAGCTTCCTCCCCACAGCTATCAGACTCCTGAACCAATTACCTGTTTCACACCCCCTTTCAGTGGTGCTGCCACATACTCTTAATTAGAACATAGAACACCACAGCACAGTACAGGCCCTTCGGCCCACAATGTTGTGCTGACATTTTATCCTGCTCTAAGATTTATCTAACCCTTCCCTCCCACATAGCCCCCTATTTTTCTATCATTCATGTGTCTATCTAAGAATCTCTTAAATGTCCCTAATGTACCTGCCCCCACAACCTCTGCCAGCAGTCACTCCCACGCACCCACCACTTTGTGTAAAAAAACTTACCCCTGACATCCCCCTTATACTTTCCTCCAATCACCTTAAAATTATGTCCCCTCGTGTTAGCCATTGTCGCACTGGGAAAAAGTCTCTGACTGTCCACTCGATCTATGCCCCTTATCATTTTGTACACCTCTATCAAGTCACCTCTCATCCTCCTCCTCTCCAAAGAGAAAAGCCCTAACTCGCTCAACCTATCGTCATAAGACATGCTCTCCAATTCAGGCAACATCCTAGTAAATCTCTTCTGCACCCTCTCTAAAGCTTCCACATCCTTCCTATAATGAGGCGACTAGAACTGAACACAATACTCCAAGTGTGGTCTGACCAGAGTTCTATAGAGCTGCAACCTCACCTCGCAGCTCTTGAACTCAATACCCCGACTAATGAAGGCTGACACTCCATACGCCTTCTTAACAACCCTATCGACCTGCGTGGCAACCTTGAGGGATCTATGGACGTGGACCCCAAGATCCCTCTGTTCCTCCACACTGCTAAGAGTCCTGCCATTAACCTTGTATTCTGCCTTCAAATTCGATCTCTCGAAGTGTATCACTTCACGCTTATCCGGGTTGAACTCCATCTGCCACTTCTCAGCCCAGCTCTGCATTCTATCAATATCCTGTTTTAATCTACAGCAACCTTCTACACTATCCACATCACCACCAACCTTTGTATCATCAGCAAACTTACTAACCCACCCTTCCACATCCTCATCCAAGTCATTTATAAAAATCACAAAGAGCAGGGGAACAGATCCCTGCGGAACACCACTGGTCACCGACCTCCAGGCAGAATACGCTCCATCTACCACCACCCTCTGTCTTCTATGGGCGAGCCAATTCTGAATCCACCCAGCCAAGTTTACCTGGATCCTATGCTTCCTGACTTTCTGAATAAGCCTTTCATTAAGAACCTTATCAAAATCCTTACTAAAATCCATGTACATCACATCCACTGCTCTACCTTCATCAGTGTGCTTTGTCACATCCTCAAAGAATTCAATCAGACTCGTGAGGATCTACCTCTCTTGGTTGTTCTGCTATTGTCACTTCGGTATCTTTTTTTTTGCACTACCTCAGATTGCACTACAATCTTTGCACTATTCTGCTGTTTTGCACTGTATTTATTATTACCATGTATAGTGTTTCCTACATGAGCCATAGGAACAAGGAATTTCATAGTGTATATGATAATAATCTAATCTAATGAAGGACAGTAACAGCCCTTGGGGAAACATAGACAAGTGGAGAAATTAACTTTGAAGACTGAAATAATATAGTTTGCTTGAAAGAATGAGGAGAGACAACATAAACAAAATGACACAGTTTTAAAAGGGGTGCAGGAGCAGAGCATGTACAAGCACAAATCATTGCAAGTGGCAGGACAAGTTAAGAGGCTGTTAAAAAGGATGAAATACTCAGCTTTATTAATGAAGGCATAGAGTATAAAATCAAGTAGGTTTTGGAACATGCTGTTAGGCCAAACCAGAAATGTCATGTTCAGTATTGAACATCAGGCTTTAAAAAGTATTTCAAGGCCTTGGAGAGTTGGAACAAACTTTATTTATGTTGAGAACAAAAGATTGTTCTTTTTAGAGTAGTGAAATTTAAGAGAGGATTTAATACGGGAGTTCAAATCCTGATTGTTTCGCTAGGGTAAATAAAGAAAAATGGTTTCTATTGAGAGAAGAGTTGGAACCTGAAGATTCAGATTTAAGCCATTGGCAGAAGAACTGAACACATCACGATGAAACTTTTTTTTGCAATGACTTGTGATCGGGAAATCATTCTCTAAAAGGCTGACAGAAGCAGATTCAATGGCAATGTTCAGAACAAAGTGCCTGACGAGAAAACCAATTAGCATGAAGGACTGATCCATGAATGTTAGATCTGTTAGAATGAACAATTTGAGCTCTATCTAAATTATGGATTTAAACTTTAAATTTAGCCCTTAAGGCATTGCAGCTCACACTTGCATAACCCACAGAGAAAGGAAACTTGGCATGTCACAGAGGCTCCAAAGACTCAGAACTTGAAATATTTAACACTTGAAGGCAGAAGGACAAACTGATTTTGCAAGAGAGGGTGGCTTTATATCTTCAAGCCTATCACTAATCCCCTAAATGTCAAATTCTAAGAACAAACTTCAGATGTGATTGATTGAATAGAAGTGATCTCCCAATCTGACTAGAAGTTCGGAAATGTTTCAAAGAGATAAAGAACCTGCTGTTGAAACAGCAGCATTCATCTGACCAGTTTGTAGTCTGGGATCATCGATAATAAGGTTAATGAATGTCATAGAATCATATACTGTAGCATAGAAACATGTCTTTCAGCCCAATGAATTCTCACCAAGTATCAAGCACCCATTGATACTAATCCCATTTTATTCTCCCCACATTCCCATCAATTCATTTCAGACTCTACCACTCATCTATACCGGCTAATTAACCTAAAACCCAAATGTTTTGGCTAATATAGGCGGAAACCAGGGTATCCGAGGAAACCCACGTGGTTACAGAGAGAAGGTGCAAACTCCATACACTCAGGACCAGAGGTCAGGATTGACCCTGGGTTGCTGGAGCTGTCAGGCAATGGATCTTTGAAGTGGTGATGGCTGTGAGACTGTCATTTCCAGCACTGCTTTTGATATAGATGAACTATATCACTTGTTGATACATTTAATCTAAAACAAGGGTCTTAGGTCTAAACAAAACAAATTACCAAGGTATGAAGTGTGGTAATTCAGGAAACTAAATGAATACGTTTGACAGTAGGGGAGCAATGGGTAACATTTAAAGAATTAACAGAGGGTTTACAGTTAATAAATATCTCTTTGAGGCACAAAAGCCCAACAGGAAAAATGACCCAGTCTTAGCTAAAAAGAAGTTAAAAATTATATTAGATCAAAGGAAAGGACATAATGTCAGTAAGACCAGTAAGCTGAAGACTTGAGAAATTTTCAGATTTCAGCAAAGTAGGACAAAGAAACTGATAAGGGAATATAGAATATAAGAATAATATAGTGAGAAACAAATAAACTGTAAAAGCTTTGAAAGGTATGTATAAAAGAAAAGATTTGCAAAGGTTAATGTGGACCCCTTACAGACTGAGATAATAGAAGTCACATTGGCAAATAAGGAAATGGCAGAGAAAGCAAACAAATATCTTGGATCTGTCTTTACAGAAGATGACATAGAAAACCTCCTGGAAACAGGGGAGAACAAGTCTAGTGTGAACGAGGAGCTCAGGGAAATTAGCATCAGTGAATTAATAAATTAATATATAAATTAATGGAACTAAAGCCGGATAAATCCCCAGGACCTGATGGGGTGTCAAGAACCAGGGGTCAGAGTCTCAATGAATGGGACTGAGATGAGAAGAAATGAGGTGAGAAGAAATTTCTTCATCCAGAGGGTGGTGAATCTTTGGAATTTTCTACTCAAGAAGGCTGTGGAACATCAGTGGTTGTGTATATTCACAAAAATTGGTGGTGTTGTAGATAGCGAGGAAGATTGTCTAAGGCTACAGAAGAATTTGGATCAGATGGAAAGTTGACCAGAGCATTGGCAGCTGAAGTTTAATCCTAACAAGTGTGAGGTGATGTACTTTGGGAAGTCAAATAGGGGTAGAATATAAACAGTAATTTTTAGGGCTCTAAGGAATGTTGATGAACAGAAAGACCTTGCACTTCAAGTCCATAGTTCCCTGAAGGTTGTGAAGAGTGTATGTGGCATGCCTGCCTTCATAGGTCAGGCATTGAGTATAAAAGTTGAGAGGTTATGTTATAATGTTTTGTGTGTAGTTCTGGTTGCCACAGTATAGGAAGGATGTGACTGCACAGGAAGAGTGCAGAGGAGATTCACCAGGATGTCGCCTGGACTGGAAGGCATCGAGTTATGGGGAGAGATTGAATAGGCTGGGCTTGTTTTCCCTGGAGCAAAGAGGCCTGAGGGGTGATTTGATAGATTTATATAAAATTAAGGGAGGCATAGATAGGGTAGATGGTCAGAATCTTTTTCCTGTGGTGGGGATATCAAAAACCAGAGCATAGTTTAAGGTGAGAAGAAAGAATTATAGAAGCAATCTGAGGGGAACGTTTTTTTTAAAGATCAGGGTGGTTGATATCTGGAATGCACTGCTAGAGGAGGGAGTGTAATCAGATAAGATCACTACTTCAAAAAAGGCATTTACTCAGGTACTTGAATTGGCAAAGCATTGAAGGATACGGACCTAATGTGGGCAAATAGGATTAGTGTACACAGCTAAAATAGTTGGCATGGATGTGGTGTGCCAAAGGCCCTGTTTCTGTGCTGCATGACTCTATAACTCAAAGAACGTGTGACAAAGATCTATACAATTTTGGATATAAAGACATATTGGGGTTATTGCAGGTAAGTGATCAGCCATAATCTTGTGTGCTATAGGTGGTGTAAAGGGCAGAATGTCTATTCCTATTTCCATTTATGATAATGAACAACAAAGTACATGAAGTATAAACCTACAAACCTTTATGTGGTCAGGCTCACATGCAAGTCTTTTCAGGTTGTCCCTTGGAATTGGGAATGACTTGGTTCCACTCCAGTTCTACATTCTGGGTTGACTGGTGAGTCTAGTGAGGAATTTTCAGGCTTTACCATGGATGGGGCAGGAGGTACTCTAGGTGGATGTGTGGGTGAACCTTCAGCAGTATTTTGCCTGGCTTGCACATGCTCCCAAAGAGATTCAAGCTTCTCACAGTAACTTCCTGGATTTTCCTTCTCCATTTTGAGCAGTCACTGAAGAGGGATTCACAAGTTGGTGGATGATTGGCTGAACAATTTCCTATTCATCCTGTAGATTAGTTCTGCAAGTGAAGAACTCACAAGTAGGGTGGAATATTGTGGTGAGAAAGACTGAGAAGAGGATTGAAACAGTGACAAGAACCAATTTTCCTGGATCCTTTCTGCTCCGCTAGGGCTTTGCATTGGAATATGGGGAGCAGGTCAGATGGGGCTGATTCCTAGCCTTAGAACTGAAAAAGCCGTTCCTTTTCATGTCTGGCTTTGACGTTCCCAGGACACCCTTGGGGCCTCCAGTCTTAGGAGAGGCCTAATGTCAGACCTATTGTTCCTTCCTCAAGGCCTCTGTGTGTAGGCAACCTTGAGCAGCTATACAAAATAGTGGGTATGAGTGGTCAGCATTTTCCCCTCCCACCACATTGTATCAGCACTCAGGGTCTATACCTATTGTAAGCACAGTTCCTACACTGCCCCGACAAAAGTCCTGGAAATCACAAGGCGGTGTAAAGACTGCAGAAAATCACAATCACTAATTTCTGTTGAGCAGAGTCAAAGATCAGGAAAATCAGCCCCTCTAGAATGAACACACAATCAGCAGAAGACAGGAGATTGTATCTGTTTGGTAATGATTTTGTCAAGATAAATATTTCTGTGATAATTCTATTTATCTTCATTCCACTGGTTTTCAGTAACTTTATGACAAGAATACTTAAATGCACCTCTATATTGTCCCAAATTTTTTATAGACACTGGAAAATATGATTGTACATGTCCAAAGCTTTGCATTTCTATTGCCAGGTTGCCTAATTTTTCACTGGATAAATTCATGTCATTGGCAATAAATAATTTAATTTCATAGAATAACTTGAGATTTTACATTACTAAAAATGGTTTGAGTTAAGAAACATTATCTAAAATGTGATTTAAAATGTGTTATGTTTTTTATGTCAGGTTAAGTACATGAACCTGGAAAGTGAACCTGAAATGATCTGTTTCGAAACTGGTTGGCCCAGCAATACTTACCGGAAGGTCTACACACTCTTCCTGCTAATTTTCACTTACATGTTACCCTTACTCATCCTCACCATAACTTACTGGAATGTGGGTATGAGGCTATGGGGTCGGAGACCACCTGGAAACATGGACAAAAACAGAGAAGCTCAGCAAGACAAATCAAAACGGAAGGTAAAATCATATAAGTCACAACCCAGGTAAAGGAATGATAATACAGTATGCTTACTATATGCCCATATATTTTGGTTTAGAAAAGCAATAAATAAAGCATCGGCTACATTGGATGCATTATCCAGCAGCTACAGTTGTTCCTGAAAAGGCACTTTTTCTGTTTTGATGATTTCCAAAGTAAATAAGTGAAAATCAAGGGTATATTTCTATAGTTGTTTCTACCCATGGTAGCATTCTACCGTGGAGGTTGGACTTTGCTCAGGCAGTTACGTATGTTATGAGAAAGGTCCCTGGTAATTGAGCTTAACTCAGATGGGCCAGTAGTGAGGTCCTGTAAATGGTCATTCAGTCAGTACTAGGGACTGGGAGAAGCCTACTTTCATTCAACTTTTATGTCTTTATGTCTTGCACTGTACTGCCACCACAAAACAAGAAATTTCACAACATATGTCAGTGATAATAAACCTGATTCTGATTTTGCCCCAGTACATGTCAATAAAGGTGAGTGTAATAAATGGTCTTTCTCATTCTGCTCTAACACTTGACCAATTTCCATCAGCACAACTGTAGTCCATTCCAACCCTGGCATAGCTGATGACACCAACACAAACATGAAATCTGTATCAATTGCTGAAATAAATTTGATCCTATCTCTACACACTTAAACCAACAGTTTTCTTAGGAGTACATCTGCCTTACCACCAAAATTTTTGATGGAGTTTTAGAAGAAACCTTATTTGTACACATAAACAGAACACACATCAACTGGCTGAGAGCAGTTTTCAAGAAGTCCCAGATGCAGAAGAATGTGTTGAAATAAAAGATTATAATCAATATGAAGTAAAGCTTATTGTTTTGCTATTTAAGATGAGTAAATTGGGATAAATTGTAAAATCTATTATAAATTCTTTCAGGTAATCAAGATGCTGTTTATCATAGTGGCTGTTTTTGCTCTTTGCTGGCTACCATTTCATATCTTCAGTGTTACATACGAGTTCAATCCAGCTGTGCTGCCAAATGATCCCATGGACATCACTGCCCTTTACTTCTTCTCCCACTACCTGGCCATGTCACATAGTTTCTGGAACCCACTCATTTATGGATTCTACAATGATAATTTCAGGGTATGTTGGTATTTGACATAATTTGTTTGCATTTAGAACCACATGTTACACAATGGAAAAGTGGCTGTTAACCTTTAAACCTTTAAATTGTGGATGCTTTTCAACTCATATAAGGAAACAGTGGAAGCAGCAAAGACTGTTCAAAGGAGATAGATTTCCTTCAGAAAAATAAGATAGAGATATTTATTTATTAGTCACAGGTACATCAAAACGCACAGTGAAATGCATCTTTTTGTGTTACTGAGAATGTGCTGAGGGCAGCCCACAAGTGTCACCACTCTTCCGGCGCCTACATACCATACCCACAGCTCCTAACCTGTACGTCTTTGGAATGTGGGAGGAAACCGGAGCACCCGGAGGAAACCTACGCAGACACGGGGAGGACGTACAAACTCCTTACTGACAGCAGCATAATTGAACCCGGGTCACTGGTGCTGTAATAGCGTTACGCTAACCACTACACTACCGTGCCGCCAAATAATTCTTTGATAATTTGAGACATGGGTTATGGTTAATGTAATACAGATCTCAGAGGAATGGTTGATTTATCAATGGATAATTAAAAAAAAATACATCCAAGCCTGCACCCTTTGGACTTAAAGTGAGATGAGAAACACTCCAGGAAACAATTAGGTTATGTTTTATTGGGAGAAGGACATCAACAATGGTCATAAGGTTGAACAGATTGACATTTGTAAATGTAAGGTGCTTAATGGAGCATCAAAAGCTATTTAGGGAAGTTTAAAAGTGCAGATAAAAGGGTATTAGGAAAGTATTTTCTTCAGGAGAAACAGAATTAAATGGGTTTGGAAATGGGTATGGAGTAGTTGGGTAGTGGGCGATTCAAAGTAGTTAGAACTGCCCTTAATCAACATGATGGGAGTAAAGAAGTCATGTGAAATGGCATGATGGAAGGTAGCTGTGAATATGGGTAAGAGGTTTTGGGTTAAAGAATGGCAGGTGGATTACTGAAATCACCATGGATAAGGCATTCAGAGACAAAGTACCACAGATTCTAAAAATCTAAAACCCAACTGGAATCAAATCTTAATACTCCACAGCTCTGTCAGCATCTGCAGAGATGGAAACATAGATAATGTTTTGGGTTACTGACTTCACCAGAATTGGAAAGTTTTACAAATATAGTAGGTTTTAAGGAAGCATAGAGGCAGGAAAATACTGAGAGGAGAGAAAAACAATAGGGAAAATCCCAGTGAATGATCAGCTCAACTTTTACCTCACTAAAGTTGCAGGGTCAGATCTGCAGTTTTCCACAAGTATAAATTGTTAATCCTGGTAATGTACATGGGATCTAATATAACAGCAGAATTCTTTATGTCCCCAGGCTGACCTGCAAAGATTGTGCGTTCGTTTCAATCCATCCAGGTGCTGCCCTCACATGTATGGAGATAACCTTTCAACCTACAGCGACTCCGACATCTTTAGGAAAGAGAACACCATAAGTGTACGTCTGAGCTCAATGGAAAGTTGTAGATCCCTGGTCTCCAAGAAACAACCCATTGTTACCACTTCTCGATCAGTCCAAATTCATGGTTAGTATTGCAAAAAAAGCACTATATTCTCAGTGTGTTAGAGTAAATTTGAAGTTTGATCATGTACATGATCAAAGGAGATAATGCACATAGTTAAGAAGAGGAAGGATTTAGAATGCATCAAGAATTGCTTCCTAATTGAATGTTTCCAGAATAACAATGAAAGAAACTGCTTTAATTCTAAAATAAAATCAGGGAAATTACAGATTGAGAGTTGGAGAACAATTGGAAAATAGTCACCACAACATGGTTAGGTTCAATGAAGAACAGAAAAGGGACAATAGATTAAAAAATAAAAGAATCAAAGTGGAAAAGAATTGACCAGAATCCATTGGACTTAAAATGTTGAGAAATAATCTGTGGAAAATCTTCAAATATCAGTTCTATGGCATACAAAATAAATCATTTCCAAAGGATAGAGAAGATGTATTAAAGAACAGTTGTGTGGATCAATGGGGAGAGATAAACTAAGCCATGGTGTTAGAGCTGTAGAGTACAAAAGGTTAAGTGTATCATTCTGCTTTTATGAATCACTGATTAGGCCTCATAGAGTATTTTTTCCAATTGTGCTAAAATGGAAAATTAGTGCCTACACAGATTGCTTGAGACAAATAGCCTATATCTGTGGTGCAATTTCTATGTAGTTTTTCTATAAATTGGCTTCATTCTGTGTAGGTACTCTTTCAAGTCTAACTCTGCCTATTGTTCAATGTAAAAATATAGAAAAACCAACTTCTTTTCAAATCAAAATGAAGAGTTAGCTGAGCATCTCAAATGATACTCAGTGGACAAATCACATGCTGCATTCAATATCATGCTTAATATAGCAAATCCTTATCAGTGCAAGAAAATAAACTTGTTCTAGCTTTGCACTGGGATGTGGTAGTACAAAGGAAGAGTACTTTTCAGTTTACCTTACTGTTATACTTGTAAAGTAAAACCTCACCATTCGAGAGAGAATTAAAGGCACCCAAACAGTAGACTGGTGAACAATGCAGAAATGCAACACCTGCCCTTTTACCTCTTCCCTCCCTTCCCACCATCTTGGGACCCAAACAGTCCTTTCAGGTGAAGCAGTCACTCACTTGCCTTCTTCCAATCTTGGGTACTGCTCATGGTGTGATCTCCACTACATTGACAAGAACAAATGCAGATTGTAGCTCACTTTCTCTGTCTGTATCAAAGCTGGCCAGTTTACTGTCGGCCATCCATCATCTGTAATACCGGTTCAGATTTTCTCTCTCCATTATCACTGCACAATGTGCTGGGCATTTTCTACAGTTCTGCATTTGTGTTCTCTCTTTCTAACTGCCTTCATCTGTAGCTTTTATGTTCCTTTGTTCATGTTCCATCTCTCTAACCTCCCTCATTAACCCATCAACCAGATGCCTCAATCTACAGTTTATCCCCACAGCAACCCTGGCCTCACTCTATCAGAGATGTTCCTGTTCTCTTATCCTCCATTCTTCATCTTCTCTGCAACTTAAAACTTGTTTTCTCTCTTTCCCAGTTCTGACAGAGTGTCTTCAACCTGAAACATTAACTCTGCGTCTATCTCCATAAATGCTGCCTAACTTGCTGAGAGATTCCAGCAATTTCTGTTTTTATTTCAGACTATTGAACTGGTACCACTTGAGTGCTACAGCAGAAGTTCAGCACTGCATGGACCAGGCAAACTGCAAGATACTTTTTCCACCACAATTCCAGTGACCACTGCTTTCCTCACATATTGTGATTTTCAATGACAAATCTACTTGGTATTGACACACTAAGAACAGATTGCACTTGAGCACTGAGAATTTCTGACATGCAGTGATGATAATGACAGATGAGGACAATAGAACAAGAACTACTACTCTGCAGCCAATGTGCCCGTTTTGCTTTGTGCAATGATCTGCAATCTCTCAACACTAGAAAAGTAATATTGCTATGATTCATATCAAGCCTTCTATTATTTCAGAATTAATGCCTTGTTGCATTTGTGTAGATAGAGTTGAAACAGGTTATTTTGATTATCCTTTTACCTTAAGATGATGCAGTCACTGAAAACACTCTCTCTCACCTTTTGAATCTATTTTTTTCCAATTTATATCAGGTAAGTTGGTTGGAGGTCCACTCACTCAGTCTATTGAAGGTTGTAACCAAACTCCTGAGATGAGAATGCTGACAGCTAACCAATCACGTTTTTTTTTATTTTGTACCATTAGTTACCAAGTACAGGACAGAAAAAACTGTTACAGGACAGAAAAAACTGTTACCAAGTACAGGACAGAAAAAACTGTTACAGGACAGAAAAAACTGTTACCAAGTACAGGACAGAAAAAACAAAATACTGGCCTGTGAAGAAATAATGTCAACCCTTCACACAGCTATATAAAAGACATGTTAGATTTGTCATAATTCAAGAAAATAACACACAATATTCTGCATTATGTTATTGTTTTCCCTTGTACTACCTCAATGTACTGATGTGATGAAATGATCTGTATGGATCGCATGCAAAACAAAGTTTTTCACTGTACCTCGGTACATGTGACAATAATAAACCAATTTACCAAATCGTAATTTGAATTCCGTCAGTCTAGTCAAGAGAAACAGTAAGAACCAAATAACGTTTCTTACAAGCAAAGGCATTCAAATGAGATGCTTTAGAATGAAGTGGTATTTGTGGTGTCAAGTTATCTCCTTGCAGCTGTGAATAAGTTATTTTTAGTATTATTTAATTGATGATTTACTCATGTTTGCAGAACTTGCATTAATTAATCAGTAATATTTGCTGAATAAATGTAAATTACTTGCACTAAAACTTAGAAACAGAATGGGGGTTGCATTTTACTGGTAATAAGGCACATGATTTTGATTTGTAATTATTAGAAGAGTATTTCACCTATTCGCCTTTATATTTTCCCTCCTTTTTTTTCTTTTGACTTATTCTTTCAAGTTATGACCATCACAAATGTGTGATTGTTTGATGATGCCAACTGCACAGTACATCTGCACTTTTTTGATTTGAGAGAGACTTAACTGTCAATCAGCAAGAAACAAAGCTCAGAAATGTCAACATGTGACTAGAGGTACTAATAGAATTTAACCAATATAATTGATCAGTCTACTAATACAGATTATTGATAATCTTCATGAGGTTTATCCTGCACATTGAAGTATTCTTGTCATAGAAACATTAAAGTTGAATGGGGTAACCCTTTCAATGCCTTGAGCCTGTTCGACCATTCAATGAGATCACAACAATGATCTAAGTCCATATAATTGCCACTGCATCTTGTGCTTTAGTCAATGCTGCATGCACTCTAAGGCCAATATTACCTTCCTACAGTGTGATGGCCAGAACTGTGCACAGAATTCTGGATGTAGTTGATTGGGTATTTTGAGTTCAACTAAAACTCTTGTTCATCTCTCAACTCTCATCTTGTTCTCCTCGCCCCTCTATGCTTGCTGGCCTCTTGGTCCAACACGGTCTCAAATAAAATGCTCATCATGTTCAAATCGTTTCATGGTCTCACCATTCCACATATCTGTATGCCCTACCATACCTCCTGCCCTAAAACTTCCTTCTCCATTTCTGGCCTCTTCTGCATCCACGATTTCCTTTGCCCAAAAACTGGCACCACACTTTTAGATGTCTGGGGCCCAAGCTCTGGAATTCCATCCTAAACCAATCCACCCCTAATTCTCCATTAATGCATTCTTTAAAATCTACTTCATTGACAATGCTTTTGGTCACCTGTCCTTTTATCCAAATGCAATGTGTATAAATGTTTGTCTGATAACTGAGGCGTCTTATCCAGCTTACGTAGAAATTGGTGTGCAAGATGAATATTGGTGCCTCGACCAAGGCTCCATGACATTATTATCCTATTAGTCTGAAGAGGATTGGAACCTGATGTGCTTCACAATTCCTTGTTTTTAAGCTATAAAATGACAAGTTAAACTAGGTCCAAAATAATTTCCAGATAGAACAAAAAACAAGGACAGTCAGGGAACAGATACTCCAAAATGACAATCAAAAACTCTACTTTGTAGACATCTGAATTTTACGTTTTGGAGACTTGAATTTGGTGAAATGCAAATAACCAAAAAATATGATTTTTGTAAGTTAATCAGGGCTACATTATAATTGAAGTTTCTACCTTCTAATATCCTTGATTAATTTCCTTAACCTTCCTGAATTTACTTCCATTTGGTGCCTTGTCAGAGCTTTCTAGGAGATCCATATACATCTCATCCATATCATTTCACCTTCAAATGCCTGTCACCTCTTCAAAAAAATCTTCACTTTAACACACTATCAGTCACCTCAACCCTTATAGTTTCACTTTCACTCAACTCAGAAAGTTACTTGTTCAAGTTCTATATCGGGACTTGAACACATAATCAAAGCTGACACTTCGGTGGAGTACATTGCCCATGATATCTATAGGAGGAAAAGACTCCATTTGCCTTTTCAAATGAGCACGAAAGATTCAATGGCACTTTTGAATGAGCTGTTCCCCTGGTATTCCAGCCAAAATGTATCCCTCAACTAGCCCTACCAATTGGTAATTTATCATGTTTGGTGTTTGTGGAATTATATTCACAAATTGGATTCCACTTTTGCCTATGGAAAAATGCCAGTGCTTCAACAGTAATTCTTTGGCTATGAGACACTTGGGGATCCAAAGATCTGAAGGATGATTTGTAAGTATTCAGACTTTGGAATTCTCTCTCTAAATTCGACTCTACCATCCCACAAATTCTCACCACCATTGCATACTTTTGATAAGATCACCTTTTGACCAGGACTTTTCTCATTTCTTCATTATCATAATTCAGTTTCCATCCCTTTTATTTTCTCTCCTTGTCAACAACCTATGTTAAAAGATTAAAAATAAATGCAAGCTGCAAATATTAGAAAAAAAGCAAGACAGCATTAGTACAATTGAATCTAGAGGTTCCAAAAGGAGCCATGTGAAGGTGATTGATTTTCCAGAAAGGACAGTGCTTATTTGCCTTGACCCAACAATAAATACATCTTTCCCAAACTCTACTTAAGGGAAATAAAAATGTCATTCACTATTATGATATTGCCATTTCACCCCATCAATCAACCTTGTAGCCTGAGTGAGATTATTCTGGTCTCTTAGTGGCCTTCTGATAATGCTTGAGAAAGTGGATGAAACAGTCCTATGGTAATTTCTTATAAAACCCAAGGCAGAACAGCAAAAATGTGGTGTCATAATATGGTCAATTAGAGCCCATTGTCCCAGCCAAATGAACCTTACTTGCTTTTAATTATATTCTCAGGTTTAAGAGAGGTGATCTTAATGAAATGTATAAAATAACTGCTTGATAGATTTGATGCTGAGAGACACTTTTCCTAGGCCTAGTTTCTCTAAGGAGACTCATGGGCTCAAGGTAAGATATCAATTAAGATGAGGAGAATTTTTTTCATAAGGTTTTCATAAGGTTTGAAAAGCCTTGCAATTTTCCAACTTAAATAGCTCCAAGTGCAACATCCAAGAGGAAGAGATCAATAATGAGAAAAGGACAACGAATTCAAGAAGAGTTAGAATATCAGCAGTGATCATATTGAATGGCCAAATCCTACTTAGCTTTTTCTGTTAATAAATCTTCTTTAATTGCTATATTTTTGTTTTCTTACAGCTACTTCTGTGATGTAACATGCAAATTGAATGCAACCAGTTGTCCAGGTTCCCAAATGATGCTTTACATGTAGAATGTAATTTGGTACCAGGTGAACATAATCCTAGCAGAGACCAATTGCTAATTTTGTATATAGTAATAAAAAATACATGTGGAATACACAAAGGAAAGACAACCGGGAAATCCGGGTCTTTTAAGTAATTCAAGTCGAAAGAAACCAGCTCAATGCCAAGATTGTTAAAATAGTAACCTGCTTTGATAGAGAATAGCTGTCCTTTTTACACTTGGCTACGGGCAAGATCAAATTGTATTAATTCAAAATGTGGGTAAAATCTCAACACATTCTGTATATTTGTTATCCATTCCTGACCTTAAAAATCTCATTTTGCTGTATAAAATACATTTCTTTTCAGTGTTTGTTGAATGAAAAGATGTACAAAATAAAAATACCAAACATCAGTAAGTGTAGTCTGTGTATAATTACTGAGCTCTTTGCATTTGTAAATACTGAAAATAATTACCCAAAATAAGCCACATGACTTCAATTTAAGAGTTCTGGCAACAGGATGTATTGACATCAAAGTATAGTTTTGTTTCACACTGGCAACAATATTTATAGCATACCAAACTTGGTTTAAAAATAAATATATTTGTCACCTTGGCTAGGCTGCAAAGTCTAATATCTAAAAAACAAAGATAATTTGTGATAAAATAATTCTATTACATATTTTGCAGATGCATTTCCACTTCTTTCAAAATGATGGACTTGCAATTACAACAGAAACATGTGAGAAAATAGCAATGTTTTAGTTAATTAGCTCCATTACAGTACTACTTTTTTTTAAACTAATGGTTGAATTCAAAAGTGAGATGCATAATTTTATCCACAACTTTATTACACTTAAATTTAGTATGCAAAGGCTTGTGGCAAACTAGTCTCAGCATAAGAAAAATCATCTAAACAGGACTCTTACTTTCTATCAACTCCCTATGCAAAGGATACATTTCAAAGCTTTCCCAACGTCAATCTTAAAGTTCAAGAAGGTGCATGAAGCTCCCTTTGGCCCTTTCACAACAATGTGAAATTAAATCTCCTTTTATAGGACTGTAGAGGTCAATGTTGGCAGTCATACTGGTAGAATGGAAACTTGACCTTTAAAAAAATGTTCATCAAGATGGGCTGTGAAATCACCTTTCCATTGAAATAACTGCCTTTTCATTTTTAAAAGTCTTTTCCAATGGATAAACAAATGACATCATTTGGTAAATTAGCTGATGTTACTGGTGGGTGCCATTATTGTCAATGGAAGAAAATTTCCTTTGCTAAGGAAATGGATGCCTAATCCCTGCAAGAATGTGGATGAGTATATTTAGTAAAGACAACATTTCGATTCCACAAATCTGTACTTTGTAAAATGTGGCACCTCATTGGATCAATTTTAAAATTCTAGGCATACTGCACGCATCAATTCCTCATTTACCCTAGTATTTAAGTACTCAACAAGTATGTAAAATATTTAAAAACCACAATTGTTGCTAAATTTTCATTACTTTTAACCTGTTCCTAAAACTCTCCCAATTCCAAGGCTCACTACTCTTCTTGGTAACCTTTGGTCATATTGAGTAACAGGAAAAAGCATAAAGTTTGGGATAGTGATTAGATAGCTCAAGGAGAAGTGCCAATCAAGTCATTTGTAAACCATTGGGATTGTTGCAACAAAGGCTGAAAACTTGAAAGGTGAAAACATTTAACGTTAAATATTTGTATAATCTGATATCCAGCTACTGCTTATCCACAAATATGCTATTTAATAGATTTCAATACTTTAATGAAATTCTGATTGTGCACAAACTGTCCTCAGCAGGCTTATACTATTTGACAAAACTGCAAACTGCAATGTGCATCCTATATGCTTTTTAAAGCAGAAACACTTTTCAGTCTGTTCAGAATCATTTAATAACTAAAGATAAAATTGCAACCAATAATGAATAAGTAACAAATGTTTGGATTTTGGCCAACCAAGAATACTTCCACTTTATGGGCTGGACAATACTGGAACCAGACCACTTCCCAACTTCTTCTGGATGTGGAAAGCCAAGCAAGTGAATCCTCTGCACTTGAAGTGCCTGACAAGGTGAAGCAGGATCCAAGCAATAAATGAGTCTCAAGTACCACACTGCTAATATTCTACCCCTGAACAACCAGACAACCTTTGGCAATTGAAGGCCTTTGAACTGTTTTTAAATGTCTGTGACTGTCAGAGACACAAACTATTTAACACAAAATGAAATGTTTTAAAATGAAGTGGCATTTGTGGTAATTTAATACAAAAAACAAATTTAAACAAAAATACCCTAAAACTATGTTAAAATGTCACAATATTTATAGAGTAAAATAACAAACATTTACCTGCAATAATTTTTTTCGACATAATGAGTGATCCCATACAAATGCATGTGCAAACCCCAAGTATAACGTGCAGGCATTGGTTGTCAAGCGCTTATGCTGCTGGGCTCAATGGCAAGTGCAGTGGCAGAGGTGGAGGTCAGATAAATCCAGGTTTAGCCTTCAATCCATTTTGGATTTCTGAAGTCCAAACAGCTGGCAGATCCCTAGAGAATTTTTGGCTGTCAGTCAACTCTATTCAGCCCTAATAACCAATCCCATATAAAACTCAATGCACGCTGTTATAATTGGACCCAATGCATTCCTTAATGTCGGTTGAACTGTTAGGAAGGCTCCCAAATTGCTCAGCTGGTAATTTCATTGTGTAACTGTGCAAAAAAGATCAATAAGTTGCAAGTATTTTTACTCTCCATTTGTAAATTAGCTGATCTGAACTGTGATGGCTTTATAGGCAGGTCAAAAAAGTAAAGAGGAAGAAAGAATATCCACTGGGTATTCTTAACTGGGAAATTACTGCATTGAGAAACATGGTCAGCTGTGATCACCCAAAGAAACAAAAAGTTGTCACCTTTTTTCCAAATGAGAGATAAAGAACAATAATTTTAAAAAATCCAATTTTGGGACAATGGAATATCAAAAATTTGGTAACAGTTTCTCTTAGAGTAATGGGAAACGATAACATGGGGTGCAAATTACACTAAATACTCATTGTCATTCACCAAATTCAGCCAAAGCAATAGGTGCAGGCACAGCAGTTGGTTTTTTGACTTGAGTAAAGAATGATTTAAAATAAAAATTTGAATAACCTGAAGGAGTGACAATAGCAAAGTGAAAATGCAATGCTACTACAGTGATTCTTGGCCGAACTGCTAAGGGTTCATTCAAGGATACACAGCCTCTTACATGCCAGTGGTCCTACAATGTACTTAAAAAAAAATGACAGCTCTCCTTCACTTCACAATTGGTTTTCTCGTGAGCTGTTCATCACTTCCACTCATCAGTTTTAGCAACACTGGATCTCTCAGAGTTCCATCTTACTGAACAAAATCTCTTCCTGCACAGCAGCTTCACCAAGATGTTTTTTAAAGCTAGAAGCATAAATGAACACTATTTTCTTTTCAATACCTCTTTATGGTAACAGTGCACAATTTAACCAGCTAACAATTTCTCCTTGAAATGTTTAACGCAAGGAAGACTGAACTTGATATGATGCCTCAATCAAATTAATCTTTAGTACGTCTTCCAGTATTAAACAACAGGAGACAACTTAGAAAACAACAATGGACATCCAGTCAAAAGGAAAATGAAACTGATTTGAATTATATAACAAGATTTTATTCAGGATTCCAGCATTTAGCTCATCATAACGTGACATACTCAGCAGCCACTAAAATAGAGAGGGAGAGAAAAAGAGGCATTTTTCCCTTCACAAACTACGCAAGCACCCAGTGTATAGAGGGAAAAAAGAAATCACTTGTGTTCTTGTACATCACCACCTTGTTGATTCATCCTGCCCTTTTGCTGGAGGGCAGCACAGATTAAACAGGGTTGAATAATGTATCACCTTACACTACAAAGTCACATAAATGCAAAACCTTAGTGTCGGTTATCAAATAACCTTTTATACTAGCGGCATAGTTTTATTGGATAGATTTACACAAATAATTAGACTAAATATGTAAATTGTTATGTACCTAATTTTTAATGGATTTTGAATTGCACAATAAAGACATTCACTCTGCTCTTCAATGGCTTACAGAAAACACAAAATCTAATATAAATACAAAACCTGGGTCAAATAATTTAATCACAGTATGCCACAATGAAAGAATAACAAACTCACTGGACAGCGAATTCTTTCCAGTCAAACACAGTCCCAAATAGTGGAAACAGATCTCAGATAAGTAGACTATCAAGCAGTCATTAGTAGTGTCAACTTTCCAAAACAAAAAGATACACTTGTGTGATAAAGGCTTTGTTGTACTCTGTACTTTAAGTTACAGTACCTTTTGCATTATCAAATGGCTTATGATAATCATACCGATTATGAATATACAGATGAGGTCCTTGATGTATTCTCAACTTTTTTTTAAATTAGTAGTAACAAACTACTTGATGCCAAACTTTGCAAAAATGAATTAAAGGAAAAATGTTTCTTGAAGTTCTTTCATTATAGTTTTCCAACCACATAACTTATTTTTGTCTTTGAATTTTATTTTTCCTTCAACTATTATATTTGAGTGAAGTGACTCAGGTGGGGAAAAACAACTGAGAGCCTGCAACAGCCTGAAAGATTAGTGCCTGTTAAGTCTAAGGGAATGAATGGCACAGACAGTGCATACTGCAAAGTTAGATGAAAAAGCTTTTTCTCATTTCCTTTCCCCTCCTGTGCTGAATAAAGTCAAGGCAAATCAACTCCAAGAAAGACAAGGATTTCATGGGAAAAGATAAAGGTGAAGAAATAGACACAAAGATCTGCAAATACATCTCCCATTTTTCCATATGTATCCATTGAGCGATTGATGACTTCAGCAGGAATTCCCGACAAAAGCAGAGCCGCAGTCAATACGGTTGTCTTTACCTTCTTCTCACTCTATAAGGAGCAGAATTACAGTTATCAGTATTTTGTCTCTTTATGCAAAACATTTTGTAATTCTAGCAGTTAATCAAGTTTCTGATGGAAAGGTAAAATATGACCCTATTGGTCCAAGTTGACATGCCACCAAAACACTAAAGTGAATGGCAGCATTAACCTCAACAAACTGCTTCTATTAGGGTAATTATTCATCCTCAGTGTCACACTAAGCAGACAATATAACAACAGGACGATGCTCATTCATGGGAATGCTATGCATTTATAGAAAAAATATTAATTAAAAGTTATATATTTTGTGAAATCAGTAGCTTTGAAAGTTATAAAGATAATGCACAAGAATGCAAGAGTGGCATATGAGGTAGAACACCAAAATGAGAAAGCTCTCAAGTAAGAGAAAATCAATCACTCACTGACACACAATAGTGGATTATTGTTAATTTCTTCAGCAACTTTTTTTTTAAGCGTTGTTTTTACTCATTCTGAAATGGAACTGCTATTTTTGGCTGCAGTAATTAGAAAAAAATGCTTAAAACAATATTTTCTTTTTTAAAAACTATCTGGAATTTAATCAACTGATATGGCAGATGTATCCTGGTACACAAATGAGTCACAGAACAGTTCATTATGTGAAAGATGATTTCATAAATTATCTTCAAATGAGTTGCAGCTAAAGAATGCTAAAGATACCTAATGCACATTATAACATTATTTTTTCAAGAACTGGACAGATACAAATCAATCCTAGATTACTGAAGTTAACACTAGTAAGATGCTTTAAAAATGATCGTGTAAAGAATTAGATGACACAAGTTACACACTATCCACTTCTGCCACAACGTGTCTATTTTTGCAACAAATTGGAAGTTAGAACTCTATCCAATCAGAAATCCAAACTAATTTCAGGCCTCGTTCTAGGATACTTTGCTATTGGTTTCATGCTTCATTGGAGTTGTTTTTAAAGACCCAACCTACTAAATTCAGGTCAAGCATAAATTATATTATCGAAGAATTAAATCTTACCTTCGGAAAGTACTTTGATAGGCCAATATATGCAAGTTGAAGAGTCAGAAAGGGAGCAAAAATGGCCTGCAAAATATTTTTAGAGAAGATTAATTAGGGGAAAGGCTGCATGTGGGGCTAAGTTGTAATGGATTTGTAAAAGTTATTCAAGTGAATGGTGCATCATAAATTGTAAAATTTCAGAAACACTGGCTCGGATTTTGCAGTAGGTGAAAATGCTGCCAGCAGATGCTGTCATGTGTAGTGTAATGCAGAAATTTCCAACATGCTGGAAGACTATGCTTCTTTGCAGTGCAAGTTTTATCAGCTCCACAAAGTCCAAGAGATGCAGAGCTGGAAGTTTAGAAACTTCAGACACACTACTGCAGCACACCATCAATGAAAAAAAAGTCCACAAACCTAAATATTAAATATTTCCTTTTCCATGGTCAGGATATTGCCTAAGAATTTCCAACATTTTGTTCGCATTCTCAGTTCAATAAATGCTATATACGTTAATAAATGAAAACAAGAAAAATATCTTGGTTATATTAGGAAGATTTATATTTAAAATGTCAGAGACCATGAAGAGTAGAGGAAGAGGAACAAAATTATAAAAGTTAATATTTCTATCCAAACCCATTTTTCATATCCTCTGCGAAGCAGTATTTTATACATGGGCTACATCTAATGGTAACTACAATGATTCACAATTCATTTCAAAGGAATTATGATGATATCTAGTGGCCTGTCATATTATCTGCTACTTACGTGACAAATGGTTACAAGCCAAAGAGCATATAAATTAGGAGCAGTACCTCTCAAACCCACTATACCAGTCAATAAGATCATGGATAAGCTCAATTCTGCATTTCCATCAAGAAATATTCAAAAACTCTGATTCTACCCCCCCTTTGAGGAAGAAATTTCCAAAGATTTGAGACCCTCAAAAAACTTATAAATATTCAACCCTTTGTTTTTAAACAATGACTCTAGTTCAAGACTCTCCCACAAGAGGAAAGATCCTCTGCATAGCCACTGTCTGTTGTGAAAACCTGCATTTCCTATACTCTGACTGGGTATTTAGATCATCAGCTCCTAATTATAGAAACTGCAGTGTGGAGGACAAGGATGAGAGTGCACTTATGTTAGAGTTTTGACATACATAACTGTGCAATACTACCCACCTGCCAATTTCACATTCAGTGCTCTAATCACTGCGTCTGAGTAATTCTGCATAACTACACAAAATTTACTCCCTCGATAACCATAAGAACATAATAGGTTACATATTGCAATTTTCATTCTCAAAATGTTAACTGAGCAGTTTCTGGATCTTAAAAGATGTTCAAAGAATCCATTCATACCAAACTGTTTTCAGAGGATTAATCAAACTTCAAAGAAATAATTGAGTACGCCAGTTAACTCCTGTTGGTGAGAGAAATTTACAGTTTGATGTGGACCCAGTCATTTATATGTGCAAGGTTTTCTCTAACAGTCTAATTGTTAGGACATTCATTTGGTATTAAGAGAGTCGTTCAAAAAAAAGTTCAGATTAGCAGCTAAATATTATGACAGTAAACAATGCCATGAAACATCTATAAAAATGATTTTCTAAACAATTCTGATAAATGATCCTTTATTTTAGACAATTTGTGCTTGCTGTTTCTATAGACCACACAGAAATGAACTAAAAAACTAGTTAAAAAATTTCAGTACATCAGTGCACAAAAGCACTATCTCAGAATGGCAAGGCATTCATTGCAGCTCTTATCCACCTTTCATTTAAGCTGTCATCTCTCGTATATTCTTCCACCCAGTATTTTTAATGACAGAAATAATTCATTCAATGAATTCATTCAATGCACTGTCATCCTTGACATCTGGCACTGTAAACAACAGTGTTCACTATACATATAACCAATTAGTTCCCTTATTCCAAATGGTATCATCAGTTCTCAACTACGTCAACGTGAGCAACTTTTGTTTTTACTTATAACATAAGTTACTGGGGTGTGCCTTGACTTCCTAGCAGCCTTTTAATCTAAAGTTTCTGGGAAAAAAAAACAGGTTTGACTTGACAATGATTGCTTGATCTTTCTGTTATTTTCATTCACAATGGTTTCTGCCTCTCACTTTAAGCTATCCAAAACTAGTGTTTTTTATCCCCCCTCATACAATACATTCTAGAGAAATAGGACATTATTGAAGACAGAATCTTCTGTCAGTTATAAAACCAGTGAAATCCTTTGGCAGCCACCAACATCTTTCTTCCTGGAGCTCACTGATAACTGAGAAGCAACACTCTCCTGGAGATGGCAAGAGGCTGTAAATATTTTAAAAGTTAAAACTTGGACTTCTTTACATGACATTTGTACAATTGAGAATGATGGCTTTGGATTATGTTTCACCCGGGCAACAGTTTTACTCTCTGCAAAATATATTATGCTGTTATAATGAAACTGTGCTCCTTAAAGCCACAAACAATTTCTGTTAATTAAAAAATGGATGAGCTCATGCAAAGTTTAATTCTTATTAAATTGCATTTTTATTAATGTAGCGTCATATTATAAAACTAAACATTATTTTTCCTTACATTCATCTCTTATAAAACTAAGAAATCCCAACTCAACAAATAGTAACTTTACCCATCAACAAACAACAAGCAGAAATAAAAACCAACCATGAAGCTCAAAAAAATCTCAATTCAAAAATTATATTGGCAAGAATATTTTGAAAACTAAATCAAGTCGTTTAATGTAGTTTTTCTTAAAAAAACAGATAATATCAATAGATGAGAAATTTCTTTCTGAAAATAACGCTAACAATATAAATGCCTTGATTTTACCATTAATGATGAAGATAAGTTCGTTGCTGAACTTAAAGAAAGCTGTTCACAATGGCCTAACCGTCCTTGGAAACGGGGAACTCCATGTTGCAATGTCAGTTGTTCCAAGGCAAGTTTATTGTGTGTTGCTTAGAAGGCATGTCGTTAGGAAGTTGACTGAGCATTGAATCACATGGAAAAATTCTCACAAAGCATACCAGAAGGCACGAAAAGATCTACATAAAGTAGCTTCCCCCACAAAAAAAAGGCATGAAAGTTTGCCAAGCAGTTACTTTAGCTTAGTGAGACATTGAAAACAAACCTCAGGTAACAAATCTTAACTTGTGCAAAGTAATTAAATAATTTGTAATAAAGCATCTGGCAGATAGAGAGTAATGAATGTTCAGAATCTATGCCTGCACAAAGTCTGATCCAGGAGTCCAGGTATACCTCTGGCATTCCTATAAAGTGATGAGAACCAGGGACTGTTGTGAAGCAATGGTGCACAACTCTCCATGTACACAACTTCAATGTAAATGAATAAATGATACAAAAATCAAAAAAGGCTGATCTTCAGTAGTTGTCTCAGATGCGTGGTGAAGGAAGTTACGTTTCAGTTGAGTAGAGCCTTGGCCAAATTCCTTCTGCAAAACTGCATCCAGTCCTGCCTATTTTAATATTTATTAACTGACAATCAATTACAAAACTTTTGCTTCACTGCCTCACTGGGAATTTTATTTCCTTCCTTCTTCGCAAAAGCCGGGCATGCATCTTTCAGCAACTGTGATAGCATATTCTTTCATTTACTAAGGAATGACACAGATGTTTTGCAAGCATATATTAAAAATATCAAAAAAAAATTCCATATTAAAATGCATAAGAATTTTACACCAGAAACCATATGCAGTACTCACCAGGTATTTGCATACAAAGATTCTAACCATTAAGGCTAGAAGAGCACTACCCACTAAGCGGAAAACCCGGAATGTGCCAAACTCTTCAGCTTCACCTCCATTCTCCTGACCAGGCTTCTCATTCATCAGTTGATTTCTAAGTTTCATAGCTTCATCAAATCGTGATATATACTGCTCAATACCACGACGGGGAGCACGCTGAACCTGCTCTAGCGGCACATCTGATTTTCCTAGGTCCCGATTTCTTGGGCCCAAATCATTGTCAGCCTCATTAGCTTTGTTAAATGAGTCTTTTCTGTCTGCAGAATATGGCCCTTGACTCTCTGTTCCATTAGTATAATGGATGGATGTCACTGAACTATCAGTTTCATCAGGAATTCCTGGGGTTCTTTTGGAAAAGCTCGAAGTCAGCAGAGATTCTGTTTTCTCCAGTTCATATGGTGGAAGGGAGTCTGCTCGGTTCCCCTCTTCTGCATATAAAGAAACAGGAAAAGATTGTAGTTATCTTTCAAGTACGCATAATTAAATAAACATTCAAAATGTATGAAAAAAATTCACTGAAACTGAACTTTTAAAGTTAGCATGTCATAAGATTACTTCCAATTCTAGGCCCTCATTTTCACCTCAATAGCTTATGTTGAATCTGATGAAGAGCTTCTGGAAGTTCATATATCATACACACTTTGTTTCTGTTACAGAACAGCTGCCCACATTTACGCACAATATTCATATTTAGTAGACACATGAGAGAATGCAGATGCTGGAAATGCTTTGAGTGTGTTGCTTCATATTTAGTACATGTCTTTTTATTGAGAAGAGCAGGACATTACAAAATTTAAATTTATTATCTTTGTATTTTCACTTCTTTACTAAAGATCCACAATACAATTATTTGAGCACAACTATTTTTGAATATGAATTTCCCATTCAACCTGAATAATGGTGCAGATTAATTCAAAGTTGCTATCTGGTTCCATGGAAAAGAGTTTCTGCCAGCTCACTGCATTAAATAAATCAAGGGAACTGGTAACTTGTTAAGACATTACAAGCTAAGTAATGTCTCTGTCAATTTGGACCAATCTTAGAAGTTCAGCCAAATACACATTTGTGCAATCTTTCTTTCAAGTCAGATTGATTATTGTATGATGCGCCCTACTATATTAATATGCTTGCCTATAACCTGGGAAAAGCACCCGTTACTGCAGTTTTACACGTTATTCACTATTAAAAAGCACTGTGACTGGAGTTAATCTGCCTGCTTGGAATACAAGGTGAGAATTTTGTTTAAAAAAAACCTTTATCAGTTACCAAAGAGATTCTCATGTCAGGCTGGAATGGATTTTATTGCACAACCTCAAGGTAAAAGCGCAGTGTGCTAAATCAGTAATGGTAAAAATATATAAAGTACACCATCCTAGGTGTATAGTTTTAGCCTGGATAGTAAAATTGTAAAACTATTCTACATCATCTTTACATGCATTATGCTCCTTGAGCCCAGAATCAAACACTTGCACTGGCAAGAAAATCTTAGGTTAATCTACTGGGCTCTGGCATTTTAGAGAGAGGGGTCTAAGGAGGAGAAAAATAACAGGAGATTAAAAAAAATCAGAACACATAAAGGTCAGCAAATATATATATTTAATCAGCAATAGGAAAGGGTGGGTAAATAAGATTGACCGCTACTCATAAGTAGAATAAAGACCATAAAAACTAAAATGATGTGGTGTTTCAATGTTGAAAGAAAGAAAGAATAACTGTACCACTTGTGTTAGGAGGAATACATGTAAAAAGGTAACTATAGGCACAGATCACTCAGCAAAGAAAAGGCAGTTATGATATTTCTGGTATGTATGTTTCAGGCATGAAGATCACATTTAGTATAACATTTAAAACAGATTGATTTTCTTGTTTTGATTGGCCAACTGGTTCCAGCACACAATTTCATACTAGATTTCAAAGTGTTTGGTTTTTCTTCATTAGTACCAAACTTTGCCCACATGGTTTAAGCCAACAAACAGTTATTGGTTGGAAACTATAAAACTGAGCAAAGCACTAATTACAAGATGATTTATAATCCCAAATTGCATTAGTCACAGGTTTTAATAAAAACAGGGATTGTATAGTATTGTCAGGGATAGTGATTTATCAAAATTAGAGTAGCTTGTGATGTAGAATTTAGATCCACTGAGAAAAGTGCCAGAGACAGAGAGGTGTGGTCTGAAAGCACCAGGAAAGGACTGTATCAAAGCTAGGGGCACTGAACAGTTCTGACAGAGGACATTGCAGATGTGAAAGAATTCACTGTTGCCCTGCAGTCTTACAGTAGAAGACATATTTAGAATCCACAGAGTTAATGATAAAGAGAATCCAGGGAAATTTACCATGTCCTTATTTTTAAATGAAAATAAGATACATCATTGTATCCTTAAGTGTCAAAAAGCATTTATTTCAACTAGCAAAAGATTTCTAACTATGTGTTGCCAATACAAAACAACTGCAATACCCTCCAATCTATTATAGTACAGTGATATTTAAAAAATAGCAAACTCTCAGATGTTTATAATTCATACTATTGCTCGAGTACAAGATCTTCCAAATTAATTTTTTTCCCCACTTAGGAAGGGAATATGCTCATAGCCTTTACTGAACTTGTGTAATCAATGAGGTAACAGACAATCAGAATTTAAATTAAGGCATCATCTTCAAACCATCATCCTGCATTCATCCTATCCTCCCTCTCAACTTTTCAACCTAATCCCTTCACGTTCTCAAGGCATGGATAAATGATCTACACACCTGGGTTTCACAAGAGCAGTTGAGAAACTCCAAATGTGATCAAGATCTCAAAATTCTTGATCTTTCTTTTAAGCGTGCAAATGGGCTCCAACCATCGCTCTCATTTATCTTAGTCTGGCATTGGGTATTCACAAGATCACAAGACAAGGGAGCAGAAGTAGGCCATTCAGCCCATCGAGTCTGCTCCAAAGAAAAGAAAGGGAAAAAGAAAAAAGGGAAAAAGAAAAAAGGGAAAAAGAAAAAAAAACAGAAATGGGGGAAAAAAGTCTGCTCTATGAGCTAAAGGAAAAAAAAACACTATTCCTTTCTAGCCCCAATTTCCAGCCTTATCCCCATAACCCTTGATACCTTGACTAATTAGATACCTATCTATCTCCTCCTTAAACGCCTCCAATGATTGGGCCTCCACTACTGTACGTGTCAAAGAATTCCATAAATTCACTACCCTCTGGCTAAAGAAATTTCTCCTCATCTCTGTTTTAAACTTGTACCCTCTAATTCTAAGATTGTGCCCTCTGGTCTTGGACTCACCCACCATGGGAAACAGCTTGGCCACATCTACTCTGTCCAGTCCTTTCAACATTCTAAATGTTTCTATGAGGTCCCCTCTCATCCTTCTGTACTCCAGTGAGTACCGTTCAAGAGCCGACAAACGCTCATCATATATGTTAACTCCAATACTTCACCCCGTTTTCACAAAAACGTTCAATCCAATCTTCCTAACCCGGCACAACAAACAATCTGCTGGAAGAACTCAGCAGGTCGAGCAGCACCTGCGGAGGACAGGAATTGTCGACGCTCCGGGCCGACACCCCGATGCAGGAACAGACGCTGCTCAACCAGCAGATTGGGCGTTGCTCCGGGTTCCAGGATCTGCAGTCTCCGCCGCCCTTCGCCCGACATCTCGGGTGCGGTGATCGCACCTAAACGCTCTCTCAAAAGAGTGGGTGTGTTTTATTGTTTTTGCACCATTGGTTTGCCATTAACTGGATCACTGGTTGCGCCTGCTGGTTCTGTTTATTTGAATAGCTGGAGTGGGGGCGGCGGAGGGAGCTCCCGGTTGCCCAGCGACGGCCGGTGATCGCCGCTCAGCCGGTTGCCAAGGGACCGGGACCCGGGACCAGGCCGCACGCCCTACTCCCACCCACCTCACTCACCCGCCCCGTTTTTGTTGAAGCCCATTATTCGGTTCAGCCGATCCTCTGAGTTCAGGAGCAGCTTCCTCCGACGGAGCTCGGCCCTCCTCCGTGCCGAACTCATCTTTTTCTGCTCGTCGCCACCGTTGAGCACGTTGCTGCCGCCGCCGCCGCCGCCGCCGCTCTCCATCACTCCCGACTGCAAGGCCGGCGCCGCCTTGTGAGCCGGGGCGCCCGGCGATGACGTCACACAAAGCCACCGTCGGGGAGCGAGTGGTCTTTGGGGTTCAGTCTGGACATCACCTCGGGTGAGGGTTTAAAACTGAACCACTCACGTTGTCACAAATATTCCTTTCATTTCAATTTATTTGCAAGCTCAATGCAGTGGAGTCTGTTCCACGGTGCCAGCTCTTGAAAGCTAAAGCGACGCCCACTCCTAAACAAAGGCTGGTACTCTGTCCACGTCCAAAACACCAGCACAAGTTCCATAATCCAACGGTGGGTGGGCTTCACATTAAACCGCTACTTACAATGGGGTCAAATAAATAACTAGATGAAAACCTGCGGGAGAATTCAAAAGCCAAAATAAAAAGATGGTGCATTTTTGGGTGGGTCCCCAGAAACAATGCTCACTTGGAAATGTTTTTACTTAAGTAGTAATGTATTTTTATTGATATTAATTACAATGTGTAAAAGTGCTTAATGTA
The DNA here is from genome assembly GCF_009764475.1 of Pristis pectinata. Classification (NCBI taxonomy): domain Eukaryota; kingdom Metazoa; phylum Chordata; class Chondrichthyes; order Rhinopristiformes; family Pristidae; genus Pristis; species Pristis pectinata. The sequence goes on along the minus strand of NC_067408.1, from coordinate 25,384,118 downwards.
TTTTGAAGAAAGCCAAAAAACAAAAGGAACATTTGGATTTTCATCAGACCAACATCACTTACTAAAAATATATTTTAATCAGTTTCTCACAGTATATCCAGCTGTCTATCACTCCAGTTAACAAAATCACACTGCTTTCATCACACACCTTGAACAAACATTTGCAAAATCAGTGCTGTTAATAATCTATTCCTAGATCCAAATCCCGTGTTAGTTCAGGAATATTTGTTCCCCACCCCTCAAGCTGTTTTTCACTCGCTCTCTGATCATGCTGTCGTGTCTACTCCCATGACTGAAGTTTGGGTAACCTTGGATCTAGAGTGAAAGGGATCTAGAGTGAAAGCAATATAGATTGAACAATTTCTCACTTGTCTTGTTAATTGACTCTATTCCAGCACAAAGTTTATTGAAGGTGAGGTGCAACATTGTGGAGAAACTGATTGAGAAAACAACAGACTGCATCGGGATTGGGTCTGTTTTGCACCTATTGATTGGGATCATGGATTTCATACCATCATGGAGCAGACATTGGAGGGAGAGTATTTTTCCTCAGGTACCTTGCAGTATCAATTTCTTCCTTAAAAACTGAGCTAAAATAATTATTTCTCTGCTATTCCTTTACTCTTAAATATAGAATGGTCCCTAAGGTCTCAATGACCTCACATTTTCATTGGCTATACATTTTTGCCTATAACAGCCTTTGCTGTTTCATTTTGAATTTAAATCTTCTTTTATCTTTCCTTTCAACCACTTTAATGTCCCCCATAAGCTTCCGCCATCACTGGAACTCTCTTCGTGCTTTTTTTTTAAAATCTTCCTTACATTTATCATACCCCGTTCTCTGAAATCTCATTTATACTTTCATCTCTGTTTATCCCTAAAAGAACCCCTTTTACTCCAAGTCACAATTACTGAGCTTGGCCACATTGATCTCATGTTAAAATATTGCCCAATGCTGGCAACCTACTTGAGTTGCAATTTCTTCCAACCAGTAGATTTTCACCAAGTCCTCTTGCCATTAGATATACAGTTAAAAAGAAAAATACTACTTCGGGCTAATGGGCACAAGTAAGGTATAGTGGAGGGCATTTGGGTCAAAATAATTGTATGACAAAATGGACAAACAAATATATTTCATGGAAGAGAAGATAGAAAACATGGCAAAAGTGGAGAACAAGGCCAGACTGAAAGAGGAGCTCAAAAAATTAGCATGTCAGAAAACATGTATTGTTGAAATTAGTAGGATTGAAAGGCAGTACATTCCAGGACTGCTGACCTGCATCGCAGGGTTTTGAAAGAGATGGCAATGCAGATAAATGCACTTGAAAATAAAGATAGGATTTGGTAGAGTCAACATGGATTTATGAAAAATAATGTTTTGATATATGTTAGTATATGTTGGATCTAAAAGTGCCTGTTGCCAAACAAAAGATTATTAAATAAATTGAAGCACACGAATGTGGAGGTAAAATACTGGCAAGGATTGAGGATTGATAAAGAGACAAAGTATAGAAAGAAATTAGTTACCTTTAGGTTGGAAGGCTGTAACCAGTGGAATGCACTTGAGTCCCAACTTTTCACAATCTATATCAATGATTAGGATGAGGAAATCCAAGTTTGCTGATGATTCAAAACAAGGTTATAGTGTGTGTTGTGAGGAAGATGCAAAGAGGCTTCATGGGATATGGATGGGTTAATTGAATAGGCAAGAACGTGGCAGAAGAAGAGTAGAATAGCTTCCTCCAATTATTTAGAGCCCAGGTGAGATCACGCCTGCAGTATAGTTCTCTGTTCCTAAGGAAGGATACACTTGCAGCGAAGCAAGTGCAGTGAAGGTTCACCAGACTGATTCGTGAGATGGTGGGTTTGTTCCTTCTGAGCGGCATCATTCAACAGTTACCTAAAAGCTTCTAGGAGAGATGTCACAGTTTAAAAAAAACTGTTTTAATATAGGATAACATCTTTGCAGGTAAATTACATCATAAAAATAATATTCACAGATTTGATTGATACTTGATGTAATTATCATAGATATAAACTGGCTTTATAAATATATGTGGGTCATGCGCACAGTCTTACCTGTCATTGATAAAATTTCTATTCAATGAATTTGCTTGAAGCTTCATTCATACAAAGCTCACCAATGATAATAGGGGCAGGTATCCTATATCTTACTCAAGAGAAAATTGTTTATAATTGCAGATCTTTTTCTTTGAAGGATGCTTTGGCAGGGTTCCTTGCATAGCACCAGTGTAACTTGATTTTGTGTGTGATTGAGGTTCTACTCAACGATTCTGGTGTTTTGCAGATAGAATTTGCAAATGCAATATCCAAAAAAATTGATACATAATTCTATGCAATCAAACACTTCACTATTTAATCAATGACCTAAACTAATGTCTGTCTAATTGGCAATAAAATAAAACTACAAAGGAGAACTTTTTTCTGCTTGCAGTTCCCTAAACAACTGGATAATGAACTGGATAATCTAGGCATAATTTGCCTATTTATTTTTCAACTCCTCTCTTCACTATCAACAATGGAACATGGAGTAAATCTGATCTATGATAATAAACTGGTATTTTTTATACTTTCTCATACAAACCTGGACCTATAGCTGTAGAGCTCCAAAAATGTTTAAGTATTTTGAAAGAACCTAGTAGTAGTATTATGGAACTCATGCAAGCAAAATTACAATGTACAGATTGATTGATTATTAACACTCTTAGTTCAATAGATTTATCATAGGTCTCAATTTCCTTGCAATGCCATACTCATTGCATTGGAAAAACACTGCATTTCATGTGAATTCCAATAATTGTTGAATTCCAGATATCAGGAACGACCTTATGAGAGATTGAGAAAAAAGGCATTTCCAGACAGGAGGAAGTGGAGAGTGGGAAGAAATATATTCAGGGATTACACTTTTCTTTTAGAACTATTCTCCAGACCAATTTTCTAATGGGTCTGTACTTGGTACAATATAGGATTATAGTTTACTCTCTCATCGTGATCCCATTATACTATGGAAGGGTTTTTTGATGCCCAGGTCCTCCTGCAAGGAATGGAATGGAATTGTTTCCAGACATCAAATTGCATTTGCAGTAATGACATTAAGTCCAAATACTTTTCAAAGGTCAGCAATGAGCCTGGGAACTTTGCACAAATTCTGGACAACCTTTCAGGTCAATAACCTGTTAATGATAATCAGATACTAAGATACAGAAAAAGGGCGCAGGGAGGAGAGAACAAAAGTGAAAGTCTGTGATAGGATGGATGGATTAAATGGATAAAGAATGATGGTTCTAGGTGAAATAGGGTTGTAGTACTCTGGAGTTACTGTAAAAAAAAGGAAATCACTTTTGAATTTATAATAGTATTTCAGATGTTAGAAACTGAAATAAAAAACAGAAAATGCCAGAAATGAAGATTGTGTGAAATTGTTGAACTCTGTACTGAGTTAATAATGTGCCTGGTCAGAAGATGAGCTGCTGTCCTTGAACCTGTATTGAGCTTCTTTAGAAGCATGCAGGAGCCCTAGGTCAGAGCAGAATAGGCAGCATGATAATGTCAGAATAAAATTGGTAATAATTTATGAATGAAATCACAGCACCACTATGAATGTCCTGCCAAAGTTTGTCCAGTTCTTTAAGCAACTGACAAGAATGAAGGAGACACAAGAGACTGCAGATGCTGAAATCTGGAGCAACAAACAATCTGCTGGAAGAACTCAGTGGGTCAAGCAGCATCTGTGCTGAAAAATGAAGGTTTCATCTACATGTTAGCTCAATTAGTTTTGGAGTTAAATTCATGGGGCTGGAGTTAAAATGGTGCTTAGAATTTCTTGTATAAGCATAATTATATGCAATTCTATATCTATCCAGACATTGATTTTCCTAGTCTATATACACTAATGTTACAGAGGTGATAAAATATCTATAGAGCTCTATCCATTTGTGACGTCTCCAGTGCTTGCAAATTAATATCCAGTCCACTTTTTTAAAAAAAAGGGAATCCATTTATTGCACTATTGTTGTGGTGCATATCGAAGATTCTTTGTGCTGCAACAATGCTTCTCAACATCTACAAGCCCATAATTCAAGATCCTCACACACTTTAAACTATTAAATAAAGTAGACTACACCCTCTTGTGGCTTAATACATTATTACAGTGTTCTGGTCACTAGCAAAACTGCACTGTTCAATTAGAATCAGGTTTATTATCACTGAGTTATACGTCATGAGATTTGTTGTTTTGCAGCAGCAGCATAGTAGAAAGACATAAAATTACTATAAATTACAAAATAAATAGTGCAAATAAAGGGAATAACAAGGTAGTGTTCATGGACCATTCAGAAATCTGATGGCGGAGGGGAAGAAACCGTCGCCAAGTTGCTGAGTGTGGGCTTCAGGCTCCCACTTTTGCAGATGTGCTCAACAGTGGGGAGGGTTGTGCCTGTGATGGAGCTGGCTGAGTCTACAACCCTCTGCAGCCTCGAAGCAGAGCTGCTGGCGTGCCTTCTCATGATTGCGTCAATGTATTGGGCCCAGGATAGCTCCTCCGAGATGTTGATGCCCAGGAACTTGAAGCTTTTCACCCTTTCCACCACTGACTCCTCCATGAGGACTGGTGTACTCTCCCGACTTCCTCTTCCTGAAGTCCACAATTAATTTCTTGGTCTTGCTGACACTGTGTGAGGTTGTTGTGGTGACACCACTCAATCAGCCACTCTCTTACTCCTGTACACTTCCTTGTCGCCATCTGAGATTCTACCAACAACAGTGGTGTCATCGGTGAATTTATAAGTGGTGTTTGAGCTGTGTTTGGCCACACAGTCATGAATGTAGAGTGAGTAGAGCAGTGGGCTAAGCACACATCCTTGAGGGATGCCTGTGTTGATTGTCAGTGAGGAGATGTTGTTACCGATCCACACTGACTTTGGCTTCCGTAGGTCGTACATGGACTTCTTATAAGATTCTGGATTGCTGGTCTTGAACACCACAGATCTAGCCTTCAGCAGACTGCGAATCTCCTGGTTCACCCAGGGCTTCTGGCTTGGGAAAACTCGGTATGTTCTCGAAGGCACACACTCATCCACGCAGGTCTTGATGAAGTTGGTGATGGCCGTAGCGTGTTCATTCAGATCTGCAGATAAATCCCCAAATATGGTCCAGTCCACTGATTCAAAATAGCCTTGTAAATGCTCCCCCGCCTCCCTTGACCATACCTTTGCAGTCCTCAGTCTCTGCCTATGTTCCTGGAGTAGAAGTATAGCCAGGTGATCGGACTTGCCAAAGTGCGGGTGGGGGATGGCACAGTAAGTGTAACAGTGATCGAGTGCATTGGCTCCTCTGGTTCTGCAGATGATACGTTGGTGGTAGTTGGTCAGAGACTTCAAGCTATCAGGAACACATCAGGGTGCATCGTCTTGTGACTGTTGTGGCTCCTCTAGTGTATCAGCTTGACATTTGCCAGGGGTGGAATATACACTGCTACCAGGATGATGGCAGAGAACTCCCTGGGCACATTCAAAAAATGTTTGTAGGTCTTTTTTTTTCATTTGTTCAAAGTGAAATGGAAAATACTCATTTTCAGCATTTAGTTTTAAGCACATGCCATTCAGACTAAGTAAAGATGAACTTAAGAATCCCTCTTATAGAACATTACAGCACAGTACAGGCCTTTTGATGTTGTGCCGACATTTTATCCTACTCTAAGGATCTATCTAACCCTTCCCTCCCACATAGGCACATGAATGTTAGAAAAATGGAGGGCTAAGAGTCTCTTAAATGTCCCTAATGTATCTGCCTCCACCACCTCTGCCTGCAGTGCATTCCAATGCACCCACCACTGTGCAAAAAAAAAACTTACCTGACATCCCCCCCATATCTTCCTCCAATCACCTTAAAATTATGCCCCCTCGTGTTAGCCATTTTTGCCCTGGGGAAAAAAGTCTTTGGCTGTCCACTCAATCTTTGCCTCTTATCATCTTGTACACCTCTATCAAGTCACCTCTCATCCTCCTTCGCTCCAAAGAGAAAAGCCCAAGCTTGCTCAACCTATCCTCATAAGACATGCTCTCCAATCCAGGCAGCATGCTAGTAAATCTCCTCTACACCCTCTAAAGCTTCCACATCCTTCCTATAATGAGGCGACCAGAACTGAACAATACTCCGTCTTGTCTAACCAGAGTTTTATGGAGCTGCAACATTACCTGGCCACTCTTGAACGCAATACACTAACTAATGAAGGCCAACACACCATACCCCTTCTCAACAACCCTATCGACCTGCACAGCAACCTTGAGTGGACCCAAAGATCGCTGTTCCTCCACACTGCTAAGAGTCCTGCCATTAACCTTGTATTCTGCCTTCAAATTTGATCTTCTAAAGTGTATCACTTCACCATGTTGAAAGCCATCTGCCACTTCTCAGCCCAGCTCTGCATCCCATCAGTGCCCTGTTGTAACCTACTGCAACCTTCTACGCTATCCACAACACCACCAACCTTTGTCTCATCTGAAAATTTACTAACCCACCCTTCCACATCCTCATCCAAGTCATTTATAAAAATCACAAAGAGTGGGGGTCCCAGAACAGATCCCTGCAGAACATCACTGGTCACCGACCTCCAGGCAGAATACGCTCCATCTACAACCAGCCTCCGTCTTCTATGGCGAGTCGGTTCTGAATCCACACGGCCAAGTTTCCCTGGATCCCATGCCTCCTGACTTCCTGAATGAACTTTCTATGAGGAACCTTATCAAACGCCTTAATAAAATCCACGTACACCACATCCACTGCTCTACCTTCAATGTGCTTTATCACATCCTCAAAGAATTCAGTCAGGCTCTGAGGCACGACCTGCCCCTCACAAAGCCATGCTGACTGTCCCTAATCAGCCTCTTGCTTCTCCAAATGCCCATAAATCCTATTTCTAAGAATCTTCTGCAGTAATTTGCCCACTGCTGAAGTAAGACTCACTGGCCTGCAATTCCCAGGGTTACCCCTACTCCCCATCTTGAACAAAGGAACATTTGCCACTCTCCAATCACCTGGCACTGCATCCTCACAGGCTACAAGGAGTAAAGATCATCGCCGCAGGTACAGCAATCTCTTCCCTCACTTCCTGTAGAACCTTGGATATATCCCATCCAGCCCCGGTGACTTATCTATCCTAATGTTTTTCAAAAGTTCCAGCTCATCCTCTTTCCTCATATCGACATGCTCTAGCATATCAGCCTGTATGCCATCCTCACAAATATCAAGGTCTCTCTCATTGGTGAATACTGAAGCAAAAGTATTCATTAAGGACCTCCCCTACCTCTTCTGACTCCAGGCACATTTCTTTTATTCCTGATCGATCCTACCCTCACTCTAGTCATCCTCCTATTCTTCACATATGCATAGAACGCCTTGGGGTTTTTCTTAATCCTACTCAGCATGGCCTTCTCGTGCCTCCTTCTAACTTTCCTAAATCCATTCTTAAGTTCCTTCCTGGCTACCTTTTAACTCTTCAGAGGCCTGTCTGATCCTTGCTTTCTAAATCTTAGATAAGCTTCTTTCTTCCTCTTGAAAAGACATTCTGTCTCTTGTCAACCATGGTTCCTTCACTCTACCATCCTTACCCTGCCTCAATGGGACAAACCTATGCAGAACACCATGCAAGTACTCCCTAAACAACCTCCATATTTCCATTGTGCACTTCCCCAAGAACATCTGTTCCCAATTTACACTCCCAAATTCCTGCCTAATAGCATCATAATTCCCCCCCCCCCCAGTTAAATACTTCCCCTTATCATCTGCTCCTATCCCTCTCCAAGGCTTTGGCATAGGTCAGGGAGTTGTGGTCACTGTCTCCAAAATGCTATCCCACCAAGATCTGAAACCTGATCAGGGTCATTGCCTAGTACCAGGTCCAGTATGGCCTCTCCACATACTGTGTCAGGAATCCTTCCTGGACACACCAAACAAACTCTGCCCCATCTATCCCCTTTACACTAAGGAGGTGCCAATCAATACTAGGGAAGTTGAAATCACCCATGATAACAACCCTGTTATTTTTGCACCTTTCCCAAATCTACCTCCTGATCTGCTCCTCAGTGTCTCTGCTATTTTGGGGGGGGGGGGGGGGGGTGGTCTGTAGAATACTCCCAATAGAGTGATCGCTCCCTTCCTGTTTCAGACATCCACCCACACTCACTCAGTAGATGATCCCTCCAGGACATCCTCCCTTTCTACCGGTGGGGGAGTGACTTGCTGATCAGTGATACTCTCCCTGATCAGCAAGTCACTCCCCCACCTCTTTTACCTCCATCTCTGTCCCTTTTGAAACAGCTAAACCCCAGAATATCCAGCAGCCATTCTTGCCCTTGCGACAGCCGTCTCTGTAATGTCCATGATGTCATAATTCCATGTAATTACCCATGCTCAAGGTTCATCACCCTTGTTCGATACTTCTTGCATTAGACACACACTTCAGCCTATCCAACTGCCTGCAACTTTGCCCTTTCAACTGCCTATCCTTCCTCAGTCTTTCTACATGCTGCATCTACTTGCACACTAAATGCACCAACCTGACCAATCGCTTGGGTTCCTATCCCCCTGCCAAACTAGTTTAAAAACTCTTTCCCGACAGCTCTAGCAACCTGTCCACAAAAATATTGGTCTCCCTCCAGTTCAGGTGCAACCCGTCCCCTTTGTACAGATCGTACCTTCCCCAGAAGAGATCCCAATGATCCACAAATCTGAAACCCTGCCTCAGCTCCTCAGCCACACATTCATCTGCCAAACCAACTTATGCTTACTCTCCTCACTGGCACATGGCACAGGCAGCAATCCAGAGATTACTACCCTTGAGGTCCTGTTTTTCAGCTTCCTACCTGGCTCCCTATATTCCCTCTTCAGGATCTCATCTCTTTTCCTACCCATGTCATTGGTACCAATATGTACCACGGCTTCTGGCTGTTTGCCCTCCCCCTTCAGAATGCTGTGAACCCAGAGATGTCCCTGACCCTGGCACCCAGGAGGCAACATACCATCCAGGATTCTCACATCCACAGAATCTCCTGTCTGCCCCCCACCCCCACCGCATTACTACTGGTCTCCTCTTCTGCCCCCTTCCCTTCTGCGCCACACAACCAGGCTCAGTGCCAGAGACCCGGTCACTGCAGCTTTCCCCTGGTAGGTCATCCCCAGCAGTATCCAAAGCGGTATACCTGTTATTCAGGTGAATGGCCACAGGTGCACTCTGCACTACCTGCCTATTCTCCTGACAGTCATCCAGCTACCTGCCTCCTGCAACTCAGGAGCGACTGCCTCCCTGCAGCTCTCATCTATTAACTCCTCGTTCTCCCATAGGAGCCAAAGGTCATCCAGCTGCAACTCCAGTTCCTTAACACTGTCTCTAAGAAGCTGCAGCTGGATGCACCTCGTGCAGATGTAGTTATCAGGGAGACTGGAGGTCTCCCAGAGCTCCCACATCTCACAAGATGAACACATCACAGACCCATTCTAACTACTCTAGCCTGGCACTAAAGAAAAAAACAATCAAAGAAAGAAACTTACTGGAGACTTACCTTAGCTTCTGCCTCCTCTCACCAAAGCCTCAAGTGCTCCACTCTAACCCTGGCCCACTCCAACAATCCCACTCCAAACGTCTGCTTATACCTACCTTCCTTTTATTGGCTGCTGTTAATTGGCCAAATCAACTATTACAATTTGCAAATATGCCTCTTTTAAACTCTTGCAAGGTTAAACTCATAAGCACACGCAAAGACTCACCTCTTTTCAAAGCTCCCGCTCCAAAACTCTCCTTACGGACAAAAGGGCAAGTTAAAACCATCCACCTCAGCAAAATTATTAACCTCATTTTCTACCCAGCAACTTGGAATGAGATTGAAATCTGTAATTTGTTGTGTGTTCAAAGCCAACTCAAATGCTGAAGTTGTATCTTATACATGCTGTGATATCCCAACTGGAAAAAATCACCCAAATGGGTGGCACAATGGCAGAGTAAGTTAGCGCCACTGACTCTCAACCCCAGGGACCCAGGTTTGATCCTGGAGTCCCTGTGTGGAGCTTGCACATTCACCCTATGGCTACAAGTCCTCTGTGTATTATTTGTTAATAATTTGAATTAATAATTTGTGTATTAACAGTGGACAATATACTCAAGTATCCCAATAGGATTCATTACCCAGAGGTTTACAGTTGAAAAGTAGAACTGCCATGTTGAACTTGTACAGAATCTTGGCTGGACCAACTCTAAATGTATTTCGACATATAATACCTTGAAACGAGTCGTTTATGAATGCCAATGAGTTCACAAATATTCAATTTGAACAACAGCTTTGACAGCCTGTGAGCATGGGTCAGAACCTAACTGGCTGTCAGGACCATTCTGTGAGCATAACCTGCCACCACTATAGAGCCTCTCTTATCAGCTGGGAGCTGTGCCACTGACTGAACATAGAGATACAATGCAAGAAAAACCATACCCCAAAGACAGGTGACCAGTGAATTCAGGCAGCTTGCAGCAGAATTACCACCATTCCCCATTAAATGTTTCTCTTTTCAGAAACGTTTCTTGTTCTAAACGTATGGTAATATCCTTCAAGTATCACTATACATTTAAACAGCTGAAGGCCATTCTGCCCAACATGTTTATATTTGTGCTTATACACCACACAAACTTCATGTAACTTCAGCACTATTTTCTTCCATTCCTTTCTCATTGCACACAGATTAGTCCAGTAGGGAATTCAAGAGTAAATTTATAATTAGTAAGCTTCCAATGCTATAAATGATCACCCCGTGGTCCTATAGTAGCAATGTTATCAACATTAGTGGTTTTGCTCACAAGTAGAAACATACCCTCCACTTGCTGTTTTGTATTCTCTCAACCTCCAAGACCTCTTGTTTATCCACAAGAATCCCAGTCTCTAATCTTTTCTGGGCAGCTGCAAGCTCTCAGTTGTAGATTATTCTAAGAAATCCTTTCTAGAATATAGATACAGATATTGAGACCATGTTCAGAACAAGATTCTGCACAAGCTTAACAATGATAACAAATTTCAATTGTACACTTCCAGTAATGAATCCTACTGGAATTCAAATTTATCTGTATCATCCATTAACTACTTGAGATGATTTCAAAACAATCATTGAATGTGTACAGTATGTAGTAACACCATTAAAATACCAATATCACAAAATGGAGTTAAGATGGCCCATTTGCTTATAAAGGAAATAATGCTGAAACTAGGCTAACAAACCTCAGAAGCCACATCCTTACATTGGATAATGAAGTCAAGCATTTCATTCTTGGTACTATCAGCCCATCACTTGCATGCTTAAATCTGAGTAATGCTGCAAATCATTACCTGTCATCTTAAAACTTAAGTACTTCATACTTTGCTCAATATTCTATGCACCATTTCTATGAACCATTCCTACTACAATATCTATCACCATGATTTTCAGTGCAAGGATCCCAAAGAAGATTTTTAAAAAATGTGCCTCCGATGATGAAAATCAACCCAACTTTTGATAAATGTTAAATTCATGTAGATTCTACAGAGCTTAAAAATAATAATTTTTAAGCCAAAAATCGCACTGTATCCATGAACGCTGTTCTATCTGCTCTAACCCCAATGGGCAATTAGTGTTACAGGAATCCCATTGACTCAGTATTATCCTAATCCAATCCCATAACTCCACTCAATATCTTTCAAGTATAACTGATACCCTCTTAAATATAGAACTGACACCAAACCAATGGGTAACAATGAAATGTTACAGGAGTAGCCCAAGGAATTACTTACAGTAATCAGATATAATGACCTAGAAATTCTACACAAGCTTTTCAGCATTATGCAATAGTCATTTAAATCCCATTTGTACACTTGACATGTTTCTGTAAAACACAAGGTGGTCCTTGATGCACATTACATGCAAATACGTGGAAACCTTTACAGAGATATAGTTCCATGGTGACCAGAGTCAGGACTCAAATATTCCAGGGCACTTGACATGTAAATAGATGGAAAAGGAGGGGCTTGCCCTCATAAGAAAAGGATACAAAGATTGGAGATAATGTCCTTTGCTAAGGAGAGAAGGTAGAATCATTGGGTGTAGTTAAGAACTAAGGGACAAAACATCACAAGTCATTTACAGGTCTCTCTATTGTGGCATTAAAACAGGAAAGATTTCTTACGCACTCCCCTCAATGACAACTGATGAATCTATCACCAAGTGCAAAAAAACCTATAACTTTTCAGATAATTGTATTGCTTATTATTTTAAAATACATTAACAGCTAACAGATTAAAATAAAAATTACATCTTTAGTTGGTAAAAGTAACATCTCCCTACCAAAAGATCCTGAAATCTAACCCTCCTCAAATCTGTAAAATATAGCAGCAATATAGTGATCAAATCAATTGAACGAAATGCTGAAGCACAATTAAAAGGTGGACACAATTGATAATTTATTAACAGTTAGCAAGTTAATGTTTCCCAAAAAATGGGTTACTTTAGTAAATAAAATTTTGTATGAAGAGCTCCCTCAAGCACGTTAGATCATGTAGCCCATAGGAAAGGTACTTAATTCAGTTCTCAGGACATGCCCAGATCTGTTGAGCAATTCCTATTCAAAAAGATCCTAGAATGCTCTTTTTAAAGTAGTGTACTCAAAAGTTCAAATCTCAGTCAGTTTTTCCACATAACTTGGCTCAATTAAATGTGGACTTCATGTATTGTTGTATAGGGGGAATTTCCATAAAAGAGTCACATATCAAATCTCAATGGCAAATTTAAACTCTGAAGCATGACTTCATTCTATGAGAATAATAAGCATTGTTAAGTATCAAGTCTCAATTCCCTGCAACATAAATGCTACAGCTGCACTAAAATTTTTCCTCTGGAATCAAAAACAATCCTGAATACATGAAATGGACTTTTACCATTTCAGTTCAAATCTTAAGCCACAGAAATCCAACTTTCCCATTAGTAGCCCAACACTTTCTGTTGCTCTCAATTATCAAGGTTAAATTTGTGACACATCTTGCCAGAGTAAAGTAATTGCTCCCAGTGTTGTGTTAATCCACTCAATATACAAAACTGTTCAGAAAGACAAAAGATCCCTGGTGGCATTTTACTCCAATCTGATACATGTGTTTATTTGGAGAACAGCTGGTCAGAAAACTATTAATTAGGCATGTCTGGATGTAGTTACAATCTTGTGAGCCATTTCAATACCAGGAACATATGGTCTGAACATTTTCTTTTTCCACTTTTGTCACCTGGCATTCTTCAGTCACCAGCAAATTAGGCAGTGCATTGAATGGTTCTCATGATCCTTCACTGCAAGTTCTCTCCCACATTCACCTCCCACAAAAAAAATTCCTCAAATCCATTACAAATGGCCCTTTTGTTCAATAATTTTTTTTAAAGATTAAAAGCAAACTGGTGAGTGAAAGATTATATTCTCCTCTGCACTCAAAATTTCATCCCTTCTCAAGAAACATCTAAATTGCTGAACACATCAACAATCAAGTTCTCAATATTAGACACTTTAGAGAATTAGCATTTAATTTGTTACAATTTTATACACTACTTTACAAAATGCAATTTACTATTTACAGATTACATTTCATAGTGTATGGACTTTCAAATTGATATTTGTGGTCCCAGATACTGTTACAGGAGGTTTTGCAGCATTAATTTTGTTCACTAATTTAAACAATTCTGTAATAAAAAGCCTGTCTGCAAAATACACACGTTCCAATGATTTCAAAAGTGTTTGTTCTATTCAAGTAGAAATATCAGACATGGCAGGTAATGTTACAATCTCTGCCTATTAGCATTAGGATCATTCAAACTTAAGTATCAAGACAAATTTAAAAAGGTGACGCACATGATACTCCAAGCACAAAGATGTGATAATATTAGCAATACAGCAACATCAATATAAATCACACTTTACCATATGTTGTGAATTACATAAATAAGTCACTTTTGCATAAATCTGTATTTTCCTAGTAAAAAAAGCAGGAGAAACTAGAAAAATATACCAATTTAGGATAATGTTACACTGAATGTAATCATACCTAGCGGTTTCAAGACCGGATGTAATGATACAGGAGAAGCAAATGTTATAACGTTAAGCCCAAAGTCTAAAAACTGCTTTATCAGCACATATGATTACAAACAATGACTTCAAGTCTGCCCGATCTCTAAGTTGCCAGCTGTGAAGAGCACATATACAGTTAAGTGATAAAATTCCATTGTTACATATTTGAATTCTTTACAAGCATCTCTGTATATTATGTCTCATCTTTGAGGGAGGAACAGACATTCAACCATTGCTTGATTTGAAATCAGAATTTACACCAAACTCTACATCGTGATGACTTCCTCTAGTTTCCACAGCTTTTACAAAGAGAATATTTAAACCATGCTATTACTCAGTGTGGTATTTAAAAACAGTTCCACACTCCCAACAGTAGAAACCCAAATCATGAACAGAACCTCGGTTTTCACAACTATATGTAGCTAAGTTTTACTAGGTAAATCTTCAAATGCTATTAACATAAAATGGCTTAGTTCTATTTATATTTGTGATCCATCTATTAAATGTTTCCACACTGTGCAGAAAATGTAGACTGCCTCAATGAAAGCTAGAATGTGATTTACAAGGATACCAATATTTAATTATTTCATTAAGCATATATAAATACTGGTACTTCCTTGTACCAACAAGAGCCATCTCCACACAACTGAAGCATGCATTTCTTCTGTGGATCACTTATTCACTTGTTGTTGTACATGAAGTAGGAATTCATAATAAGACAATGCTGATTCTGTTCTATCTTCAATCATATTCTGTAGGAAACTAGTCTTAACAGGAGTCTCATCCCTATAACATGGAAAGAACGAAAAAAAACAGTTATGAAAATTGCAAAAAATTCACGCAAAAAAGTTCAATTTGGGTCACTAATCTGATAAATGTTTATTGTTTCTAAACCACTGGAACAAGTGACTGGAGAAAATCTAAAGAAACTAATATCAGAAGAACAAGAACAACATCCAGCAGTTTTTGGTTCACTTAGCTTATCTGCTGTTCTGGTAGTAACACAATGCAAGTACATATATGTGCACAAAAATGAAAATAACTATGTATTTTTAAATGATTCAACCTCCATAAAATTGGGATTTGAACACTAAACTGCAGCACGATTCAGTTTTGCTTTGTTTGATAATTTTAGGAATTCCAAATCAACGACACTGAATCAAAAGTGCAGTAGAAGTGTAAGGGATATATGCAGTGTATAGCATTAAAATGCATTCTACGAATATTGCCCAGAATTGTTCCTTTTGAAAATGTAAACTTGTTGAATTTTCAGTTACTCTGAAGTGGGAATTGTGAACATCACAAATACAACAAAAAGATGCTTCTGTGTAAAAGAAATGATACAGGGCACAGAGCTACTTTTATCGTCTTCTTGAGAGTAGCTTATTGATAATACAAATGCAAAGGAAAATTCCATTCCTCAGAGCACTCACTTCCAAACAAAGCGAACATGCTTCCTCCGTATCACCGATTATTCCCCTTCACCAAAATATTCAATGCATCAGCTATGAGAAATTTCTTTCTGCATTATTTCAAAACTCTGCATTTAACAAATACCTATCTTAGGTACACCGATGAATTATTGAAAACATTGGCACAAGTTAACACAATTTGTTCATTTACCTTTAAGTCTGAAGCATGGGTGATTCTGGAAAAAATCCCCAGTGTTCCTAACATAGGTTGATGACATGCTACCTCTCTACTATTAACCTAACTCCAATGCCAGATAACACTTGTACCTTAAAAGGCTGAGCGTTGCTCTTTCGATAGCCACTAGGTCCTCCCTTGCTCTTTAGTACAGTTATATAATTAGTCATACTTTCACTTAACTCTGTAAACACACTCTCTCTAGTAAATTGTCCAATTCTCTTTTGAATGTTACGAATAAAAATATTCAAATAAGTCAATGTCAACACTTAAAATTCAACTTAAAACTTAAGACTCAAGTCCACTTCCAAATAGGATTCCAAGGCTTTCCTACTGGGAGAAGAAATCCAGTCTATTCTGTGGCCAGAGAGACAGAAAATGTAAAAGGAGATTAGAGGTCTCAACTTTGTAGCGGAAATTGGAAGTGTTGTGGCCAAGTTACTTGTTCCCAAATAATCTATTCTACATGAGTGCTGAACTAAAAATTGTAAAATTTAACTGCAGGGTCTGATGGAACTGTAGTATGGTCCAAGCATTTCTAACTGCTCTACTGAGTCTCCAGAGGAGTATTACAAATGTAGTAACTGGTGCTGACATCTCGGAACTGGGATAAATGGGCAAGCCAAATTTTGACACCAAACACTAACCAGATGATCCATGATGAGAACACATGCAAATATCTACTAGGCAAATTTAGGTTGGATGCACATCCATTCTCCCTCTTCGCCAGTTATCCACCACCAGAATGTGTTAGGTGCAACACCCATCCAGACTTGCTTCAGACTTCAGGGCCGAACACTGCCTTCAACAATTTCATAACAGCCTTCCAGTTTGTACTGGAATCAACCAGTTGCTGGGGCGGGGATGGGGAGTAAGGAGGGGGCAGAGGGATGGTCAACAGCCTGGGGCATTAGTGCTAAGTTTTCTCCACAGATGCTACCTTTTCCAGCATTCTCCTTTTAGATTTCCAGCAACTATTAATGTTCTCTCTCTCTCAGTTGCGGGTAAAGCTTCTTTCCCTCTCCCTTCTGTTCTCCCTCTATTTACATCTCCTCCAGAAAGATGTGCTGCATTAACAAACCTTCATCACCATCTCTTTGTCAACACCAATGTATGACATGTTCTTTTGATCTCCATCCTACATTCTTTGTTCTGAACCTCCCTTCCCTGCAGTTTAAACACAACCAGTTTTCTAAATTTCCAGGTTCTGATGAAGGGTTATCGACCTGAAATGTTTCTCTGACCAGCGATACTTTCTAACCCGTTCTTTATTTCCAGCATTTAAGATAAAATTTCTTTATTAGTCACATGTATATTGAAACACAGTGAAATGCATCTTTGCGTAGGATGTTCTGGGGGCAGCTTGCAAGTGTCACCACAGCGGCCGGAATTGAACCTGGGTCGCTGGCACTGTAATAGCGTTATACTAACCGCTACACTACCATGCCTGTCTATTTTTAATTTTATTCTATTTTTAATCATGGAAAACATTTCTGCTGGAGGGAAACAGAGCTGGGGGTCATAAAAGTCACTAATAAACCCAATAGAGAATACAAGACAAACTATTTGTAGTGGTAAGGATATGGAAAACAATATTGGCTTGGACCTGTTTAGCTAAATGGTCTTTTTCTGTGCTGCAGTATCAGCACGTATGGAAAACTGCATTACTTACTTAACTACTTGAAGTACAGGGTAAAACGGCCTTTGATCCCGCAACCAAGAAAGGAAGGCTCTGGTACGTTCCGATTCAGCAGTATCCAGTTCAGGAAGCTGTGTCTTTTTAAGTGAATTATGAACATTATTAATAGGGAAAAAATTCACATTCAATGACACAATTCTGATATAATCAAAAACCAGTGGGAAAAAATAAGTTGTTTTGACATTCTCATAAAAATTTAAATCTAGGAAATTAGAGCCACAAATCAATGTTGACTGTCAACATAAGTAGGTGTAGTTATTTATTTTGATTTTCATTGCTGTAAATCAAAGGCAAATTGTGAAAGTATGAGAAAAATGCTTGACCTACCATGTTTTGTGGTATTGAAGCATAATTAGAAGCACCAAGAACTTGACTGATGAAGTGCGAGCAACAATTTTTTCCAACCCAAAGGAGGAAAGCCTGAAAGACAGGAGATCTTATTTTGCCCTTCGTACATTAAAGATAAAAATTGAAGCCAACAATATATTAAATTATCAATTGAAAACGTCCTTTAATTAAATAAGCTTGGAGCAATTTTAAGTTTAAATATTCAAAGTAAATAAAAGCTAATTGCCAAAGACTATATAGAAAATGCAAATAATCTCATCTGTGCAACAAAGTGAGGAGATTTGAGTTGAGACACTTTGTCCAAGGAAATTGCAAACAAAATTGCATAGTACATCTCAGAAAATAGTTTCAACTAACCACAATGAATTGTTTTGTGCAAGTGCATCTCTCAACTTGATTAGCAATAAAAATCTACTTAAAGTCACACTCAGAACTTAAAACTGCAGTCATAAAAGTGAAAATCCTGCAAACTAAAACCCAACATTTTCTTTAACAATGTCTGCAGACCAAGAGCAATTACCAAGAAAGCCAAAATGTTATCATTAATTTCATTAGCGATCTGGATAAACTGCAGCTGTTACCCAAATTTCATTGGCAATATTTAGAATTCCCTCTAAACTATGATGCATCAATTGTGCCTTTTAATCTGTTTTAAACAAAGTAGATAAGGAAACTAGCATAACACCACTAAACATTTTCGGTGAATTGGAAAAACCTATTAGCAACAACGTGGCTAAGTATGAGCTGATTAAGCATAAGCACTGATCTGTGGCAAGTCTTAACCAGGTGAGTTGAACTTTCTGACCAGATAATTAGCAGGGTGGGCAGTTAAGGTTTCCCACAGCACCTGAAAAGATCAGTGGCAGAAATAAGAATGCACAGATTCAGAAGTTACCCTGAGACATGGGTGAGTATTTGGTTGGGAAGTAGAAGGAAAGTTGAGATATGGAGAGTACATCAGTGATTTTCACAGAAATCAGTGCTGGGGCCTTAGCTTTTCACCATTTAAAACAAAGGAACGCAAGAAGTTGGAGCAGGAGTGGGCTACCTGGCCCTTTGAGTCTGCTCCATATTGATCAAGATCATGGCCAATTTACCACAATGTTAATGATATGCCATATCATTTTTGTTCCCTTAATATCCAGAAATTTACCAGTCTTCTGTTTTGAATGAACTCAATGATAATGTCCACAGCCCTGAGGTAGAGAATTCCAAAGATTCATCATTCTAAGTGTGAAGTAATTTCACCTCATCCCAGTCCTGAATGGCTTATCCCATATTGTGACACTCAAACCCCCTGGTGCTACAGCCAGAGCAAACAACCTCCCTGGCAACCATCCATTTCACCCCTTAAAATATTGTATGTTTTCAATCAGATCACATTTTTCTAAAGTCTGGATAAAGGAGGGGTAAGTCCAGTCGATCTCTCCTCATAAAAGAGCCAGCATCCCAGGAACCAGTTTAGTGACTTTTTAAATGCAGTCCCTCTTTGGTAACTGTCTACTATTGTGCAAATTACATTCAATATGTCAAAGCTATAGATATAGAAATAGAAAAAGGCAGTTGCATATCCAAATCAGTGCTGGGGCCTTAGCTTTTCACCATTTAAAACATAGGAATGCAAGAAGTTGGAGCAGGAGTGGGCTACCAGCAACCCTAAGCAGGAAAATACAGTAAGTTACGTAGATGGTAGTGGGAAGTAGGAAAGGCACGTTGGCAGGTTAAGTGAGAAGGGAAAAATAAAGACATATAGTTTTCAGCTAATAGTTTTTACTCATGTGCCAAAAGAATGAGAGGAAAACAGAAGCAATTTTGGTGACCAAGTGCTAAAAGTGAATGACAAGCAGCAAAGTAATCAAAAAGTGAAATGGAATTTTGGGTGATGGAATACAATGATACAAGTTGATCCCTCTGCATCCTAACACAACTGCCTGTAAGAAAATAAAGCTGTAGAGGGAGGATGGAGATAGCATGGGTATGGAACAAGTTCACTACAATTATTACAGGGGTTAAAAGATTAAATTATTAAAATCATGCTGCACAGACCACCCTGCATTCCCCTCAAGTTGCACAACTTAAGTAATGTGTGTTTAAAAAGTAAAGGTCATCACAGATCAACTATTTTTAATGATGGGTGCAATGCAAAACACAAGGCATTATAAAATTTAAACTAGGGCATTTAGAATTGAAGCATCCTTTTTACATATCATGAAATATGGAACTCTTCCCAAAAAGCTACAGAAACTTTGCTAATCAAAATGCCAAGACTTAAATCAACAGCTTTTTAGGTAGGCAAGAGCGTAAAGGAATCAAGAGCAAAGATGCGTAAATGGAGCATATGTATACACAATAGCAAGGGGTTAAATATGTTACTAACAGGCTGTGTAACTTAGATCAAGCAAACATTAGAAACAACAAACAGAAAAATTAAAAGAACAACTTGAGATTCTATTAATACTTTCATTCAAATAAAAAGTTGAATTAAACACCTTAGTTTGACAGAACAGCAAAGTTACTCACCCACTCATGAAATTGTACATGAATGGCCAATTTTTCACACCACTAAATTTGGCTATTTCCATTATCCTACCACATCACCTAACCCCTAACATACTTAACAACATATTATAATCTGCTTAACACATCAACATTCCAACTAAATATTCTGCCATGTACAGACGTGTCCAGGAAAATTTCATTTTATCCCCTGCAAACATGAGGTTTGCATTTTCAGAATAAAGCTATAATGGAAGTATATCTGCAAAAACACTTTTACATTTAGTGCCTAGCCTCTCAATTAGAAGGTCCTATGAAGTCTGTACTTTTCCAAGAAATGGTATACCATCAAAATCTAAAAATCAACCACAATAAGAAATAAAATTAAATTGTAAATACAGGCTGACCCAAAATCGATTTATATAACAAAGTCACTTACAGAACCAGCATCCATTAAGAAGGCGCCATCCCTATTTAGTTTCTCTACAGACAGTTGAAGAATCGGTGGCTGAGGTATAGTTTTATCATTAACGTTAATGGATCCCTGCAAAAGAAAAATGCATTAAACAATGGTTCATCAAATCACTTAATACTCTGCTTCAAAAGAATTAGTACAAACTGCAGCCTACCTCATCTGACAGATTATCAATCCTGTACAGATTTGGATGAATCATGAGGATGAGGTAAGACACGGGTTGGTATTTCACTTCACACATGGAAAACACACGGTCATCCAGCCTTGTGCTAGTTCCAGTTCTGAAAGCTTTCTGCAATATAGAGAAGTCATTAAGCGTGTACTGCTGGAGGATAAAACCACAAGTGAAAATACATTTTGATAAGCAACATTTCAACACTCTCTAGTAAAATTAGCTTCAATGTCCGTAAAATCAAGTCTAATTATGCTAGTATTTCCACATGAAAAGTTGAAACTTAGACCGGCAGTACTAAAACTGGCATCTCTATGTAGAGATGAATCCATTTCCAAATCAAGCAAGAAGCACAAGAAGAAAATATGAGATGATGGTTAAAATAATAGTTTGTAAGAACCTCCATGAGTATTTGCATAAATAATATTCCCATTTTCTGTTTTGGAATAGTTTGAATGTGCATTCATCAAATTATTTGATGTCTTTTTTAAAAAAAAATTGGAGTACCAAGACTAAGCAGCTCCCACTGCAAAATATTCTTTAAAACTTTGGAGGAGCAAATAGTAGTTAGAATTGGAATATTATTGTCAATTGTACTAAGGTAGTGAAAAACTTGCATACCATTCAGACAGATCAATTCATTACACAGTGCTTTGAGGTAGTACAAGGCAAAACAAGAATGCAGAGTAAAGTGTCACAGCTACAGAGAAACTGCAGTGTAGGCAGACAACAAGGTGCAAGGTCATAACAAGGGAGATTGTGAGGTCAAGGGACAATCTTGTCGTACTAGGGAACCGTTCAATAGTCTCATAACAGCAAGATAGAAGCTGTCCTTAAGCCTGGTTGTATGCGTTTTCAGGCTTTTGGATCTTCTACCTGATGGGAGAGGGGAGAAGAGAAAACATCCAGGGTGGGTAGGGTCTTTGATTATGCTGGCTGCTTTACCAGGGCAGCGAGAAGTATGGATAAAGTCCATGGAGGGGATGCTGGTTTCCGTGAAGTACTGAGCTGTGTCCACAACTTTCTGCAGTTTCATGCAGTCCCGAGCAGAGCAGTTGCCATACCAAGCTGTGATGCATCCAGATAGGATGCTTTCCATGGTGCACCGATAAAAGTTGGTTCGCGTTAAGGGGAACATGCCAAATTTCTTTAGCCTCCTGAGGAAATAGAGGCACTGGTGAGCTTTCTCAGCTGTGGCAGCTATGTGGCTGGACCAGGACAGGCTGTTGGTGATGTTCACTCCCAGGAACTTGAAGCTGTCAACCCTCTCAACTTCAGCACCATCGATGTAGACAGGTGCATGTACACCGCCCCCTTTCCTGAAGTCATTGACCAGCTTCTTTGATTTTGCTGACATTGAAGGAAAGGTTGTTGTCATGACACCATGGCACTAAGCTCTCCATCTCCTTCCTGTACTCCAACTCATTATTTGAGATACAGCCCACTACAGTGGTATCATTTGCAAACTTGTAGATGGCGTTAAAGTAGAATTTGCCCATGCAGTCATAAGAATATAGGGAGTAGGGGGCCAAGAGCACAGCCTCATGGGACATCTGTGTTGAGAATAATCGTGCTGGAGGTGTTGCTGCCTATCATCACTGATTGCGGTCTGTTGGTCAAGAAGTCAAGGATCCAGTTGCAGAGGGAGGTGTTGAGTCCCAGGTCTGAGTTTGGTGATGAGTTTGCTTGGAATTAAAGTCTTGAAGGTGGAGCTGTAGTCAATAAACAATAGTATAACGTAGGTGTCTTTTACTGTGTAGATTCTCCAGAGATGAGTGTGGGGCCAGGGAGATGGCATCCACTGTAGACCTGTTTCAACAGTATTCAAATTGGAGTAGGTCGAGGTTCTCTGGGAGGCTGGAGCTAATGCATGCCATGACCAGCCTCTCGAAGCACTTCACGGTGGTGGATGTCAGAGCCACCAGGCGGTAGTCATTAAAGCACATTACCTTGTTTTTCTTAGGTACCGGGATGACAGTGCTCTTCTTAAAGCAGGTGGGAACCTCAGATTGAAGCATGGAGAGGTTAAAAATGTCGGCAAATACCCCTGCCAGCTGATCTGCACAGGATCCAAGGACACGACCAGGGACACCATCCAGGCCAGATGCTTTCTGCGGGTTCACTCTTCAGGAAGACTATCTTACGTCCTCAACATTGACCATGGATTCAGGTTCATTGGAGGTTGTTGGGGTGGGTGGTGACTTACCAATCCCCTTCTGTTCAAAACGTGCATAGAATGCGTTAATCTCATCAAGAAGGGATGCGCTGTTGTTGACAATGCTGCCGACTTAATTCTGTAGCCCATTATAGCATGTAAACCCTGCCACAACTGACGGCTGCTCTGGGACTGATATTGTCTCTTGGCATCTTTACAAAGGTTGTATCTCAATTTCTTGTGAAACTCAGGGTCACCTGATTTGAATGCTGCAGTCCTAGACTTCACAAGGGAGTTGCCTTCATTTACTGATCATTTAGTCCAGTGAACAGAATTCCTGAAGGTGTCTACTATTTGGACACTTCATATTAAGGGCTGAATGCACTATTAAGCGTTTCATAACAATCTGGTGTCCAAGCACCAAACTAATTGAATTTTAAGATTTGTAACAAACCGAGTTGGAGGGATGAAGGAAGGGATTAAAGATGTCAGCAAAATGATTTCAGACTCCCCATGGAGGACTTTGAAATTAACACCAAAGCAGCTCCACCATTAAACAAATTCTTCAGTGTTTGAGACCTAGAGAACCTGCAAGACTTGTGTTTTTTTTCTATGAACTATGCTAAACATATGGTGTACACAGAATGAACTCTTTGCATATGCATCAAATGCATGGAAGACTTAGGTTTTCCAGGAGGTATATTTTACGTGCACAAAGTATCCCATCAGGTTTTAGATAAAATCTACTTGTGCCCCACACAAAGATGTTGATGTACGTTATGTTTAAAAAGAATGTTTTGACATCTAATGTCAGGAAAGAAACATGGGTATTTAGAAGAAAAAGATATTCCATACCTGTTTCAGTAGAGCTAGCACATAGAGAGGAAACAGCCGTAATGAGAAGGGAGCAATTACACCTGGCTGTTGTTGCTGCTGCTGGCTTAAAACAGCTGTACGATAAGTAGCAAGTGAATCTATCACAGCATTAACCAAAGCATCTCTGGCATCACTCAAGCTCGATGAAATAGATCGGTCAACAGCTAAATTAAGAAAAAGGCAAAACACGATCATATTCAAAACTGAACTCTTGCATCACCCTGCACAAGTTAGATACACATGCTCTAGTTTCTATTGTAACATTCAAGTGTTCAAAAATTAAATTGCACTGCTAGGGTTTAAATTGTTCTACAAAATGATACTGTTTTCTATAACTACTTGTTCTTTACTTAAATAGGCTCTCAAGATGGCTCCAAAAGGGTAGTTCTCAATTACTAATTTCAGACCAACTGTCCGCAGAAGGACACAAGAAAAATACTGACACTTCTAAGAGATAGTGCAAGAAAGTAGCACAATCCCATTTCCAGTCATCAGCACCCTCACAGATGGAGAATTCTAAAAGGCTCACTACCCTCTGGGAGAAGAAATTTCTTCTCGTCTCAGTCCTGAATGCCTTATTTGAGACTCAGCCAAACAACTCAGCCAAGGGCAACATCCTTCCCAGATCTGGCCTGTCAAGCCACATAGTGGCAAGCTGAGGCAGTCTGCATGCAAATACTCAATAACTCATTGCATAATCTGATAGTCAAGATGTTGAAAGACTGGCAAGTAGTTGGTACAGCAGTAACAGGTGGTAGTGTCGTAGACAAAAATTATCTGCCTGCACATCAGAGAAATGGTCTGTAGGGGCATGATTACTTGGAATGAGAAACAAGGGGCAACATTTAACAAAAATAAAAACCACAGGTTGGGTACGTAGACATGCATTTTATTTTAATTTCATAAATTGATATATTCTACAAAAAGATCCGCAACTAACCTGTCTAAACAGGAGAATCTGCATTCACGTGCACAGTGAAAACAAAAACATGCAACTCCTCAAACAACAAACTTTGAGAGAGTTTAAACACTTACCCATGCTGGCCAGCAAGCAAGTAACAGATTGAACATCAGCTCCTGCATAGACATCTGCAAGTGAACTCACAACTGGCAGACACATGGTATGAACCCGAATGCGACGTTCACCTGTAATGTGACAAGACACAGCTTTGAGATTTTATATTTTAATGCATATCAAAATGAGTTGGTTACAAAATGGCAGCACATGAACACTAAACAAGAGCCAGACTGGACTGGTATTCTCTCTCACCAAGCTTCGATACCCGTTATTCCTTGAATCTTGCCTCAGCAAGGAACCTTAGGGAAGTGTGGCGATGAGATGAGGGCAACAAATTCAAAAGGGGGAGTAAAAATGTTTAAGTTAGATTTGAAATTGTATATTAAACTTCCAAGCCCCAAGAAGGTATTACAAGAAGCTATTAAAGTTTAAAGAATATGGAAAATAGGAAAGAGTGCAAAAAACACAAGAAATAGGAATGGGAAGCATATAAAAATTGGACTGAATACTAGTCAATAACGAACAAAGTGGGAATACAGAGCAACTCTTCAGTAGTATTAAGTGGCTAGCAATGTCCCATCTGGTTTTGTTCCAGGACCACTTCTATTCAATGGGTGCAATGACTTGAATATGCACAATGCCACACCAAAATCAAATTTATTTGTGCACTAGATATTAACTGTGTCTTGCATGTAGAGAGGAAGCTGCCTTTGTGAAGGGAGCCATTGCACCTGGCTGTTGTTGCACCCAGGCCAACCCTCCACTTATGGAACAATTGAGATTAACCACCTGAAGGATAATGCTGCTTGACAGTACATCCAAGCCGAGGTAAGCAAAAGGAATGAGATTGAAATGTACATAAAACAGCTGTGCAAGGTAACAAGACTTCTTAGAAATGAAACTGGGGTTCAATTTCTAAAAACTGGAGAAATGAAAATCAGAAGTCATGATAAACTTGGTGAGGCTACTCAAAATAGTTCTACATATGTGGGGGTGTTGAAGACCAAAAGCAAAACCATAACCAATAAATCCAACAGAGCAAATACTGTTAAAGAATTCCAAATATCATATAGCAGTTCACTTAAGCTAACTATCTACGTTAAAGAAAATAAAACAGGAAGAGTGCAAGAATACAAGAACAAAGGAAAATAGGAGCAAGAGTAGGCCACTGGACACTTGAAGCCTGCCCAGCCATTCAATATGATTATGGCTGTTAAGCCTCATATCCTCTTCTATGCCAGTACCCCAGAACCCTCAAATCTCTGATCTTTCAAAAATGTATCTATTTCATCTTTGAATACACCATTGATCTAGCCCACGAGCCTCTGGGGAAGAAACTCCAGAAATTCACAACCCTCTGGGAGGAGAGCTCAACATTACGAGGAGCTGATGAAGCAAACAGTACAGATTGATTTAAGGGAACAACAGATTTACAGAGGAAAATGATGATTAAGATTAGACTGAGAAGGGCAATAGAGAGCTTGTACAAAGCATAATTACAGATGTAGCAACACAAAATGCTGGAGGAACTCAGTGGATCAGGAGGGAAATGGGCAGTCGACATTTTGGGTCAAGACCCTTCATCAGGACTGGAAAGCAAAAGTGGAGAAGCCAGTATAAAAGGGTAGGGGGAGAGGGTGGAGCAAGAGCTGGTGAGCGATAGGTGAATCCAGGTGAGAGGGGGAAGATGCAAGAAGCTGGGAGGTGATAAGAGGAAATGACAAAGGGCTGAAGATGGAATCAGATAGGAGAGGACAGTGGACCATGGAATGAAAGGGAAGGTGGTGAGGCGGGGGAAGAGAACTGGAGGGAGGAACTTGGGATGGGAAGATTGAGAGGGTGGCGGAGGGGAAAGAGAAGGGGTTATAGGGGCCGGTAGGATAAGGGAAGATGGGGGGGGGGGGGGGGGGGGGGGGGGGAAAGAGTGGGAGGGAGGGAAGGATAGAGGGGAGTGGTAACTGGAAGTTAGAGAAATTGATGTTCGTGCCATCAGAATGGAGACTACCAATGTGGAAAATGAGATGTTGTTCCTCTAATCTGCGCCTAGCCTCAATTTAACTAAATGGTCTGCTTCTGTGATCTAAATTCTATTCTAGTGAATACAGCAATAAATCAAAGTAAATTCCGATAATACAGGTATGAGATTCCACACATTTATAGCCAGTATTTTTGTTTGTCCACACCTTTACTTGAAGTATACAATAGGGCAGCTTGAAATGAGACAAGCTGCACATCCACCAGATTCTCCTCTATTGACATCTGTACTGCAAACCCAGCATCAGGATTTATGTTGGGCAGTGACAGCAAGTCTGTAGAACGCACAAAGAAGTTTCCATGGAAAGTATGGATGGCAAGGCCTGAAGAGAGAAGAAGAACAAGAACAAAAGGTTATTACTTCATTTTCCAAATGGCAACATTTTTGAAATTAGATTCTAGAATCTAGATTCCAGCATCTACAGTCCTTTGTTTCTCTGAAATTATTAAACTGTTTTCAGGCCATGTCCCATAGCAAAATCTGTTCAAAAGAGGAAGAACTCCTCAATATCCCAAAAGTAGTTGTAGTTTACAACCTTTTGATTTCCTGCAGCTGAAGGTTCTAATTGGTGACTTGCCTTTTGTGCAACGTATCCTCATGACTGCTTCAAAGCCAATCTTTCTAGTCAAGTAACGCTTTAAGTCCTTTTGAAATTTCTCCACCTGAACAAGATTGTGTTTGTGATGATACGATGGGTAACAGTAAATGCAACCAGCTGAGAATTTTGAAATACAAGCTGAAAAACATGAGCAAATCGTCAAATTTGGAGAAGCACAATAGCACATAAATTACTTATGTTTCCCTCCTAAATAACTTGCACTAATGTAACTTTTTTTTAAAAGAATATAGTGAAATATTCTAGAATACTTCACAGAACATAATGTCAGCAAATGCCATATGGCCAAACATATTGGGATGGATGACTAAAAGTTTGGAAAATCATGTAGATTTTAATGGAATGTTTTAAGAAAAAGATAGGTCTTAGAAGGCAATTCCACAGCCTGGAACTAAGCCCCTGATGTCACTGCAAGGGCAAAGCGAGTGATCCATGCACAAGAAGCTGGGGTGGAAGAATGGATGGCTCTTGCACAGTTGTAGGAACAGATGGAAAAAAGGGATGGAGAGGTTTGAACTTGAAGAGAATGTTAAAACTGACCGGGGCTAATACAGGTAAGTAAACATTGGGCCAATTGGTGAATACTGTAGGAGAAAACAGTCAAGAATTTTAGATATTTTAAAATTGAGGGGGATATGAAATGAATGGCCAGGCAACTCAGCATTGGAATAATTGAATCTGAAAGTAACAAAAACACAGTTGAGGGCACCAAAAGCAAACAACAAAAGGCAGTGGTAGAGATAGGTGTTACTGCATAATTTGAAATAAGCAATTTTTGTGACAGGAGGCAACTAAAAGCCAATTAAAAGTATCAAAAAAGTTGCAGTGAATAAGAGGGCATTTAGAATGAAGCACAAGTTGACACAATACCAATTCCATTGGCACAAGTACAGCAATTAGAGTCTAACTTTCTACATTGAACACTAGTCTTACTTACCCAGAGATGCCAGGTCAGAATACTGGCCATTCAACATAAATAGGTCTACTGCAATCTGTTGCCCTGAACAATCCAGGGCAAGTTTCTTGTAGAAATCAATCGCTGGAGAAAGGTGCTGGACGTCCTTAAAGTATTTAACAAAGTGTATTTTAGAAATCATGTTTTAAGACATTTAGTGTTTACATGTGCAATCAGATTAAATTAAATGCAGAGTAAATATTCCACATTTTTCATTTAAAAATATTCATGCATCCTCACAGTTTGACAATCAAGAACCAATTGTAACAAATGCAATTCATATTTTAACTATAACATTAGTTTGGGAGAAACACCACCGCCTGATGAAATATTGGGAAGACAACCAGCAACCTACCTTTATGCTAGATCTCTGATTGGGATCTTCCCTGGACTTTAGAGCACCTACACCTAATGAAGGTAACTGCGTTTGGAAGACAGAGGCACGACCACCAGTTGGGGACATCAACTTGTATGCAGCCTGTAGCGCAGGACCTAGGGCACTTTGAGTCTCCAATGTATTGATGAACATTTGTGGCAAGTTTCTTAACAAGTCTTGGATCAACTGAAATAAAATAGAAAAATATAACAACTGCTTCAGGTTCAAGTTCACATGTTAAATAAATTGAAGCAATCCTGGCTGTCTTTAATCCCGTATATAATAAATGGTTTCTCATTATTGAAATTTGACAAATGACTGTTCCACAACTAGCTCATACTTGGCTCAGGATTTATTAACTATCTCCTAGAAATGGATGAAAAAAGATAATTTCTATAATTTTATTTTCCAACATACAAAAAGATAAAAGGCAAGGAAAAGTATATTACATCCAAAATCCAAATAGTGCTTATATTTTGGTCAACTGGGTATCAAAGTCATTGAAACAATCTGAATTAATAAAGGTGTTTTAATTTATCCATTTATAGAGTCCACACTTGCCTTATACAAGGACAATCTTTACCCAAGTCAAGAGAAATTAATAGAACATAGAACGGTATAGCACTGGACAGGCCATTTGGGCCACAATACTGTACCGATCTTGATGCCAATTTCTACCAAATCTCCTGCTCCTATTTATTATCTATATCCCTCCATTCTTTTCATATTCACGTGTCTATCTAAAAGCCTCAAATTCCACCAAACTGCCTGATTCCACGACTACCCCAGTAACCCATTCCAGGCACCTCTGCGTAAAAAACATGCACCTCACGTCGCCTTTAAATTTTCCCCCCTAACCTTAAAAACATGCCTGCTGGTGTTTGACATTTCTACCCTGGGGAACAGATTCTAACTGTCTACCCTACCTATGCCTTTCATAATTTTAAACACCTCTAATCAGGTCTCCCCTCAGCCTGCAATGCTCTAATGAGATCAACCCAAGTATGTACAACCTATCCTTATAAAATGAAGTCAGCTAAGGGCCCCAAGTACTGAAGTTTAGCAATGACAGCTCCACAAATTAACAACTTGGATCACAGGGAAATTTTCCATTGCCAGACTAGCAAGATTCACCCTTTCAATGGTATAGCCATTTGGCAAGATACTTGAAACTGGGATGAATAAAAAAATGCTGGGTTACATAACAATCAGCCCAGTTGATTATCAACAATGAACTACAATATGACGGATCTTCCTGGGTTAAGTGAAAATAGAAAAAAGGATGTTGGAAATCTGAAACAATGCCGGAAAAACTCAGCAAGTCAGGCTTGATGAAGATCTGAAATGTCATCTTGTTTCTCCTTTCACACTGCTGCCCAATTTGCTGATTGATTCCAGCATTTTCTGCTTTTATTTTTAGATTTCCAGCATCAGTTGGTTTTGGATTTTCATTAGATTTCAATTTAATTTCAAATTTTCCATCAATATGCACCTGAATAAGTTGTTTATTGTCTTAACCTCGTGACACCAGGTTAAAGTTTGGATACTCATCCTACTAATCAGTTAAAAGATTCCCAGGAACAATATAGCTCTCCATAACTTTTCAAATGTTTTACGATCACAGGTTAAATAACCATTTCTTATAGAAACCAAATCCATCATATACATGTGGAGCTCTCACTGCAACTAATTAGAATAAACAAACCATAAACATCTATGCACACATTCCGTCATCCCCTAGTAATTCACGTGTTACCCGTTGCAGAAGGTCAAATTTTATCATCCAAATCTACTGTGATTGTGATGGACATGCATCAAACAAGTCCAATGTTGTGTTCCAGGCTTAATAATTAACAAGTTCTGCAACCAAATTCTTGTGAGCGTGGTTGCAGTTGTGTCAAAGTCCAATGATCAACAGTTTCATGACATGTTGCAGAATACCTTTGGCATCATCATAGCCTTCTCAATTTGTATAATTCCACTGTATTTTTGTAGTTTGTTCAATACAAATATATCACACTACAATATTTACCTCTTTGCTTTCATTCAGGTTCACCAACAAGTTGTCTGGTGTTGGTATAAAGACATCTGCAAAAGGCAAACAATATTTCTGGATTATCAATGAAGAATTTTCAGCTTGGAACACTTTTCACCCCAATATCACATACTTATGAATATGCCCAGCTGTTGACCCTCTGCCTGTTGCATCAAAAGAACAGAAGAAGCTGCATACAAGTTAGACCTACCCAACTAACTAGACATCAGGATTTCTACAGAAACATGGAAATTCTAGCATTAGCACTGGCATACGTTTCATCAACCAGATGTGTGGAGCTCCAGATGCAGCTGATCAGGATGTCCAACAAACCTCAAACATTCGTGTGTTCTCAGTTAGCCTTCAGACAATAGATAGAGGAGGTCAGATTTCACCAACAAAATCTTTTTTTTAAAATGCGGCGGACAAATCAAGATTGCTTTTAGAAGGCTTAGCTATGTGCATGGTTCACAACAATGCAGATATGGCTCCCAAAAGCTTGATCAAAGATTGATGAAAAGATGGAAAGACAGGAATTTTGCAGATTCCAGAACTTGGGAGCCAAGACATCTGAAGGGTCTTAAGGAACGAAGTTCAGAAGAAATTCATTGTAGGGTTGAGGATTACAAGGATAAGCTTTGTTGGGATTTCTTTTTTAAAATTAGGCTATAAAGCTGATGCATCGATAAAGGTTAACAAGGGGAACCTTATTGGCAGATGGAATCTGGTGCAAGAGATATTCGCTTTTGAGTAATGTGGAGATTGGAAGCATGGCTACAAAAGCAATGTTTGGAGGTGACCAGAGAAAAGGGTGATTGAAGTGCATCAACAAGTTCAAACAGATGCAGAGCTGGAAACACTCAAGTTCAGTCAGAGGCAATGACATGGAGCAAGAGGAGCAAAAACAGTTTACTTCATGCACACAGGTAATGGTTCTGGTTTTTCAAAGATGTGATAGATTTTGATGGATCAACCAAGAATGGAAGTCATCCCACTTGATAGCATTCAAATTTTCCCAAATGAATTCTTTCAGGATTTGAGGGTCTTTGCAGAGGTAAAATTACCACCTGCATTTCAGATGTTGCAGTTACCATGAAATTCATGCTAATTGTGATGTTCCACAAGCAAATACACTTTATACAAAATAGGTATCTGGTTACACAGAATGTTATTACAAGCCATACTATCAAAAGCTATCTGTAAAAAACATACCTTCTATATCAGAAACAACCATCATTTGAGGCTGTGACAGGCCTTCTTGAAGATTGTAGAAATGAATGGTACTATCAAATGTAATAAAACCTATCCTTGTACGAGAATCACCAGGTAACCTGAAATTCAAAACAAAGCCAAGTCACTCAGGATCTATCCTTACTGGCATTGATACTTGCTGGTGAAGAAACTAATCCATTTAAAGATCAATGTAAGCACTTTCTATTTTATGTAACTTGCCCTCATCTTTTGTACCATCAAAAGGAAACACAATTGTATGGCAAACAGTACTGTGGAATTTATAAAGGGAAATGAAATGAAACTACTTAGTTCATCTTCTGAACTCTGTTCATTTCTTTTGAATGAAATCTACACAAAACAACTGCAGAGAATCAAGTTATTTTGAATATTTAAATTATAAAAATGTACCAGGCTTTCAGTGACATAGGACAAATTGTGTCAACTATTTCCCAATGCTTCCAATTGGAGCTGCCAGCCTTCCACTGTTAGAAGTGAAATTAAATCCCTGACTTTCACATGCAAGTTCAATAAAAAAGGCCCCCAAATCACCTCAGAGTTGGTGCAGGATTAGAGACCCCATAGATTTTAAAATGGGGATTGTAAGACAAATATTTATGGGAAAGAAGGGAATGCAAATAGAGAGTACAGAAGAGATTCACCTGGATTTTGCCTGGAATGGAGGGCTGTAGTTCTAAGGAGATTGAGTTTATTCCTACTTGAATGCAGGGCACAGAGGTCACCATGTAGAGGTTTATAAAATTATGAAGGGCAGATGGGATAAATAGTCAGAGTCTTTTTCCCAGGGCAAGGGCATGTAGAAGTAGAGGGCACATGTTGTTACTTGGAACGAGTTGCTAGAGGAGGTTGCAAAGGCAGAAACCATTACAATGTTTAAAAGGCATTTTTACAGGTAGTTAGATAAGAAAGCTGTAGAGGAATAGGGGCCTAATGCAGGCAAATGAGATTAGTGCAGATAGATATCATGGTTGATGTGGACAAGGTGGGCCAAAAGAGTCCACTTCTTCACTCTGGAATTCTATGATTCAAATTACATAAAGTTACTTTCTTTTAGCTTCATGTTTTAAGTGTGTTTAATTCTATACAAAATTGCCTTCTCATTTATTATAAATTCAAGTTTTTTTAAAAAATAGTTTCTGAATGACAGAAGATATCTAAATAGTATCAAAACTAGTGACAACTTTTACAGCTGGTAAAACCCGACCCCTCTCCATATCTGGCCTGTAGGTCAGGTGTCAGCAGACAACAGGAAGTGCTTCCAAGTGAGAGAACCAATCCAGCATGATGCAGCCA
This sequence comes from Pristis pectinata, assembly GCF_009764475.1. NCBI lineage: Eukaryota > Metazoa > Chordata > Chondrichthyes > Rhinopristiformes > Pristidae > Pristis > Pristis pectinata. The sequence goes on along the minus strand of NC_067408.1, from coordinate 25,350,537 downwards.
TAGAACACTACAGCACAGAAAACAGGCCATTCGGCCCTTCTAGTCTGTGCCAAAACTGTATTCCGCTAGTCCCACCTACCTGCATCCAGTCCAAAACCCTCCAGACCTCTCCCGTCCATGTATCTATCCAATTTATTCTTAAATCTCAAGAGTGAGCATGCATTTACTACATCAAATGGCAGCCCATTCCACACTCCCACCACTCTTGAGTGAAGAAGTTCCCCCTAAACTTTTCCCCTTTCACCCTAAAGCCATGTCCTCTCGTACTTATCTCTACTAATCTAGGTGGAAAGAGCCTACTCACATTAACTCTGTCTATACCCCCCATAATTTTGTAAACCTCTATCAACTCTCCTCTCATTCTTCTGTGCTCCAAGGAATAAAGTCCTAACCTGTTCAATCTTTCCCTGTAACTCAACTCCTGAAGACCCAGCAACATTCTAGTAAATCTCCTCTGCACTCTTCCAATCTTACAAATATCCTTCCTATAGTTAGGTGACCAGAACTGCACACAATACTCCAAATTTGGCCTCACCAATGTCTTGTACAACCTCACCATAACATCCCAACTCCTATACTCAAAACTTTGATTTAAGAATGCCAGGATGCCAAAAGCCTTCTTTACAACCCTGTCTACCTGCAACACCACTTTCAGGGAATTATGTATCTGAGCTCTCAGATCCCTTTGTTCCTCTGCACTCCTCAGTGCCCTACCATTTACTGTGTATGTCCTACCTTGATTTGTCCTTCCAAAATGCAATACCTCACACTTGTCTGCATTAAATTCCATCTGCCATTTTCTGGCCCATTCTTCCAGTTGGTTCAGATCCCTCTGCAAGCTTTGAAAGCCTTCCTTGCTGTCCACTATGCCTCCAATCTTAGTATCATCAGCAAACTTGCTGATCCAATTTACCACATTATCATCTAGATCATTGATATAGACAACAAAGAACAATGGCCCCAGCACAGATCCCTGAGGCACACCACTAGTCACAGGCCTCCAGTCTGAGAAATAGTCATTCACTACCACTCTGTCTTCTCCCACACAGCCAATTTTGAATCCAGTTTACAACCCTTCCATGGATACCTAGTGTCTGAACCTTCTGAACTCACCTCCCATGTGGGACCTTGTCAAAGGCCTTACTAAAGTCCATGTAGACAACATCCACAGCCTTTCCATCATCTACTTTCTTGGTAACCTCCTCAAAAAACTCTACAAGATTCATTAAACACGATCTACCATGCACAAAGCCATGCTGACTATCCTTAATCAGTCCTTGGCTATCCAAATACTTGGATATCCGATCTCTCAGAACACCTTCCAATAATTTACCCACTACTGATGTCAGGGTCACTGGCCTGTAATTACCTGGTTTACTTTTAGATCCTTTTTTAAACAATGAAACTACATGAGCTACCCTCCAGTCCTCCGGCACTGCACCTGTGGCTAAGGACATTTTAAATATATCTGCCAGGGCCCCCGCAATTTCTATACTAGTCTCTCTCAATGTCCAAGGAAATATCTTATCAGGCCTGGGGGATTTATCTACCTTTATTCGCTGTGAGGCAGCAAGCACCTCCTCCTCTTTAATCTCTAGATGTTCCATGACCCTATTGCCTGTTTCCCTTCCTTCCATATCCACTATGCCAGTTTCCTGAGTAAATACTGATGCAAAAAAACTGTTTAAGATCTTCCCCATCCCGAGACTCCACACATAGACGACCACGCTGATCTTCTAGGGGCCCAATTTTGTCCCTTACTATCCTTTTACTCCTAATATACTTGCAGAAACCCTTCGGGTTCACCTTCACATTATCTGCCAAAGCAACCTCATGTCTTCTTTTTGCCTTCCTGATTTCCTTTTTTAGTATTTTCTTACTTTTTCTATACTCTTCAAGTACCTCATTTGTTCCTAGTTGCCTATACCTGCTATACACCCCTCTCTTTTTCTTAATCAGATCGCCAATATCCCTTGAAAACCAAGGTTCCCTATGCCTTTAATCCTGGCAGGAACATGCAAACTCTGCACTCTTAAAATTGCACCTTTGAAGGCCTTCCACTTACTGAGCACATCCTTGCCAGAAAACAACATCCCAATCCACTCTTCCTAGATCCTTTCTCATTTCCACAAAATTGGCTTTTCTCCAATTTAGAACCTCAACCCAAGGACCAGACCTGTCCTTATCCATAATTAACTTGAAACTAATGACATTATGGTCACTGGACCCAAAATGCTCACCTACACATACTTCTGTCACCTGACCTGCCTGGTTCCCTAATAGCAGATCAAGTATTGCATTCTCTCTCATTGGTACCTCTATATATTGATTTAGAAAACTTTCCTGAACACATATTACATATGCCTATATTACATTTACAGGATGAACAGCAGTCAATAGAGTAGGAATGTGTCTTTGGTAGTGCAACAAAATAGCCAGTAATGGATCGCCTCAATTCTACAGCTGTCAATGGATCTAAATATCAGGTTGCATTCATAACAGAATGCAATCCAAAAAATATTTGTGTCATCACTCCACTTAAATTTCTAACTCAAATGTTCCTTATTCAGTGGGCTCTGGTTGTAATTGCTGCAGAATTTTAGAAGTAGGTGAATAGAGAGGAACATTCCCATTCAGAGAAGTATTCAGCAACAACCATTTGACAATCCGATCTAGCAATAGCTTCTACATATTCTTGGGTGCCGAAATTCTGACATTTGGATGGCATACAATATAGCAGAAGTCTTGTGTGCCTTACATCCCCAAACTAAACATTAACAGCTAGTTTCAATCCCATGTATTGCAATTCAGCAGAAACATGGTGAAAAGTGAATTTGACACAAAAAATTTGGAAATGAATAGGAATCCTGAAAAAAAAATCCACCTGAAACACGAGCTCTGTTTCTCTTCCCACAGACGCTGCTTGCCCTGCTGAGTATTTCCAGCATATTTTATTTTTATTTCAGAATCCTGAAGAACCCAAGTAGGATTTATCTCCACCAAAAAACCCTAACTTCATTAGCATACAACCTGGAATGTGCTCCTCAGTTCCAAATCATAAGTGAAAACAGAAGTGCACCTATTATAAAACCCAATTTGTGAGACTGCAATCCAACAGGGAGCACACATAACATGTTGCTTGCCCTTCTCCCAAAACATTCGACATCAAATAATTTGGCAGAATGTACCTTGGAGTTATTTATATACTTGTTACAAATTCATTCAGGGATTAATAATAGACAAGCAAAAGGAAATTTATTAGTACAGAACAAAAGCCAAAGAATCCATTCACTATGGAATGTAAGACAAGATCCAACACCTCTGCAGGAATTGCTTTGATCACATGGAAGAAGCCAGGGAATGCACTGAAGGATGTAGCACTTAGGAATTCTAACATGAATGATTGATAGGACTCACCTAAGGTAACATCAAATCAGTAATGCAAGGGTTGGAGTGTTTGACAGAAGATTGCCTACAGTGACAACACTATAGACAGTCAGAATGGAGTTAACTGGGTTAATTCCTTTGCCAATCAAGTTTGGTAACATCACGGCTGCATGTGACTAAGAATGACTTTACACAATTTGTTTGCAACTGCCCTCCACTAACTACATTTTTCTGGATAGTTTTGAAGCTCTTATTTAGAGAAGCTGTAGTTTTTTTCCCTCCACTCATTAAAGATTGTTTTCCTGTGCATTGACTTTGCTGTAGCATGGACCGTTTGCTGCGTGTCATGTGCCCCAGCCCATCTCCCAACCGTTTTAACATCTTCAATCAACAATTGGTACTTCTGAAAACATGGATACATCTCTCTCTAGAAGGGGCATAAAAAAAATCCTTGATGCCCAGAAGCAGCATTTTTTCAAATAATTTGAGACTGGATCAAACTTGGCAGCAAGATGTATTAACATTAAAAGATTAGACTAAGCTTGGAGTCTTCAGCAAAAATCTGAAACTTGAAAATAATGAATTACTTGCTATTCTATTAAATATACTAAAAACACCTTTTGCTACTCACTAAAAACTCCTAGTTTCTATGCCATGAAATCTGAAAATTAGTACCATTCCCAATCCTTTGGTTCACAACACATCCACATATGTATTTATAAACAGACACCATACAAATCTGACTATCAAGTATTCCAATAGTGAGGCAAATCTTTCTTTTAAAAGAATTTTTTATAAAAAGAGGTGGCAAAGGGAAGGGTGGTAATCTTACGTGTCAAGATTATCCAATAACAACTGGCAGACAGTATTTAAATATCCAGACTCTATTGCATTATGGGAGACATCCAAGATGTAAAGGTAGACTGCAGGTTGTGGCGGTCGCAGCTAAGATAGATAGAAATATTGATAGGTTAGAAAAAGTGATCACGTAATGAAACAAGTTCACAAGACCTGTAAATGGAAATTGTGAATTTGATAAATAAACCATGCTATTGGAACCAAACACTACCACTGGTTTGTTTTCCTTAAAATAACGTCACTAGTGTATCAGACTGCATAAAGTCAAAACGTTCAAAAAGAATTTTAAAAATGCCAATATTTATCTGTCAGCCAATATCACTAAAATAAAATGCCTATGCCTGCGTCACAACTGAACAGAATATTGGTGTGCAAGCTAAAAGTACATGCTGGATACTCATTAGAACAAACCAGAATTAATGCCCTGTAAACATTAGCTCTGTTTCTATCCTCACAGACGTTATCAAGCCTGCTGAAAATTGACACCTTTTGTTTTTGTTTTATTTCAGAATTCCAGTTCCCTAGCATATTTTGCTTTTGTATTGTGGGGGGAAAAAATAAAGCCACAGACAAAACATTTAAACTATTATAGGCATTTTAAGATCACATGGAATTCAATACTGCTTCCTTATGAACAACATTGCCTAGAAAATCTAATATATTCATTAAGTTAATCAGTCTTATTGCATCAAAATGTATTTGAAACTACTACAACATGTGTACAGTCCTCCTCCCAAAATCTGGACTTGGAAGCTTTAAAGGCTTGAGTAAGGTGGGGAAGAGGGAAGGAGGAGAACGAGAATTTGAGAAGCAGGCACAAGGTCAGATGTGGAAAATCAGAGTGGGGCTTCACATGAAGGCAGTAAAAATGAGGGTGTCAAAGGCCAAACATCAGTAGATGTTCAGGGGAACAAAGGAAGGGAGGGATAGAAGGATTTTGTTAAAATCCATAAGCCTCCCATGTTGGCACTGGAGGATTACAAACATTGTTCTGGGGAGGCTTCCCTAGAACACCCCCAGAATAACTTAATCCAAGGTCTCCTATAACACTCCAAAAAGAGCACTACAAAGAGAATGATATCATGCAGGTCCCTGTTGTGCAAATTTTGCTGGGGTTATGATGATTAGCCTAAATAGGAATTGCTCAGTCAAAATTTCCAATTGGTGTGATTTGATCCATAAAATTACAAACTCCATTTACTCAGAAATAAAATTAACTTTCAGTCATGGAATAGCAGCATTATGGAATACAATTTCATACCCGCTATGTTTCATCAACAAAAATGGGTTCAACCAGCATCATTAGAAAATCTGTGCAGAGATGATAGTAATGTAAGTTATTACCCCAGACATGACAGCGCCTCAAAAAAATATACAAAAGGTGTGCTCACCATGTATTCTGAAGGAGCAATGAACTCTATAGTTGCACTTTGAACTTCAGGTCGTTTATGTGGTTCTCCATATGATCGTGTCACAGGGTTATACATGAATTCTTCAGGAACTAAGCATCAGTGGAACATTTTTAGAAATTATTTTCAAATTGCAAGGAAGTAGAAAATATCTTTCAAACATGCAAATTTGTGCACAGCTATACAAGGATGTTACAGGTAGTTTTTGGAAGATTTAAGTAGACTATAGGTTGTACATCAACTTCCGAGATAATCTATTCAGAAATAGATAAACACCTGCATCCTGACCCAGCTCAACCTCACGTCCATCTCCAATGGGTGGCAACAATTCATTTTCCACAATGGCCATCATGTGCCCACCAGTAAACAATTTTCAAATGAAACTACAAAATAATCATCTAGCACAAAGAATTTCATTTAGGCCACTAGGCCAAACATCATTAAAAGGAGCCCCCAACTCCAGCTTCATCCTGGATTTGCATCTTTCTATAGATAGTCTCCAGTCTCCTGACATCCTGCATCTCAAATTGACCTACTCCACAAGACCCAATTCCTGTTCTTTCACTATTTCCCCCACTGCTGACCATCAAGCCTCCCATGCAGACTTGTTAATTTATACTCCCACTGAAGTACTGTACTCCTCTTCAAATTTGCCACCTTATGTCAAACTACTGTTCCATATCCAGTCCCTTCCTAAAGCCCCCAAACACATTACTGACTCCTAAATTGGAACCAAATTTTCTAGAAATCCAGTTTTTGATTCCCTCCAATCAAATGTTAACATGCTGCTCAGCTAACAGAAAGGTGGCAAATGGAATTAAATCCAGAGAGATGAAATAAAATGCATTTGGAGGCTAAACAAGGGAACATGCAGTAAATAGCAATATTGAAGTGCAGAGGAATAGAAAAACCTCGTGGGTGCCCATGAATCCCTGAAGGAAAACGGGTAACCGTATGCATCAAAGTGGCAAAATCAATCATTTTCTTTTATTGAATGACATATACAAGGATGAAGAATGTATGCTAGAATATGCAAATACTAGCAAGGCCGCAGCTAGAGTGCAGTGTGTACTTCTCATCATTATAAGATGGGAAGGATAGTACACCAAAAGGGTGCAGAGAAGATTGGCAAGGACAATAAATTTCAATGATACCATGACAATCAGATGTCTGCCTCTGCCACAACAAACCCCTTAACTCGCCTGCATCCTTCAGCCACACCAACTCCCTAAACTTCTCCTCCACAGTCCAGTTGGTATTGCTGTACTCACCTAGTTCCAATTCTCCTCTGGCCATGTTGCAGCCCAAAACAGTCATATGCAATGACTTCTCTTTTTGCTTTGCATCATTACATTGGGAGCCTCTCATTGATCTATATCCACCCAACCCCCCCCCACCATTTCTCAACTGCATGCCATAGCACATGATAAAGACAAAATCAGTTCCTTCCAACATAACATTGGTAAGACCAAAGCCACAAACTCTTTCCATACCAATAAAATAATGCATTCCCCACCCCCTTCCTACTGTTAAAAGTTGATCCAGAATACTGGGTATCACATTTAAGACAGATCACATTTACACCTTCACCAAGGTGATTGTTTCTACTTACACAACACTGGCAAACTCAGCTGTTGCATCATCTGCCACTGAAATTCTCACCCATTCTTTTGCTAATTCTGGATCTGATTATTCCAACACAAGCAAAGGAACATTTCACCTTCCCTCCTCCATAAACTTCAGCCCATCCAAATTTCTGTTACGATATCCCAAATCACATCAAGCCCCATTACATAGGACTCTCATCTCAATGTCTTCCGTTGGCTCCTGGGTAAACAATGCCTCAGTTATTAAAATTTTCATCTTAGCATTCAGATCCCTCCATGGCTTCATCCCTCCTCACTTCTATTTTCTTTTAGTTAAGCAGCCCATATGATTTCCAACTCTGGCCTCTTGTATTTCCTCAATATCAAACACTCCCTGCAGCCATTCCTTCAAATTCAAAAGGACCCAAGCCTCTATTCTCTTCAGATGTCTTTAAGACATTCCTTTAAACATAGCTCAGTCAAATTTTGTTTGACAACATTCCTATGACATGCTCAAGATGATGTTAAATATGTGATACAAATGCAAATTGGAGTGAAGGATCTTGCAAGGCTGTCTTTCTCCAGTGAAAAATTTGACATTAGTGTGACAGCATTCACCATGTGGCTTAATCGACATATCTAACCACCTAACTCCAAGTACAACTTCTCGTGTACAAAGCTGCTTTCAAATGTAGCTCAGTTTCAGGATTTTCAGAAGAAAAAGGTTGCTAAGGATCATTGATGAGCCTTTTAATGCTCCAGTCCTCCAACCCAAGATGGCTATGGAGCTTGCTACTTTCAAGTGTTGAAAAGAAAAACTGACTTGCAGGTGGTGAAAAGGAGCAAAAGGATGGACCCAGAATTTGTTAAACCAAGACTGTATCACCTTATTGAAATGATAAAAAATTTCATAATCATTTGAAGGGGAAAACTGCAATACAAGTTCCTCAACTAGTGCCAAAAATAATCAACTTGCTGCATGAATCCTTTACTGCTGTATTGAAAGTAATATGCTCAGACATAGGAGTCCACTTTTAATATAATCCATTTTGATACAAAGCAGTTTCTTTTTCCATCAATGTTATTTCCATTGTCCATACACCCTCCTTCTGCTACACAACTGCATCTGAAGCAATTCTAAAAATCTGACTAAATCTCCCTTCAACTAACCAGTTATATCTTTGAAGTCCACACAACAGCTGCATTGACATCTTTCCACTTCTCTGTAAATCACCATTAGATTTTGTTTTTGAAAGATTCTTTTTAAAATTAATTGAAACTTATGAAGCTTTGCTGAACCTACCATCATTAACTCGATAGCACAAGTTACATTTCCATCTTCTTTGGTCCAGAAAGTTAACAAAAGGATTTATGTAAGTTCTGCAAGAACGACATCTCACAATGGTACTCGATGTAACCACAGGCAATTGCTGTAACAAAACGCATAACAATAAGCAACCAAAGATGTGGGCACACAAATTGAAAGGAAAATTATACAAATGAAAACATTTACAGTAAAAGAGTTATAAAAATTAAAACATTAGACTAATCCAGCATACTCAACCATCAAGTGCTGGCAAGCCTCCTTTACCACGTGCTCCTGATCTGAACCATATTGTTATGGGAAGGTGATCAAGCTATGTCTTACCTCGCAAGGAGTCCGATTAAAAAAATTTAAAATACTTTGTTTTCCAAAACAGCCTAAACATTATTAGTTTCCTCTTACCGATAGATCTCTGAATGGATGCAGTTGTAATCCTAAAGGAAGCTTAGCTTTGCTCAATAAAGACTGAGTTTGAGGGATGTTGGTCAATGTGCACCTGAACACTCTAAAATAGAGAGAAATTCAAAATCACTTGAGCAGAAATGAACATGGAGAGATTTTGAAATTGTCAATTACATTAACTCAACACAAGAATATATTGAAAACTCCAAACTTACTCTGGATTGCAGTTCAGTTTCTGTAGATCTTTGTGCAGGTTTGGTTGAGGAGCTTTGACTGGAGTTGAAGGCAGAATATTTCTGTCTTGCAGGAGATTCAGAGGTCGTACTCCTTCTGATTGGTGGCCCTGCTGGAGACTAAGCCCACCCATGCCACTCATTATTTGATTAAAATGCGGAGCCTAAAGGGAACAAGTTTTGGTATGAGGATATAGACTGGCAGAGATAACAAACATAGATTCATTATTTTGAAACAGACTTTTCCACCCACTTTTTCCAAATACGTGAAATTTCACTAAGTTTTTCTTGGTCTGCATTGAATTTTGTTTCACATCTACCCTAAAGCACCAGCTTATCTTAATGTTTCTTAATAATACACTCAAATATGCAATTCATTCAACTGAGCTACCAACATTGTGAATATATCTCCAAAAAAAAAAGACAAATTCTCCAACCTGGTCACAAGCAAGCTTGAGGAGATCAAGAATCCCAATTTAGTGAAATTACTGAAGATCAATAATCCCAAAGAAAAAAAATTCTAAGATTGCAAGACCTCAAAAGAATGTTATGGCAAAAGAGAGGGCATTTTGGTATTAATCTTGAAGACACAATTATATAGATTTTAATGAGCATTATCAATGAACCTTCAATAATCCTGGGGTAGCTTATAAAATCAGTTAAGGCAGCAAATGGAGATTGCTTCAAAACAAACCTCATTTGCGCATGATTTCTGCAGTAATGCAAGGATGGATTGATGCCACTGCCTGGAGGGCTGGACCCAAGCAAAGACCAAATGCTCCTAATAAGGAAAATTTGTTGTGTGCGTGCGTGCGTAAAATTTTCCCCCTTATTTTCCACACAAGCAAGATCATAAGCAACCTGCTCCCGTGACGTTATTGGTTCTCAAAAGGAATAAATAGGATAAAGATTTTTCCATGTACCCCCCCCTTCAGCTTGGTTGCACCTCAACTTGAGCTTCCATCATGATCAAGATAGTGCCAGCAGGAACCTATGTCCCACTAGCCCATGATCTTGCACCAACTTCGATGAGAAGATTCTAGGTTCTCCAAGTATCAGTAGTCAAACCTTACTCTGATGGTCTTTGACACATCTAATGACACACATTTGTCACTAAATGAAAGAGCAAGTGCAGACTAGAATCTCCACCTTAAATACCTGAGAAAATTGTGATCCTGCTGCATCTGGCATCTGGCTACCAGGAATTCCAGGGCCAGCTAAGTTTTGGTATCCAGGGGGCATTGAGGGATAAGGGTGGCCAAGTGTTCCTCTGGTCTTAAGAGGTTGTTGAAGTGGCTGCACTGTAGGGAAACAAAACAAAATCAAGTAGTTAAATTGTACTTCAAAACGTAACAAACAGAACACTAACATTCAACTTAGAGATAAGATGAGCTCTGCAGCATTTCTTGCTAATGAAATATAGTTTCTCTAGGGGTAAAAACAAATCATCCCAAGCCAAACTCAGGTTAAAATCAGTACAGGAAGTCCCCGGGTTACGAACGTGTTCCGTTTCTAAGACTGTTCGTAACCCGATTTAGTATGTAACTCGGAACAGTGTCCGCACATGCGCACTTGGGCTGGGGATTGCGGCCGCGCATGGCCCCAGCTACACATACGCACTTGGCCCAGGGTTCCCCAGCCATATATGCACACTTGGCCCGGGGTTGGACCAAAGAAGGTGTACCGCCGCCGTGGCAGGATCGGGGGCCGGGCCCGCTTATGAACAGACCATGAGGGCTGGTTCGTAAGTATGGGCGTTCATAAGTCGGGGACTTCCTGTATACTGTATCGTAATGTATAGTTCACAGCAAGGTCTCTTATAATTGTAAATATGCTCTTGTATGTAGATTAGTAACTGTCAGAGTAGAGTCTTGCATTTACTGAGTGCACTATAAACAGCTTCATTTGATAATCAGCTCCTGTTCTCTTTCCAAAGAACAGTGCAAACATATTATGGCTAATTTCACTTACTAATTTTACCACCTCCTTCCAAAGTATCATAGTTGTCAAAAGCTTCTGATTGATCACCAGATGATCCAGAGTTAAATCCTGCAAGATATAGAATAATTCCATCAAAATTAAATTCACAATAAGCATACTAAAACTATTACACTGCAATCACTATTTTTAAAATATTTCTGTAGTTTTCATAACACTTCAGTCTTGGTCATAGTCTTCTGCAACTGCCAAGATGTCTACATTCTTCCAATTCTCACCTCATGAGCATTCCTGATTTATCACTCCCACTAGTGCCAACCAAGTCTTCAAGCACCAAATCCTGCTACTCTGGACTTCTTTTGCTAAACCTCTCCACCTCTTTCTTTCCTTACAATGCTCCTTAAAGCCTACATCGATCATCAATTCTTTGGACACTAATTCTAATATTAGTGAGTGTTGGACTGACATTTTTTAATATGTGATAATGTTGCAAAGTTGTATGTGAAACCAATCCAGCTAATTGCCACACAATCAGACTACTGTCAAAGTGGTGCAATGTGTTGTGGACAGTGCTAACAAGCACTCTTCAAAAACCTGCCCAGGTTGGGTTTTGCCAAAATCACTTGACTCCCGACCTCATCATAGCCTTGGGCAAAATAGGAATCAAAGAGTCAAATTCCAGAGGCAAGGAGAATGTGATTGCCCTTGACGTCAAGGCAGTATTTGACCATCAAGTCAAATGAATCCAAGCAGAAGATACTCCAGTGATTGAAGTCATGCCTGGCATAAAGTAATATGGCTGTGGTTGCTAGAGATCAATAATTCCAGGGCCAGGGTATTGCTGCAGGACTTCAAGGCCGCCCATGCCCGATCATCTTAAACTGCTCCATTAATGACATTGTCATCAAGTGGGGTTGCTTCTTTTGGCAACTGTTCAATTCCATTCTCAACTCCATTAAACAAACTGTAACTGTGTGCAGCAAAACCTACTCCAGATTCAAACATGGGTAAACAAGTGGCAAGTAATATTCACACCACAAAACTGCAAGATGCTGACAGTCTCTGAGAATGGAGAATCTACCCTTGAAATCTACTAACATCACCACCGTGAACGTGCTGATCGACACCACTCACCAGAAATTCAACTTGACCAGCAACATAAATACTGTGGCTACAAGAGCAGATTAGAGGGTGGAGATCAGCAACTCACGCAAAATCCTGAAGCCTTTCCATAATCTGCAAAGCAGTCAGGAGCATGACAGCAGTGTCTTCGATTTGCCTGGATAAGCACAGCTCCAACACTCAAGCAACTCAGCACTGCCCAGGAAAAAGCAGCCCACCTCACTACACACCACCCTTCATAATAAAAATTCATTCCTTTATCATTGGCATGTGGCTGCAGTATGTACCATCTACAAAATATACAGCAATTAACTTTGATCAGCTACTCCAAAATCCATAACCTCTACCACTAAGGACATGGGAAGGCATATTGGAAACACTATCACCAGCAGGAACCCCTCGACTCAAATGTGGAAATAGGCTGACATTCCTTTACCACTGGGTCCAAATCCTGGAACTCCCTACCTAACAGCATTATGAAAGAATCTTTATGAGAAGGACTGTAGCAGTTAAGGAAGATGAACTGCATAAAATGACATTCTAAATCTAACACTGTTACATTTAACTACTTCCCATACATATAGCTTCAAGAAATTTCAAAAATATCTTAAAAACAAAACTCTCAACTATTTTGCATTCTTTAAGCTTGAAATCAATTTTTACTGGCTCCAGAGAAATAAATGTGCCACATATGCTTTTGAAGCTTAGCTTCTGGTTTGAGGTAAACAAAAATTTGATCAGTATTAATTTCTATTTACACTAAAACTGCAATAATCCACTATTCAGAAGTCCCAATGGTTTGGCATCCAGTACACCAGTGCCCCATTTCCCCATGCTAACTTTAACTTACCTGGCTCACTAATATACCACTGTGCATCATCTAAAAAAGAATTAAAAAAATGGTTGGGGTATTAATAGGAGTTAACATCCAACAGTCTGGATAATCTGGTCGTCCAGCACCACTAAAGTTCTGAGCTGCCAGATTTATTCTGTTGCATTTGGGTTCTATCTACATTCATATATAAAATGACTTAGCAGGTGTTCACTGATATGTCTGTGCACCAGTACTCTATAATTAAATGAAAACCACGTACTGTTCTTCAGAAGTTTTACCTTCAGAGTCTCTTGAAATATTCTGAGCCAGTGGTACATCGTGATTAGTGTTCGCCAGAGGTTGAGATGGTCTGATCAAAGGAGGGCCTCCACTTGGAGGGGGACCCAGAGGCGCCCTGCCTGGTTGATACATGTTGTGTGATGGTTGACTGACTGGTGGATGAACTGATCCTGCAGACAATGAAATAACCATTAACTCAAGATCTTTGGTTACACATACAAGCTTATACTCCATTTCACAAAGCTAAAATGTTATTCCACAAAATATTGTGGACCTAGAGCAAAATCCCAAAGAATACCTGTAAAAAAAACTCACAAGTTTTCATATAGTATATTTTTGGCTGTATATTTTCTATGTGGGTTAGCCAAAACTCCAAGGAAAATTCATTCAACATTGACTAAAATTTCTGCCCAGTCATGCCATGAGAAACCAAGGGACTTTTCAAATTAAACTTTTAAAAACAGCTGAAGGAAATAAATTCCCCCTTCCTCAAAAGCTTAATGGGTACAGCTGTCCGCAAGACTCAGAAATGCTGTATTCATCCCAAAAGCCTTTGGGAATATTAATGTTCAAAATCATTGCTGGGGTGAAACACATTCATCAGTCTTTTAAAATGCTGATAAACACAGAATTATTCCCAAGAAAACACCTTGGCAAAATTCTGGTCAAAACAAATGGAGTTTTGCAGAATGAAAGACAACCTCATCGAAGTGTACAAAATTCTTAATGAACCACTTGGGGTAGATGCAGAGTTGATATTTTCTGTGGCTGGGGTATCAAGAATCAATTGTCACAGCCTCAAGATAAGGGGACACCATGTTGGAGGCCTTGATCTTTCAGCACCCTTTTCTTCTGTCAGCTGCAGGTATCACTGGTACTTCAGAGGTGGTGGTGAATTTTGTCATCAATGTCTACCTTCGCTGAGCAGTGGTTCCTAAAACATGAAAAAAAAATCCACATTTCCCAGGTCTCACCATGGCTCTTGACAGTTGGGGTGTGATGTGCAAAAGGGCAGGATGCTGGAAGACCTTCAAGATTGGGGTCGCTATCAGGCAGAGAAGAAGAAATTTCTTCTGCAATGAACATTTGGCATTTTCTACCCAAAAGGAACCTCAGTCACTGAGTATATTCAGGACTTTTATATATTAGGGGATTTAACGTTAATGCAGGGAAGTGGAGCTTTACTTGAATCAGGTTGCAACCTGTGCCCAGGCAAATGGAGTGACGGGGTGTTAGTTAAAATAAAGTGCAATGGGAGTAGGTGGTAGATGCACGGTTACAGGAAATATAGAAAAACAGTGACATTTCAGGGTAACAAAGTGAGTAACATTAACCAGTGGCAGGAAGGAACAGAGCGTACAAACATAAAAGTGCACCTACAACTAGAATCAGGATTTTTAATAAAAGCACTACTGAAGGCAGCTCATTATCTGAACACACACTACGTTTACAATACTGATAAATTATCATAGTAGAAACAAGCTGATATGATCTACAAGGGCAAGGATGCAAGATGACCAAGATTGGGAACTAAATATTCTAGAGCAAATGACATTTCCTAGGGATAGAAAAAAAATGATTGTTGGGTTAGCTCCATTAATAAGGAATGAGATCAGTAAAGCAGCAAATTGTCTGAAAAAAAATTACCTTGGCTCACAAGGTTAAGCTGTGACATCAGTTTCAGTGGAGGTAAGAAACAGCAAGGGAAAAAGTGGCATTTGTGGAAGTAATCTGTACGCCTTTTAACAGTAGCTATACTGTAGTTCAGTGTAAACCAAGAAATAATGGGGCTGCAAGAAAACAATAATCGTGGGTAACTTTAATCTATGTAAAATGGCAAAGGTAACCTCAAGGTCAGAGAATATTTGGACCAGTTTTTCTTGGGATAATACATTCTGGAACCAGCTATTTCAGATCAGTTTATGTACAGCGAGACTAGATTAATGATTTCAGAGTAAGTGATCCTCAGGGGAAGAGTGAGAGCGAGAGCGAGATCTTAAAATGAAATTTCAGATTAGGTTTGAGAGTGAGAAACTTGGGTCTGAAGCAAGTGGCTGAACTTTAAAAAAGATAAATTGGCTAAAGTGGACAGGCAAAATTAATTAAAAAGGGCAGAGAACATTGACTTGAGGATTTCGTGATCTGGAATACAGATGTATTCCATTGAGAATTAAAGTAGTAGATAACTAAGCAAGTTAAAAATGATAGCAAATTGAAAAAAAAAGTCATATTATGTTTCAAAGGTTAATAATTGGCCAGATTTGGAAAACTTTAAGAAGGTTCACAAAAAAAATTTGTATGAAGTCTTGCAAAAAGTCTGAAAATAGATTAGCTTAGTTATGGTAGATTTGGGCCTATTAGTGGACATGACTATGGACTAATAATTGCAAATATGGCAACAGCAGACTTTAAATATGAGGTGCTTCCAATGTCTTCTGCCTTGAAGACAATACAAAATATTTGTTCAAAGGCCAAACAAACTACCAAAGGGGAAGTACTTGGCTAATTTACAGGATTAAAGGCCAACATCCCTTAGACATAATGAGCTATGTCCTAGAGCATTAAAAGTGGCTACAGAGAAAGAGGATGCACTAGTTATGATTTTCCAAACTTCCCTGAATAAGAAGGGCCCCGGCACATTCTTGGGGTTGGGGGGGGGGGGGGGACAGAAAGCAGTACACTATAGACCAGTTAGTCTGTCAATGTGAAATCGCTGGGACTCATTATTAAAGGAAATATTAGCAGGACATTCAGAAAAATCAGTGAAACCATGCTGACCCTTCTTAATTGCAGGAAATGATGAAAGGGCAATTATGTTCAAATAAATTTATTATTGTTAACAATGTAACAGCAGGGGTGGAAAGGAGAACTAGTAGATGCAGTGTTAGATTTGCCAAAGGCACTTAGTAAGTTTCAAACTGGAAAGCCACAACTCATGGGATGCCACAGGGATCATGCTGGCGCTTGCAACC
The DNA here is from genome assembly GCF_009764475.1 of Pristis pectinata. Lineage (NCBI taxonomy): Eukaryota > Metazoa > Chordata > Chondrichthyes > Rhinopristiformes > Pristidae > Pristis > Pristis pectinata. The sequence continues at coordinate 25,334,192 of NC_067408.1, read as the reverse complement.
TTAGTGACTTAGACCAAAGCGTGTACTATGGCTAAGTTTGCTGAAGGCACAAAGATAGGTGGGAAAGCAAATTGTGACAAGAATGAAGAGAGTTCCAGGTAGGTTAAACAAGTGGGGGTTAAAAAAATATAGAAAACAGAGTACAGTGAGATCCCTCAAAGTTGTCACGCAAGTTGATAGGGTGGTTAAGGCGGCGTGTGGGGCGCTGGTCTTCATTAGTCAGGGGACTGAGTTCAAGAGCCACGACATAATGTTGCAGCTCTATAAAACTCTGGTTAGACCACACTTGTAGAATTGTGTTCAGTTCTGGTCACCTTGTTGTAGGAAGGATGTGGAAGCTTTAGAAAGGGTGCAGAGGAGATTCACCAGGATGCTGTCTGGATTAGAGAACATGTCTTTCTGAGGAAAGGTTGAGCAAGCTAGGGCTTTTCTCTTTGCAGTGACGCAGGATGAGAGGCGACTTCATAGGGGTGTACAAGATTAGGAGGGGCATAGGTGGCGAGTGGACAGCCAACATCTTTTTCCCCAGAGTGGCAATGGTCGATGCCAGAGGACATCAGTTTAAGGTCAGAGGAAGAAAGTTTAGGGGAGGTGTCAGAGGTAGGCTTCTTTTTTTTGTAAACACAGTAGTGGGTACCTGGAAAGCACTGCCGTGGGTGGTGGTAGAGGCCGATACAATAGGGACATTTAAAAGACTCTTAGATAGGCACATGGATGCAAGAAAAATGGAGGGCTATGGGCTGTGTAGGAGGGAAGAATTGGATTGATCATGGAGTAGGTTTATATAGGTTGTCACAACAAGGGCCTGTACTGTGCTGCACTGTTCTATGTTGTGTTCCAAAGCCAGTCTTGATCAATTCATTTGCAAAAGCCAGTCACAATGGACTAAGAAAATCCTAGGCATTTACTTACTGGTCTGTTGAGTAAATGGATCTTAGGTGTGCCTGTAAGAATCAGCGCACAAGTAATTTGGGTGGGGATGATTGGAGGGACAAAAGCCAACATTCTCAGCCAGTCACCAAACAATGACTCTTACTGGGTGACGTTAAGAAAAGGTATTCCAGCAGGAGTCATTGTGTGGTGACTGGCTAAATAACTAGGTTTTTACCTGAAGAATGGATCCATACTGTGTATATCTCATCATGCTCCACTGCTTTAAAAAGGAAACAACAGAGTAAAGGGGTTCCATCTGACAATGATCTGGAATGGTTTAATCTTGCAGTACTTTCTTTAACATAGCCATCCTTGCCCAATTTTAAAAAAACTACATTTTCCTTAAAAAAAATCACTCAGTTAACTGAACCCCCAAAGGGAATGTTAACACAGGGAATACTTTCATCATTACATGGTCTACAATTACACTTTGTGGAAAGAGGTGTAGCTAATTATCATTGGTCACAATTCTGTTCACTTTACCATTGGGCAGTTGCCAAACTATCCATTTCTTCAAGGCTCACTAATAATCATCCCTCTCTACTCCAACTTTACTAATTGCATCTAGAAACTATTCTTTGAGTACCCAAAATCTGCAACAAACCACAGAACACCAAGTTTGCAAGATGGGTGGCCACCAATAGATAATTTACTTGCTTCCTCACAGCAATCATCGCAATTACCAACTTTCATTAAGTGGCTTAAAAAGATATCAGCAAAACCACTTCATTGTGCAAATGTCAATAGCTCTTTGTTTGAACTTATCATCAGATTATTTATCTGCAATGTTTAATAATTATCAAGATAATTCACAGCTCATCATTATTAATTTTCAGTTTAAAAAAATCATTGTTCCGAGCACAAATCATTTCTTTCCAGATTTCCAATATTTCAAAGTAACTATATGACAAATATTCACCTATATCCAATATGGACATAATTATAAAGGTCACTAAATTTAGTGCATTATTGCCTATTCCCAATCTCTCATTAGCAAATTCTTCCCAAACAAAAATACAGCAGTGAAACATTAAGGATAACCAGATCCTCTCTTGATAGACAAATCCAACATTGGCTGATCTTCACATTTGCTATCATGCACCGAAGAGTCATTTTTTCCCCCCAGTGTATCCATTTTTCATGGATTGCCCATGTTTAAATGTTCTTCCAAAGGAGGTGGCAAGCTGCCATGTTCAACTGCTCCAATTCTTTGACATCAAGGTATTCCCAATGCTGCTGGGAAAGGCCAGTATTTAGATGTAGTACAATGAAACAAAGGTGCTGCGTTTCTAATTCAGGATGGTGTGTGACTGGCAGGGGAGGGGGGGCCTGCAAATGGTGGTGTTCCTATGCTCCTAAGGCCCTTGCCCTTCATAAGGTAGGGGTTGCACATTCCAACGTAGTTGAAGCAGGTTAGGCAAGTAAAATGTAGTACATTTTCCAGATGGTGCTTGCAAAAATAGACTGCAACTGTGCACCAGTGGAGGAAATGAATGCTCAGGACACCAATCAAGTGGACTGCTTTGTCCTAGATAATGTTGAGCTTGACTATCATTGGTGCTGCAGTCATCCAGGAAAAAGTAGAGTGTATTCCATCACATTCTAAATTGTGCCTGGCCATTAGTGGAAAAGCTGCAAGATGTTGGAAGGTGAGCAATTTACAAAAGGAACCCCAGCTTGCTCTTGTAATTACGATTTATGAATGTGGCTGGTCAGTCATATTTCTGGCTAATGGTGACCCCAGATGGGTCCCCAGTGGGGGATTCAATGATGGCAATGTTGCCAATCAAGAATGTGGTTAGATTCTCTCCAGTTGGAGATAGTCAATGCCTGCCACTTCAGGCACTGATTTTTAAATGCCTTAATGTTTCCTAGGTCATGGTTCATTTGCTGAGATGTTGGAAATGGGATTAAACATTGTTTGGTAATGCCTGTACATCCCCACTTCTGGTGATGGAAGTCACTGATTATGCAACTGAACAAGGTTGGGATTAAAATAATGCACTGAGGACAGCCTGTATCTGGGATCATTGACTCCATAACGGCTCTCATCTTCCTTTGTGTGAGGCAAGGCTCCAAGCATTTAAGGATTTTCCACTCAATGCCAATTAAGCAGGACTCCTGGATGTCACACTTGATCAACTGCTGCCTTGTTGTCAAGGGCAAGACACTACCGACAAAACTCACTGCAGTTGCTCACTGAGGCCACTCTGACAACACCTCCCAAACCTATGACCTTGAAGGAGAACAAGGGCAACAAATTCAAGGAACAGACTTGCAGATTGATGCCCAAGTCACAAACTAACCCCATTTGGAAATTTTTTGCCATTCCTTCACTTAGATTCTGGAACTTGCTACTCAACAACATTATTGGAGTACCATCACCAGGAAGACAGCAACAGTTCAAAAAGATGTGTCATTACCTTCCTTTCAAGGGCAATTAAGATGGACAAAATATAGCTTTGACAGCAACACCACTTTCTTGAAAAATAAATGCTGAACAAACATACATGGTACTACCGGGATATTTTTATTCCTCCTCCCAAGGAAATGCATTGCATTACAGAATGGGTAATGGATTCCAGGGTCTTGTGATGTAAATCAACACAAGTAGTTTTAAACTGCCCAATTAGAAATGGGGAATACAATACATCAACCCAGGGTCATTTGGGTTATGGTGAATTAGCCATAGTATCATGCAACAGATGCACTGCCAACATTAAGAGGCCAGAAGCATGCATATGGCAAAGAGAGAGATCAAGCTCCCAAATATGAACAGTACAATATATCAAGAAACCAAGAAAAATTTGCAATCAAAGGTGATCCTTCCAACTGCATAATTAAGGCAACCTAAACTAATTAACTTCTACATCTAAAATTTAGCGTCAATTACAACAAAAACTAGTAATTTGTTTTCTAGGCAAATATGCCAAAAGTGTGGCAACACATGTGGGCTGCCCCCAAAACATTCTACGCAAAGATGCATTTCATTGTGTGTTTTGATGTACGTGACTAGTAGAGAAATCTTATCTCAGTAAACGATATTAAAAGCCTAATGGATGGATTCAGTGCAACAATCTCAACCTGATTTTGAACTGCAATAGACACATGCTGAACTTAAACTAAAAATTAAATAAAGGTTACTAGCCTGTATGGAAGATATGACCATCCAAAACACATCCACATCTTAGACAACTATTTGTCTCTCTTTTGCTAACAAGTTATGGAAACAAAATTCAATCTCAAACAAGCTACAAATCAAAACGATACATTAGAACATGCATATTCCACGTACAGACATTCATGAATTGTTTCTACGTAGGTTATGGATTAACTTTAGGATCAGGAACTCATGTCAATATGTGTACATCTCTAGATGCGCACTAAGAAACTTAGCTGGTGAAGTTACATTTACTATTTTTTCCCCAATTGGTATCACAAGCAAGTTTTGAATTCTATAACTGGTCAAGATGAGGAACAACAACTTGCATTATAAAAACATGGATCTGACATACATACTGCTTCCCTGAAGCAATGAATCCTAATGCAGAGGTGTTTTTATTGGACTAATCACACAAGATCAATTTGCTAGTCTATCCTTGAGCAACTCGCTAGTTCCACCCACTGGTACTCTAGCCATAGCTTTGCAGATTTTTCTCCAGCATATTTATCAAATTCGCTCTTGAAGGCCATCACCAAATCTGCAAGTGAGCTCTTCCAAATTCCAACTACATGCTGTATAAAAATGTTTTTCCTTATTTCACTCTTAATTCCTTTCACTTTATACCTTGACCTCAAGTTCTTGATCCCTCCAATGAAAATAGCTTTCCACTATCCATCTTCCCCAAAACATTGACCATTTTATATACTTCTACCAAATCTCCCCTCAGCCTCCTCTCCAAAGGAATGAGACCCAGCTTCTTCAACCTATCCTTGCAATAGTAATCACTCATCCCAGGAACCATTTTCTGATCCCTCACATTCTTCCAACAAATGTAATGAGTTGAGGTTGGACCAGTGTTTTATAAAGATTCAGCATACTTACTTGCAGTGTTACAATGACGTCCACGCGAGCTTGATGAACAGTCTCATATTCCATTTGGGCACATTGCAATTTTCTGCATTTAATACTGAATTCTACAACTTCAGATATTGGATTTCTGTCTGTTGGGTCAGTCATTCATTAATGATATTGGCTCAGCTTGTTTGTTCCCCTGCCCCTTTTTATTTCTCTGCAAGTGAGGTCATGCCCAGCCTGACCTGCCTGATATATATTTTTGCTCTGCATTTTATAATTCAAAATTCTTTTCTCTATGTTCTCACTCTCTAACTACTTCCATTCACCCACTGACCAGAGAACTTCGGTTACAGCTCACCGTCAGTCATCCTAGTTTTACCCCAGAGTCATCCCCTCCCCCACTCGCTACAGCTTGAGTGTCTTTTCTCTTCTTCCCAGTTCTGACGAAGGGTCTTTGACCAAAAGCATTCTCACAGATATGACCTGACTTGCTGAACATTTCCAACATATTCTGTTTTTAATGTCACATTTCATACAGAATTAGAACTTGTGCTTGCATCCCCAAGTCTAGATCATTAATACGGGGTGGGGGGGGGGGGTTTACATTCTTAGAAAATGACGATTCTGCGATTTTCTGTTGAGAAAAATAAATTTTGGGTTGATTTATTTACTTTTTTCTCCACACACACAAAAATCCACGAGAGTGAATTTTATTCCATATCTGAAGTTTTCATGTAGCGATTTGTGAATTCTAAGGGCAAATTTCCGTAACCCAAAGGGTTGTAATATGAGGGTCAAAAAGCACTTACTGTAAATAAAGCAACCTAAATTATTAAACCACAAGGACTTTTTTTATTCAGTCTAATATTCACTCATTAAAAGCAGCATTGTGGAAAGATAAAAACCATTCCAGACCCTTCCATTAGAACACTGTGACACAGCTGCCTGCTGGTAATCAAAGGTGGTCAATACTCATCTCCAACATCAGCAAGCTTCCATCGCTATCGGTCATAGGAACATAGATGCAACAATTCACTTTCGACTGGTAAGCAAGTCTGTGAGCAGTACAGCACAATACTACTTTGTGACAAAGTTACAAGCCACATAATTCAGGATATAGCTACAGTCAGCATTTTGCACTGTTTCAATTCCTTTAAATTTCTGCTTCAAATTAAGTACTTAGAAGGGAAGTTGTCTTTTTTAAATACTCTGCAGAGTTTTTATTAAATAATCTTTAAATAAAGAAACAGACCCATTTCATAAAGTCATGGAAAAAGTTAGTTATTGCTTGAACTGGGGGAGGCTTGAGACCATGACCACATCATGCTTAGATCATTTGTAAAGACATTAACTGTATTTAAAACCAAACTGATCTGCCCTCTCGAAAAGCTTTACCAGCAAATGTGAAAATCCTCTGAGCAGCAAGATTAATGTGTATTTAGTAAATACACTGCATTATTATTATTAAATGATTGATCCCTCAACTTCACTTTGAAGAAATTCCATTCATCTATCAAATAATGCTTGGACACACAACTTGACAACAAAAACAAGAAAACAGGAGAAGTAGGCACCCAGCCCCTCAAACCTGTCACACCATTCAATTTGATTATGGTTTATCCAACCCGTCAGGAATTATACTGCATTTTAATTCTAAAGCAAAATTACATAACTATTTGAGAGATGGAGACATCTCCATAACCAAAAACAGCATCAACCCCAAAAGGAACAACTACAAATATCTTCAGTACACCTCTTTATTACTAGCCACATCATTGATACTTTGCATTGAAAAATAATGCACACATTTTATCTTACCTTGGTTTGCATAATTCTGAGTAGTAGGTCTTCCAGCCATATTACCATACTGATTGGCCAGTGCTGGCTTTGGACCTGGCATTCCATAGACGGTGGAGATGGGCACTGGAGGCATATGCCCCTGGCCAATTCCTTCAGTTGAAACATGATTTTTTTGCATCCCTGCTGGGGGTTGGCTAACAGGATGGGATTGTTGTGGAGGACCAAACTGCCAGTTTGATTGTGGAAGGACTGAGGCTCTAGGTGGAACACTGTCAGCAGGCTGTGGTGCAAATGAACTTTGAGAAGGCAGTGGCATTCTTGAGTAAGATCCTGGATATGCAGCCAAAGAAGCACTCTGTACACCAGCAGAGTTCCCCTTCTGTAACAGGTTAGCATTTAGTGGAGGTCTGCTGACAGTCTGTCCGACACTCTGAAAATTACCAACAGGCTGAAGATTTTGTTGATATTCATAATTATATTGTTCAATAGGAACCTGTGGAAAGTTCTTTGCTGGCAATTGTTGCACATGCGGTGTTTGAGGAACCACATTATACCCTTGATCAGTGGGAACTGAAGAATTTTGATTCATCAATTGATTTGGACCAGGACCTGAGAAAAGATAACATACAGATGTTAGAACACCATCCTTATATTTACAAAATATATCTAGATATACTTAAATCCATAAAAGAGAAATTTCTTGTGTAATCTTATTTACCTCAGTAAAACTTGAAATTAAGATATTAAAGATAAAGAAAGACGTGGATTTTAGTTTGATAGCAGCTCAGCAGAATATCAATCACAACTAAAATATATTGTAAAGCGGCGCAAGTTAAGATAGCGGCTTTATACGAGTAGAGTCCAATTCACAAAAATATTAAATTTTTTAATTAATTGATCAAAAGAGCATATCCTCAACTATATCTTGTAAAACTCAAAAGTATACTTTTCTGTCACCTACAAAAACTAAGCTAAGGATACTCCAATAAAACTTTACTCTCTCAATCCTGCACAAAGAGAAGACACCTCTTAAAAGAAACACCAAAATGCAGTTATCAGCTAATATAAAAATGTAATTTTTTAATCTGTTGGTGACAACACCGACCTTTATGGCAGAAACAAGGATATGCCACATTACATTGAAGCCAGAATATTAATGAAGCCAATTCAAGATTTGGAAATACTTAAATGATACATCACAAATAGCTTACATATCTATTTATAATCTTGGTTTTCTAACTAATAAGTGACTGCAATACAAATTCCAGTTTGAAATAAACAGACATGGTGTACAGTGAAAACTGAGATGCCAGAGATAATTGAAAAAAAATCCTAAAAGTTAACACAGCCTCCCTCAGTTGTCTTTAATTCAAAACCACGTGGCTCCAATAGTTATTTGAATGTTGGAGATTTTGAACATCACAAACTGCATTAAAAAAACTCCTTTGTATATCGAGTGATGAAATACCATGTGTTTAAAGGTACTTGCATTGGAGACATTAAAAATTCAGTGATATTTATGGCACAAATTGAAACAGAATTATAAGATATTCTCAGCATGACAAACACCAACCCCTCTAAAATATATCTGGAAAGCTTGGGCTCATCAAATCAACACGGCTTAAACATCGAATCAGTTGGGTACAAATCTAATCAATGATCTTCACATTAAGTGTCATATTTACCAGGCCTTCAGTAAATCAGTAACTGTCAAACTGCAGTTTTTTTTAAATCTTTCACCAATTTTCTCTGTGCAAAGAGAAATGTTCCCTTTAATGTTATTCACATGAACACAAGTTAATTTCTTGCCTTCTACAAAATGCCATTTCTTGAATACAAGCCTACACAGTAAGAATACATAATACTTAAGCTCATGTGATGCCCACATAAGTACACTTTAGGGACAGTAAATTACACAATAATCAGAGGTAATGACTTTGGTCAACTTTCCCTTCCCAAGTGTTGCAGCTAAATTTGCACACTATGGGCCAAAACTTGGATCTTCCTCTATGGAAACAAGTGAGCCACAAAGAAATTAAATTTTTAATCTCCCTTTTCACACCTGAGCAATCAAACTTGCGTTTGGTAAGGTGAAGAGAAAAATAAAACTTCATTACCAAGCTATCCCAAAAAGATTTCCACAAGTGAAACTTAGACAATAATTGCCATTTTTGAAGCCTCACTGGGTTTCCAAAACAAAGGCATGGATAGGTTTCCTATCAAGACTAAAAGACGATGCACTGAAGTTTCAACGTTTCTTATGTAAAATTTAGAAATATAGATAATTTGATGCCCATGAGTTTAACTATATTATACTACCATTCCTGGTTTGTCTGCAATATTTATCCAGAAAAATATTATTATAAAACAGAAATCGACTTAAGGCTAATAAAAAAAAAACAAGATTTCCATCTATTTCTTTTTTTCCAGTAACACGAGTTTGCATCTCAATCAAAAATAAGGACAGCACGTGAAAGTGCTCTCAAAGGCAAGGCCGTGCAGTCATTCAAAGGTGGTGGGAGGTCTAGAATGATTGTTTTTCCCATCAACTTAAAGTACTAAAAACTAAAATACTGAGAAGCTTATTTTAATACAGAAGGCCAGTCACTCCATATTAGTGGTAGGATACCATCAAAATCATGTTTGATTATGTTACATTGCTCTCCCTCCGAGTTCTGAAAATTTCATTTTAAGTTTTGACTTTTAATGATTCTTTTTAGCTCTGTGAACATGGCTATCATTTTCAAATCCAATGGAAAAGCTATTACAGTGTTGGCAGTCTTCAATATTAAGGCATGTTGAGAAAATGGTGAAAAAAAAGTTGTGTGAATCTTAGTTATCCATTCATAGCACCATAATCCTCAAATACATTTATTGGAAATACATACATGTAAAGCTCTGGCACTTTAAGTATTGCCTATGCATGTGTCACAAGGTTATTTGGCAAATGGATAGATTAAAGAAGCAGTTATTTTGCTAAAGAAGAAAACCCAAGGTTAGAAATTAAAACCATTGCATGCTGTCCACTTAATTTCACTATTTTACAGTAATTTATAGTCAAAAAAGTATAGTAAAAACAAAACCACTTACTAAGACCCTTCAAAACTTCAAACCCATATTTCCCAGTGGATTTAGTCTAAATCAACCCTAGTCCCACATTGTTTGGTACTCAATACTATCAAGGAGACTTAATAGGAAGCTGCATTGCCTGTATAACCCACAACAGAGTAGCAGAATAAGAGAGAAGGTAACCTTGCACTTTTGCACAGCCTTTGACATTGCTAGATCATGTCAAAATGGTTTGCAGGCAGTGAAATACATCAGAAATATTGTTTCGATCGTAAAGCACAAAAAGAAATGGGAGTGCAATGAGCTTTGTCTTTACTATTTTAAATGACCAAGTATCCACGACTGACTGAGGTGGAATTCCAAAGGCTCACAGTCCTTGAGAGGAAATATTTGGTCCTATAATGGTCCACTCTTCATTTTGTGACTACTAGTTCTAGACTCTAGCTGGGGGAAATATCTGATCACTGAAAGCCTCAACTACTTCCTATGCTTTAATGGGATTATCTCCTATTCTACCAAATTTAAATAAAACAGGCCTGAGCTACCCACTCTCTCCAGACAGGACAACAGAGTGAGGCCCAAATCTTTGTTGCAAACCCAATTCTAAAGCAAAATACCGCATAGGGTGAATGTCTGAAATAATAACAAATTAATGCTGTTAATACTCAGCAAGTCAGGCAGCGTCAGTGGAGAGGAGCAAAGTTAATGTTTTAGATCAATGACCTTTCATCAAAACTATCCTGCCATTTTCGATTACAGATCATCAGCCCAAAATCTGAACTGTTTCCACCTGCACAGATGCTACATGACCTGCTGAATATGGCCAGCAGTTTGTGCTTTAATCCAAGGGAAATATTTTCTTCCTTAGACAATGAGACCAAAACTGGACACTAGAAATGGGCATTGGGCTCACCAAGTCACTATCACCAAGACTGCTTTCCTTTTGCACAAATGCATTATATAGATAAATGTAATAGTCAATTTGCATAGAGCAAGGTACACAGCTGATAATGTGAAATGCAATCAAATAATCTATTTTTTTGGTATGATAATTGTTGGCAAGACACCAAAAGTTTTAGTTGTCTTCTTTGACTAACTCCATGGGATTTTATCTTAACTTTACTCAGCCAAGCTAATATTTAAATAAACTGGAAACAGCTACTTGAAGATAAATCTGCATTAAAGCACAATGAGATCTTTCGGAAAGAGACAGAGCAAACATTTCAAATTCTAGGTTGGTAATGCTCACATGAAAAACCTTGGAATATTTTTGCAATGTTACATGGTGATATACAAATGGAAGTTATGTAAATTCTCTCCCACCTGGAGAGACAGCAACAGACAAACTTACTGATGAGCTTTATACACTTTGACATTTGCTAAAAACCATCAGGTGAGACAAAAATAAATGGAGAAATGAAGTTAACGTTTCAAACTAATGACTTTTTATTATCTTCAGATTTTTCATTAATATCCTATTCAAACCTTACAACAATACTTCAAAAATTCCTTTCTAGAAATATGAGAGTTTTAGAGGTATTCATGTGCTTATGAGGAATAGTAAGACCTGCGAGTTAAAAGGATATGGATTCATATCCTGCTTCACAGATTTGCTCTCATGATCCAAGACGATAACTAGGACAGTAATGGAGTGCTGTACCCTCAAAGATTTGTTCTGTACTCTTAAGTTTTGAATAAGATCTTAAACCAAGTTTACACCTGCCCCCCCCCCATGTAAACAGTAAAAAAAAAGGCAGCGAAGGAAACCATTTAGACTGAGTGTCCATATCAGGCAAACAAAAGTTAAATATTGTATTTTTAATTCTTTATATTTGTAAAAAGAAAGTTCTGTCAAATTTAAGAGTATTTTTCAACATCTGGGGAACTCCACTTCTGATGAAAGATAATTTTGACCTGAAATGTTAACTTTCATCTTTCCACAGATGCTGCTCCAGAGTATTTCTCAGTTTTTCATTTTTTTTATTGCATTGAAACAATCAAGTCTGGAGACAAGAGGCAGAGGTTAACAGCCGAGTTGATGCAAGACTAGTCAGACACTTAGAGACAGAAATGAACAAATGTTAGCAATGACACTGGTGATATACAGCCCAAAACACAATGAGTATCATTATCACACCAAGGTTCTGAACTTGCTGAAACTGTACTAGGTCATCATCCAGGAGAGGATGAGGTTGATGCCTTTGCCCTTTCCAATGTGTTGTTGAGTGCAAAATCCTACTCATTCAGAACTGGATGTTAAACAGTCAACTTAGATGTAGTGGAGAAATCATAAGCAGTCATAATGAGAGAAAACCATATCAGTGTAATTTTTTTTTACAAAATACTGTGATTAATGAATTTAAATAAAGTGAGAAAATATGCATGAATGACCATCTGAACTAAAATTAGGAGGGTATATTTAGAGTTGATCAAGTGTCCAGTCTGAGAAATTCTGAGACTTTCCATTAGTCAGCATTGACCAAATGAATCTCACACTTTGGGTGACAAGAGAGGTACCGAAGTATATTAGCTTTCCTTTCTCAGTGAACCAAGAAAATAAAAAAAAACTGCTGATGCTTGAAATCTTAAATAACATTTGGCTTGCTGAGTTTTTCCAGCATTTTCTGTTTTCATTGTATTCCAACAATTGTTATTCATAATAAAACTGTGTCAATAGGCACCCCCCCCATGACAAGTTTAATAACCTCAAAGCTATAAATATTCAGGCAAGGGAAAAATGTATGGCGAAATGGACTGAACATATCAAAGCAATGAGTTTTCATTAATCTTGAAATAGATCTCTTGAACTTTCAAAACCCCCTTTCTAGGGTCACGGAAAGTAAAATCCTGCTCTTGACATGTATTCACCACCGTTCAAGATGGAAGTTGAATACTCTGGGGGAATTGCAGAACTTAGAAAACTGGGACAGTTTCAAATAATCATGAGACAGTCTGCGACAGAGTCAGTGGCAAACGAGCATAAAGCACTTGGAATTACGAACACCAACTAGTAATAGGTATCAGTAATAAAAGAGACGAGTAAAGAATTAAATAATTCAAGCTAACAACGGTTCAGTTGGAGTCAGAGAAGCGAGGTTAATGCCCAGCGACTGTGAAAGATTGCAAACCTTCAAGGGGCAGGAAATCGGGGCGTCACCGAGCCGCACTGACACGTTGACAGCACCGGGATCGCCGCGGTGAACAGAGATCGGTTGTGGGGGGAGGAACGGGGAATCGATCGGGGGAAAGATCAATCGGGGGGGGGGTGGGGGTAATAAAGAGAGATCGATCAGGGAAAACAAGTGGGGGGGGGAATAAAACCAACCGGGGGAGGGGGGCAGAGGGGCTGGCCGCGGGGGGAGGGCGGGACATCGGTCAATGCGGCCGTCCGGAGGGAGCCGCCCGGGGATAAATCGAGAAACCCAGCGGCCCCCGATAATCGGGGTTGCCGGCGAGCCGAGCGTGGGGCCCGGGCAGTCCCCGGCCAAGTGTCGGGGGGGAGGGGGGTTGTAGTCCCAGGTCGCCCACCTCCATCCAGGCCCCGGCTATAGGCCGGCACCTGTATCCTCGGGGCCTCCTCCAACCACGGGCCCGCACTTTCCGCTGCCCCCGCTTTGCTCCTCTCGCACTCACCGTTGAGACAAGGCCGCGCGGCCCTGGCCAGGTGCGGGCTGTTGTAGCCGGCGCTGGCCCCCGACATGGCTGCACGGCGCGGCACGACACAGCGCGGGAGGTCCGGTCGGGTCGGGGGAGCGGGGCTTAGGCCGCGGCCGCAGGCTGCTCCGTGACGCCCGAGCCTGCGATTATGACTCAGACACTCGGCTGTGACGCCGCCCGATTATGACGCTGCCCTCCGAAGGTCCCGCGCACAGTCCGACGGTGACGCTGCCCTCCGAAGACCGCGCGCGCCGCCCGATTGTGACGCCGTCCTCCGAAGGCCGCGCGCGCCGCCCCGGTTGTGACGCTATCCTCCGAAGGCCGTGCGTGCGCGCCGCCGCCGCTGCCCGGTTACGACGCCGTCCTCCGAAGGCCACGTGCGCGCCGCCGCCCGATGGTGACGCTATCCTCCGAAGGTCCCGCGTGCGTGCGCGCCGCCGCCGCCGATTGTGACGCCGTCCTCCGTAGGCCGCGCATGCGCACCACCCTCCAGCTCCCGATCACATCAACACCCACTCGGACCCAAATTCAAGCGCTGACCTCCCGCGCAAGCGCAGTCAGTACACGTGGCATTTCCGGCGTGACACCCTAAAGCGAGGTAAGGGAAACAAAACGCGTCACCGGGTCAAACCGTGAGCACTGTTCTCGGTTCCCTTGACTGCGCTCCCGTCTGACCGAGCTCGTTGACTGGGAATGAACTCACTGATTATAGAAGCTCGGCTTTCCCCAACCCCTGAACTCGTAAATGCACTACAGGTCTCAGTTAGCCGGTTCAGGAGATCGCAGGCGTGAGACTCTGCCTGTGGTACCGGTTACACGATGGCACGTACCATTGCGCCCCCGTGTCACTCAGGAAAAACAAAATGAGCAAATTGAACCATTTTATTTCATTTTACAATAAATCTGTTTAATTAGTTTTCACTAACAGTGAATCGCAACTTAAATCTTAGTTTTCACAACTTTTTTACACCAACTAGTAATATTTAAATAATTCAAGCTAACAAGGGTTCAGTTGGAGTCAGAGAAGCGAGGTTAATGCCCAACGATTGTGAAAGATTGCAAACCTTCAAGGGGCAGGAAATCGGGGCGTCACCGAGCTGCACAACACAGCTGTCTCCCACCCGGGATGTTTACTTCGTTCAGTCAGTTGTTTGTTAATCACAAAAACACCACTACGATTCTCTGATTCTACATATCCACAGTGCTTCAGATTAACTATATTAATGCGGGGATACTGCTTTCGCCAGTTTACCAATGCAGGGTATTGGTACTGCATCACCAAGCCCGTCGTAATAAATTGACTTGTTGGCATATTTCCATTATCAAATATGGGACTGGCAAACGATGTTTACAAATACTACAATCCCGCACAGCGATCGTCTCCTGTTATGTTTTCTATATTTCTGTGACTATTGGTAACTGTCCCGATAAATTGCTGCCAAGTTCAGCTAAAACTAAGGGCAGTTTGGCATGTGAGCGGATATTTACCAAGAATTAATCTGATATTATTATAATTTCAAGAACAAATTCTTGCATTTGTGTAATTGGTGCAAAATCAGAAAACGCTGGAGATGCTCAGCTGTCAGCAGCAATAGACCTTCTTAGCGTTTCTCTGCCCACTTTGCTGCAAGGACCCTTTATTACAACGGTTCCCGGAATATGACACAATTCCTTAATATAAGGATGCTTTTTCGCAATAGTCCAAGGTTATGTACAGCCTGTATTCTGTTATGTTGGCATGTGTGCTGATTCATATGTTTTCATAATTTCTGCCATGCGTTGCCAAAACACGAAAGTTATTTTTCCAAAGTATTCTATTGTGAAGATCATGTTACCAGACACATGATGCAGATTGCAACCCGCCTAGATTTACTGTGGTTAAGAAGGATTTGTGTTTTCATTCAAGCAAATCAAAGATTTCACTGAAGTCTCAGGATTAAACTCGCCCAATAAACAGCGAATCGTATTGCCTGTGGCTTTGAATTACTGTTCTGGTACACCTACTGCGATGAAATTGGTTTACACTCTTTCCCATGCTGGAGTCTCGCCTGGGGGGGATGCTAACGCCGTGCCCCTTCCAAGCTGAGCTGAGCTGAGCTGGGCTGAGCTGAGAGCAACGTGGCAGCCGGTCCCGGGGCGGGGAATTGTTACTGGGTTGCACGGAGCGGAAGTGAAGCTGCCGCTATTATTGTGTCGTGGCTCTGACGGCGCCGAGGCAGAAGGCGAGTGCAGGCAGCCGACCGTCGGACACCGAGCCCCGGCCCCTCCCGCTGACGCTCTCCGGGTGAGTTCAATCCCGCCTCGCTTTACCCGGAGGTGTGATCCCCCCCCCCCCCGACCCGGCTTCCCCTCGGGGCAACGGATCCCCGGCCTTCCCTTCGGGTCCAGGGCTACCCCCCCCCCCGGTCTGACTGGCTCCCCTCTGGGCCCCGGACCCCCGGCCTGACTTTACCCGGAGGAGGTGTGTGATCTTCCCGTTCCCCCCCCCCCTTACCCGACCCGGCCTCACCTCGGGGCAACGGATCCCCGGCCTTCCCTCCGGGCCCCGGACCCCCGCCTGTCCGGCTTCCCTCCGGGCCCCCGGTCTTTTGTCTGGGCCCCGGAGCCCCGGCCTCCTGCATCGGCCCCGGTCTCCCCCTGTCGTCCCCTGGGCTTCGCCGGTTCAACTGCTCGAGGCCTTGTCAAACCGGAGAATCAGATGAGTGAAAGGAACCGGGAGTTTCTTCTTTTGTGGAGGGCTGCGGCTCACGGTTTAATACAAGGGTCTGAAATCACACCGAAGGTGCATTCTCATCGCAACTCTACAATAACACGTCCCAGGCCGTCCTTTTCTGATGTTAAAGAGATGGAAACCAAAATGTAGATTATTTTGGGGGGGGTTGTGTGCGCCGCCGCTCGGGACTTTGTTGCCCAGCTGCTTTCTTACTTAGCTTCCGTTGTTGGTATCGTGTTCCGGCCTTTCTTACTTTACAATTTGGTTTGAATATTGACAGAAACAGAAATCCAGCACTTATGAAAAACTATATGTGTTTGCAGGAATTTAACAAACGTGCTGTCAGCCGTGACGTTTCTTGTGCAGGTGCAGTAAAATCTACAGGAAAATTGTATTTAAATTTTAATCGGGTATTTGTTTGCAGCGTCGTCTAAACTGCCAATTTTGCTAATTCAAACCAAATTCAATACCGAGGCAGGTTTTTCAGCTTTTAAATTTGGCTGTTGACGTAGGGTTTTCAGACTAAGGTGGATTTTTTAATGGTAATGACAAACAATTAATGATGAATTATGGATGATTATTTAACAATAATATCCCAGTGCAGGCTCTTGACCCAAAATGCCAATTTACACCTATTGCCTCCACAGATGCTGCTTGACCCACTGAGTTCCTTCAGCGTTCTGTATTTTTGTTCAGATTCCAGCATCTGCAGTCTCTTGTCTGGTGGTGCCAACTGTGGGATTACTGAAAGGATGGATGTAAAAGAACAAGGGATCTTCAAGGCTATATGCGGTGCTGGTTACTGTATTGATATTGTGGAGTAAGAGTTGGAGAGAATGCAGATAAACAGAATTCAAAATTAGTTATTCAATTTTTGCTCTGCCTTTGAAACCCAGTTTAGTAAATGAACTGCATTGTTTTTTCCTTTGAGCATGCAGAGAAAGGCATCACTTGACATGCCAGTGAGTCATACAGACTAGAGAAAAAAGGATATTTGTACTTTTCCAGAGTTAATGATCCACTATCAAATGACCATATGGTTTTGATAATGGTCAGTATGTTCTGAAAGAAAAGATTATACTGCTTTTGCTAAAGGTGTAATTTTGTTCTTGGCTCATCCCAGATTTGTTTTATGTCCTTGTCCCTATTGATTCACTTCATTCAATTAACTTCAAACCTTTTTAATAGAGAAAAATCTTGTTTCTTTTGTAATTATTCAGTGACTGTTACCAATATCTTTAGTGAGTGTAAATTTGTAGTTGGCTGTGATGCTCGTTGAGTTTGACTAACTCACCAAGATTCATTAGTAGGCTCATGTACATACAACCATTTGTAGCCATGTTTAGTTCTGTGCATAAAGGTGTACTGGAGCAGTTCATGGGAACTTGTTTACCTGGCTGTTCATACAGCTCTACCCCAGACTGATCATTTATTCCTCATTTTGTACATTTAACAAACAAACCTGAGAGTTTCTTTTTGATCAAAATGAAAGAGGTCAAGAGTAATTTTTGAACCAAATCATGTGAAAGCAGATGAGAAGTGAGTATTTGCACGTATTTACGTTCATCCTCAGTGCTAATCTGTGCTGTTATTTGGCATCTTGTCAAAATATTCTATGTACTGCATCAGGAGCCAATTCATAGTAACAAAGTAACTGAATCTCCCTTTGGGATGCCTCTTAGGTCACACTTATCATCTTTTCAGGACTAGCTGTTCCCTAAGAAGGATAGTTAAACTGTAAACAGTGCACATCACTGTGTGGGAAAGATTTGTTTTGCCTGTTCAAGTATATCAGAGTAATTCGGTGTGCAGAGTCCAAGAATTTACCTGGCATGTGTGTTCTGCCATGTGTGCATGTTGTTGACCTTTGGTTTCTCCACATGCAATAAATATCTGTTCTGGGTTGTGTAATAAATATTCATTGCCCAATCATTTCAATTAACACTGTAAGGGCTGTTTTTTTTGGATAACGCAGTGTGGGTAATGGGCTTTCAGATGGATAAGTTTTGTTTAGTCATGATATTGCTGCCCAAAAGTCAATTGTGCAATAGGTTTATTTGGAATCATAAAATCTTTCCACCACAGGAGGAGGCCATTCAGCCTCATCTTCTGTGCCAACTGCTTGTGAAGCAATCGATTCAGTCCCATTCCCCCACTACTTCTTTGTATCCCCACAAATTATGCTCCTTCCAGTTCCTATTCAAATCCCACTTGAAAGTCCTGTGACTTCACCACTTTGTAAGCAGCAAATTCCACATTGTAATCACTCATTGAGTATATACATCATTTTCCTCACATTCCCCAAGCTTATTTGCCCAATATTTTGAACCTCTGTACCTGGCTTCTTGGGAATTTCTTTCTATATATCCTGTTTAAACTTGTTATCTATAGACACTTTTGTTCAATCTTGTTTCAGTCTACTTTGCACTGAGGAGAATTGCCCATTTCTAGTCAAGCCTTGAAGCTGAAATCTCTCATCCCTGCAACCACTAATAAATCTCTGGGATCTTCACATCCTTTGTAAAGTGTGATGACCAGAATTGATAACGGTACTCCAGTTGAGGCTTAACTGTTGTTTTAAAAAGACTCAACCTAACCGAATTGTTTTGGTGAAGTAAAAAAGTAACTTGGCATTTTAATCTAAAAGAACTGGGAACGAGCTTTGCACATGAAATAGATATAAATTATAGGAACTTGCATTTATTCGGCATCTTTAATGTAAGAAAACATCCCAAGGTGCTTCACAAGAGGCAAAAAAGGATGTTGAGCTGTCGGAGGAAGCACTGGGAGTGATGGCTAAAGGAATGATTAAAGAGGTGGATTTTAAGGAGAGGGAATATGACGAGTTGATGAGTGTTAGGATAGGAATTTTAGCGTAGGGCTCACATGAGGGAAGCCATGGAAATATGTCTGAAGAAGTTCATGTGCCTCATTCTTTGAAGCCTCCTTGCCTCCCCCCAGTGGAATCTGTTTACATCATCTATATGTGACAATGTGCCCAGCTTTACAGTGATCATGTCAGAAGCTGTTGTGCATTTCAGCAGAATTGAATTAAGTTAACGCTGACCATTCCAGGTTCAACAGGGTTAACTCTAATTTTGGGACCCAGCGATTGATAATGAGAGGGGAGGAGGTAGTGTTCAGATATTAATGTGGAAATCATAAGGCAAGATGTGAGTTGTGCTTCTACCCAAAACAATTTAGTTGAGTTATATATTCAAGTTCACAATACAGATTTATTAGTTGTGAGGAGGGGGTAAAGGGATATTGACAGATTCAGTGATTGGCCAAGGAGATTCACAAAGGAATGTTAGGTGGATAACTGCGGTTACTTTTTTTTGATGGTAAGATTAATAAAGCAGCGCTTTTGTTGATTGATCAACTTGGGAAATTATTCGTCCTTGAATAATAGCAATTTGGCGAGGTGCTGGAGTTGTGTCTGTGTAACCATCCTTAAACAGGTGAGAAAATTTACAAAGCAAGTGCAGTATCTATATTGATTTGAATGAACAAGTCAACTTTGTACTGTTATCTAACTTCAGCCAGGATGTTGGTGGATTTGCCTCCGCCCGTTGATAGAAGTAATTCCTTAGTAGATGTGACACCTTGTGGTGTTCTTCCCAACTAGGTGAATTCTTGCCTTGCCTGTTGTTATTAAGGTTTGTGCCAAGTAAAGCCAGAAGCCAAAGCGCATTCTGAACAGGAACTGGAAAAAAGGGGCATTTTTGTGCTTCACGGTCGTAGACTCTACTGGCACGTACTTGGGCCCAGGTTGTTCACTGTAGTTGAAGTTAAAGTTTGAGTGCTTTGTTGTAAATAAAGGCATAAATCTTTGTGATAAAATAGCATATTATTTTTATTGAATATTAGTTGAAGTAATGTAAACACTATGTGTATCTTGGCAAATTGCTGTGGGGGTGAGTCCTCTTTCATTTTGTCCCCGGAACAGTAATTATTTTGCTGAAATTATATGACATTTTTTCATTGGCAGCTTTCATTGACCCAGCAAACAAAAGAAAGAAAACTGTAGTTTTAGTATTATTACCAATTTCCATGCACAGGGACAGAACAATTCAAAAGAGCTACTTTATCTATTTCTCAAGAAAAATACCTTTTGCATGTTTTTGATTACATTCCCAATTGACATATACTTTTGGTGTGTGCAGAATAAGTTCAGGTTGTCTTGTCTTGAAATTTAAAGGTGAATTGAAAAGTAAACTACATCCTCAGTGTGCCTTTATTGTGGATTTTCATCCACAGGCAAGCAGTGATCTATAGTTTTACAATGCTTGATTTCTGTGTTGGTCTTTGGTCTTTCAGAATCTCTAGTTTGTTTTGAGTACTGTAGCAGACCTATGTATTTTGGTGCAGTGGCAAATTTGATTCCTTTGATCCTAGGAGTTGAGTGGGCTTCTGAAAATCAGATCAGATAACAAGCTCTTAAAACTAAAATATCAAATGGAAATTGACTACAAGTATCCAACATCCATTCTGGAATTGTATAGCTTAGTTGCCTAGTGAAGTTGTTTGTTTTCTATTCTTTAGTTTTTCTGTGAATTAGTTTCCTTCCTTTCTCCTCTTCAAAATAGAAGATATGTGATTTGGCTTCCAATGTATGAGATTTTATCTGGTATCATTCCTGTAAGACCAGAGAAGGAACGTTAATGTTTTATAAGATTATGTGGTTTTTAATGCCAAGACTATACGTGGCATTCCAAAACTTGCACTTTCTTGTTAGTATATGTTTGACCAGAAGCTGGAACCACTTCAATTAGCAGCTGTGATTAAGATCAGTTATGTGATTTCCCATCACCAGTCTAGCTGTCATAATGTAATGACCCAGGATTGAAATCTTTACATTTTACCTGACTCAAGATTGCACTGCAACACATTTATTAGGGGATAGAGAGTGCATTACATTAGTGGCTGCTGATGTATCAGAGCATGGCACCCTCCCAGAAATTCTGTTCATTTAGAAGGCTCACACCATGTGCTATTTGCTCAATTAAATTAAGAATGCCAGATTTAAATGCAAAATCAGTTGACTTGCTAATGTAATGCAGGCTTTAATTTGTGCAGGCTTAGGGAGCTTATCATAATGGAAAAAGTTACCAGTTTTAACTGTTAGCAAACCTGACCAGCTGAATGATGATGAAATAAAAGTATTTATTAATACTGCTTGGTAGCTTTCTTCAAAAGTAGAATTTGAAAGATTGAAAGTACTAATAAATTTGCTGTTTATATTCGTTAGCATTTAAAGTTACTACTTCCCCCAAAGATCATTACCTCCATGATGAACATTTTTCACATTCTATTACAGTAGGATGAAGAAGCTGATGCTGTGTGCACAGCATCAATCTCCTGTCACTCTGGCTGAGTTCATGGCAGCCATCACAACTGGATCCAATCGTATATTTGCCTAACATCTCTACACCCCTTCAGAAGGATCATGAACTAGTATCAGGGAAGAAACCAGTTTCACACGGCCTTAGGGGCACCTACTCCCTTTGAGAGAAATTCATTCAACAGTTGTTCTTTCTGGTCTAAGCAATCTAGATCCACATGATATTGTGAACTTGCCCATAGCGATATTCTGTAGAAGGCTTTATGAGCCAAAGCATTTTCTCATTTCATTGCTATGTTCCTGAGGGTCTAGTTGTGAACAAACCATCTGGTAATATAAAATCTCAATTGGGACAGGCACTAGAGACCTGCACTTGGGCTTTAAACATGTTTTTTTAAGTTGCCACAATTCATGATGTTCCTGTATATTTGGCCACACAGATTTTTCATAGGTGGCTACTTGGGATTGAGATGACTCCACTCCAGTTCTCTGTGTTCTGTGGCTGATGAGGCCAATATGAGAATAACACCCTCTTCCACAGATGGGGCAGGAGGTTCTTGATGGCAAGGGTGGCTGGGTAGTTTGTGAGGTGTACTCCTAACAATTATGCTGGGCTTCTCTGTGCACCCAACATATAGGCATAATTTCTCAGTGCCATCCTTCTCCACTTTGAGTAGTCATGGGCCAGGGATTTCCAGGAGTCAATGGGGATATGGGACTTTCTCAAAGGTTCTGAGAGCATACTTGAATCTTTTCCTATGTCTGGTAATCTCTTCTCAAGACAGCGTTCAGAATAGCATGTTCGTTTCAAGAATCTATTTTTAGATTAATAAAAATACAAAGCTATGCACATGGAAGTTCCAGATTTATCTACCTATCCCTCTTACCCAAGCTAGAATGGCAGCACAACACCTGACTCTGTATCATGAGGCTAGAAGAGGCAGTGACATTTACCAAAAAGAAATGTACCTAAATAACCCATGGTCATAATTGGTCCACAAAAAACCACATTCAGAAATAGACAATGCCATAAGAACATATAAATGGTGATTCTATTTAACAGCGAGGAAAGAATTGGGATTAGGACAGAATGTGACTCCAGCATTCATGCATCAAAATAGTTATCAGAAATCCAGATGAGGACTGAAAACCAAATGTTGGTTATAATGGGAATACTAGATTGTGTATACTCTTGTTTCTGCTGCTTTTCCAGACTCCTTTTCTGATTATGCCCATACTAAGCCTCCCCTGGGCTTGCTATACCTGAATACTCTCTTCTCTGAATTTATCTTGTCCATAAGACCAACCTCTCTCTCTCATGAATCCTTGACTCCATGTAACAGTTCTCTCTTCTTGGGTACTGACCTGTTCCAGATTTTCCATTGAAGTAACTTCTATAAAAACACCATCTCAACTCTTCTGTCCTGAAAACCACTGTCATATTCAAAACTCCATTTTCTCTCAAGTCCTTGAGCGTATTGTCCACTCCCAAATCCATTTTTGATGTTCCTGCAATTTATTGATTTCCAAGCAAGTTTTCTTTTGCTCTCGTTGTACACAGCAGTCCTACCTAAATTGACACAGTCTGTAACTGTGCATTATGCCTTCTCAGCTGCTCTGCCAAAGTCTCCAACACAGTTTATTGCACTACTCTCATACTATGCATTTCCAGCTTAACGCAACAATCCTTGTTGGTTTCACTCATTGTTAACCAGGATATATCTTTTGACAGCTATTCTTTCTGCTTTTGAAGTTATGGCTTAATGCATTCATGTCTTCAGGAATGATTGAAGAGTGTAAATGGCAATCAGTACTCTACATGGTCTGTTGGAAGAGATGAGTTTGATTTGCCAAATGTCTTTTCATGTACTTTTAATGAACTAAGCAATTTGGAGCTTAATATCTACTTGACAACATTGAGGAAATGTTGAAGATTTACAAATACAAAACGGATATAAGCTTTTCAGCACATGCAGTCAATGGTTGTAGTTAACTAGAAATAGGAATGATTCCAGGGTTTACGCTGAGATGGATGAAAACACACTTGTCTCTTTAAGTAAAAGACCTGTAAGAAAATAATTCATTTTTCCTGTTTTAGGACAAGCTTGGAACTAAAGCGTTTTAAATATTCTAGTTCAGTTTTCAAAATCTGGAATATTGTTTGATTATTGCTGAAACTTCAATTATTATACCCTGATATGCTCTCTAAAACACTTCTGCATTCTTTTTTGCTTTTCAGATTTTGTAAGACCCGGATATGACCTCCTTTTTTGAATGGATTTATAGTGGTTTCACTAATAGTTTTTGTAGTGCACTTCAGTTTCTAGGTAAGATTTCCTCTTTATTTAAGCTTAGTTTCTGGTAAGTTCAAAAATAGAATAGAGTCATTGTATATGATTTATGGTTTTAAATGTTATCATTTGTTGTGTGGCCATTCATCCCCATTGATGCCTCTGTTCTCCCTGTCATTTCAGAAAAATATTCTCAGAATTGCCAAATTCAGTGTTCCATTAGCATTTAAAGTTTTTTAAAAGTTGTTGGCAGAAAAACTCAGCGGGTCAAGCTGAAACATTAACACTGCTTTACTCTCCAGAGGTGCTGTTTGGCCTGTTAAGTATTTCCAGCTTTTTCATTTCAGATTTCCAGTATGTGCAGTGTTTCACTTTTGGAGACACAAGAAATTCTGCAGATGCTGGAATCTGGAGCAACACACACTAAGAGCTGGAGGAACTCAGCAGGTCAGGCAGCGTCTATGGAGAGAAATAAACAGTCGACATTTCGGATTGAGGCCCTTCATCGGGACTGGAAAGGAAGAGGGCAGAAGCCAGAATAAAAAGTTCAGGGGGTGTTGGAGGGGGGGAGGGGGAGGAGCACGCAGGCAGGTGATAGGTGAGTCCAGGTGAGAGGGGGGAGATGTAAGATGCTGAGAGGTGATAGGTAGAAGAGGCAAAGGGCAGAAGAAGAAGGAATCCATCCAGTAGGAGAGGGTGGTGGACTAGGGATTAAAGGGAAGGAGGTGGGGAATAGATGGGCAGGTCATGATGGAAGGGGAAAGAGGAGGAGGGAGGGGACCACAGGAATGAGGGGAGGAGGGAGGAAAAAAAGGGATGGAGAAGAGGGGAGGGGTTACCGGAAGTTAGAGAAATCGATGTTGCAGCCGTCAGGTTGGAGACTACCAAAGTGGAATATGAGGTGGTGTTCCTCCAGCCTATGTCTGGCCTCAGTGTGGCAGTAGAGGATGCCATAGACATGTCAGTATGGGAGTGGGATGTGGAATTGAAGTGGGTGGCCACCAGGAGATCCTTGCTTTTGTGGCGGACAGGGTGAAGGTGCTTGACAAAGTGGTCACCCAATCTGCGTCGGGTCTCGCCATGCAGAGGAGGCTGCACTGGGAGCACCGGATGCAATAAATGACACCCTCAGATTCACGAGTGAAGCGGTGCCTGACCTGGAAGGGCCCTGAATGGTGGTGAGAGAAGAGTTGGGACGGGTGTAGCACTTAGTGCGGTTGCAGGGATAAGTGCTGGGAGGGTCATCTGTGGGGAGAGACAAATGGACAAGGGAGTCACAGAGAGAGTGGTCCCTGTGGAAAGAGTGGGGGAGGGGAAGATGGGCCTGGTGGTGGGATCCCGTTGGAGGTGGCAGAAGTCACGAAGAATGATGTGCTGGATGTGGAGGCTCGTGGGGTGGTAGGTGAGGACAAGGGGACCCCTGTCCCTGTTGTGTTTGGGGGGGGGAAGGGGGGGGTTGAGGGCAGAAGTGCGGGAAATGGAGAAGATGTGGGTGAGGGCAGCATTGATGATGGTGGAAGGGAAATGCCGTTTACTGAAAAAGGAGAACAGATGTCCTGGAGTGGAAAGCCTCATCATGGGAACAGATGTGGTGGAGAAACTGGGAGAAGGGGATGGCATCCTTGTAAGTGACGGGGTAGGAAGAGATGTAGTCAAGGTAACTGGGAGTCAGTGGGTTTGTAAACGATGTCTGTGGTTAGTCTGTCTTCAGAGATGGAGACACTTTTGGATCTGTTTTGTGTAATTGTTGGTAATATTGTTCTTAACATGGGATGATCTTCTCTGGTTATCCAACCTCTTGACATGTAGAAATCTGGATATTTGATGGTCCAAGATCCCTCTAGATTCTCAGAACAAATTACCTTAGAGGGACAGTCAGAAATGTCTGAAGAGTAATATGAAAATAGAAATATTACCTGCTATTCTTGCAGAGTCAATTGATAATTTTTTTATCTTAAAGCTTGAGTATTTTTGCTGGATGTCCATTGATACCCTTTGTTAGAGAGGATCCTGACTAGATTAGCTTACATATGTAGAATACTGTATATTTATGCAAAGTCGGGTATTGATGTGCCTTTACCAACACACTGCTGGAGCAAAGAAAACAGACTTGCCATAGAATACGGAGGTAAGACCAGCTGATTTCCTGTACTGATGTAACCAGAGAAAAGATGATCCTATTATTCTAGGTTATATATTTAGGGATATGGAAGTATAATTTGTTTTCCAATCAGTCCTAATTGTTTTTTATTATTTTTAAAGCTGTTATAAACAGCTGCCAACCTAAAAGATCTCACACTGTTAGTGATGTAACACCATGGAAGATCAGCTGTTTATAAGTCATTCATACTACATTACTATAACTAGTAGCAGTGTACAGTTTATTAATAAACAGATTTTATAATATATGTAAGTGTTTACTATGCTGGTAGAGTTACCGTTAACTTTGGGAGCTGGTATATTTTCCCTCAGTGGACAAGAAGCTTATAGTTTTTGAACGTTACCTCTGTGCATTGTTGGGAGATTTCCTTTGCTTTAAAGCTCATGGGAAAGCATTTACTTATAAATTGTGTTTAAAATTAAAATTGTGCTGCTAAGCATTTCAATATTTCTTTGAAGTCTGCTTATTGAGAAAGTTAATCTGACGAAAAATACAACAAAACTTCAGGCTTTAAATTTAAAAATGCAAATCACATACTCTCAAGACAACCCTTTGGTGCTATATTGCTTGGAAAACAGATGTACACCATTATAATGGGGAACTGTAATCAACTGTGTGAAAAAGCTGTTTGACTCATTGTAGCTCTTGCCTCTTATCTAGCACCCACATCACACATCCATGTGTAGTTAGGGTGAAGACATGAGACTGCAGTTGCTGGAATCTGGAGTAAAAAACAAATTGCTGGAGGAACTCAGCGGGTCAAGCAGCAACTGTGGAGGGAAATTGGCAGTTGAAGTTACAGGTCAAAATCCTTCATCTGGACTGCTCGATATTTCTGACTTAGTTGCAGTCCAGATGAAGGGTCTCAACCTGAAATGTCAACTGTCCATTTCCCTCCACAGATGCTGCCCGACCTGCTGAGTTCCTCCAGAAATTTTGTTTTATTTGCTCTAGTTAGGGTGACACGGGAAAGCTCCCCTATCTGTAAAGGACTAGGAATGAAGTCAGATTCACCTAACTACGTCCCCTGAACGGTCCAGTAGGAATTAATGAGACTGCAACAAGGAAGAATGTTAACATACAATCAGCAGATGTGTAGCACTAAAGTCGAATGGAATCCTGTGATGTTATGTAACTAGCATTTAAAATGCATTTTGATTTTGAGTCTCTACATTTAAAATAAAATCAAGTCCTCAGTTAATCTGTTTATCTGTTGTCATCAATACTATCTAATACTGTAATTCCAAATTTCTTGTCACCACTTCCAAGTCAGTGCACTTATTGTGCGTTTACCTATTATTCTTGCCAAATGAGAAACCCTGGTCTCTAAATTAGTCACCTGTTCGAGGTGACTAATGTAGCAGGTTAGCACAACTCACAAAAAAGCCATCTTGGCAAACAAAAATGTTTGCAGATCTGTCATTGGACATTTTGGTTAATAGTAGGCTGCTTGGTGAAAAGTGCAAAATATCTTTTGTGGTACATTGCGGAATAGAATTGTATTTGTTTACAAATAATCAAGTAGTTCAGTAATCTGTACCAAAGGGCCCTGTCATACTGAGTCACTTTGTTCTATATTCATCCAAGATTTTGTTTTACATAGTTTTGAAATGAGTAAGTGTGTGTTTGTCTGTGAAAGAGAGACACGTGTTACTGCACTTTTCACTCCTAGCATGTTTTTGTTATATGTTGAGATGCTTGTTTTCTTGTTCCAGGACTGTACAAGAAATCAGGAAAATTAGTATTTCTAGGACTGGACAATGCTGGAAAGACTACACTGTTGCACATGCTCAAAGATGATAGATTGGCACAGCATGTGCCAACGCTACATCCAAGTAAGTTGTTCATTCACCAAGATTTCATCATCTTAGGATGATAGCAAGAAATCATTGATTTATTTGTTTTCTTTTGATTCGTATTATGCTATTCAAATGTCTTTATTGCAGGATGGTGCTCAATAAAAGGGGAGGTCATAGAGGTAATAGTGACAGAAAATGTGGCTGTGCTTAAGTGAATGTCACCAATTCAGAATGGCATGATCCTAGTTTCTTTGGGAAGTGGAATAGAAGATATAGAAGGACTTCCTTTAATCATCCAGTTCTCCTTAGGTAAAGGAGAAATGCCAGAGGATGAAAAAATAGTAAAATCATACCAGGAACTTGGGGATGACTCTGATAAATGAATGCTGTTATAGATATGATAAAGGCTTGTTTTTGAGTAATCTGATTGTATTTTCTGATGGTGTAATAGAGATGATTGATGAAGGAATTTATATACATTTTATTAAGGATAGTTGGCAAAACGGAGGACCATGGAATTAAAAGGTCACTAGCAGCATGGGTAGAAAATTGTCTTAAAGGCTGAAAATAGTAGTGAATGGTTACTTTTCAGACTGAAGGATGGGCAGTGTGTTCCCTGGGTCAATGCTAGGAGCAAGTTTTTTTTGTGGCTACTAATGACTTGGGCACAAGTTTATAGGGTAATGTTTCCAAATTTACAAATGACGCAGCTTAAAAGTATGGCAGACAGGAAGGAGGATAGTAATAGACTGCAAGAAGACATAGGCTGGCTGAATTTGCAGATGTCCGAGATGAAATTTAATATAGAAAACTGAAATGAAGCACTTTGGTGTGAAGAGTAAGAAAAGTCTATACAGATTAAATGTCTCGGTTCTAATGGGTTTACAAGATGATAGGGACAGTTATACGTGTGCACAATTCCTTGAAAGTGAAAGGGCATGTTGAAAGAGTGGTTAATAAAGTACTCTGGTGTCCTGGGTTTCATAAATAGAAGAATAAAAGGCATTACGTTGAACCTGTACCAAACACTAGTTAGGCCACAACTGGAGCATCAAGTCCAATACTGGTCCAAAGACTTTAGAAAGAATGTGATGGTCCAAAAGATGGTGCCTAAAAGTTTGATTCCAGGGAAGAGGGATTGCAGCTCTGGGTGGTTCTCCTAGGACCAAAGAAGGTTTGAGAAGAGACTTTATGGGAGGAGATTTGTACAGAATTGTGACTGTTAGAAACTGTTTCAAGGACTAAGGACACATTTAAAATTTTGGACAAATGGTACACAAGATGAACCTAACTATTCAAGGCATGGTTAGGATCTGGAATTGTGGCTTGAACAATAAGTGAACGGTCACTTGAAAGAATAGTTTGCTCGACTATGGTGAAAGAGCTGGGGATGGGATTGTTGATCTAGAGGCCGAATGGTCTCCTGTGCCAATACACTGTATTGTGTGCTTATACATATATCACTCATAAAACATTATAATATTTGACAATCAAGAATAAAACAACAAGAATTGTGTTGGTGTATATTTTTGCAATGTTTCTGCACAGAATATAGCTGTTAAAGTAGTCCCAAATGGAATACTCAGTAATTTGAAATCATAACTTACTACCTTTATTGTGTACGTCAAAGTACAGATTGTTACCCATGTTTTAAATGGATTGTGCACTATCACTAAACGTAGTTACATAATTTTTCAATCAGTACGAGAACATTTCCAGAAAAATAATCACTGCTTTGTTTCTATGTAGCCTCGGAAGAGCTGACAATTGCTGGGATGACTTTTACTACTTTTGATCTGGGTGGCCATGCACAAGGTATAGGTCTATTTGTAATGTCTATTGGCAAAAGCAAAATGCCATTGCAACTTTTATGTTGTTCTCATTTTCTTTTTGTCCTTTACTTTTTTCAAAGCCCGCCGAGTCTGGAAAAACTACCTCCCTGCTATCAATGCCATTGTCTTCCTGGTTGATTGTGCAGACTTCGAACGTCTGGCAGAATCTAAAGCAGAGCTTGATGTAAGCAAGTTTAGTTAGAATATCTATCTGTATCTAAGATAAAAGAGTTACAGTAACAACAACAAAGTAAAACATGCCGATGCATTTTGCAGGAGTATTTTCAAACAATATGTCTGTGTACTATGTAAGAAGATATTAGAGTACTTGGTCAAATGTCTTAAGGAGCATGTTATAAGAGAAAAGAAAAGTAGGGATGGGGAGATGCACAAAAAGCACTGGAGGAACTCAGTGGGTCAGGCAGCACCTATGAAGGGAAATGGGCAATCGACGTCTTGGATCAAGACCCTTCATCTGGACTGAATGGGAAGATGTTTAAGAGAAAAGATTCCACAATTTGAGGCCTGGTATTTGAAAGCATAGCACCCAACGGTGGACCAATTACCTTTCAGAATGAGGAAGAGGCCAGAATCGAAGAGCTTGGGCATCTCAAAGTGCTGTAAGAGATTACAAATGGAAATCAGTCGAGGTATGGAGAGATTTGAGAATAAGGGTGAATATTTTAATATTGAGATATTTCTTCACAAGGGCCAATGTACATCATCAAGCATATAGCTACATCTCGGGTATGTGGCTGTCCGTGAAACAGCCGTGGATCTTTAGGTACAACGAGGTGTTAGAGTTATTGTGTTCTAAAGCATCTGCAGCTGGTTTCACTATTTTTACAGGACAGTGTTTTACAGATCCTGCAGGCTGGTGAGCAGCTCATGGTGCAAGTTAGAGACTTGTATTGACAGGAGGAGGGAGCCCAGCAAGTAGTAGGTTGGAACACTCAAGTTCAGAGTTACGGGTAGCAATCAAGGTTTCAGCAGCAGATGAACTAAGGCAATTCAACTGTGGGAATATGCAGTCATGGAATGTGTCATTCACGTCTTAAAGTCAGATATCCTATCATAGTTTAAAATGATCTGGTTCACTTTCTTCTTGTTGTCAAAAAGTGGGACGAAGTCAGAGGCTGGGAAAGAAAATTTGGCAGGGACTAAATGCAAAGGCTACAAACTTCCCAATATTTAATTGGAAGAAGTTTCTGGTATTTAATTTGAGGAAATTTCTGGTCATGCAGTATCACAATTCATAGTTGGTGGAGTTCAAAAGAGGTGTTGGTTATGTTACATGATAAAATGTATCTAAATGAAGTATTTAAGTGTTGATCCATAACTAGACCTGATCCATAACTAGACCTGATCCAATCCTCACCCAGCTTATTAAAGTATGTGCACCTGTTAATTGAAAGTGATTGGAAATGGGAAACAGGTGACTTTTGCCCTTTGTGGGAACAGTGGTCTCTTTTTCCTTTCCCCTTCAACCTAAACCAAGGATCGATCAAAGAGTGCAATGAAGACTGAACTGGCAATGTATTGAGAATAATACTTTTAAAGACCAAATATAGTAACAGGTTAGAATAGAGGAGCAGTGTAGTTTAAATATATAAATCATATGGACCAAACTTTATAATACAAATGGCAGTAGAGAATGCTCCTCTTAAGATGTTAGACTTTTGAGTAATAGATGATGGTTCCCAGTATTTCCAACTGCCAAGCATCTCCAATTGAATTTACTCCAGCTCACAATCTTGCAGCTCAAAGCAGAGTTGAATGCTGGTTGACACATCTAGCAGGCAGAGAGGTTTGGTGCAGGAGTTTAAGAATAATTGGCTTTTTGAGATTTGACCAGAAATCAGTGATAAGGGCTGTTGCATTTGTAACAGAATTGGCATAAGATGTTAATGATCTTATTTGATACAAGATTACGTTCCCACCTTTCCTGAAATTATTAAAAGATAAATTGGATTATTGGCATGTTTCTAAAGGGAATTTAACTGCCTATCAATTATGAAGTGAAGTAGATTTTACAAATAAGGTAAATAATTGTATTAAGAGAAAGATGGGATTTTATATGTACCTCAATGTGTATGTGTGCACACCTGTGTACATGACACAAGAATAAGTCTTGTTAATAAATTGTATTTCTACTCTCTATAGGCACTAATGACAGATGAAACTGTTGGAAATGTGCCTATTCTCATCCTTGGTAACAAGATTGACCGACCTGAGGCAATCAGTGAAGAAAAGTTCAGAGAGCTGTTCGGACTGTACGGGCAGACAACAGGAAAGGTAAGACTCGTTCTTACAAATGGCTAAGTGAAATAATCAAACGCCAATAATCATTATTATCATGAAAGTGGGTCTCTTCCTGTTTGTGTTTGGACCTCTAAGCAACTAATTTGTATTTGAATTGAATCAATAAGAAATATTCTTTGGACATTTAAAAAAGCTATAAAGAAAATGGATGTTGAACAAAATAATGGGAAATTAGATAAGTAGATTTTGAGAAGCATCTTGGGGGTGGAGGAAGTGGAAGTAAGTTGAAGAAGTGGAGCTGGTTAAGGAAGAAAATTGGTATATAGGTGGTTGAAAACACAATTAGTGGGCGGGAGTGGAGTGAGCAGTACTGCAAAAGAACATTATGGTGGTGAGAAATCAAATGGGAGAGGCTTTCCTTTTGTATCTTCTGAAGATGTATCCTATAATTCTTGACTCGCATGTACCTTGTTTAGGGATTCTGCCAGTACTAAAGCTTTGACCTGGTGTTTTGTTTTAGTGAATATCTTTCTGGGTAATTACCAATCGTTTACTAAATGGCTCCCTATTGTAACCTGGGTAACATTGGGAACATGGCAGATGAGATGTGTTGTAATGAGGTATATATTTTGTATAACATGTCTTTTGATACTCGCTGTTATAATTTGACCACTTGATTGGATGGCCAAAAAGCATAAAATTTCCTCTGTAGGCGGTTGCTGTCTACTTTCTTGGACCATCTCTTTTCAGTATTATGTTTACTACCTTTTTAAAGTCATTTTGACACATACTTTCAATGGATTTTTATACCAGATGATATTCTGTGTCATCCATCCAACGGTGTTCTTGCTGACCTGCATTGACTTCCAGTCCAACAACACAATATATTTAAGATTTTATCCATGTGTTTAAATGCTTCCATGGCTTTACAGCTTGTTATTTCTGTAATCTCTTCCAGTCTTGGGCGCCTGAGAACGTTGCACCAATTTTGATTTCTTATTTATTTTTGTTCATCTCTCCTTTTGGAGTCATGCCTTCAGCTGTCAGGGTGTTAAGCACTGAAATGTTTTCATAAGCTGCTGAGATTTTCATCTTTTTTCAAGTCCCTTGAAACACACCATTTTGTCACCTGTCCTGATGTTTTGTTTCGTGTCTCCATGTTAAATTTTTGTCTCATAATGATTCCATGGTGCATTGGTACACCTTTACTTTGATTATAAGTGCAAGTAGATTTTTGAGACGGTGGTTGGACAGATAGGAGAAGCAAAGAAACTTTTTATTTTGAATTTTTTGTGCTGGTGTTTTATTCTCAATGCAACTAAATCTGCATTAGTGAAAGTGTGAATGTTATCAAAATTGATTAAACGTATTTTCTTTTTTCTGTCTCATACCCACCTGGTCATACAGGGAAATATTTCCATGAAGGAGCTTAATGCACGACCACTAGAAGTCTTCATGTGCAGTGTCCTAAAGAGACAAGGTTATGGAGAAGGTTTCCGTTGGCTAGCCCAGTACATAGACTGAAGCTGATTTTTGAGAAGGAGATCAGTCAGAGACTGAAGACTCATCTACCACCATACAACAACTTGAACCTAATAGACATTTTCTGGATATATGTTTGGTTATAAAGTTTGATGTT
Source organism: Pristis pectinata (assembly GCF_009764475.1). NCBI lineage: Eukaryota > Metazoa > Chordata > Chondrichthyes > Rhinopristiformes > Pristidae > Pristis > Pristis pectinata. The sequence goes on along the minus strand of NC_067408.1, from coordinate 25,300,674 downwards.
TTTCTAGAAGAATATCAATAACATTGGCTATGCTTAAAAAAAATCATCTGTATGTACGAAGCCTCAAAGAAAAGTTCTTAAACAATTTGTATGTTTGAAGTTACAATATGATAACACTCTAATTTCAGTGGATAAGATACTTGTTTCCTTATTTGATTTATTACATTAACCAAACCATCAATCTGTACAGTTTTGGACAGAGTGTGTACTTAGACAAAAATAGCCTCTGAATGCACTTTTTAACAGGAAAGCAACGTACATGTGAGCGGTATTTAATGATCATGTAAAATTTTTTATGTACTATTTTTGAAATTGTTTGGTTCAATAAATTTAGATCGTGTAACCACCTATCCTTTTAGTATCTGAAGAAGACAAATATTTTTAGAAAAACTTCAATTTAGTAATACCTACTGCATGATGCCTTAACATTTTCAAGTGTCCCTGAGCACCATGTATTAAATTAAACTGTAACCAATTTATTCCTTGCTTGAGAAATAGATAAACCAAATGCTTATTCCGTATCTATTTCTGTTATTCTAATGAGAACTGTGCAGAATGTAAGCACAGCTAATTTTTATTTAAAGCTTTAAATTATATCCACTTCATAGAATAATATGAAAAGCACCAATAAATTATACATGCATGAATTAATCCCACTTGAGAAATGTTAGGATTTATTAAAACAATTAATTTATACTTTGTTAATTTTTTGGTGATGTAGCAACTTGACTTGGTTTTGGAAGAATTCTTTGAGCGTCTACTGTTCTTAATTATTCGGTTTTTGTTTGAATGCCAGGGCAGACACAACTAGAAATACAAGCTAGCATCATCTCCATTCTGCTAAATAATGGTTTGGAGATTAAGATAATGTCACCTTTACAAATTATTGTTCCACTGTAAGAATTATTCAGCATGACAACAACCCTCAGATTGCCAGTTCAAAAGCGCTTAATAGCATGAGCAAAAAAAAACAATAAACCTCATCTGTTCAGTGTTATTAAACCTTGTTTTAGATGCACTTTCTAATGCCTCTTTTTAGCTAAATAGCCAGATAACCCTGACCATGTAGCAGTTGAATTGTCAGCAGGTGCAAGTATTGAATCACTTCCTGGAGAAGAGGAGGGGGTGGATCTGAGAACTGGTAGAAGTACTCTCGATGGCATGGTTTGTGAGTAGAATAGTAAACTCCATTCCCAAATGAGGAGCTTGCAATTTTTGTTTAGGGAGGTTTCAGCCAAAAGATGACATGTTGAAACAATTTTACAGGTTTAATCAGGTTAATTGGCAGTGAAAAAATTAATAAAATTTCTTGTAGTAGAACTTGAGATTTAAAAAAATAGCTGCAGATACAGAAACACATAATGATGAGATTGTGTTTGCATCCTACTGAAGTGGATATTTATAAAATGCAAGGTTTGATAGTACCTGTTACAAAATTGTTCTGTTGTGGAAGCTACATAGTAGGTCTTCATTTCTGTTCTTGCCTGGTTTCTGCACACATGCATCTTCCATTTAGTGATTATCAGTTAATGACCAGAACCTTGACTGCTTTTAATTCACCTCTGCTTGAGAAAGATGGAAGCCATTTTTGTAGCCATGCTATTGCATTTCAGGCTACCCCATAGGCACTGAATCTTCGATTTTGCTTGGTTTTTACAACTCAAAGTTACATGTTGAGTAAGCATGCAATGTCTCCAGTAATTTTCTGCTACAAACAGGTTCATTAAAGAATTTCCACTACAGGAGGAGAGTGGGGGGTGGGAGAGGAGGGGGTGCCTTCCTCTAATCTGTGTATTTTACATGATTTGTTTCATGGAAAAATGTTCCATTAACAATCTGTCCCTCAAAAAGCCATCAGCGCTTGATGTAGGTTTCAGAATATTAGAATACAAACAAATAATTCTACGTCCAGATGTAAACCAGACAGCCTAGTGTGTAGATAAACAGAAAATGAAATTCAATTTAGTTTGATGTGGGGAAATTTGAAACCAATTAGGAAGATAAATTGTTTTTGGTAGCGGAGAGAGATCTAGGAATACAGATCTCTCCGATCAGTAGAAGTAACAATAGAGGTTGATAAGGTGTTAAATTATAAGTAAAGTAATTTCTAGAGGAATAGAATACAAAAATCGTGGCTAAATCACATTTGATAAGCTATCATTCCTATTGCAGTACTACAGAAAGAATATTAAAGTATGGGAGAAAATGTAGAAAAGATACAAGTGTACTTGAATAGAGAGGATGCATCTTTTTAGTTCTTTGGAAAAGCAAACAATAACAAAGGGGTTTGAGTGGGAACATTTGAAGATACTTGCACTGGGTAAGTCCTGAACTAGTAGGCATAAACATAAGACAGTTCTAGCAAATAAGGAATTTGAGATTATTTATATAGTAGGAATGATGTAAAACAGAACTTTTTATGAAGTTTGCATACGAACCTCATTAATTGACATTGTGCCTTCTTGAATCTACATGTCTGCAATGTCCCAAGATGTACCAACTCAAGACTTGCAGGAAATCTTTCAAAAGAACAACTGTGTTCTAGGCTTCAACCTTTTATTGAGTTATAATAAAAATGATCATTGCAGCAGTGTTCTGTTCAGCCTCTATACAGTGTGGTTTAAAAAAAAGTTTGCAGTGTTTGATTTTAATTACATAATGAAGGATTAAGATGGATTAAGAAAACTGTCCTGCCATCTATCCAACTCATCTGCATACTTTTGTCTTCAGCCTGCAAGGTTCTTCAGTTCTGCAAGGTGTCACTGGGTCCTTAGCCTCAAGTTAAGTGTTTGTTGGGGAGACTGTTTTAGTATGGGGCTTGGAGAAAAGCTGCTGTTACTGCAGGTCCTTAAGAGAGAAGAAAAAGAGACTTGCCTCTGTAGCCTGATGTGCTCTGGTGAGAGGGAGCAAGGGGCCAGGAATTTCAGTAAGATCACAATAATGTCACTAGAACCTGGTCTATATAGTACTCATCACTTTTTTCTTCTTAAAAAAAAGCAAATTAATATTGGGACCCTGTATAAATACAACAGGATCAGAACATGATCACATGGTGCGTTTGAATTGCCTGCCAGGAATGGGGTATTAAAGGTGTCCCTGAATTGTTAGTAGCATTGAGAGAAACAGCATTTGAGTTTTAGTATAATAATGAGTAATGTGATGCAAATGTGTCATGTTTTGTGATGTATATAATGTATTAATTATGCACCAGTGTGTAAATGTACAATCACTATTATAAACATATTGATGATGTAAGTATATCTCCTGGTGTGCTGGGTATTTGTATGCAGATGGAAGTTGGGCCATGTATAATCAGAGTAGTATGGTGACTGGACAAGTCAAGCTCATGACATTCTAAGATTTTATTAGTGGCATAGAAATGTTACTCTGGGTATTTTCTTAATCAGTTTTTAGACATTCGCCTTAATTATTAATGCAAGATATGGCTCCTTACATTGTCATTTTTTTTTTGTTTTTCATAGCCTATTATTTTAAATAGGAAATTCCAGATACAGAAAATTGCCTCATCTCATATTACACCAGGAAATGGTTGTGGGATCTATCAGCACAGCTAACAATTAGGTGGTAACATTGTTTTTAGCATCACTTCAGTGGGAATTCTGAGCTATTGTAGTGTAGGCAGGGGACCTGGCATTAAATGAGAGAGTGTTGATGTTTGTTGGTACTGAAGGAGTGGTCTTGCACCTCTCAAGGAAGAGCACCCAGACTATGGCAGTACCAAGATAGGGAGGGAGGATACTGCCAAGTACAATGGCATTGAGTGGTACAGAGGGGTAGAGTTTGGCAGCACCACAACAGATGAGACAGGATCACTTTGTGGCAGTAAATCTCAGTAGTAAACCAAGCTTTAAATTGGCAACAATAAGCCAGAGAGAGGAAATAAAAAAAATACTTACAAAACATCTTTCATATCCTTACAATGCCCAAATCACTTGCAATACAGAAAAAGTGCTGGAGGAGCTCAGCAGGTCAGGCAGCATCCATGGAGGGAAATAAACAGTCAACGTTTCGAGCCAAGACCCTGCATCAGGCCCTATTGCATTTATCTATCTGTTTAACATCCTGCACTCCATCAGTACTGCACTCAATTGTCAACCATGATCATATGTTAAATCTCTAACATTAAGACTTTCTGCCTGAGATAACATTGACAAAACTGACATAAAAAAGGAATATAGAAGCAGGGAGGAATATAGGCTATGATGAGCCATCAGTACATTGGGATCTTGGCAAGGCCGGATAAAGTATTGGACCCTGACATTTGGGTTTGATGGAGCAAAATGTTTCAGATAATTTATGGCAGGATTGACAGTTTTTGGTATTTTATGCAAGTTCAGTTTCTGTTTCATGTTGGTTGATTTTGGTCATCATATTAGTGGTATAATAATGATTGCATATGACCAACTTATTTTAAGTGATTTAAAAGTGGTTTACTTGGTCTCAGTTCTGTTTGCTTTATACTGTTTTTCCGTTGAATAATGATGTGTTGATTAAATTCAATGAATATCAAAGTGTCTTACAAAATTGGAAGCGGTCAAGAACTGTGATGGCCATATGTCATGTAATGTTAATGTCTAACATAGGAAACATGATGATAAACAGGTACAGAAAACTCTGATAGTTTGCTATCCAACTTATCAGAGATCCTGATGGTTCAGCATCTAGCACACTGGGTGCTGATTCCCGTGCACCCTTCTACTCACTGGGCCTTATCCCATGATCCCTATCATTCACTGGGGCCCTGGTTTCTACTTTCCCTTCCACTCACTGGGATCTCAAATCTGTGCTTCCTTTCACTCAAAGGACCTCTGGTATCTGTATTCCCTTCCACTCACTGAAGCCCCAGTTCCCGTGCTCCCTTCCACTCACTGAAGCCCCAGTTCCCGTGCTCCCTTCCACTCACTGAAGCCCCAGTTCCCGTGCTCCCTTCCACTCACTGAAGCCCCAGTTCCCGTGCTCCCTTCCACTCACTGAAGCCCCAGTTCCCGTGCTCCCCTCCACTCACTGAAGCCCCAGTTCCCGTGCTCCCTTCCACTCACTGAAGCCCCAGTTCCCGTGCTCCCTTCCACTCACTGAAGCCCCAGTTCCCGTGCTCCCTTCCACTCACTGTGGCCCAGGGCCCTGGTTCCTGTGAAGATGCTGGATTGTCTGCATTATTGGATGCTATTCTTAATACTCCAATACAATTTTAATTCACTTTTTTAGATGTTGCATAGTAGAATAATAGACTTAATAATAGCACAAAACTCTCACTGGAGCCCCAGTTCCCTCACTCTCTTGAAACTTGCCTGATGTTGTTTCCTGCACTCAGAGATGAAGGATCCCGACATAAAATGTCTGCCTGACCCGCTAAGTTCCTCCAGCAGTTTTGTACTCTAGAATCCAGCATCTGCAGTCTCTTGTGCCTCCCTTTAAACTTACTGGGTTTACTGGAAAATTTATTATTCTACTGTGTAACATCTAAAAATGATTGAATTAACATGTATTAAAATTGTATTGGTGTATTAAGAATAGTATCCAATAATGCAGAAGATCTGCTAGTCCAGCATCTCCAGATGCCTGAGCACTCAGGATCAAGAGAGATTTGCTGTATGTGCATGGTTATCCCATTTTTATGTATAGATACCATACAGTGTGGGGTACATTTTCAAAGTGTGCTCCTGATTCAAAGGATCACCTACCAGTAGCACATTTCATGGATAAATACTTCTATAATTTTTTGACTGAACAATCATGCACCAAGGTTGTATCTTAACATAACAGGTTCCCTATGTAAATGATTATGAATGTCCACCTTCCATGTGTTTTGTTTTAGAAGTCTTTGTGTTACGTCATTTAGTTTATAGATTGCAAGTAGAGTATTATATAAATGTTTGATTCCGATGTGTTGTTGATGGTAAAATTATGTTCCTCTGTATTTAGAAAGCTGATGAAATGTTTGAGAGCCTCAATTGTTGGCAATCACACTGCTATTTTGCAGCAATTACTCCTTTTGTAAACATTACTCTCTTACTGTTTTGATCTCTCAAAGGCAAAGAAGAGCATATAATCAGTTTATTTTTGCTGTTATTATTGACTAGTTGATGGTGTACGATAGAGGCTTTTTTTTACGGACCAAGAAACAGGCAAAGTGAGATACACTAGGTGGCAGTCTCTCTCTTTAAGAATTTCTGTAAATTCAGAGGCCTGTCAAGGTTTGACTCCACTTGCTGGTGAATTGCAATAGGCATGTCAATCATGATATTAGGGCTCAGTCTCTGCTAAATTTTCTAGTTAATAGTTGGGAATCATGATGGATTATCATCAATTTGCAGTATAATCAATTTATGTTTCCTGTGGCTTGTCATGATCAGCAAGAGGGAAAAGCAAATAAAATGACATTAGCCACAAAATACAGAATACTTCAAAAAAAAGCCAAGAGCTTTAGAGGAACACCTTTAGAGGTTTTTTTTTAATGGAAATTAAACTTGTATTAATAATAACAATAAAGGCTAGATTTAAAACAAAACAGCAAATCACACACTGCACAAACCAATTCAAACATCCTTGTTAAAGAGGAAGGGCATCCATCTGAATTCTTAAGAGACACTGGGTTTGTAAGTGCATTCTACTATGAAGACACAAGTAGGCTTTGCTTGTGTTGATAATGTTGTTATGGTGCAACTGGTTTTACAGGGCTCCCAACAACTCAACATGGTTGATAATGACCCCGCCACCAAACGAAGGTCCAAATTTTCCCAGATAGTCACTGGTTTCCTTTACTTTGTTGATCTGTCCACAGCCTCCACCCTTATGTATCCCAGCAAGCACAGCTTGTCTCTACCTTCTCCCTAAAATACCATGCAAGATTCAGCCTTTGTCTCATGGAGTATACTGCTTCCTATGTTGACCCTTTGTCCATTTTCACAACCCCTGCAACAATTCTAATGCCCACCAACATTCTAACAGTTTCCAGTATCCTGGGTCCAGTTCCCATTTTCAACAGTAATGTCCAGTTCTTCTACACCTTCCATTCCCTTGAGTGTTCTTCATTTTTCCTTGGATATAGGTCCAACCAGTCCTCCTCTGCTGCTACTTCTTCCCATCTGTATAAACTTGCTCTCCTTTTGACTCCATTCACTGGATTAAAAGAGTTACTGTGGAAACACAGGAACATTCCCTTTTTCAACCTTACTCTGGTAGCCTCCTTCACCTTCTACAGTATATTGATGACTGCATCAATCCCACTACCTGCTCGTGACCTGAACTAAAAAAAATCCTCATTTTTGCTGCCAGTTTCTACTCTGCTTCAATCTTCAACTGGTTCATCGAGGACTCATCCTATCCTCAGTTTCCCCTCCTCCATTTCAGGGAATAGACTAATGACTATTATCAACTACAAGCTCATGAATAACAATAGCTATCATGACTATACTGTTCCCTATAAGGACTCCATTCCATTGTCCCAGTATCTCCATTGTATCAGTTATGCCACCTTCCACACCAGTCTTTCTATTATGTCTTTTTTTCCCCCTTAATTACAGCTTCTTCTCCATTGTTGACAGAGGTCTCAACCATGCCCATTCCTTTTCCTACAGTTGTCTTTCCATTTTTGCATTCCCAGAACCAGGAGGGGCTTTTTCTTGTCTTCACCTACCATTTTACAAGCCTTCAAACAGTGACTATTCTTTGTCATTTTTGACACCTCTGATGTTTCTATCACCAAACGCATCTTCCCCTCTCCTCCTCTTACAGCTTTCCAAAGAAACCAATCCCTCTAATTCACTTTTCCAATATCTAATCTGCTTCACATGCAAGCACAGGAAATGTAACAGCTACTCTTTTCCTGCTGTTTCCCTGTCTGCCCTCTTGGGTAGATGTGAAGGATTTGAAAAAGAGCAGGAGACTTCAGCCAGTGCCCTGGTAAATACTAATCACTCAGCAACTTCACAAGAACCAGATTATAGGGGCTTTTACATTGCTGTTAGTTCTTCCAACAGTGATTACACTTTGAAAGCAGTTCATTGGCTGTAAAACACTTTCAGCCATCAGCTTGTGTCACGAACCAGCAACAAAAGAACCACACTGAGCATGATTCAGTGTTAAAAACTATTTTATTAATTACTACTTATGATAATACGTAAAATAAAAGTAAAAATGTTGGTATGTTAGAATTCAAAAATGTTAAACCTCGAACGTTAACCCCAAAACTAAACTCGTCGTGTGTGTGTGTGTGACAAAGTCCCAAACTCCAAGTTCCGGAATGGTTCTTAAAGTTCAGTTCCACAAGCCATAAGGTGAAACATGAGCAAGGGCTTCTTCAACAACCACCGTTGTCTGAAGATAAGACGTAGATGTAGAAAAACAGAGAGAGAGTACATACGAAATCCAAATGTTCCACGATGGAACCCCAAACGACACTTCAGTGTTTACTCGGTAGTGACTTCCTCACCCCGAACAGCATCCGAATCGTGGTCGTCCACACACAAATACCTGTTTCCTTCTACAGGTCAGCAACAAAGTGAACTCCACCGGATTACTTCCAACTTCCATACATGGATTTCTGTGGCAAACACAGTTATTGTTTCTCATCCAACGATAAGAGAAAACAAGCAGGCTGGTGTCTCTCTCCCTTCTCTCTCTCTCTCCTTCTTCTTCTTCTTCAACAACGTCATTACATCCTTTATCTTCTATTGACGTAAGCACGCCCCACACACACATACACACACACTCTCTATCTTAAAGGGACTTTCACTGAGTCCGTAACACTTGTCATGACGTCATGAAAGATGCCACATTTGAATGCAAGGTTCTTCCTTTTCAGCTGAGGACCTGATTGTCAACATGGTAAAAGTAAAAGATCCCTTCCCCCTTTTTTGAAGAAATTGAAAAAATATCCCTGCCATTATTTATCCCTCAAACAAAAGTAGAAATGCTGGAAGAACTCAGCCAATTGATCAGCATTTGTAGAAGAGAAACCAGTTAATGTTTCCAACTTCACATAAACTGCTCTCTTATCATTTCCTTATGTCATGCTTTGGTTCATTTCTCACCCCATTTCTTTAAATTATCTTGCTAATGGTCGGTACTCATGCTCCTTGTTACTTGATGAATCTTAGCCTATCTCCATATAGTCTTTTGTCTTCCCCCTCACTCCTCCCTCCAGCTCTGCTTTTAAACTGTAACCCCCAATCCTGAGGAACTGACCCTGACCCCAAGTGTTAACTGGTTTTTCTTTCCACAGATTGGCTGGCTGAATTCTTACAGCATTTCTGATTTTGTTTCAGATTCCAGCATCTGCAGCTTTATTTGTTTTCCATCATTTATCTCTCAACTGACATCACTAAGAATTTTAGAAACAGGAGATGGTGGAAACACTCATTGGATCATAACAAAAAAACATAGAACATGCAGCACAGGAACAGGCGCATTGGCCTACTATGTTGTGCCAAACTAATTGAACTAGTAGTTAAATGCCTAACTAAACTAATCCCTTCTACCCACACAATGTCCATATCCCTCCATTTCTCTGCACATCCATACGCCTATCTAAGAGTCTCTTAAACACCTTTATTATATTTGCCTCCACTACCATCCCTGGCAGTGCATTCCAGGCACCCTCCACTCTGTGTAAAAATATTTGCTCTGCACATCTCCTTTGAACTTACCCCCTCTCACCTTAAATGCATGCCCTCTCATATTAGACATTTCGACCCTGGGAAAAAGATACCAGCCGTCTATCTATGCCTCTCATAATCTTATAAACTTCTATCAGGTCTCCACTCAGCCTCCGTCGCTGCAGTGAAAACAACTCAAGTTTGTCCAACCTCTCCTTATAGCACATGCCCTCTAATCCAGGCAGCATCCTGGTAAACCTCTTCTGCGCCCTCTCCAAAGCCTCCACATCCTTCCTATAATGGGACAATCAGAATTGAATGCAATATTCCAGTTGCTCCAGATAATGTAGCATCTGAGGAGAGAGAAAAACTGTGTTAACATCATAGATTGAAAAACCAAACTGGTGGAAGAACTCAGTGGGTCAGGATGAAGGGTCTTGACCCGATACATCGACCATCCCTTTGCCTCCACAGATGCTGCCTGACCCATTGAATTCCTCCAGCAGTTTGTTTTTTGCTCCAGGTTACAGCATCTGCAGTCTCTTGTGTCTCCATTTAACATTATGGGCTGATGGCCTTTCATCAGAACTGGCCAGTTCTGTCACAGATTGGAAAGAGTGATTATATGAAATTGTTAAATTCAGTGTTGCATCCAGAGGGCTTTAAATGCCTAGTTGGAAGATGAGAAGCTTTTCCTTAAGCTTTGTTGGAACAACGTATCGTGTCAAAGACAGGGAGCTCAGAGCCAGGGTGGGATGAAGAATTAAAGAAATAAGCAACCAGAAGCTCAGGATCACTTTGTGGACCAAATAGATGTGTTATTCAAAGCACCCATCCAATCTGCATGTGGTTTCTCCAAAATGCAGAACACCACGCTGTGAGCACTGAATGCAGAACCCTGAATTGGAAGAAGTGCAAATGAATCACTGTTTCACCTGAAAGGAGAGTTTTTGCCCCTGGTGGTGTGAAAAGAAGAAATAAAGGGCAGGACTTACATTGCCTGGTGCATGGAAAGGTGCCACAAGAAGTGGGTTGGGTGAACCAAGGAATCAAAGACTGAATAGTCCTTTTGGAATGCCGAAGAAGGAGGAGGGGAAAGGATGTATCTGGTGGTAGCATCATTTGGTGAGGGCAAAAAATACGGAGGATGATCCATTAAATGTTGCCTGGTAGGGAGGAAGATGAGGACAAGGGGAACACTTCTTGCTCTGGGCAGGAAGAGAGGAGGTTAGAGTCGAGAGCACAATTAACTATGTTGAAGAGGAAGGCACAGTTAAGAAATAAAGAAAGAAAGGCATAAAACTCTGAAGCACTAGTGTGGAAAATGCAATCATCAGAACAAGTACAACTGAGATGAAGAAACGGAGAATTGAATGATCCTTATAGGAAACAGCGTGGAAGGAGGTGTAGTCACTGTGGGAATCTGTGGGCCTGTAATGGATATTGGCCATTAATCTATTCCCTGAGATGGGAACAGAGAAATCAAGAAGGAAAGGCAAGAGTAAAGCAGCACCAGCAGAATCATCAATATACTGCAAAATGAGTTGAGCGGGGAGACCTGAGTAAGATTGAAGCAGGATTGTTCTCACTGTCCCACAAAGAGATCCGAGAAGTTATTCAATGTGAGAGTGAGTTCAGCCAAGTGAAAGAGGATTGTGGTGGAGAAACCCAATGCAGATTGGGTTACCACTTTGCAGAACAGCTCTGTTCAGTCCACAAGGTTGATGCTGAGCTTTCAATTATTTGTTCCTTTAATTTTCCAAATGATTCCCCTCAATTTATGTCACAACTCACCAGTTCTGATGAAAAGTCATTAACTTGTAGCAGTAACTCAATGTTTCTTTTAGCCACAGATGCTCTCTAACCTGTTGGGTATTTGCCGCATCCTCATTTTTGTCAGATTTCCAAGTCTTTGGCACCCTCTCATAATCTGCACCACTGCTATAATTTAGTCTCTCTTGCTCTTCACCCTGTCACAGATATTGCCTTTGTCCTCTCCACCCCTCCCCTTTCTCTGCAACCTAAAACACGCCTGTTTTCTAACTTTTCTGAGTTGTGACAAAAGTTTAACTCTGTTTCTCTCTCTACAGATGTTGCCTGACCTACTGAGCATTCCCAACGTTTTCCATTATTTCAGATTTTCACCATTTGCAACTTTTTGCTTTTCAGTCTCGCAGAGTGGCTCTCTGTTTATTATTGTATTGTTATTTAAGAGAACTAGTGTGCACAATTTGGTTGTCATGTTCCATTATTGGACTCAAAATGCTGTTCTGCTCTGGACATCAAGTGTTAGGTTCCAGGGGAAATGTAACAGAGGGTAGAAGTAGAGTGACATCCTTTCTGTACTTAATTGGCTCTAAAGTGCTCTAAGGCACCACAAGGTGGTGTAGTGCTGTATAAAGTGGAAATTCAATCTTTCCTTGAAGGACTGGAAACCCGCCGGCCTGGCGCTGAACATAGTTTTCCAATTGTGTGTGAAACAAACCAGTGCATTGCTTTCCTGTTTCCTGCAATATTGCATGAGATTGCCAAATTGAAAGCCAGTTAAATCTAAATTGGTGAAAGTTTTGATCTGCGTTCCCACTCTGTCTCAGAACTGGACTGAAACTGGCTAATCTCATTTCACACAAAATACTTATATAACTAGTACTTTGAAGCCTGTTTCATCACTCGTAGCTGGATTCAAAATCCTGTTCTGCTTTGGACATCAGGTGTCAGAATCCGGGGAAAATGTAACATAGGGTAGAAGTTGAGTGACATCCTTTCTGTACTAGTATTATCAGGTAACTCCTAGTCAGAGTTATAAGCTGCAGATTTTCAGATCAAACAAAATAGAATTTGTTATTAGCTAGATTCTTTCCTCATGGTTCAACACAAAACATTTTTGCATGACACATAACTGAAAATGTGGTTAGTAAATGCACAACAAAGTCCAGGGAGCATCTGGGCTCTTGGTGAAGAACAAGAGCAATGGAATTTAAGAATAGAGAAATTTAAGAGCAGAGAAATGTCAAAGAAGGAAAAACAGCTAATTAAGTTTAAATTTGTTGCCAGCAATTCCCCTCATAAGTGCCAGTAAGTTCAGGGCTCAGATACAAATGTACAAGTTTCAAATTTGTTAGCTGAGCTCTCCCTGCAATTTGCCAGTGACTTTCCAGACACTAAATTGCTAAACTCCTCAGCACTTATGCTGGGGAATCTGCTCCAGGTTCAACCATTCAGTTGAAGGAATGTGAGAATTAGGTACATTTCCTTCTTATTGTTGTTTGACTTTGCCTTATGTTTTAAATTTATTTATGCAATTTAATTATTTTTTAAGTTTTAATGGCTTTTAACTTTTTTGTAATTAATTTTAAATATTTTGAATGCTTCTGAATGTCAGTGATATCTCAACAGCAATTGACACACAGTGAAGTTGGGATCATCACTTTGCCATTTGTGAGCATGCCGAAAAATGCCTCGACAAATGGCATATGACTGGTTTATGTTGTGCAAGACCCAACTGTCATGCAGAACATCGCTGAACTGGTCCTAGGTGCTTTTACTCAACTTTATGAATAGGAATCAGGTAAGTGCACAAGTGCAGGCAAAGTTTCAGCAAGTTGCAGCCAAAGAGTACAATTGGTCACTGCAAAATTCCAGCAGTTTTTGGACTGATGGTGACATTGTTTTATCAAGCCTAATGGTGGAACATTGCAATGTGCCCAGTGATTTGTGGTCATTCATAAGCACAGTCATTCTCCTTCTTACCTCAAATTTTTGGGTTACACACTACTCATAGCTGTGCACATTGATCTCATTGTATTCCCAGCAATTCTGAGCTAGTCACTTTGCAACCAGCACAGTTGTAAATGGAATTAAGAAAGCATCATTGAACATACGAGTTGATCATTCAATTACCCTTGTTCTAAAACTTAGCTGATCTGTACCTCGATTCCATTTACCAGTCTTTGAGCTAAATTCTTTGCTACCCTTACCTAACAAAATTAAATTACAATTGACCCAGCATCCTCAGCTTTTGAGGGAAAAAGTGCTTCCTGACTTTGCTAGTCTAGCTCTGCTTTTAAGTATGTACCCCTTCTGCTGGATTCCCTGCCAGAGGAGATAACATCTCTGCATCAACCCTTCAGAATCCCTTTATCATGTTAAGCCTCTTAACAAGGCCACCCTTCAACCTTAAAACCAAGTTGATGTATTCTTTCGTCATATTTCACTTCATAAGTCTTGGTGAATCTGCATTGTAGCCCCTCCAAATCCAAGAGAGAATTATCAAGCATTTGTATACAGAATAGCACATAAAGTTTCTTTAATTAACTGAATTTAAATTCTCTACTTATTATACAGCTTGAACATAAGACTTCTGGATTTCCAGGCCAGTAAATTAACTAGTATTGCTCCTACCTGCTGCTATCCATCAATCAGAATTTTTTTTTACCTATCTCTCTTTTTCCTACAATCCAATCAATTAGCAAAAATCATTGCCTGACCCTTTGAGTTTTTCCAGCATCCACAAGGCACGTAATCTCTGCAAGATGTAACTTCATACAGCTCAACATCTTTTAGGCCTATCCAGCTCAGCCAGTTTACACCTTATTCACCACGTTACGCATTCACTCCTTCCACCACCAGTGACAGCTTCAGTGCACAGATTTGCATCTGCAGCAGTCCCTCCTAAACCTTGTTTGTTGATGCCTCGTAGGGCAAAGGCAGCTGATGCAAAGGAATATCACCATCATCATGTTATCCTCCATGTCACACACCATCCTGACCAGAATCAGAATCAGGTTTATTATCACTGACATATGTCATGAAATTTGTTGTTTTGCAGCAGCAATACAGTGAAAAACATAAAAATTACTATAAGTTACAAAAATAAATAAGTAGTGCAAAAGAAGAATAATGAGGTTCATGGGTTCATGGACCGTTCAGAAATCTGATGGCGGAGGGGAAGAAGCTGTTCCTAAAATGTCGAGTGCGGGTCTTCAGCCTCCTGTACCTCCTACTCGATGGTAGTAACGAGAAGAGGGCATGTCCTGGATGGTGAGGGTCCTTAATGATGGATGCCACCTCCTTGAGGCACCGCCTCTTGAAGATGTCCTCGACAGTAAGGAGGGTTGTGCCTGTGATGGAGCTGGCTGAGTCTACAACCTTCTGCATCCTCTTTCAATCCTGTGCATTGGAGCCTCCATACCAGGCGGTGATGTAACCAGTCAGAATGCTCTCCACCGTTCATCTGTAGAAATTTGCAAGAATCTTCAGTGACATACAAATCTTCTCAATCTCCTAATGAAGTAGAGCCTCTGGCATGCCTTCTTCATGATTGCATCAATGTGTTGGGCCCAAGGTAGATCCTCTCAGACGTTGAATGGGCGTTAAGTGTTGGTTTTTCCAATTACACCCATTTCTCTTGAATAAATAAAAAGATTTACCTATGATACTAATTTAGAGTCATTTGTAGATTATGATCCATTGTCTACCAATAAACAAATGAGTGATAGGTGAGTAGAACTTGAAGCAAGTTAGATTACAGGTAGCAAGTGAACACAAAATTAATGGGGGGCAGAAGATGGAAGACTGAACAGCTGAACACTAAGCAAATATAGGAAGAGTATGTCTGTGATCTGGTTACTAATATTCTTTTAGATATTAGTTGAAGTAAAAGGGTGCAGTTTTAGGTTGACTAGAGAAAAAAATGTAGATTCAGTTCTTTTTCAATACTTCCCTGCTGATTGTTGTTCGTTGGAATACAAAGCTTTCATGTACTTTTCATCCATTTAAGTTTCATTATTCTGTCAGGAAAGCATGTCATTTCTTGTGAAGTTCTGCATTACAATCCAATAAACCACAGGGCCATTGTCAGACTGCAGTCTCCTGTGAGTCTTTTACAGCACTCCCTTGTAAGTGGCCACTGTTGATAAATTTCAACCATTTGTATGACAAATGCCTGAGTGATGCTGTATACTTCTCAGGGAATTGCCAGTTGTAATTCAAATTAAGAAATCAACTAATAATGTCAGAGCTCTGATATCATCTGTAGTGCTAGATTAGTTTACTGCCTGGAATCCCATCCAGTAAACTCAAACTGTAAATGTCAAATAGGAAAACGTAAAAACTCAGAACATGAGAAATAGAGTAGGAGTAGGCCATTCAGCCCCTTGTCTCCATTCTGCCATTCAATAAGATCATGCTGAATTTTTACTACACTAACCCCATATCCCTTGATTTCCTTAGTATTTACAAATCCATCAATCTTTGTTTTGAATATACTAAACAACCGAGCCTCTAAAGCCCTCTGGCATTGGAAATTCCAAAGATTCACTCATTCTGAGTGAAGAACTTTCTTCTCATTCTGTCCTGAATGCTTCCCCCCCCCCACCCCAACCCCCCCCCCCCCCACCTTATTTTGAGACTGTATCTCTGGTTCTAGACATCCCAACCTGGGAAATATGAACTCTATCAGTCAGGCCCATTCAAAGGTTTGTATGTTTTAATGAGATAACCATTCTTCTAATGTCAACAGAATACAGGCCTTGTCTGCTTAATTAAACCTCATATAACAAATATCCATCTCAGCAATCCCTTTGCTGCATCCCTTCTAATACAATTATATTCCAAATGCAGTTCCACAAGTGCTCTATGTAATTGGAACAGGATGTCTCAACTCTTCTACTGAAATCCTCTTGTAATAAAGGCCAATGTATCATTAGCCTTATCCTAATTTCCTGTTGTACTTATATGTCAACTTTCAGTAACTCAGGTATTCAGAAATTATATAAAAATACATCTCTACTTATTTATTTGTTTGGCTATTTATTTATTAGGATGTGCATGTTGCTGACAAGGCCAGAATTCATTGATAATCCCTCAATGCCCCAGAACAACAGCCATTTCAGAGGACTTTTTTTAGGAGTCAACCATATTGCTGCGGGTCTGGAGTCACATGTAGGCCAGTTTCTTGATTGGATAAGATTGATAGGATAAGTTTCTTGATCGATATCTGTCTTCATCAAGATGTGGCTCCTGAGATATGGGAAGTGATCCATGTTATCCAGGATCTTGCGGAGAACTTTTATTGTTGGAGGGTAGTCTGATGCAGCAATGGCAAATTGGTAGAAGACCCTTGCCTTGTGGACGTTGAATGTAAGCTCTTCCTGATGAAGGCTTGTATTTCGGCTTCTGAGCTTGTGCAAATGCAAATTTCATCTGCATACTGCAGCTTGATTACTGTGGTTTAAATTACTTTGATTCTGGAGTGTAGGTGCCATAGGTTAATCAGTTTTCCCTTGGTTCTTAACATTAGCTTCGTTCTGCAGGAAGCTTGTTGGAGGTAAGGTGAACATTATGACACGATATATTGAGAAGAGTGTTACCAGTGATGCAGTCCTGTTTAACACCAGTCTTCATTGAGATTGGAGACACATTGATTAGTATTATGGCTTGCACAATTAGTATGGAGCAAACTTAAGATGGAGATGAACTTGAAGGGGATATTCTACAGTCACTCTCCATTAATGGAGTCAAAAGCTTTAGTGAGATTGAAAAAGACCACGTATAGTAACTGATGCTGCGCCCTGCACTCTTCTTGGAGTTGTCATGCCAACAAGATTGTGTCCACTGACAAGGATAGTGTCCACTGTGTCTCTAGATGGACGGAATCCTCACTTCAATTCAGGAGGCAGCTCTTCAGCAATTGGGAGGAGGAATTCAGAAAGACCCTGGCAGACCGCAGGGACACTAACTAATGAGTGCCTAAAACAGATGAGACATTTAGTCCAGACCAGGTAACAATGGCAGATTTCCTCCCCTGAAGGACATTAGTGAATGGGATGGATTTTTATGATGATCCAATAGATTTGTGGTCATCATTACTACCAATTGGTGTCATTTGTTGCATCCGGTGCTCCCGGTGCAGTCTCCTCTACATTGGTGAGACCCCACACAGATTGGGGGACTGCTTCATCGAGCACCTTTGTCCACCGTACCAGCTGGGATTTCCTGATGGCCAACCATTTTAATTCCACTTCCCATTCCCACACCCACATGTCTGTCCACGGCCTCCTCTGCTGCCGAGTTGAGGCCAGACACAGATTAGAGGAACAGCACCCCATATTCTGCCTTGGTAGTCTCCAACCTGACGACATCAACATCGATTTCTCTAACTTCCGGTAACCACTCCCCTCTAGTCCCTTTTTATTTCCTTCTCCCATCGGCCCCCCATCACACCATCTCGTTCCCCTCCCCCACACTCTCCATCAGCCCATCGCCCACACATCCCTCCCTCCTCACCTCCTTCCCTTTATTCCATGGTCCACTGTCCTCTCCTGTCAGATTCCATCTTCTTCAGCCCTTTGTTACTTCTGCATATCACCTTCCAGCTTCTTACCTCATTCCCACTCTCCCCCTCCCCCACCTGCCTATCAGTACCGCCCACTCAACCCCCCTCCACCTGGATCCATCTATCACCCGCCAGCTCCTGCTCCACCCCTTCCCCACCCCCTTTTTATGCTGGCTATCTCCCCTTTTCCTTTCCGGTCCTGATGAAGGGTCTCGACCCAAAATGTCCACTTCCCTCCATTTGCCTGACCCGCTGAGTTCCTCCAGCTCCTTTGTGTGTTGATTACTAAGACAGCTGTTTACTTTTCTTCTTTTAATTCCAGACGATTAAATGAATTTTAATCCCACAGCAGTCAAGGTAAAATTTGTACTTAGTTCTCTGGGTTACAAGTCCAGTAACTTAACCACAGCCTCACCACCACGGTGACAATTTGTTCAAAAAAAACATTTTATTTACGTGCAACAAACAATCTGAATCCCGAGGAAGGTTTCGACCCATTACTACCCCCACACAGATGCTGCTCAACCTGCTGAGTTCCTCCAGCAGATTGTTTGTTGCTCCAGATTCCAGCATCTGCAGTCTCTTGTGTTTTCATTTTATTTACTTATCCACAATTAATAGCACTAGGCATTATTTGATTATGAATTAAAATACATTTATATTTAAGTGGAAGCACTGTGTCAATGATAGAAATAGATCATGTAGAACTAGACGGCATAATCTCAGAATAAAACATCTCTCAATTATGACTGAAGAGATAGTAAAAGATTTGTGGATCTTAGGGATTCTCTAACCCAGGTGGCTTTGAGTATATTTAAGGCTGAGACAGTTATACCTTTTAGACATTAGTTGACTCAATGGTTATGAAACAGGAAAGTAAAATTAAGGCCAAGATTTGATCAGGCATGATATTATTGAATGGAAGAGCAGGCCCAAGGGGACTGCATGGCCTACCCCAGTTCCTATTTCTTATTAAGTCATGGTCAATAGTGAGGTAGAAAGAATATTTTCAATCAGCAACTGCACTGGTGCCTATACATTTCCACGATTTCTCACTGGTTTCTCTGATGTAATGTTTGTCGCATTTCCAGTGCTCCGAGGCTCATTCACAAGTTACATTAATGGGATTACAATTTAATTTAAATAACAAGAGAAAAATAAATTTAATATTTATCTCGTTGTACATCTGTATTGGTTGAAATATTCCAACCCTGCCTGTTGATTTCAGTTGGTTCCAAATATCAGTGGCTATCATTGATACAAACGCAAGAAGAGGATAAATAAGGATTTATCAGGTTTATTAAGCTCCGAAATTGTGTTTTTAAATAGATGTGAGAAGGAGAAGTGCATCAAGTGGAAGAGAAGTTCTTATATTTATATAAACACTTGAATATTTTATACAAGCAAAATCCAATCGTTACCAATGGTGAAAGGATCACCAATCCCAAGGAGATAAGGCCACAGGCAAATCCTGTACAGCAACTTCCACAATTACTAGACCAGTTGGCGTTCTCAGTGCCAGCTGGTTCATATTCTTTCTCCTGGTTCTGTATTGACATATTGCATTGGGTGCTGTTCAACTTTTCCGTTGTTTTTCCCACAACAACTTCAAAGATGGTGCAAGAGGCGTGCTCTTTTTCACTGTTTACCTTGCAGTGGTTTGTGGAACTGCTGTCATCACTCCTCTGGCTGAGGAAGACATTTGTACTGTGTGCTGAGAAGGAGTCGGCTCCACTTTGGATCTTATTAATAACTTCTATTTGCACTTCAGGAGTGGGATGTGAGGAAATGTTGTCATTCTTTTGGCCTGTTATACTGTCTTCAGGATCAGGAGCATGAGCTGTGAGATCAGCTTGACCACCAGGTAAATCTGCTGAACTTGATTTGTCTTGTAGGTTATAGGGTGCTATTTCACTTTCAGTGGATAAACTCACTTCATTTTAAAGGAGTAAGATCAATATAGAAAAGTTTCTTATCCTCCACTTTCAGGTTCATTTCAGATACCGGTTTCACAGAATTGCAAGATCAGATGTGAACACAGTCCTTCATTTCTCATATGCTTTCTGCAGATAACATCTGAAGAAATAAGAATACTTCCAACAAAAAATAGTTGAACCCCAAAATTCACTTTAAATCTATATTCATTTTCAGAGTCTGCATAACTAAGTTATGTGAGTTAATTTTCCAACATGAAAACTGTTTTGGAATCTATTTCTTACATACTGTCCAAATCTATTATTTCTAGAAAGCAAGGTAATGTGGAGTGTGAAGTACAGGAGCAGAATAATGAAATCTTTTTCTCAAGGTTGAACTATCGGATTTGGTAGCTTTGATCATTTCTATTTCATGTCATTCTCACAGTAAAGTTAGTACTTGATTGTTCAACCTCTCACATGCTAAAAAATGAACTTTGCAACTGCAGCACTATATTCTGCACTCTGTTTTTCTTTTTACTACCTCAACATACTTATGTATGGCATGATCTGTCTGGATGGCACAAACAAAAGCTTTTCACTGTATCTCAGTACATGTGACAATAATAAACCAATACCAGTACCAATACTAATACCAATATGAATCAATGGCAGACCCTGCAGGATTTCAGTATTCTGCAACCAGAGCTTGGTGGGAGTAGTTGTTCTGTTTGAAATTGGAGTCTTTTGTTTGCTCAGGGTTAATGAAGCAGTAACGTAGGTGATGTAGGGAAGAACAGAATTTCGACACTGGGTAAAAGCACTGATTGAATTTAAGGCTATGCGTTTGGAGCAATAAATCGCAATCTTACTTGTGAACTTGAATTAAAATCATTTGAATTAAAAGAGGAATGGCTCAGCAGGTTTGAGGGGTTGCTGGGCTTCTGACGAATGTTCCTCTATAGGTGTCTGAAGTGGGAGGATGAGGGAGCAGGCATGGGGAAGATATGACCCTACAACATCCAGAGTTAGAGATGATCATTGTTAGTGATTCATCACACTAACTTTACTGAATAATGCCATGAAGTCAAATTGGCAATTCTTTCCTTCCCTCACATGTTTCTTACCTGTCTGTCCATGCCTGGATCAAGATTGGAATAATAATGAACCTGAATGTTTCTGGTGGATCATAAAATGAGCATCAGCAAGTAGTTTATTAACAGAGATGTCACACAAATATAACAAGGGGTCTTTTGCTTCATTCACTCTTCAAAGCAAGCAATAAATTAGAAAAGCAAGAAACTGCAAGTGTTGGAAACCCTGAAATGAAAACAGAAAATGCTGGAACCATTCAGCAGGTCAGGAAGCATTTCTGAAGAGGAAAACAGAGTTAAGATTTCAGGTGATTTTTAGCAGAAGCATACTTATATACATGAAGTACATTTTTTCAGAATATGCTGCGATTTGAAGTCAGCAGTACTCAATTATCTCAGCCAAGTTTCCAATCTTCCCCATGGTGCCAGAAAGAGATGGCTGTTAGGTTATTTGACCCTGGAGGCAGTACCATTGAATCTGACCCTGTTCCTACAGGGAAATGTTTCAGTAGGAGTTGTAGGATTAAAAAAAACAAAAGCAGGAATTCTGTTTTATAGAACTGGACAACAAGAAATATTTCCTTAAAAAATCTTCCTGTCAAACGTACCATAAGATTTAAGAAGTAATGAATATCTCACAGTATGTTTTCTTACCTGAATGGTATCTGCAGTTTATAAATGTCTTCAGTAAGTGAACCTATGTGCTGCATTAAGCACCTCAGTGCTCACTGGGCTATGCTGGGAGACATAAGAGAGCACAAGTGATTGAGGTTCTGAATGATCTGCTGTTACACTGCTTGAAAAGCATTGTTTGATGTCATCATTTCAAGAAGAATTCACATAAAGCCCAACCCTCTTTGTGGTTTCAGAATCATTCCTTTATCATTCCAGTTGAAGTGTTCCTTCCTGAAGTTTTTTTAAAATCTTAACCAAATTTTTCCTGGTTTTCTTTGTCCTGAAGTCATTGGCTCACACCAAAATTTGATCCCCGGTTTTGTGTAACTCACCAGATGGCTACATGACTATAGAAACAGTAATTAATGAAGGACGCCAATTAGCATGATCCTGTGCTTTCTGAAATCCACTCTTCCACACATTCCAGCAATCCTGGATAACAGAAGGAATGAGAACACTGGTTGATGTTTCCCCTCCTGGCTCAGTGATATTGAAGTCAGGTGTAGCACCCCTATCACCGCCCTGCCTGAGATTGATTAATTCAGGAGGGATCAAGGATCATTTTTGAAATCTTTCTTATTCTGTACAGTTTAGCACCAGCGCTATGAATCATAGAATAATACAGCGCAGAAACGGGCCCTTTCGGCCTACTTCATCCATGCCAACCATGATGCCTATCTACACTAATCCCATTTGCCTGCATTAGGCCCATATCCCAATCTAAGTACCCATCCAAGTGCCTTTTAAGCAGAATTGTATCTGTCTTTACCACCTCCTCTGACAGCTCATTTCAGATAACCACCACTTACCTCTCAGATCTCCCTTAAATTTCACTCCTCCCATTTTAACCCTGTGTTCTAGAATTATAGAACACAGCTCTCCTGCCCTGGGAAGAAAACTCTAACTATCTATCCCATCTGCCCCCTATAATATTATAAACCTCTGTAAGATCACCTCTCAGCTTCCTAGGTTCCAGTGAGAATAAACCCAGTCTATCTCATCTCCCCTTATAACTACTGCCCTCCATTCCAGGCAACATCCTGATGAACCTCTTCTGCACTCTCTCTATTGCTCCCACATTCTTCCTGTTGAGTGGTGACCAGAAATGTACACAATACTCCAAATGCAGTCTAACCAAAATTTTGTACAGCTGTAACATGATGTCCCAGTCCTTATATTTAATACCTCTGCCTACGAAAGCAAGCATACCAAATGCCTTTGTCATTAACCTATCCACCACTTTCAGTGAGCTACAAACTTGCAGGCCAAGCTCCGTCTGTACATTAAAGTTCTTAAAGAAACTGCTATTTACCCTATGCAGTATGTCCTACCAGAAGTCGACTTCCCATTATTTCACACTTGTCTGGACTACCTCTTATCTGGCACCGCTCTGCCCAACTTTTCAGCTTAACTATGTCCTGCTGTTAATTTGGACAATCTTCTTTGCTATCTACAACTCCACCAATTTTCATAACATCTGTAAACTTACCAATCAGACCACCTCATCCAAGTTATTTATATATATATATACTACAAAGAACAGAGGTGCCAGCATTGATCCCTGTGGTACACCACTACCCTCTGCTTCCTATCACCAAGCCAATTCTGGATCCAGTTTGCCAACATGCCTTGGATTCCATTTGCCATAACCTTCTGGACCAGCCTACCATACAGAACCTTGTCAAAAGCCTGACTTGTACTGCACTCATCCCATTGGAAGAAACTTTTTCCTCCACAGGGACATAGAACTCCTGAATAAGACCAAGCCCCATTCGTTTTATTTTGTATATCCAGGTCAAAATCAGGATGATATAATAATCATATGGTGCAATCATAGACTTTGTGGCTGATCATAACGATCGATCTCTATTGAGTGATGGGCAAACAAAACCTGCCAGTATTGGCAACCATAGGACAAAAGTAATGTGTTCCTTGGAAGCATTCTACACTAATCACTAATCCTATCTTAGGCAAATCATATGCCACAGCCCAAAAGAAAGAAAGAACTTGCACACGAATTAGTCAACATCTGCTCCCACCATGTGTCTACAAAGTTCCTTTTCTATTCAACACTCACTCACAGAACCATTTTTCACAGATTTGTTTTAAATCCACCCCTCCCCCATTAAAATTATCTTGTTAATCAAATCGCCTCATCGTTTTTTTTCCAGAGAGAACATTCCTACTCTGCATAATTGTTTATCATAATCCAATCCCTCCATCACCTCAATTATTCTAGTTGAACATTTGTATGGTAGTGTAGCTGTTTGGCGTAACGCTATTACAGTGCCAGTGACCCGGGTTCAATTCTGGCCGCTGTCGGTAAGGAGTTTGTATGTTCTCCCCATGTCTGCATGTGTTTCCTCCGGGTGCTCCGGTTTCCTCCCACATTCCAAAGACGTACGGGTTAGGAAGTTGTGGGCATGCTATGTTGGTGCTGGAAATGTGGCAATACTTGCGGGCTGCCCCCAGAACACTCTACGCAAAAGATGCATTTCACTGTGTGTTTCAATGTACATGTGACTAATAAAGATATCTTATATTTTCAAAGTTATATCATGTTTGTACAGCAGAAAAAAGAAATAGACACAATATTCCAAGTGCAAGCAAACTAATGACTTATAAAGTGCTAAGATTACTTTGCTATATCAGCCTTTTAATATATCCCCAAGTCTGATTTGATTTACTCAGTGCTAATAGATATTGTTGCAATCATTTCAATTCATTCTCAGTCAATACCCCAGGTAACTTGCATTTTCCATGCACATTATTTTCTTTCCATGGTCCTCCACGTGGACCACTTTGTATTTCTTTACATTGAATCTTATCTGCTGACAATATGTTCAAATCATCTTACAGCATTCAAATCATCATTTTTGTACTTTACTATCATTTTCACTATGAAATACAAATTTAGCCACTACCTGTAACTCTTAGTTCTAGACCACTTATGAAAAAACAAAAAAATTCCCCAAAATAGATCACTCTGGAACCCGGAGTGGAAACATTGTCTCATGCGACTTTTCGTCCTTGTGCCACTGGCTGATCAACAAATTTTATAACTTCTATAAAATATTTCCACTGATTTCTACTTTCTTTATTTTCAGTACCAACCATTCCAGAAGAATTATTATCAAATATCTTACTGAAATCCAAGTAAATCACTTTTTTTTAAATGTTATTAATGTACCTGCCTCACCCACTTCCTCTGGCATCTCGTTCCATGTACTGACCACCATTTTAATGAAAAAGTTGCCCCTCAGGTTCCTATTAAATCTCTCCCCCTCTCCTCAAACCTATGTCCTCCAGTGCCCATAAAAAGACTTCTTGTGTTCACCCTTCATGATTTTGTACAAGGTCACCCCTCAATCTCCTACGCTCCAAGGAATAACCTCAATCTCAACCTCAGGCCCTCGAGATCAGGCAGCGTCCTGGTGAACCTCTTCCGCATCCTCTCCAAAGCCTCCACATCAAAATTATATCAAGAATTAATTCTGCTTTACATTGTGGAACTCGTACACTGTTGATAATGATTCTATTTTTGGAAACGGAACAAGTTGGGAACTATTTTAGCCACAATGAAATGTCCTATATATAGCACTAAAACACATTCAAAGCATTTCTCAAAAACCAGTTTCTTACCAGTTTAACAAGGTTTTGGCAGCATAGAACAAGCTGTAAATTCCTGTCACGTCATAACCCAGGAGGAGAGAATTGGACTAGTAAATTAAATAACAGCATTTGGCAAGGCACCCAAATTCTGCCTTATTAGTGTGGGGGAAACGAACCTGGATAAAGTCCCTAAAAAGGAACAAGTAGTCAAGGTATAAAGCAAAGAGAGAAATACTTTGACAATGTAAACTAAATTGAATTATTAGTGGGTAAGCCTACAGATCAACTGTGTGTATATTTAAAGTAGATGATACAATCCCAAACAAATGCACACCTCAAAAATAAAAACTATACTTAGCAAACTAAAAATAGGTTTGCACAAATGGAATGAGAAGTGAAAATTCAGTTGACTGGGGCACCTATAGAAAGCAATAAAAGGAAACAAACGATCTAATGAGAGGTGCAAGAAAGGAATAGGAAAACAATATTTGGAAGAGAAGCAAAACATCAGGAAAGATTTCCATTATTGTTTTAGGAACCAAGTTTGCAAGATCTACCACACTCTGGTTAAGTTACTGGACTTGTATCTCAAGACCTAGACTATTGATCATGAGACTCAAGCTTGAATCCCATTGTAACAGTTAAAGAATTTAGATACAAGTAATAAGTAACCAGAAGTAAAAGTCAGCTTTAGTAATACTCTTAAATTTCTCAAACAAAGTTTTCCCTTCATAAATCATATTGATTCTAATGAGTGATATTATGAATTTCTAAGTACCCTGTTACAACATCCTTAATGATGGATTCCAGGATTTTGCCACAACAGATGTTGTGCTAAATGGTCTATATTTCCTTTTTCTCCCCACCCCCACTTCTTAAATAACAATGTCACATTTAGTACCTTCCAATCTGTTGGGACCATTCCAGGATCTAGGGAATTTTAGATGATCATGCTAAAGTATTAGTTACCTCTGCAACAACTGTTTTCAAATCCCATGATGCAGGGAATCATGCTCAATGGATGGTCCAGTTTTAGTCCTTTTAATTTTTCCAGTATTTTCTCTTTAGTGATATAAATGACTTAAAATTCCTTTCTATCATTAAACAAATTATTTGTTGATTTCTATTTCTGCTACACTTACTGTGTTTTCTGCAGTGAAGATACATTCAAAATGTTTATTTGTTACTTCAGATATTTATTTCTGTGGGATCTGTATTCATTTTACTACTCTATTTCTTTCAATCATGCAGAAGTTCTTGCAATCATGTTTCTTATTAATTCTCAAATATTATCTATTTCCTGATTTATCAATTTTTTGATTATTTGTTGGTGTTTTGGAAATACCTCTCAACCTTTGGGCTTATTACTCATTTTAGCAACAGTCTTCTGGCTTTGTTGATAGGAACTCTGCATTGGATGCTGCATGGAATGTCTTGGTGTGGGGGGAGTTGGGGGGGTGGGTAGGTTTGCAACTGACTGCCCACTCAACATGAGCCAAATCAAAAAGATTCTTCCACTTTTGCACAACTTGCTCCTGGGTTGGAAAACTTATTCCAAGAAGTCATAAGGATTACTTGTGCAATGAAAACATATCACATTAGTCATTTTTCGAGACTGAATTGAAGATAAGTTATGGAAGTGGAGAAATGGCTTTACTCTGGAATTGGCATTACCCCTTAATTGCATGGACATCCCTTGAAGTAAAGCTTGCCAAAAAAGAAAAATGAGGAAGAAAGAAGCACAAGTGAAGAGAGAATTTTTTAAATATTTTTAAAATAATTCCAGCCCAACGAGTCGGCGCCGCCCATTTTAAACCCAAGTAACCTACCCATACATCTTTGCAATGTGGGAGGAAACTGGAGCAGCCGGAGGAAACCCACACAGACACGGGAGAACGTACAAACTCCTTACAGACAGCGACGGGAATGGAACCCCGATCACTGGCGCTGTAATAGCGTTGTGCTAACCGTGAAGAGAGACAAAAAGAGAGTCACAAAGAAAAAAGCAGCGTGTGTCTACACAAGTTATACACAAGAGACCTTTAAAGCAATAGGTATGCTCAGCTCATTTTTATTAAATGGAGTCTTAATTCTAATCTTGGAAGATATTTGCTTTCCTAACACTGAATAACGGCGTTCATAAGTTGTAAAATAATAGCTTTCATCCTTCTTTTTATTCTTCTTGCAAACACACAAAAAATTTATTCAGTCATGTATCATGTTGTAGACATTTTGGCACTATTATTTGCAGAAATTAATGGTGGAATATTTCTATATAATTTGGGTTCTGAATACATCCATTACAGAACTAATTTGAATAAAAAAACATGGCAAGTGTCTTGAGTTGCTGAAACTAAGAGGATGTCTCACATTTATTCTTTAAGAAAGATTAAAGCAATTTTTTAAAAAAATGCATGATTAATTTTCTTGTCCTTTAACACACCAGCACCTCTATTTCCTCAGAAGGCTAAGGAAATTCAGCATGTCTCTGATGACCAGTTTTTACAGATGCACCATAGAAAACACCCTATCCGGATGAATCGCAGCTTGGTATGGCAACTGCTCTGCCCAGATCTGCAAGGAGTTGCAGGGAGTTGTGAAAGCAGCCCAGTCCATCAAGAAAACCAGCCTCCCCTTCATTGACTCCGTCTATACTTCCTGCTGCCTCGGGAAAGCAGCCAACATAATCAAGGACCCCTCCCATCCCGATCATTCTCTATTCCCCACCGTCCCATTGGGAAAAAGATACAAAAGCTTGAGAACACATACCACCAGGCTCAAGGACAGCTTCTATCCCGCTGGTATAAGACTACTGAACGGACCTCTTATATGATAAAGATGAACTCTTGATCTCTCACTCTACCTCATCATGGCCCTTGCATTTTATTGTTTACCTGCACTGCACTTTCTGTAATAGTATATTCTGCATGCTTTCTTTTTGTACTACCTTGATGTACTTATGCATGGAATAATCTGTCTGGATGGCATTCAGCCAAAAGCTTTTCATTGTATCTCAGTACATGTGACAATAATATGCCAATTACCAATTGCCTTCCAAGTCTATTGTGTGTGTGGGGGGGGGGGGGGGGACGCAGGGGGAATAGTATCTGTATTCATTGCAAAGAGATTCTATTAAAATAGACCCACTGAGTTCCTCCAGCAGTTTGCTTGTTGCTTTTGAACTTGTCCAACAGGTATGAAATTCTTGCAGACCGCAGGGTGAGTGAGCAAACTTACCACTGTTGTACATGGGGCTGTTCAAGTTGGTGGAGTGAAATGGGATATAATGGTGACGATAGCATAGTTTGGGAGATAAATGCTGCTTCTTCTCTATATTTGTGAACATGAGTCCTGAACACTGTGTTGCCCATCCATTGGCAGTGTTAAGGGCAGCTCCTTGGGGCTGGAGAAGAACGTGGAATTATGAGTGGAAGGGGATGTGGAAGATCCAGTTGTCATTGTCCATGTCCAAACCAATATGACAAAGAAGGAGGTTCTGTTGAAAGTCTAAGGCATTAGGGCATTGACTATAGGAGTTTGGATATTATGTTGCAGTTGTCTAAGTCATTGGTGTGGTCGCACTTGAAGTTCTGTGTACAGTTTTGGTCACCCTGTTATAGGAAAGACATGGTTAAACTGGGAAGAGTGCAGAAAAGAGTTATCAGGATGTTGCCAGAATTAGACGGCCTGAGTTATAGGGAGAGGTTGGCCAGGCTAGGTCTTTATTCCTTGGAACGTAGGAGAATGAGGGGTGACCTTATAGAAATATTTAAAGTTATGAGAGTCATAGATAAGGTGGATGGTAACAGTCTTTTCCCCAGGGTAGGGGAGTCCAAAACCAGGGGGCATAGGTTTAGGGTGAGAGGGGAAAGATTTAAAAGGGACCCGAGGAGCAACTTTTTCACGAAGAGAGTAGTGAGTATGTAGAACGAGCTGCCTGAATAAGTGGTTGTAGCAGGTAGAATAGTATCATTTAAGAAGCATTTGGATAGGTACGTGGAAGGGCGGGGCTTAAAGGGATATGGGCTGAACGAAGGAAATTGGGACTAGCTGGGTAGACACCATAGTTGGCATGGACTGGTTGAGCCAAAGGGCCTGTATCCATGCTGTATTGTTCAATAACTCTATGACTCTATGAGCATCTAGTCTAAATTAAAAAGCAGAACCAGAGAGGGAGTAATTTCTGGATACTAACTGATCCACTGACAAACTTCCACAAGGTCAATAAAATCAGAGAACTGAACATATGGCATAAATATTGGTGTGGGAGAAATAGATTTCATTTTATGGGGCACTGGCATCAGTACTGAGGAAAGGGAGCTGTTTTGTTAAATGAAGCCCACTAGGATGGGTTTCATTTCAGTCAGGCTGGGCCCAGTGATCTAGCAATTTGGATAATTAGGGTTGTAGTTAAGGCTTTAAAATAAACAGTTGAGTGGGGGAAGGGAGGTTTCTGGTCAGGGGAAACTTATAACATTAAAGAGAAAGGACAAAGTTATAATAGAGTTGGCAGTGTGGGCAATGCTAACCAAAGATGACAGAAGGGGACAGAGCATACAAACCTGAATACGTGTCGGTGACTTTGGGCCTCAGTGGTAATGTAGACCTTAGTACAAATTAGGAAATTAGGTGTGCATGTAACAAGGGTAATGCCATAATCATGGTGGATTTTACATATAAATGGACCGAACCAATATATTATGTACTCCATTTAGAATCTTAGAGCAGCTATCAAATCACCTCTTACCATTTTTTTCAGAGAGAAATTGTATAATTGTTTATTATAATCCAATCCTGCCATCACCTAAATCATTCTAGTTGGACTTGTGTAAATTTTCAGTCATAATACCATTTTTGTACAGCAGAAGGAAGAAATGTACACAATATTCCAAGTGCAAGCAAACTAATGATTTGTGATAAAGTGATAGGATTACAGTGATATCAGCCTTTCAATACTGTATATCCCCAGATCTGATTTGAGTTACTCAGTGGTAATAGACATTGTTGCAATAGTTGGTTATCTGGGTTGATACCCCAGATAACTTGCATTTTCCATGCACATTATTTTCTTTCCATGATCCTCCATGTGAAGCACTTTGCATTTCTCTTCATGAAATCTAATCTGCTGACAAGACGTTCAAATCATCTTACAGCTTATATTTTTTATTTACACTATGAAGTATAAAT
Source organism: Pristis pectinata (assembly GCF_009764475.1). Classification (NCBI taxonomy): domain Eukaryota; kingdom Metazoa; phylum Chordata; class Chondrichthyes; order Rhinopristiformes; family Pristidae; genus Pristis; species Pristis pectinata. The sequence continues at coordinate 25,270,241 of NC_067408.1, read as the reverse complement.
TTAGTCACTGCCTGTAACTCTTAGTTCCAGATCATTTATGAAATAACTAAAAATTTACCCAAAATAGATCACTCTGGGACCCAGAGTGGGAACTTTGACACATACTGATTTGATCCTTGTACCACTGGCTGATCAGAATCAGAATCAGATTTATTATCACTGACTTAAATGACGTGAAATTTGTTGTTTTGCAGCAGCAGTACAGTGCAAAGCCATAAAATTACTATAAATTACTATAAATAAGTCAATAGTGCAAAAAGGAGGAATAATGAGGTAGCTTTCATGGGTTCATGGACTGTTCAGAAACCTGATGGCAGAGGGGAAGAAGCTGTTTCTGAATCATTGAGTGTGGGTCTTCAGGCTCCTGTACCTCCTCCCCAATGGTAGTAATGAGAAGAGGGCATGTACTGGATGATGAGGGTCCTTAGTCATGGATGCCACCCTCTTGAGGCACCGCCTCTTGAAGATGTCCTCGATGGTAGGGAGGGTTGTTTCAGTGATGGAGCTGGCTGAGTCTACAATCTTCTGCAGCCTCTTGCGATCCTGTGCATTGGAACCTCCCTACCAGGCTGTGATGCAAGCAGTCAGAATGCTCTCCACCATACATCTATAGAAATCTGTAAGAGACTTTGGTGATCAACTGATTTTGTAACATCTATAAAATATTTCCAATCATTCCTGCTTTCTTAATTTTCAGTACTGACCGTTCCAGATGAACTATTATCAAATACCTTATTGAAATCCAAGTAAATCGCTTACTCAGCCTTAACCTTATCGTGATATTTGTCACTCCCTCAAAGTAAAGTACACCTGCAGGAGACATCTTTTGATCACTTTCTTATCACTTTACTTCTGTCTATGATCTTTAATGAAGGTTTCCATAAATTAACCTTCAAAGGTCAAACTCTTTGATATATAGTTTCTTGGGTAACAATCAGATGCCTCCTTCCAATCCCAAATAAGTCCAATAGTTAATGATATCTAGAAAATACGCACTAAAGTTTCTGTAATTTACATTATTAGTTCCAGATCCTCCATAGAATAAACTTAAATGATGCAGGATATCAAATGGCTCCCCTCAGTGGAGTGGTTTCAGTGGGAGTTGTAAGTTTATAGATATAAGCTCTCTTTATTCATTTGGACTTTGCTTATGGCAGTGTAACTCAGAATGTAGCTTTTAGAATGCCTGCCATCCAGGTAACCCCATCCTCAGAATTTTGATTGGGTTAGGTTAAATTATGCAAGGCAAGTTTCCAAAGCAAAATTACTTCAAGGATTAATTCTACTTTACTCTTGTGGAATTCGTGCACTGTTTATAATGATTCTATTTTTGGAATTGGAACAAGTTTGGAATACTTTAGCCACAATGGAATGTCCTATATATAGCGCTAAAACACATTCATAACATAGCAAGTTAAAGAGGAAGTACAAAATGATAATGCAGTTCGCATTAATGATAACCAAAGATGTTAGGAGGAGACAGAGCATACAAACTTAAGTACACATTGGTGACATTGGACGTCAATGGTAATGTAGACCATGGTATAAATTAAGAAATTAGATATACATGTAACACGGGTAATACAATGATCCTGGTGGACTTTACATATAGACTGGGCAAACCAAATTAGCAGTAATAGTGTGGAGGACAAATCCATGGAGTGTAAAAGAGATGACTTTCTAGTTTAGGATGTTATGGAACCAACAAGGAAATAGGCTTTTTTTAGATTTAGTAATGTATAATGAGAACAGATTAATTGATGATCTGGACATTAAGGACCTTCATGGAACAGTGATCATGATATAATAGAATTTCATATACAATAAAGACTGACAGTGATATACTTCAATCTGAAACCAGCATCTTAAACCTGAATAAAATAAATCTCCTAGGCATGATCATGAATTGGCTATGGTAGGGAAAATCCATTGAAAAGAATAACAGTACATAAATGGCTAACTTTTAAAATAATTAATACCATAGTTTACAAGTAATATGGGAACAAAAGTCCAACGGGAAAAGTGGACAAGCCAACAGTATCAAGAGAATTTAAAAATAGTATTTAATCAAAGGGAAAGGCCAAAAGAAATAGTAAGCCTGAGGACTTAGAAAATTTCAGAATTTTACAAAGGAAGACCAAGACATTGATGAGGAAGGGGAAATTAGAATAAAGAGTAGGCTAATGAGAAACATAAAAACAAATGTATGAGTTTTTATAGATGTGTAAAAAGCAATAGATCAGCAAAACTAAAAATGAGTCTCTCTCGGACTGAGACAGAAGAAATTATATTGGGGATAAGAAAATGAGAGAGAAATTAAAGGATCTGAAATAAATTAGCAGCCATAAAGAAAGTATTGGAGAAATGAATAGGATCAAAACTGCATCCTGGGGTTTTGAAAGAGGTGAGCATGGAGATAGTGGATGCATTGGTTGTCAACTTCCAAAGTTCCGCCAAATCCAGAGAGGTGCCTAAAGATTGGAAGGTAGCAAATGTAACATGACTACTTAAAAGGAAAGGCAGTAGAGAGTAAACAGGGAACTATAGATCAGATAGCCTGGGATCAGTAATAGGGATAATACTGGAATCTTTTTTTTAAGAACTGGTAACAAGACACTTGGAAAATAATAATTGGATTGGCCATTAATGAACGTGAAATTATGAAAGGAAAATCATGTCTATTTATTGGAATCTTTTGAGGTTGTAACTAGCAGAAAAGATAAGGGGAACTTTTGATAGGGTGCCACACAAGAAATTACTCAATAAAATTAGCATGCATATTATTGGATATATTTTACTGGCATAAATTGACGACTGGTTAATTGACAGAAGACAGAGAGTTGGAATAAATGGGTTATTTTTGGATTGGATGGCTGTGACTAGTGGAATGTGGCAGAGATCAGTGTGGACCCCAGGTGTTCACAAACTGTATCAATAATTTAGATGTTATATGCCCAAGATTGCTGATGATACAAAGCTAGGTGGCAGTGTGGACTGTGATGAGGATGCTAAGAAGCTTCAAGGGTATAGACAGATTAAGTGAATGGGCAAGCACATGTCAGGTAGAACATAATGTCAAAAAATGATGTCATCCATTTTGGTTGAAAAAAATAATAAGCTATATAATGGTGAGAGATTGAAAAGTGTTGGTGTTCTAAGGACTTGGATGTCTTTGTACACCAATCATTAAAAGTTTCAACAAGCAAATAGACAGAGAGTATGTTGGCCTTTATTGTAAACCTATTTCAGTAGAAGAGTCATGCTCTGAGCATATGGATATATTGTGTGACTGCATCAAGAATATTGTGTTTAGGTCTCATCACCATGCCTAAGGAAGAATATAATTGCAATAAAGGAAGTGCCGAAGATGTTCATCAGAATGATTCTTAGGATGGCAGGTTTGTTGCATGAGGAGACTGGAAACAATCTGTTGAGTTTTGAAAAATGGAAGTTGATCTCATTGAAGCATTTAAGTTTCTTAAGGAACTTTACAGAGTAGATCTGGAGTTGATATTTCCCCTGGCTCCACTTTCTAGCATTAGGGATCCCAAGATAAGAGGTCAGCCATTCAGGGCAGAGATAAGGAGAAATTTCTTCAACCAGAATCTCTGGAATTCTCTCCCCAAGAGGCCCACAGAGCCTCAGTTGTTGAGTATATTTGAGGCAGAAATCAATATATTTTTAGATGTTAAGGGAATCAAGCATCCTACCTGGATGCATCACGGCTTGGTATGGCAACTGCTCTGCCTGGGACCGCAAGAAACTGCAGAGAGTTGTGGACACAGCCCAGCACATCACGGAAACCAGCCTCCCCTCCATGGACTCTGTCTATACCTCTCCCTGCCTTAGTGAAGCAGCCAGCATAATTAAACACCCCACCCACCCGGGTCATTCACTCTTCTCTCCTCTCCCATCAGGCAGAAGATACAGGATCCTGAGGGCACATACCACCAGGCTCAAGGACAGCTTCTATCCCACTGTGATAAGACTATTGAACAGTTCCCTTATATGATGAGATGGACTCTTGACTTCACAATCTACCTCGTTATGATCTTGCAACTTATTGTCTACCTGCAATGCACCTCCCTGTAGCTGTGACACTTTGCTCTGTATTCTGTTATTGTTTTTACCTTGTACTACCTCAATGCACTGTGTAATGAATTGATCTGTATGAACAGTATGCAAGACAAGTTTTTCACTGTACCTTGGTACAAGTGACAATAATAAACCAATGCCAATACCAATGCCAAGGGATATGGGATTGGTACAGGAGAGCAGCATTGAGGTAAAAGGTAGGCCATGATCTGATGGAAGTGTAGAGCGGGCATAAGGTGCTGAATATCCTTCACCTGCAGGTATTTAAAACTTCATTATTTCTCTGATCCTTCTGTAAGTTGTCTCTTCCACTTGTTGTTACTTTTTTGTTCTGAACATTTTCTTTGACGTACATGGAGTATTGTATGCTGTCTTGTTCTCCTTGTTTAAGAAACAACAAAGAAGCAATCTAGCAAAGGTCACCAAGATGAGTCCTGGGATGGTGAGTTTGCCATACAAGCAGAGAATTGGTTGACCAGGTTTGTATTCACCAGAGTTCAGAACAATGACAGTTGAAATTTACAAAATTTGGACAGGCTAGAGGACTCGATGCAAGGAGGATGGTTTCCTTGGATGGAGTGCCTAGAATGAGTGGGCACAGTCTCAAGATACAGGGTAAAACATGTAGGACTGAGATGAGGAGAAATTTCTTCACTCAGAGGGTAGTGAACCTGTGGAATTCGCTACCACAGAGGGCTGTGGAGGTCAAGTTGTTGAATATGCACAGGAAAGAGTAAATGTCTCAATGCAAAAGGCATCTACCAGTGTGGGGAATGAGTAGAAATATGGTCTTGAAACCGATGAACAGCCATGACCATATTCAATTGTGGAGCAAGAGCGAAAAAACAAGTGATCTGCTTTGCTCCTATTTCAATATGTTTTTCTGTTTCTAAGAAGCAATCTGACCACCTCAGAGTGATGTGGAGCAATATTACTGTTTCCTTATTGCCCACCATAAACACTGTGATCAATATGCACCAGAGACTTCCCTGCACAGCCAGGTGACTACTGTCACAACAGCAGGTTAGGGCTGCTCTCTTATCCTGCAGTGAGTCACTCACCATTGATTCCCCCAAGTTTTTTCACCAAGGAGCATAATGGAATTCTCTCCACTTGCCTGCTCTGACAAAACTCATCCTAAACAAGACAGCTTACTTGACTGGCTCTTCCATTCACCACCCTAAACATTCCTTCCCATCACCACCAGTATTCCATGGCTGCAGTGTGTATCATCATAAGGGATGTATTTCTGTTTTCATCTCAGTTTCAACAGCACATATTGAACCTGTCATCTTAAAAAATCAAGAAGTACAAGGGGGTCATTAGATGATTTTGAACAGCATTGCCTGCAAGTTCCCCTCTAGGTCAGAGACCATCCTGACTGAATCATCAAAATGGTTTGATACAGGAAGTTATTTGGTCCATCGTATCTAGCACACCAGGGAGTCTGCTGCCCTATATCACCCAAATGAATCGGAGTCCACTTGTGAAACAGGCAAACACGGGCAAACGTGTACATATGATCTACTCATAATCAAAGACCCCACCTACCCGGGTCACTCTCTCTTCTCTCCTCTTCCATCAGGTAGAAGATACAAGAGCCTGAGGGCACGTACCACCAGGCTTAAAGACAGCTTCTACCCCACTGTGATAAGACTATTGAATGGTTCCCTTATCCGATGAGATGGACTATGACCTCACGATCTACCTTGTTGTGATCTCGCACCTTATTGCACTGCACTTTCTCTGTAGCTGTGACATTTTACTCTGCACTGTTATTGTTTTTACCTGTACTACATCAATGCACTCTGTACTAATTCAATGTAACTGCACTGTGTAATGAATTGACCTGTACAATCGGTATGCAAGACAAGTTTTTCACTGTACCTTGGTACAAGCAACAATAATAAACCAATACCAATACCAATATATACAATCAACACCTTCATTCAGTAAATGATTCATCGAGTAATCACAGTTTTATTAAGAATCTACCACATGACTAAGATCTCTTACATATTTTAAGCAAAGGAGATTTGGTGGGCAGAGGCATTCTCCCATTGGGGTCCTTTCTGCAGGTCACACCTTGTCTGAGTACAAGCTGCAACATATCCTCCTGGTCCTTGTGATGGGTGGTTTAACAATGGCTGATCATGAATAGTTCCCTTGCTTGAAGACCATTGGTCTCGGGTGTTCCACAGGTCCTCTTTCACAGCTGATGGACTTCCAGCTGTGATCGACATCTGTCCTGCTATGTTTCCCTAGGAACAGCCCATGGAGCACACAGTTGGGGATGAACTGGGGATGAAATACTAAATTGTCGGGGAGCAACTGAGACAGGTGACATTGCACCTCTTTTCATGCCAGTAGTCCAAGAAGCCACTCACAACTACTTTCTCAAGGACTATTAGGAATGGGGTAAGAAATGCCAGTCTTGCCAACAATGCCCAAATCCCAAAAGAGAAGAAATAAAAATAAACTTTGGAAAGAGAAGTTTTCCAGTAGGAAGTGGGTGTTGGTTTCTTTCTCACTATGCTTCAAGGGGACTATAAGTCTGAATGTATTGGAAGAACCTCAGCAGGGAGGGTTTCTTCACCGCCTTCCAGGCTACAGCCTGGTGCTTCCTGAACAGTGCTCACAACCAGACACTTTGTCAAATGACCTTGGATGTCTGGTTAGTGTAAAGTCCATTTAGGTGTGTTGTTCATGACTTGAACTCAGATAACTGAGACTCAAATGACAGTATTGCTTTACTCTGCACCAATAATTTGCAAATAATAGTGTGCAAAGAAACATTAAATTAACAAAACCACCCAGCATTTTCAACACATTTCCTGGGCACTGTTGACCTGAATCATTAAAATCGATTTAAAAAGTCAAGATTGCTTTGATCAATGTACAGCTAACGAGGTGCAAATTGTCTTGGACCAAAGATCAGTTGATAAGATGTCCTGGTAACAGGTTTAGGGCAATTTGGATTGGCTGCAATAAACTGGTGATTCATCTACTGAAACCAAGTTGAAAACGACTGTGGCTTTAGCAGGAAGTGCAATCACATGGTCGGTGCAGCCGAGGCAGTAAAGGAACAAGATTGTTTTAAAGAGAAAGTACAAGCAAAAACATGCAGTACTGACTCTTGGCTAGAGCTGGTGTTGAGGTATTTGAAGTTATTCAAATATACTCACCTAAGGTGAAGAAGAAGGGAAGGGAGTAAATCTGGAAAAAGAACTATGATAAGAAAAGATTACTTCTCATTTATCTCAAAAGCAGAAACCGCAAATACTGAAATATTATCAACCTGAAACATTAACTCCGCTTCTCTCTCTGCTGACGGTGTCTGTTCAGTGCTTCTGGCATTTTCTGTTTTGATTCACACTTCTCCTGAGGTGTTCTCTAAAGATGTCTCATCACCATTTAGCTGTTGTTCACATTTATTGGCCCCAATGATGTTCTTCCTCAGAAAATGCTGGAAAAATTCAGCAGGTCAGGAAGCATCTTTGGAAAGAGAAACGAAGTTAATGTTTCAGGTCAAAGATCTTTCATCAGACTTCATTTCCCTTATGAAGAATCTTTGACTTGAAATGTTTCTCTTTCCACAGATGCTGCCTGGCCTACCGAGTGTTTCCAGCATTTTCTGTTTTAATTTTAGATTTTCAGCACCTGTAAGTGTTTTTTTAATTTTCTTCCAGCAGTTCTTGATCTATTCTCACACCTAAAAGAGTTTTTCTCGACCCACAGCGATGCCAGTTCCTAAATCAGCCAGATAGAAATCACACTGGTCCTTGCCATTTATTAACTTGTTGGTGAAGGAGGAAAGATTTCTTGCAGCAATGATCAATAATGTCAAGTACAACAAGATGGAGGCTGCAAGAGCTGGATATCACCAGAGTCACAAATCTAGGCAAAAGATCTGCCATCAAGAAATAAGGTCCTATCTCCCCTGAGCTCCTTTATCTGCATCAAGCTGGCTCAAACTATGTTTGTAGTTACTTGGGCTGATGAACTATTCCATTTGAACCTGACTGGACAGACAACCCTGCTTACAATTTTAACCATCTCTCAGACGCCCCTGCACCTTATTCCAATGGTGTTGCTTTCTTTGCACTTTCTCATCAACAGAATACTTCCTGGCAGATTGTTTCACCAACTGGCACAGAAGAGCAATCCCAGTGCCAAATTTTGAGAATCCTTTGTGAAACTTCAGGTATATAATAAACAGGGACATCTGTCTCTGTCATCAAGATGTTTGAGCCACCTCATGGATCTCTGAGGCACAGCTTTTGCAGCTGCTCTATCATAACATACAAAATGGTGGAGGCTAGTTTCATCCTTTCAGAAGTTGACTTACTTTCTTCAAGCCTACTGCATACACATATCCTCTAACATAGCCCTTACAGCAATCAGCTGAAATTGCGTCTGCCAAAGACCAAAACAAACAAAATGCTGGAGGAAATCAGTGGGTCAGGCAGCATCTGTGGAGGAAAATGGGCAGTTGACATTTCAGGTCAAGACCCTTCATTTGGAAATGGACAAAACAAGATAGGCCCAAAAAAACACCATGGCCCCTGGGGGAGAACAACCATCAAGGAAATATATTCAATTAAATATAATTTACATAAATTATATACTTTACTACAGCTGCCAATATGCATCACTCCCAAGTACAGCAAAGTATACAAATGCATGTGCCTTGATTTTAACTAATCCACGATATGAGAGAGGAGGCAGGATGGAGGTTTAAAATACAAGTATGGAGAATGTGCTTCCAACATACACCACATCACTGCCACCTTTTTTTTTGCAGCCATGTGTCTCTGGAGCATGCATGTTTCTCACTGTAGATGTTACATTGCTTTCTAAGCAGCACCTCACTGTAATTGCTTTTTGCAGCAATCCTTGTGGGCCAAGAGGAAGAAGAGTGTTTCCCTGGACTCTCATAGCTCTTCCAACACCCCCCAGCATCCTCTGCACCTCACTATTAATATTGGCACTTTGATTTCAAGCAGCTCTCTGGAGGCACTTTGAGATGCTTGGTAAAGGAGGATATTAACTGATTATTGGCCCAAATCTCCAAATTAATCTCATGTTTCATTCCCTCGTATTAATTTTGAGTTAGGACAGAGTCAATGGGATGCCGTGTCAAATAATGAATGATTAAGAAGGTTACCAGTTCTGGTTGAACATATTCCTGGAGGTTTGTACCATGGGATGATTGATAATATGATATCTGAGTGTGTATTTTTTAGCACAGATTACAATTGTCACTGCATTGAGTGCTAGTCTGTAATCACCCTTCACTGACCAAATGCTATTGTTGGATGTTGTAGCTGTTCCATTATTCTGCTGCAATGATTCACACTGTTTTGAACTGTTACAAAGTAAGTGCACTGGAGGTTTCTGCTTGATCTCTTGGTGGCTTCTGAGATTGAGCTGTGAAGGAGAAATACTAGAGACAGAGTGAAAACATCCATACATGCAGAATACCATCTGAAACAGCAGCACATTCCCCTAGTTATGTTAAAGTAGGTCACACTTACTCAGTGAAGGGCACTCAATACAGTGATATTTGTATCCACCCCTCTCTTGAAACTGTCCTGATTCAGGATTTTGACCAGAAACTTTGACAGTTCCTTTCATCCCACAGATGCTGCTCGGCCATTGAGTTCCTCCAGCAGAATGTTTGTTGCTCCAGATTCCACTCCCTTGTGTTTCCTCTCTTGAGGCAATTCTTTGATGAAATATTCGCACTAATCTCAAGCTCTGGCTCCTCAGGGACACAATTTTTAGTGGACTCAGATATCCCAATGCAGCCAATTTAAAGTAACAGTGGTGTGGGATCTCCTCATTCTCTTGCCAACCAAAGTTGATGACCTGTTTAATCTTTCTATCTATTGTTTGGTGTCTCATTATCCCAGTCTGAATAAGGAAATCCACCAGTCCTGAGGAGGGAAAAAAACAAACAAAATAGCAATTACTGTTGTCAAACCAGCCATACTTCATTGATGATAGTCTGTCTTCAGTGAACATGATGGTGATTGGTGTTTATGCCTTGCCCGATAGTTTTAAAAAACTGTTTCAGCTAAGAGAAACTGAGAGCTATTCTGCATTATGTTAAAGTACAACAAAACACAACCAGTGCGCCTGCCCTTAAAGCCTTCATTTGCCCAGTTACACTAGTTGTTAGAGCCTATTTAAAGCATTACTTTGGTCTGTTTTGGCATGAAACTAATTCTGCATTTTGTCCTGAATTGCTCGCGGCAGTACCTGGGAGATTCCACTCTGGCAGTCAGAGAGGTGATGGAAAGTCTGAGCTGTTTCAGGAAGAAATTATCGCCTAAAATGTGGGTGTAAACTGGTTTGGCAGCTCACCAATGTACCCCAGGGCAGCAGTCTAGAAAATGATTGTCAGATAAGTATTCAAGAGCAGAACCAGGTAGGGAAATAGAAGCTTCAGTAAAGCTAAATAAAATAAGAGCAGGAAATGCTGTAAATGCTCAGCAAGTCAGGCAGCATCTGTGAAGAGAGAGTTAAGGCTTTAGTTTGATCAGAACTGAGACATCAACTCTCACCATCTGACCTGCTGAATATTTCTATGACTTCCTGCATCCATAGTCTTTTGCTTTTCAATCAGTAAGACCAAGTTCATTGCATCCAACATCAATTCACATGAATACCATGTTCAAATTAATGACACATTTGTATTTTAAATATCTTGTCCTACATATGTTTCCAAGCATAAAAAAGATTTGCGTAAGATATTTTGAATCAAACAATGAACCAATGAATAGCAAGCAAACGGTCATTCTGAAGAACATAGTTGTAGAATTGCACAGCATGGAAACAGGCCCTTCAACTCTGTGTCCATGCCAGCCATCAACTACGGATCCATAATATTCCTAGTTTTCAGCATTTGGCCCGTAGCTTTACACGCTGTGGTGTTTTAAGTGCTTGTCTAAATACCTCTTAAATATTTGAAACTCCTGCCTCCACCACCCCCTCAGGCAGTGAGTTCCAGATTTCAACCACTCTCGAAATGAAATAATTCTTCCTCAAGTCCCATCTATATCTAATATGCCTTACCTTAAACCTATGCCCTGTGGTGTATAGACACATCTGCTAAAGGGAAGGGCTTCTCAATATTTATTCTCTCATAATTTTATATACCTCAATCACATCCCTTCTCTGCTCCAAAGAAAACAAATCTAACCTGTCCAATTTTTCCTTATGGCTGAAATGGTCCATCCCAGGCAGTATCCTGGTGAATCTCCTCTCCACCCTCGCCATTGCAATCACATTCTTCCTAATAGTTTGGTGCCCAGAACTGCACACAATATTCCAGTAGTGACCTATAATCCCCTTGCCCTTATAAAATTATGCCCTAGCACTATGATGATAAGAATTCCATATGTCTTCTTAACCAGCTTATCTATCTGTGCTGCTGTTTTGAGAGATTCTTCAACATGTACTCCAAAGTCCCTCTGTTCCTCAGTACTTTCTAGGGTCCTACCATTCATTGTGTATATCCCAGCCTTATAAGTCCTCCTACAATGTATCACCTCGCATTTTACAAGATAAAATTCCATCTGCTATTTGTCTATCCATGTTAACAATACATCAATATTGTTCTGTAACCAAAGACTACACTTCACGCTATCAACAACACATCAATATTTGCGTCATCTGTGAACTTACTAATTATACTTCCTACATTCACATACAGATTATTAATATATATAATAAACCATAGGAGTGCCAACATCAGTCCCTGTGGTGCACCACTGGACACAGGCTTCCAATTGCAAACATAATCCTCAACCATCACTCCCTGCCTCCTATCGCCAAGTTAATTTGAAAAATTGCCCCAGATCCCATGGGCGCTTACCTCTTGGACCATTCTCCCATGTGAGACTGTGTCAAAGCCAGTTTAGGTAGACTACATTAATGGCACCAATCCCTTAGACAACAGTGGAATAACAGAGAGAGGTAGGGAAGTAGTCACGTCTTTTGAAAAACTCAGTCAAATTATTCAGTCATAACCTCCTGTTTAAAAAATCGTGCTGACTATCCTTGGTTAATCCCTGCCCCTCCAAGATTAGATTAATCTGTTCTCCCAGAATTTTTTCCAATAATTTCCTGACCACAGATGTTAGACTTGTTAGCCTGTAATTTGTTTACAAGTGTAAAAAAATTTGCATGAGATATTTTGCATCAACTAAATAGCTGTGAAATGAACCATTTGTGACAAAAACACAGTCAACCTGAAGAACAGAGGAAGTTATATCATTATCTGCACCAGATGTTCAAATATAGAAAGGTGCAGAGGAATCAGGAAATGAAAGTTGGGGTGGGTAAATACTTCATGCAATGTGGCATTGACCGACAAGAGTGGTCCCAGCTTTGATTCCTGAGTTAACCAAGCTCACATATCAGGCCCAGCACCCCTAGACAAGGGAGACCCATAGTGTAAAATTAACCAATAAAATTGTGCTTAGTACAGCTGAAGATCTATATTGAACATTTGACACTTTGTTAGACTTTTGCCATTAGATCACTATGGCTAACTCTTTTGCTTTCCTACGCATCATGTTCCAGCTGTCTTGGCAACTGGTCATGCATGTACTACTTGAAAGATGAATTCATCTGGGGCACTATCCTAATATGCATTATTTATAGGCCATGCCAATCCTACTTCTATATGTCAATTGATATCAGTTTTCTATGGCAATGTTCCACTATACATTTTTGACAGAACTATAATCAGAACTACACAGTGTCAGATTGACTTCAGTTTTGAGTTACTAGAACATTACATTCCAATGCCACAAGATCCTTTCAGGCTAATCCTTAGGACCTTGGAACTACAAGCAATATATACTTCACCACTGTATCAAGCAAGAGAGTGACAATGTATCTTTATCACTTGCACAGTACAACAGGTAGTGCTGCTGCCTCATTGGTCAAGCAACCCCAATTTGATCCTAACCTCCAGTGCTGTCTGAATAGAATTTGCACATTCTCCCTGTGACTACATGGGTTTCCTTGACATATTCTTGTTTCATCCCACATCCCAAGGACGGGCTGGTTGGTTGGTTAATTGGTGACTGTAAACTACTCCTAGTGTAGATGGGTAACAAGGAAATCAAGGTGGAATTGTTGAGCATGTGAGAGGGAATTGGTTGAATGAATAAGTGGAGGAATGGGATTGATGGGAATGATCAATGCCAGCATAGATGTGATGGACTAAGTAGCCTCCTTCTATGCCATGAGAATGAAAAAACAAGAGGTACCAACCAGAGAAGATAATGTTAAAGGGCCTGTACTGTGCTGCAATGTTCAATCTTCTAAGATGCAGAGTTTTACCAGCTGGTAGACTTCTTGATGATTAAAAATATTATGGTGCGATGCAACTCTCATGACTGTCAAGTGCTTCAAACACATCTAATCACATGCATGCAGAAGCAGTTACAGTAGTTGCTCACTTCACTTCAAAGAGCGGAAATGCAACTGTATACATTCTTGTTTTTCATTCACCGTCTCAATTCAAACACTTTGAGAGAATGAATAGATGTCTTATTGGCAGATAAGAGCTCAGGGCATTTACTTGGAAAACTCCCAAAGCAAAGGAGCCCAAATACCTGAGTTAAAAGAGTTTGGGGACAACTAATTGTTGTTTAAATTACTTGAGGGTGTGGTGCTGCTTTATAGACTAGCCAATCCCAAAAAGCAACACCGTCCACTGCATATTGCACAGTGCTGCCTTCCAATGAAGAATGAGGATGCACTTACATCTGGGGAAGCATCATGGAAGATTGGAATGAACGAGAGGAGGGATAGTCGATTATAAAGTGGACACCCATCAGAGATGAGACATTCCAGGACCCAAATAATTTCTCCTTCCACAGATGCCGCCTGACCTGCTGAATGTTTCCAGTTGTTTCTGTTTTAGTTTCAGGTTTGCAGCATCTTCAGTGTAGAAACATCTTGCTCCATTTATAACAGGACTGTGACCTTATCATTATGTTCTGTTTGAGAAGATATGGGAGGAGCTAGAATAGATTTTTTGTGTGGTTATAGGATAAATGTATTAGATTAATTGATAGAATTTATTCCGTTCTTTAAATAGACTAAATTAACTTTGCTTGCTATACATCAGCATATGCAGTGAGTCATATGCCCTACCACATCCCCACCTTATTGGCTGGCACTGTACTGTCAATAACTACTCTGTTTCAGCACATAATCTAGTTAGAAAGTTAAGGCCACCACACCCTGACTGATATAGATGTGTCTGGTGCTGTGGGTTGGATTCCTTGGATTCAGCTATGCATGTGTCTGTGATTTCCACATAGTGAGCAGAACCTTACTGGTAAATGTTCCAATTTCAGTTCCTGATCATATACAAAATTGATTTAATTGGTAATTTTGACTTTACTGGGTGTCCATCTCAAAATCCTGTCATCCATGGTCACGTAGACTGTCTTAACATTCATACTGCACTTGGTGATCCTCTGCAAATAAGCATTTAGGAAAACTGTGATAATTGTAGGGAAGATGAAAAGTGTCACTTCCTTATAGAGTTGACATGTGAACAGAAGAACTCAACAGGAATTTTTTCGGCTGATTAACAAAGGGAGGAGACATTAATGAATTGTGAAATCATGGAAATATGCAAGACAACGGCAACAATAGAATGCAAAAATAAATTGATCATTCATTAGTTTATCATCTCGAGATGGTTGGCTATCAACATAAGGGGGGCTGGAGGAGTGAAGGGGGCAAGAATGCACAAAGCTTTGAAGGAGGACTTTTGTTGTCTTGCTCAAAAGTGATTAACTACTTCGGTAACATGAAGAAAAGTTTCAATTTTGTAATAGTTGTTCCTATACATTGTTTGGCTTTAAAATGTGTCTCATTTTATTGAAGGTTACACTAAAGCTTTCAAGGTGATTTCCCCTCATCTACTCTATCTGCTCCAACTCATGGTGTAGAATCAGAATCAGATTTATTATCACTAACATATGACGTGAAATTTGTTGTTTTGACAATACTTGGTGTAGCAGTCTGTTGTAAGCATTTTCCATTGTCTTATAGCTCTGGAAGTAA
This sequence comes from Pristis pectinata, assembly GCF_009764475.1. Classification (NCBI taxonomy): domain Eukaryota; kingdom Metazoa; phylum Chordata; class Chondrichthyes; order Rhinopristiformes; family Pristidae; genus Pristis; species Pristis pectinata. The sequence goes on along the minus strand of NC_067408.1, from coordinate 25,255,043 downwards.
TTCTCCACTCAGGCTTGAGGTGAAGATTTTCTTTCTGTTTATCAGTGTTGGATCTGTTCTAAAGATCTGTAGAATCACTTTATTGATAAGAGTTTATGTATTTGTGAGAAGATATGCTCAGTCCTTCATAATATTCCACCAACATATGATAACAACAGGGGAATAATTGCCTTTCACAGAGTATGATAAACAATTCCTTCAAAATAATGCTTATCTTACCTTGATTCCTCATTTCTCAGCTTCTCACAGCTTCTGGAAACTGTTGTTTTTCATAACTGCATTTTGGGCAACATGTTCAATAGTGTATTTGAGAAATTTACACGGGCAATGAATTGCACTGGTGGAATTATCAATCTATTTTCCACCGGTGATAACAGACTTTCAATGTTGATGCCGTCTGATGCTTCCGTCATGTGCAATGATACACATTAAGCCATTTCCCATTTCAGACAATAGTGTCCAGAAAGTAAGTTGGGTGGTCAGAAGTTTGATGGGATTGGAGTTTGAATTGGTTTATTATTGTCCCATGTACTGAGATACAGTGAAAAACTTACTTTTGCAAGCCATTCATACAGATCATTTCAAAACATAAGCACATTGAGGTAGGACAAGGGAAAAGCAATAGCAGAAAGCAGAATATAGTGCTACAGTTACAGTGACAGAGAAAGTGCAGTGCAGGTAGACAATAAGGTGCAGGAGCCATGATGAGGTAGATTGTGAGATCAAATGTTCATCTTTAACGTACAAGAGGTCTATTCAAAGGTCTTATAACTGTTACGAGCCAGGTTGCTACTTGGTGAATGTTCCTTTAAGGCACCTGGACAGTAGTGTAGTAGAGTGTGTGTGGTGTTATCTGCAAGATAGCAAGACTATAATTGGAGTGTACTGGCTGGGGGTGGGGGTGGGGGGGAGGAGAGAGAGAGTGTGTGTGTGTGTGTGTGTGTGTGTGTGAGAGAGAGAGAGAGAGAGAGAGAGAGAGAGAGAGAGACTCTGTATTGTCTCTACATTTTCTCTCCAGTCAACTGTGGTTTTGCAAAAGCCATTGCTCACGACCTACCTTATAACTTGCTGAACTGAACTTTGAGAACTATTCCTAGACTTGGGGTTTGGGAATTTGCCACACACACACTTAGAGTTTAGATTTTTGGCGTTAATGTTTAATATCTAACGTTTTTACTTTTCGTATTATTACAAGTAGTTATTAATAAAATAGTTTCTAACACTTATACATGGCTTGCTGTGTTTCTGTTGTTGCTGGTACGTAATATAACAGAGGGATTAGATTAGAACAGCGACAAGAGAGCGGAGAGTGCCGGAAAATAACGAGCGAGTTTTTTTTTCTCTTTCTAGCGTTCGGGACAGCGGCGAGTGACTGCGCAGGCACGTGACGTCACTCGGAAGCGCGCGGGTGATTTAAAAAGCAGATGAGCATATCCAGCGGGCAGCGTCGGAGCGGGCAGCGGAGTGTGAGGGAGCAGAGTGGGTTAGGCTTTGGCTCAACGGGCTTCGGCGAGAGCGGGAAAGAGGCGAGATTATAGAGAGGGGGTAAGTTATTAGTTTAGTTTAGTTGTTGAGCTCAGTGATATTCAGCAGTATGCATCTGGGATTAGTGTTGTGTTTGGAGTGTCAGATGTGGGGCCCCTGGGAGACGACCAGACTCCCTGATAACTACATCTGCGCAAAGTGCACCGAGATGCGGCTCCTCAAGGAACGGACTGAGAGTCTGGAGCAGCAGCTGGATGACCTTCGGTTGGTTAGGGAGAGCGAGCAGGAGATAGACAGGAGTTATAAAGAATATGTAGACAGCACCTCAGTGGCGGTCCCCCTCAAAAACCGATATCTCATTTTAGATTCGGTTGGAGAGGATGACTTCATAGAGGAAGACCTCAGCAGCCAGGACCTTGGCACCGTGTCTGGTACTGTGGTCCAGCAGAGGAAGCGAAATGCAGTGGTTATTGGGGATTCGATAGTAAGGGGTACGGATAGCAGATTCTGCGATACCGACAATGAGTCTCGGATAGTGTGTTGCCTCCCTGGTGCCAGGGTACGGGATATCACGGACCGTGTCGAGAATATTCTGAGAGGGGAGGGTGAGCAGCCAGAAGTCTTGGTACATGTAGGTACCAATGATGTAGGTAGAAAAAGAGAAGAGGTCCTGAAGGAGGAATACAAGGCATTAGGGAGAAGGTTGAGAAGTAGGACCTCAAGGGTAGTAATCTCAGGACTACTACCCATGCCACGTGTCAATGACAGGAAGAATAGAAAGCTCTGGCAGTTGAATGCGTGGCTGAGTGACTGGTGCAAGGGGCAGGGCTTCAGATTCTTGGATACCTGGGACCTTTTTTGGGGGAGGCAAGACCTATTTGCTAAGGATGGGTTGCACCTAAACTCCAAAGGGTCCAATATCCCGGTGGGAATGTTTAATTTAGTTGTAGGGGAGGGTTTAAACTGATCTGGCAGGGGGATGGTAACCAGGATGCTAGGTTACAAGATGCTAAGGTGAGGGAGGAAGTGTATAGAAACGAATCCATTGAGGATGGCAAGAAGGACAGGCAGGTGATAAGTCAGGATAATTTACTGAATAATAGAAGTACAACAAATCAGGATGTTAGGATACAGAATGTTAGGATCGGGGATGAGGAGGTTAGGATACCGAATGTTAGGATAGGGGATGAGGTCTACAGGAACATGTCTAAGATAGTAGGTAGCGAAGATAGTAAGAAGGATGGACAGGTGGAAAGTCAGGATAATCTGCTGAACAATAGAAGTACAATAAAATCAATAGCAGATACCAGTCTAAACGTACTATATTTAAATGCACGTAGCATCAGGAATAAAGTAGATGACCTAGTGGCACAACTACAGGTTAATAAATATGACATCGTTGCAATCACTGAGTCGTGGCTTCATGATGGATGTGATTGGGAACTGAATGTCCAGGGGTACACAGTGTATAGGAAGGACAGGCAGGTAGGCAGAGGGGGAGGTGTGGCCATGATGGTTAGTAGTGATATAAAATCAATAGAAAGGAAGGACATTGGGTCAGAGGAAGTGGAATCCTTATGGGTGGAGCTAAGAAATAGCAAGGGTAAAAGGACAATAGTGGCAGTCATATATAGGCCCCCTAACAGCAGTCAGGAAGTGGACCATAAGTTGCAGATTGAGATAGAAAAAGCGTGCCAGAGTGACAATGTGAAGATAATTATGGGGGATTTTAACATGAAGGTGGACTGGGAAATCCAGCAAGGCTGTAGAACTCAGGAGAGTGAGTTTGTGGAATGTCTAAGGGATGTTTTTCTGGAGCAACTTATTGAGGAGCCCACCAGGGGATCGGCTGTTTTGGATTGGGTGCTGTGTAGTGAACCCGAGGTGATTAGGGAACTAAAGGTAGAGGAACCACTGGGAACAACTGATCACAATATGATTGAGTTTAGTTTCAAGTTTGAGAAGGAGAAGCTGATAACTGGTGTATCGATATTTCAGTGGAATAAGGGAAATTACAAAGGTATGAGAGAAGAGTTGGCCCAAATTGATTGGAGGAGTAAGTTAGCTGGAGGGACGGCGGAGGAGAAATGGAAGAAATTTCTACAGGAAATAAGGAAAATGCAGGATAGATATATTCCAAGAAAAAAGGTTTTGAATGGAAAAAAGGCACAGATGTGGATAACGAGGGAGGTGAAGGATAAAATAAAAGCAAAAGGGGCGGCATACAAAGTAGCAAAAATTAGTGGGAAAACAGAAGATTGGAAAGTTTTTAAAAATCTGCAGAGAGAAACTAAGAAGGTCATTAGGAAAGCAAAGATGAGTTATGAAAGGAAGCTGGCGGACAACATTCGGAAGGATTCTAAGAGCTTTTTTAAATACATAAGGAATAAAAGAGAGACATGGGTTGACATAGGACCAATTGATAATGGTGCAGGAGGTATTATAATGGACGATAGTGAGATGGCAAGGGAATTGAATGAATATTTTGCATCGGTCTTCACCGTGGAGGACATAAGCAATGTGCCAGTTAGTCAGGAGTCTCACAAATTGGAACTGAGTTCAGTTGAGATTACTAGGGAGAAGGTGCTAGGAAAACTAAAGGGGCTTAAGACTGATAAGTCTCCCGGACCGGATGAGGTGCATCCCCAGGTTCTGAAGGAGGTGGCTGTAGAGATAGCGGAGGCATTGGCGATTATTTTCCAGGAATCGATAGATTCTGGCATGGTTCCGGAGGACTGGAGGGTAGCGAATGTAATTCCGTTGTATAAGAAAGGTGGGAGGCAGCACAAAGGAAATTACAGACCTATTAGTCTGACGTCAGTGGTGGGAAAATTATTGGAATCTATCCTCAAGGAGGAGGTTACCGAATACCTAGAGGCGCAAGGCAAGATTGGACCTAGTCAACATGGTTTTGTGAAGGGGAGGTCCTGTCTGACCAACCTATTGGAGTTTTTTGAAGAAATCACAGGTAGGGTGGATAAGGGAGAGGCGGTAGACGTTGTGTATTTAGACTTTCAAAAGGCCTTCGATAAGGTGCCTCACAAGAGACTGATTAATAAGATGAGAGGTCATGGAATTATGGGTAGGATAGCAGAATGGGTCGAGCAGTGGCTGGTTGGCAGGAAGCAAAGGGTGGAAATAAAAGGATCTTGTTCTGGTTGGTTACCGGTTACTAGTGGTGTGCCGCAGGGGTCGGTGTTGGGGCCGCTCCTTTTTACCTTGTACATCAATGATTTGGATGATGGAATAAATGGTTGTGTGGCTAAGTTTGCGGATGATACCAAGATAAGTGGAGGAGTAGGGAGCATAGAGGAAATAGAAAGGATGCAGAGGGACCTAGACAGTTTAGGAGAATGGGCAAGGAAATGGCAGATGAGATTCAATGTTGAGAAATGTGCAGTTGTACACTTTGGAAGCAGAAATAAGCGGGTAGATTATTATCTAGAAGGAGAGAAGATTGAAAGTACGGTAGTACAAAGGGACTTGGGGGTACTCGTACAAGATACCTTAAAAGTTAACCACCAGGTTGGATCGGTGGTTAAGAAAGCGAATGCTATGTTGGCATTCATCTAGAGAGGTATAGTGTATAAAAGTAAGGAAGTGTTGATGAGGCTCTACGGGGCACTAGTGAGGCCTCATTTGGAATACTGTGTGCAGTTTTGGGCCCCACATCTTAGGAAGGATGTGCTGACGTTGAAGAGGGTTCAGAGGAGATTTACGAGAATGATTCTGGGAATGAAAGGGCTTACGTATGATGAGCGTTTGTCGGCTCTTGGAATGTACTCACTGGAGTACAGAAGGATGAGAGGGGACCTCGTAGCGACATTTAAAATGTTGACAGGAAAGGATAGAGTAGATGTGGCTAGGCTGTTTCCCTTGGTGGGTGAGTCCAGGACCAGAGGGCACAATCTTAGAATTAGAGGGTACAGTTTCAAGACAGAGATGAGGAGAAATTTCTTTACCCAGAGGGTGGTGAAATTGTGGAACTCCTTGCCACGTACAGCAGTGGAGGCCAGATCAGTGGGGGTGTTCAAGGAGGAGATAGACAGATATCTAAATAGTCAGGGTATCAAGGGATATGGGGATAAGGCTGGAAAATGGGATTAGAATAGTTTTTTTTCCCACCCCATTTCTTTTTCCCTTTTCCTTGGAGCAGACTCGATGGGCCAAATGGCCTGCTTCTGCTCCCTTGTCTTGTGATCTTGTGATCTTGAGAGAGCAGGGTTGTGGATTTAACATCATGATCTCATAGATAGGATCTGAGGGAGATTAAGAATATAAATTGCTGAGGGACAGAGATTCAGGGAGAAGGTAAGGGGGAGCAATTGAGTTTTCATTCGGTTATGATACAGATGCTCACTAGCAGAAAGCAAAAACTGTCCAGTTTAATGAATGGATTTTTTCCCAAATGCTTGAACCAAGTCTCTCTGTGCAGCAATCACTCATTTTATGACCAGGCACTAACCGCCAGTCTAGATTTTGTGCACAAGACTCTGAAATTTGAATATACAAGCCTTTGACTAAAACATTTTGTTAGTGATTAAGGAACAGGAATACTTTAAATTTCTCAAGTAGGTACAATCATGGATTAATTAAGCTACTCTAATAATTCATTCGCGGTGCTTTGTACAATTGTCAGTTTGTACACTTTGCCTATTTACGACAGCTTTTCCCTTTAAATTTTCTCCTTGTCCTTTCTTGTGCACTAAGAAGCAAAAACCATTAAAGTCCACAGGACTCCTCCTGCTGTTTGTCTCTTATGTACTGTATGAGTAATCCTAAAAGGGGTGACACTGCCACTGGAAAGCATTCCCTTGGGAACTGGTGATTCACAAATCTAGAATTTCCGAGCATGTCCTTTAAAAAATAAAATTGTTTTATTCACCCCTGACTTTCTTTTCCATTAAGAGCACTCTGTCTCTCTGCATTCATGTTATTTCTCTCTTTCATTTCTTTTTACTCATGGCTAATTTATCTACATTATCCTGACTTTTTCTTCCTTTCTCACAGGGGCAACCTCTTTACAATGATGAATTTTACTCACTCGCTTCTCTTACTATTTACCTTCCACATATTCCCCCAGCTCCACTTCCCAGCATAAGCCCTTACGTTAAATCTTTAGCAGAAGAAAGTCCATTTTTGATCATGCACTGTCTTTTAAAAATGGCCCCACTTTTGTAAATAACTAACTCCTTATCCTATTTAACTGACACCCTCTTACATTGCTCACCCATTTCTCTGTCAAATAAATCAAATTTTCACTCCAAATTATGTCTTGCACATCTATTGAAAATCTTTTACATAAATTAAAGCCATTAAAATAATTAACTGCAGATTTCTAAATTACTGTCACTTCATACTTTGCAGTTATCAAACCTACCATGGAGTTTCCACATGTCTGCCTGTGCAATGGTAAGATGTGATACAGGCAGTACATCAAGTTCAGCTCCTGCAGAGATCAGTGTAGCTGGCTCAGACTCAAGAGGGCATAGATTTTTACACTGTCTATTTCTACAATACTTAACAATGATTTTTGCATTCCAAAAATCAATAGCACCCTTTAAAATAGTGAAGGTGGTGGACTGACAGACAGAAATTCAGATTTCCATTTATATTGGAGTTGGAATTGGGTTATTATTGTCACTTGTAACGAGGTACAGTGAAAAATCTGTCTTGCATACCGTTCGTACAGATCAATTCATTACAACAGTGCATTGAGGTAGTACAAGGTAAAACAATACAGAATGCCGAATAAAGTGTAACAGCTACAGAGAAAGTGCAATGCAGGTAGAAAATAAGGTGCAAGGTCATAACGAGGTAGATTGTGAGGATCAAGAGTCCTTCTTATTGTACTAGGGAACCGTTCAATAGTCTTATAACAACGGGATAGAAGCTGTCCTTGAGCATACTGGTATGTGCTTGTAGGCTATTGTATCTTCTGCCTGATGGGAGAGGGGAGAAGAGAGAATGTAAGGGTGGATGGGGTCTTTGATTATGCTGGCTGCTTTACCAAGACAGCGAGAAGTATAGACAGAGTCCATGGAGGGGAGGCTGGTTTCCATGAAGTACTGAGCTGTGTCCACAACTCTCTGCAGTTTATTGCGGTCATGGGCAGAGCAGTTGCCATACCAAGCCATAATGCATCTGGATAGCATGCTTTCTCTGGTGCATTGATAAAAGTTGGTGAGGGTCAATGGGGACATGCCAAATTTCTTTAACCTCCTGAGGAAGTAGAGGTGCTGGTGACCTTCCTTGGCCATGGCGTCTACATGGTTGGACCAGGACAGGCTATTGGTGATGTTCACTCCTAGGAACTTGAGGCTCTCAACCCTCTTGACCTCAGCACCGTTGATGTAGACAGGAGCATGTACACTGCCCCCCTTCCTGAAGTCAATGACCAGCTCTTTGGTTTTACTGACATTGAGGGAAAGGTTGTCGTTATGACACCATGTCACTAAGCTCTCTATCTCCTTCCTGTACTCCGACATCATTATTTGAGATACGGCCCACTATGGTGGTATCATCTTCAAACTTGTAGATGGAGTTAGAGCAGAATCTGGCCACACAGTCATGAGTATATAGGGAGTAAAGTAGGGGGCTGAGGACGCAGCATTATGGGGCACCAGTGTTGAGAATAATCATGCTGGTGGTGTTGCTGCCTATCCTCACTGATTGCAGTCTGTTGGTCAGGAAGTCAAGGATCCAGTTGCAAAGGAAGGCGTTGAGCACCAGGTCTCAGAGTTTGGTGATGAGTTTACTTGGAATTATCTTGGAACTACCAAATATCTTCATACTTGAATTGTGTTAAATGCATATGAATGCATTGAATTAACATAATAAAGTTAAGAAATTACTGAGTAAAACAAATGCAAAGGGATAGAACTGAATGAAGTGTAATATGAAAAGCATTACCGTGAAAAGATTAGATGATAACGAGATGAGTCCTCACAGATATGGGACATATTGTTGTCTTATTTAAATTAAAAGAATTGTGAGAGTCTTTTGAAAAACACTTGATCACCTCTCTTGCTGTTCCTGGAGATTTTTTTGCAATGGCTTCTTTTCACATCCCCATTCATTTGCTATCATTGACCCCCTTGAGGTAGACCCAGTTGTCTGTACCATTCTTTCTCCTCACCAACTGTTCCAGTTTGTTCATTGTTTCTGTGTTTCCAAACTGTCTTTCTGAAGTCCAGTTTTGGATAAGCTACAGCCCATCGTCTTTAGCCTCTGCCATGTGCACCCTTCCCTGGTCATGGGTTCCAGTCATTTCCTTTGCAAACGTTCTTGGTTGAATGGAGCTACTTGCAAACTCAGCATCCTACCTGATCCAGAACTGAGCTTTCAAATCCAATATCATCCTCACCACAAGGGCTGCTTACTTCCTGTCTTGTAATATTGCCCAAGCCTGCCCCTGCCTCTGCCCTTGCAATGACAGCAGATATAGAAATTGACTGGTTCACAGAAAACCACCATCAACAGTGTTACTGAGTTGAAAAACGATCATTAATATTGAAGTCCTCAATTTCTTGCATGTCATTGCTAGTGTTCTATGGCATTACACATATTATGAAAGCGGATCACCTAGAAATTGGGTTTCTTCCTCTTTTGGTGTGATAAACATGTGCTGCATATGGTGCTAATGCCCACCTGGATGGAAAACTATTTTAAACAATGCTGTGGGATTTTCACACAGAATTGCAGCCTGAAGCAGGACCTGCACAGTTACCATCAGGAGCAGTGCACAGAGCTCTCACCTGTTGTGACATTGCTGCTCTGATCCCTGGGATGTAAGTCAGTGCCTATTAAAAAGAAACTTCTCCCAGTAAGAGCTGCCATTGGGGAACGGGAAATGCTGGGAAGAGGAGACGTTCTACTAGGAGGCAATCTACTGTGCGTCCAGGCATCCCAATAGATGTTCGTCTGGCCTGATAGAATCCTGAACCACAAGTAGCCACTAACCACTCTAGGGTGAGGACTGATCAAGGGGCCAGCGATGGCAGTATACAGCCCAGAAATGCCTTAACTAAAAGGTTGTGACCATTGAAGGGAGGATCATTGAATCATCTTCCACACTGTTGATCACTGAAGACTGAGGCTGGCAGATGCTGTGTGTAAGACACAGTTCAGTTTCATGAATTGTTTTCTGACTCTTGCGCAATGTGGTCCTGGTTTTTTTTGTGAGTGAACTGTGATGGTCATAGGTTGCCCAAAAGATCCACTTTTGCTGGAGGAAAACTGTGTGCTCTTTGACCTGTGACATTCTGAGGTGATGCTGAGAAAGTCAGCTGCTCTAAGGTGAATTGTGCATCCCAGCACTCAGACCAATTTCCTGACAAGAGTGATTTCACCTGGAAGTAATTGGAGGGACCATCTACTCCTGGTAAGGCCTCCTACATATTTATTTCAAGTTTCATTTTTTTAAAAAATGAGCAAATACATCCAGTTTCTAGGCTTTGAGGGATATGTCCTTTTAAGGTTACAACATCTAATTGGTGTTAAACCAAACAGTGTTCAAATAGTTATCTCAGAACAGATGAATAGTACAAAAAGGGCAGCATGGCAGTGTAGCGGTTAGCATAACGCTATTATGATATGTATTGTAGATACATCTGCTTGGACTATGATAATTATAACCTTCTTCCTACGTACAAGCATAATTTCATCTGCTAGTTAATTAGATAGAATGTACAACACAGAAATAGATCAATCCTAACTCAGGTAGTTAATGCTAGTAGCGGTTAGCGTAACGCTATTACAGCGCCAGCGACCCAGGTTCAATTCCGGCTACTGTCTGTAAGGAGTTTGTACATTCTCCCTATGTCTGCATGGGTTTCCTCCGGGTGCTCCGGTTTCCTCCCACATTCCAAAGACGTACAGGTTAGAAGCGTGGCAACACTTGTGGGCTGCCCCCAGAACACTCTATGCAAAAGATGCATTTCACTGTGTGTTTCAATGTACATGTGACTAATAAAGATGTCTCATCTTAAGTACCACACAAATCTTCCCAGTTTGCCACTCGAAAAGCAAAGACTTGGTATTTCATTCACAGCAGCTGGTTTGTACACAAATCTTACATCAGTGGTGTTCTGACGGAAAGTAACATTGACAATCCATAACTTTAGCTTAACAGTTCAACCAAGTGACACCCAGGAATGATAGCTGGGCATCCTAACAATTTGAAATAATGCAAGTAAGTGTGACAAAGAGGGCGTACACACATAATGCCAAAATTATGATATGTATTGTAGATATATCTGCTCGGACTATGATAATTATAACTTTCTTCCTATGTACAAGCATAATTTCATCTGCTAGTTAATTAGATAGAATGTACAACACAGAAATAGATCAATCCTAACTCAGGTAGTTAATGCTAGTAGTGGTTAGCATAATGCTATTACTGCGCCAGCGACCTGGGTTCAATTCCGGCCGCTGTCTGTAAGGAGTTTGTACGTTCTCCCCGTGTCTGTGTGGGTTTCCTCCGGGTGCTCTGGTTTCCTCTCACATTCCAAAGACGTACGCGTTAGGAAGTTGTGGGCATGATATGTTGGCGCCGGAAGCGCGGCGACACTTGTGGGCTGCCCCCAGAACACTCTACGCAAAAAGATGTATTTCACTGTGTGTTTCAATGTACATGTGACTAATAAAGATGTCTATCTATCTACCTATCTATCTATCTATGCTCCACTTGAGTTTCCTCCTGTGTTCCCATTTTACTTTAGTTAAACCAATCAGTTTTTAAAAATTTCTTTCTTCCTCATATACCTATACAGCTTCTCATTAACTGTATTTATGTTGTTTTCCTCAATTATAGAATGCAGTCACTATGTCACTTTTTAAGTAATCTCTGGCTAAAGAGAACTTTGTATTTGTGTTGCACCTTGAAGCTAAAAGTGGAGTGTCATCAAACAACATTTGGCTCTGAGCCACACATTGGGGCAGGCAATCAAAAGCTCAAAGGTCTAAAAGCATAAAGAGAGGTAAAAAGATGGAATGGGTTAGGGAAGTTCTTTCAGAGCTTAGGGCTTTGCCATCTGAAGACACTGCCACCAACAGCAAACAAGCAAAACTTGGGATTATTCAGGACGCTGGGACTGCAGAAGTGCAGATATCTTGGAGGACATCCTTGAGATGAAGATGGTGAACCAAGAAGGGATTTGAAAACAATGATAAGAATTTTAAAGCCAAGTAGCTGCTTAATCAGGATTCAATGTAGATCAGTGAGCTCAGAGGTGATGGGTGAATGGGACGATGTCAAAAGTGTTCCAACAATTAGTAACACAGATTTCTCTGAAAACAATGTTCTATTCACTGGACATTAAGGATGATAACATCAAAACATAACTGTTTTCTGGCATTATACACTTCCTGTATGTTTATATGGTGATGCCTTGGAGAACATCAGAACAATTCCAGAGAACAGTAAATTGGGGTTCAAGGTAAAGTGCATTTACTGTCCCAAACATTGTTAGTGAGGTGAACGTAGAAATAGTGAGTCCATTGCTTCTCAAGGAAATTGGGTTAGGGAGAAAAGAAGTATATCTTGACAATGATAGCATGGACATAAAGGTAATTGAATATTGTATCATTTGAATTATTCACACACAAAACCTTTAAATAGGTTATGTTTCCAGAAGAAATCTGCATGACCAATCTATTAGCTTTATGTCTCAGCTAGTTTCTCACCTGTGAGAAATATAATATTGGATTTCTTCACATGTACCATCTTCAATAAAATGGCTTAAGGAGAGATTTAACACCATGCTCAAATGATTGATGAGGGAATACTCAGAGCACAATTCCAAACACTGTGATAAACAATTGCTTCTTTTTGCAATACAGTAATACCCAACAGGGGGTTCAGCTTTTTAGAAAGCAAATGCATGGGTTCAGAGGATAAAGCAGTTTTACATATAATTAAATGTTCTTCAGCATTAAGGAGAAGAACTCTGTTGTAGTCAAAAGAACATTGTTTAAATTTTGAAATAGTTCAAGATAAAAAGTCACTAGCTGTTGGAATGATGAAAAAGGAAATATTTAATAACTGCATAGTAAGTACTACTAACATAGTAAGTTAAATCAGTATAATCACTCCCCAATGGTTCAGTGAATAACTTATCAATTGTTATGATACAAAGACATGCCGTAAAGAATGTCCCAAGTATGGTTCATGATTTATGTTATTAATTGAAGAGAGTGGTAGGAGGCTGGGACAGTTGGCCTCACTGTCCATGCAAAAGGGAAGCTAAGACTCCTGTTTACTACCCTACAATGTGTTTTGTGATACCTTTATGATCTTCACTGTCTGCATAGGGAATCATCTTACAGCTGCAGTTCTTTAATTAGCATTCACTTCCGCATTTTAAAAAATGACAGCACTCCCAACTACATACACTTGTCATTCCACAAAAAAACTTAAGCTGGCAACTGAATTTGGTGGAGAAGATAACTTTTCATAGCTCAGATCATAATATGGTCATTAACACTTCCATAGATGAAACTAATAGCAGCAGCATCATGGGACCTCAAGAGCAATGTTTACATTTACTCCCAAAGCTAAATTTTGAATGGTTTGCCAGCTGGATTTTGTTTTTAATTGTATGTGTCAAATATGTTACAGAAGGAATCATGTGTGTAGTTAAGCCTACAAAGTTTGAATCAGCCTATCATGGACAATATCATTCTGGAATGTCAGGAGAAATGGGAGAAGCATTGGACAGCAAGGCAAAACTTGAAATCTGCTGTTTAATGGAAAACAATGGGCAACTGATCTACTGTTTGGAAATATTTTAAGACCACAAGACCAAACATGGTTGGCAGGTGGAACAGCTTCAAGGACCTGAGTTCAATCCTGACTTTGGCTGCTGTCTGTGTGGAATTTGCACATTATACCTGCGACCATGTGGGTTTCTGCTGGCTGCTCTGGTGTCCCCCCACATCCTGAAGATGTGCCGGTGGGTTAACTGACTACTGCAGGTCGTCTCTAAGTGTAGGTAAGCAGCAACAAGAATCAAAGGCGAGTTGATGGGCATGTGAGGTGGAACGAGTGGTGGGGTGGAGAAAGGAGTGGGGAATAGGATGAATGGGATTGCTCTGCCAGGGACTGGCGTTGATTCAATAGGCTGACAAGCCTTCTGTGTTGTAGTAAGCAAGTAAGACATAGGAGGAGTAAACTACACAGTCCTTCTCACACTTTGAGGAGCTCTAGGATTTTAATGAATGGATAAAGATAGTACACAAGCATGTATTTGTATGTTTCTGGTCAGTTCCTTATTGATCTGTTGGAAGTTTGCTTTGTGTGGGTTTGGAATTCAGTCACGGGAAAATTGCAGACATAGGGAACACTATTGGCTTTATAGAGAAAATAAAAAGGAAGCCAATCAAAATATAGACGGATGCTGTCTGAGCTCAGCTGTGGTGATCTGGCATCCTTCAATCACAGTTAATGGGAAGTCCCTGACAGCTTAACAGTGATTACAACTGAACACTGGAAATGTGCTTTTCAAAACTTGCTCTTAATTCCAACTAATCAATAATGCACTTTTACACCATTGATCCCAAACTATACAAGCAATAGTGAGTGACTTGCTTGCTTTATAAAAGGAGACACATATAATCCAAGATATTAAGCAAATTTTATCACATGGGGATGGCAGTAATTTGATGCACTCAAAAAACGCTCCATTGCAAGACCCAATGCAGCTTAAGGTTCTGTCCACTTTTGAGGCTGAGCCAACCTAAAAGAATGATGGAGGGAGGGGGGCAGTGCCACCAGTCCCACCAGTACCTGTTGTAGTTTTTGGACCCAGACCAGTCTGGTTTCACAAAAATAAAACTTCTAAAAATTTCTTTTGGTTAGCTCCATTGCAGTGATAAGGACACAAAAGCAGGGAAATTGTGGGCCGAAGGGCCTGTACTGTGCTGTAATATTCTATGTTCTATATGTTCTATGAAATTTGTGGGATTTGTACCTGAATTTAGCGTTGGGATCCTAAAAGCAGCTTAGGACCTGATTATTGTGGAGAACCAGCCTTGCACCTGTTTTTGTACATCCCTAATTGCAAGCCCAATTAAATATGACATGAACTGGGCCTTTAGCATCAGTAATATTCCCGAAGTGTATTAGGCGCACACCCTGCCCCTCCAATTTTCCTGCTCCTTCAATCACACAAAGAAACACTGGGGCTTCCCTTCCTTGAACTAATCCGTTCCCCTCCTACAGTTTAACACACAATTGTGGATTATTCCCTCCACTCCCAGGCTTCAACCATCAGCTGCCTGAAAACCCCCTCGCCTGCCAATGTCCAAATCATTCCTGTCAGGAGATGATGTGAGTCAACATTGCAACACATCATTAAGACTTGGGAGTTAAAATAGTCTCAGCTTCAGGACCACAGAGCCTGTCATACTTACAGGTGTCACTCTTACACCCACAATTAAAACTGGGACTTCTGTTAACTGAATTTCAAGAGCTGGTATTAGTCTTCCAACAGCAGCAATAATAATCACCTTTACTAAAGTAAAAGTATCCAAAGTAACTTCACAGGACTGTCATCATCAATATTAGACAGCAAGCTACCAAGGTAAATGCAAAGAACTGATATATGGAATCAGTTGAAGGAGTTAAGAGAGGGGGAATTTGAGGCCTATTGTGCCAATGGCATGGAGATTAATAGTAGAATGAGGAAGGTCAGGGGATATGCTGGAGGCAGACTGGGGAACCTTAAATCATGAAGGGATGCAAATGGTGGGAATCATAGAGATAGGGACTGGCATTGAAATAGGCAAACCTGAAGATGACAACTGGATCATTGAGGGCTTCAGAAGCTGATGGGTGGCAGTGAGGTGGAGATGGGCCATTTATCATCCTGCGCCATACACACGATGCTCTTTGGGAGGTTAAACCAGGGCAAGACATGCATATGAATAGCATGGCCCCAGGGAGTGTTGTTGAACAGAGGGACTTATAGGTACAAGTATATAGTTCCCTAAATGTAGTGACATAGGTAGACAGGGTGCTGAAGAAGGCATACGGCATGCTTGCCTTCATTGGCTGTGACATTGAGTACAAGAGTTGGGATGTCATGTTACATTGTACAAAATGTTGGTTGCACTTGGAGTATTGTATGTAGTTCTGGTCGCCATGCTATTGGAAGGATGTGACTAAGCTAGAGAGGGTGCAGTAAGAATTCATGAGGATATTGTCTGGACTGGAGGGCTTGAGTTATAAGGATAGGCTCGAACTGTTTTCTCTGGAGTGAAGGAGGCTGAGGAGTGACCTTATAGAGGTTTATAAAAATCACGAGGGGCATAGATAGGGTGGATGGTCACGGCCTTTTTCCCAGGGTAGGGGAGTTTAAAGCCAGAGGTCGTAGGTTTATGGTGAGAAGGGAAAGATTTAAAGGGGACATGAGAACTGCTGGATACATGGAATGATCTGAGGAAGTGGTAGAGGCAGGTACAATTAAAACATTTAAACATCATTTGTACAGGTTCATGGATGGGAAAAGTTTAGAGGTCTATGGGTCAAACAGATGGTTGGTGTTTTGCTCCACATACGGTGCTTGACCTGCTGAGTTCTTCAGGCAGTTGGTTTTTTTGCTCCAGGTTCCTGCATCTGCAGCATCTTGTGAATCCAAGTTTTTACCCATGCCTCTGCAATCGTCCTGTGATACATTAGCAAATAAATTTAGCAAGTAAATTTAGCCAGTTTGATTTCCTTGCTTTGAAGTTGGTGGATCCTTTACAACCTATGAACTTCTGGATCTTGGTTGTAGAAGATGAGTGAATAATTGGGTGAAGTCTAGAACCAGAGAAACAGCGTTATTCCAGAATATTTTATATGGCTTGTGCAACCTTTCAGTAAATAAGAGTAAACTGTACTTGAAGAAGGGAAAGGAAGCCAAGGATGATAATGGAAAGGAGAGAGGAAACTGCTCTACATTCAATATGGCAAGGAGGTGAAAGGAGGACACTGTGCAGATTCACAGTGAAGGGAAGAGAAGGGCGAAGGAAAGAATCCAGGACTGAAGGAGGGATTGAGTAGGAAGGGAAGAGGAGGTGACTAGGCAGAAGTGCAGTATATAAAGGGAGGTGCAAGGGGAATCCAGAGTATAATTAATTCAACAGTGAGGTATTGCAGTACCACTAATATCCAATCCCAGCCTCCAGAAAGTCCTGACAAGCTTTGACAAGGGGCAATCCTGGGGGCAGAGACTCACCTCCTGTTAAAGCCATCAAGTCTCTGTAACAGTTTCCAAAATGACTCTGATATTAAGATTGCTTTAAAAGTTAAAAGATTAAAATTGTTTTAATTT
Source organism: Pristis pectinata (assembly GCF_009764475.1). Classification (NCBI taxonomy): domain Eukaryota; kingdom Metazoa; phylum Chordata; class Chondrichthyes; order Rhinopristiformes; family Pristidae; genus Pristis; species Pristis pectinata. The sequence goes on along the minus strand of NC_067408.1, from coordinate 25,238,238 downwards.
TTTTTAAATAAAGCACATTAAAACATTATGATACAACTAGAAACATCAATAAAAAATATCAAAAGTAAATAATTTGTCCCTCCTAATCTCTAGAGTGGGGCCCCCATTCAACACTGGGTGTGGCAGGTGTATTACTGGAGGTCTATTTCACAGCAAAACAGGACTCTGCCATTGGACTCTGTCTTGAGTTATGTGGACTCACTATAAGTCTATGCCTTACATGAGAATGGCTGAATGCTTACTGTTCCCATTGGAACCACAGGTCCTGTTCCTTGACCTGGTCTTCACAAATGCTTTAAGTCATCATTTAGTCTTTGAATTGTTGTGAGTTACAATGACGATTGGTTAACTGAACATGTATTAACTTGCCAAGAAAGTGAGTTACTATTAAAATATTCATTCACTACATGCACTAAGCGGCTGGTAACAGGATTGCTTCACCCCATTCTTTCCTACGGAGCAGTGAAAAATTTCTGGTGCAATTGTTTTGTGTGTGCATGCTTATTAGATGTGTATAATTCATTTGTATTCAGAGACACATAACTATCAAAATTATAGCAGAGTATTTGAGGTATATAATAGATTGTTCAATACTGGTCTCACTGACAATGTCACACATGCACAATCTAAGCAGACATCACTTGAGAATCATTGAGTTCTCTTTACCTCAAGGACACTGAGGACATGTAGAACAGTGAAGAGGGATTGAACAGCGCAACAGCACGACACGTTATAGTTATCCAATGGTCTATCAGTGGATTCTGATGATTAATAATTTTAAGCTAGAAGTTTTAGAGACCACAGTACATAAATCTTTAAAAAAATCCAAGGGTATCAAGTAGGAAATTGCCCATAGTTTTCACGACTTAAGACTTTATACAGTGTTCCAAACACTGAACAAATTAAATAATAAGATGTCTGAATCAGGAGTTATTAATGAACAACATCTACTGGCCTTGGGAAAGCATTAGCATCACCACATAATAGATATATAAGAATGAGAGTATAATTTAGTGAACGGCTGTTTGAAAGACCAAATGGCATATAATATGCAGCAATTAAAACAGTGAAATTGCCAGTGTCTGCTTTCATGATTGTGAAACTTTCAAGTTCTAGGGTCTGTACCAATGTAGTTAGACATCAAAATTCAGGAGTTGCTGGCAGTGATTCCCTGCTTCTCCACTGGTATTCTCTAACAAGTGTACAAGATGGTGGAAATTTGATGCGGAGTGGCTCATCTCTCAACCTCCCAAAGCCTTTCCACTATTTACAAGACATAAGTTGGGAATTTTTTGATTACTCTCAGTTTGATAGGCGAGTCCAATTCCAAAGATTCAAGACGACTGAAATAATCCCAGATAGAACAGCCCACTACTTAGCACCCTGTCCAAGCCTTAAATCTTCACTCCCTCCACATTGGTACAGAGTGGCCTTCTTTCTCAAGACCTACTGAACCTGCTATCTCCACCATCTAGATGGGCAGGAGGTGCATGGGAACATTATTGATTGAAATCTCCCCTCCAAGTCATAAGGAATCTTGTCTTGGAAATATATTGTTCTTTCACTGGTGTGGGCCTGAATCTTGGAATTCCTTACCTAACAAAATCTTTCAACACAAGCAGCATAACAGTTCTGGGAGATGGTTCATTACATCTTCTTGAGAGCAATTAGAGGTGGGTATTACGTGCTGGGCTTGCCAGAGATGTCCATGTTCTTAGAATGAATAAGAAGTGTTTCCAGTCTTGCACACAATCCTTGGCCAAAGCTACAATCAGGAGTCTATCCTATCTGGAAAACTCTCTCCTAATTCTGCTCTGAAGTTGGGTGTATATGAGCAAACAAGGCTTTCCCTCCTTCTCTCTGAAAAATTGGGTCACCTTCATTTGCCATCTTTCTTTTAACTACACTACTTCGCAATGTATTCATATTCAGATCAGCCACAAATTGTATTGAACGGTTGGAGGAGGCTTGAGGGTTCAATGGCCTAGTTATGCCTCGATTTTCTATGTTTCAAGTGGAAGGTGCAGGTGCACATGCCATGAACTATTGCATCACAGAGCTTTGATCAACTAACCATTACATCATTTATGGAAGCTGTCTCCCTAAATCTTGGTATGGGGACAACACATACTGTGAATCATGACGGTTAGATTTGTTTTAATCATTGATCCTTGCTGGAGAGTGAATTCATGAGTGCTCCTTGGAGCCAGGGTTGAATTTGCAAAGACCACGACTCAATGCCTCATCTCACAACCAAAGAACTTCTTGTAACGTTGGACTCTGGAATAATTCAGTGGCTCTGAGAGAAAAACTAAGGAATTGATGGAAAAAAAGACGAATGATTACCATTTACTTGTAAAACACTGCTTTATTGATTGTATGCTGCCAATGAACTGACAAATGCCAATTTATCAAACTCGGTAATCAGCTATTTCTTTCTCTTTGTGAACAGGGTCCCTCTCCTTACAGTCTCCTTTTCTCCCTTTGTACAAGTCTGCCTCTCCATAGAGGGTCTCACTCTTGTAGCACTCTTAAGTGCAACTTTGCTCCAATTGAGATCCAAAAAGGAACAATTGGAGAACTTAGTGATTCCAAGTTGACACCAACAGCAAGGCAATTACACAAAGTACACAACTTCTGGTACATCATATTGCTTTAAAGGTTGCTGACATGGAAAATGTACAAAAGATTAATAGGTCTGCAGTTTATACGATTTCTTTTGCACTAATGGAAAATACATTTCTTCTCTACAAAGGATTTATAAGTACTCTAATACAAGAAAATAAATATTGCAAAAAAAAAGCCAAAAATAATTTAAAATAGCATTTCTTCTTTATATATATCATCTCCATTATTCTCTTTATTATTAACAAATGGCACATCACTTTTCCTTGAAACAAAAGACACACAAGGCCTCCCACTTGCCATAAATGTGTGCCCTTCAGGAGCTCGCACGGAGTTTTAATATTTTGACATACAGCGCAGACAGCAACTTAACTCGGACAACAGACAAGATTCCTTTTGTTTTCTTTTGCAATTTCTGTAATGAGTACATATGATGGAAGAAACTACTCAGCAGGCAGTATGGTCTAGAATTGGAATACAGTATCAGCAAACAGCATATGTGGATATATTGTAACTACTCAAGCACATTGAAACAAGCATTGGTAGAAGGCAGTGTTCAGTAAGGTTTGGAGATCCTATGGTACATACTGTTGCTACAGTCTAACAAAACCTGAATATGATTTTTTTTAATGTCTACATCTCTGTTTACATTACCAAATCTATATGTCCTTTACATGAATACGGCAAGCACAAGTAATCTACAGAGACTAAATCTGACTCCATTCAAGAAACTGATTCAGATTTTTTTTCTGAAACTCATGTAATAATATCAGTTTCTTCAGTATGTTCGTAGTGAGTTGACCATTCAATAGGCTCCAAATCAATGATCTTGTGAACTAGTCTTTGCATTCTGTAACTGGGAAATGATATCAATCACAATGGAGACATGAGCTAATCTTTCTTTATTAAACTTTCTTGTATCCTTTCCTTTTTATATTTATCAAATTGGTCTCAGAACTTCATAGCTGTAAGTCATTTCTCAATAAAAAGGCAGTGATACAATAACAATCAGTAATTTTGAGTTGTGAACACCACCTGACATCAATGGTGCAGCAGCAGATAATGTCTGCATTGAGAAATGCCAGCTCAAAAATAAATTTCACAAATAAATTGATCCAAAAGGTTAACAGTATAAATCACTGAAAAGTAACAGATGGGGTGCAACTTCAAGGCTAAAATCTACCCAGAGTCAGGTGACAGTTGTACGTTGCTCAAGCTTGTTATTAAACTCCTGAGCCTGTGATAATCTCCTGGATCTCAGTTATTACACATACAAACCAACAGGAATCCCTAAATTAGATTCCAGTCTGTAACACACACCTGGACGTCTGTCACTGTATATACACACACACACACACACACACACACACACACACACACACACACACACACACACACACACACACACACACACACACACACACACACACACACACACACACACACACACACACAACCTGAACCTCCCAGAATTCTTTTTTTTACATAAACCAATGAAGTCCTGCAGTTAAAACTGATTTCCTAACTTATTCCAGCATGTTCATCATGTTTGTTGCACACTGTGGGGATTCTTATTGCAGACTCATCTTATTACATAAAATTCCCTCTCAATGCCTCCAACAAAAAGTGCAAGCACCTCAGCTGTATGTGGTAAAAACTAACATAGGATAGACAAGCCATTGTAGGGAAACATGCAAGAAATCTAACAGTCACATCAGGATGAGGTCACCAGGCTACAGGAAATCATGTTTACAAGTGTTTGAACAAAACAATACCATTCAGAAACAAATCTCTATTTCAAAGCAATTCAGAATTAACAGATATTTCTGACTTCGACAGTATAACCTTCAGGACATGGTGGGCCGAAGGGCCTGTATTGTGCTGTATTGTTCTATGGTTTTAAAAAAACTTGGTGATCTTTACTAATTGACACAATTCTAAAAAAAATACAATTTTGACAATTTAGCTGTTGCCAGGATAAATTAGATGCCAAGTAAAGATCTCTCCCAGCCTTGAACCCAATGCTAAACAAGAGCCTGGCACAGCACAAGTGCAGATTTTCCATTTCTTATGTCAGCAATGAATAGGACTACCTAGAAAAATACTAATTTTGTGTCCAATTAGGGTTAGTTTTCCTTTGTGCATCTCCAGATTAGACTCCTTTAGGAAATTACATTTGAGCCCTCACAGGCAACAAAGGGCCCTCAATCCAAACTCAATTCAAATATAAGCACCAGGTCACAGGAATCTGTGTCTTAAAACACTTGCCTTCCCCTATTTTGTCCTCATTTCCTACCACCAATCGTAACCCTGCCATGTGCTGGTATAGTTTCCTGTCCTGGTGAAAGAGCCATATGGAGGATAAGCCTGCTCCCACACTTTCCCCCTTACCATAGTTTATACTGTTTAAGCTGGATAAAAACTTACCTTCTTAGATGTTAAAATTTGGCTTTTTTATTATTTACTAAGTCATTTTTTTTTAGCATATATTTATTTGCATCTTTTCAGTTAATGCTCCCTATACATATATGACAACTTTGATTTGTTTTGCATTGTGATCAAATAATTATCCTGGAATTACATCGACACTTGTGATGTTCCACATTATTTATGAGAACATTTCCGAGCCCATGAAACGTATGTAAATGTATTTGTAATAAAATATGGTTTTGTAATCTATAATAGCCTCAGTCAGAAATTGGTTTGATAAATCATGCATAGAATTTGGAAGTTAGCATCTTGAAAGGATTTTTACACCAGATAAAATTTTAAAATTTGTTTTTTTCCTAAACTACCTATTATTTTTCCTCCTCTGGTACCATAAACTGGATTTCTGTTTTTTCAGAACTTGGGGATAGGAATTCTAAAAGAGAGCCTCGATACAAAGCAAGAAGAGACTACCCTTATTCATTCACTGACCAAAGAAATTTTTCCTTATTTGATTGTTTTCAGTAACTGCATATACCTTTAATTTTACTTCCTAAACAGATTTGGATATGTGACTACTCTAAAAATACTTACAGCAGTTTCATTGCCTTGCCTCTTCATTCTTCTAAAGTGAAAATCTTATAAATCCTTTGGCCTGGAATGATTTTTTTTCTAGACTAGTTAAAAAAACGAATAGATCAACCTCAATACACAGATCATTTAAACCATACCTGAAGTATCAACTTGATTAGAATTTGAACTTGGTCTTATCAATAAATACATTTTTATTTTAGGTATAAATTATTAATTAGTTGAGAAAACAGAACTTAATAAATGGGAATTAAATGCAACCAAAGTTCACTGAGAAGTCAGAAATATAAACTAAAATATGGCAATAAACATAATTTAATGCATCCAAATTTAAGCTATCTTATTATTGTTGCAGGGTTTTGTGGGTGAGAAGTTCCAGGGTAAAACTTATTGTGATAATCGTGACTCTGTAAAGCAATGTTGTTGACAATTAAACACCGGCAAACTTGTGCTTCACAGGAGTTTAGATCGAATCTGATTTTTCCAGAATACAGGCACCATGCTTTCTTTCCATTTTGGTTTGGAGTGTGCATCGACATGGTCTCCACAGTCAGTTTCAGATGATAGGGGCTGGAAGGACCAATCACTGCATGGGATATAGAGATTCGGAGCAAGGGATGAGCAACATTGATTAATGGCAAAGAATATCAGTAATCACAGTATGGACTTCTCTCCAGCATCAATATGCATTTGAAAGGTTAACTGGGAGGAAGTTGTGTTTAATCTTGTGAGGCTAGACTGATAGAAAATACAGGGGCTTGTATGCTCATAGTGAGAGGAGTTTTGCTTCATGTAATGCCTGGGTTTTCAAACTGGGGTGGGTGAGGCTTGGGGAAATGGAGCCCCTAATGACACATGGCAATCTCAGAAAAAAGGTGCAATTATAAAAGTGAACAGTTATCATTGAAGGTTTATAATTAGAGTGGAGAGTGGGAAAAACAATCTTTCTCATGTCCAACACAACAAAAAAGTTTGGACAGGAGAACAACAATCGGCATGTATCACTAAAGCTCAGTAGTGATGCTATTTCCTTCCAACTGTTTATTGAGGATTTCAATTCTAACTATTATGGACTAATATGGGGAAATCAATGCTCCCAACTGCATTTCCCCTGAACCAATTCCTTCTATTTGCAAAAATGTGCAGCTTTGGATTTTGTTCATTCAGTTTACTCATGCTTTTCAGATTGCCTCAGCTGCTAACATAAAAATGTAACATATCAGAATCAAGATTTCAGACCTTCCCACATGTAACTGTTAATTTTACATCAACTGAGTTCCCACTCAGTGCCTTAAGTTGTTCAATGCATTCTGGGACTGCAATCGCTCAGGAAACAATCAGTGGCAACCTGCAGAATCAGATTCACTGGTACACAATTCTAATATCTGAATTCCTGTGATACAGCAGACCCTCTGGCCAACTCTCTGCCTTCTTATACCACAATAATTATTTAAAATAACACACCAGAGACATAGTGGAAAAATAGTCAGACTTCTTTCCAAAACAGTGAAAGCCTTTTTGAAAGGCAGTGACAGCTTTATTCATACCTCATTCCCTAATTTTCTCCCAGTCCTTCACTGAAGACAGTGACTTGTATTGGCAAACTCTAGCCAGACTGAAAACCATGCCCAAGTGGTGAGGCTGCATACCACCTGATTCCTTCAAAAGCTCATGAAATACTCACATTGAAAGACATTGCTATCAACAGTTATATTATATGATCAGACACTGATATTGGTTTAAATGTACTCATGCAACATTCCCAGGCCAGCTGCTGGAGGATTCAACATACTCTGTCTCCTAATGCGACTTTCATTTATTTGGTGTTCTTTGCACACATTAATCCAATATTCACGATGTTACAGAGCATCAGTATAGCTCAGAAAAAGGTGAAACTTCAAATGAACAATGAAAATGATCATACTTGGGACTTGCTAATTATTGTTAGATTGGTAAAGAAATAAATTTATGGGTACTCTGATACCCTTGTCAGTATCACACTGGCGACACTTAGTAATCATCTCAAATGAATGGGAAGCCTAGAGAGAAGCTAAAGTGAAAGAATGAGGCTTCCTGGCTTTAACCTGTGGTAGTTCTTCCAGTATCACTGCATTGCTACCCAATTTTGGTGCCATGTAGTACAGGAAAGTACAGACATTTTCACCTTTCCAGACAAGAAAACTTCTAAACAACATTACTACTCAATCATGGAATTTACACATTTCCTTTTCAAGATTTCAATGTTGCTGACAACAATTTCAGCTGCTAACAACAATTTACAAAGTCACCCCCATAATTTTAGAAAGAACTCAGCTCCAGATGTGAAGTCCAGCTTCTCAACAGACCGATCTAGGCGACAATAATGCTGTAATATTTGGGACAATGCAAAGAAGTCAACACATACCAACAGTTTACTTCACGGCAAGAAAGGCAGCTCTAGTGTAACATAATTAGTTAAATCCATTCATCACTAATTCTGAGTTGTATTTTAGCTGGCAAGTTTCACAGCAATGTGTTTAAAATCAGTTGCAGGATTGAGACCATTTTAGGCAGGTTACATAACTTGATTCAACAGAGCTGGCTTATTTGACACACTATTGAAGGTGCAGAACAATTCAGTATTGTGAAACTCAGATCAGTCCTAAGCTGCAGCTGATCTGACCTACAAGTGTTTATTGCTGCCAGTGAATACGAAAGTGGAAAATTTTGCTGCCCTTATGAATATATTAGAAAATAGTTAACAAGATCCAGTACATTAAAATGTACAGAGAGCAGATTTTATATTATGCATTTAAAAGGAGTCTTTTGATGTATTATGCAGTAAAAAAAAACATAATTATTTATAATGCTCTTATTTCTACTTTGTGGCCAGTTCTACATGGTTGCTGGTGTTAAAAACCACAAGAAACCACACCTTAAGATTTGGGCTCAATCATAGCGGTTTCTCATTAACCAGGTGTGCTGCAGCTTTGGATTGATGCAAGTCTTGTGAGTTTCAAAAAGTCCCAGATATTATCAGGAAATTCTTTTTGTAAGGATTTCCTATTGTTAATAGGAATGTCTTGCCAAAAAAGCCTTCCCAGCAAGGCATATATTCCAAGAAAATAAAGGAACCGTTAGACCACATCATGATGAACATACCCGACAATTAGCATGTTTAAGAAAAATGAAGGGCCAGGTTTCATATTTTGCATCTAATTTGTTTTTAAGTGAACATTAAAAGTTGCTCAAAGCAATGTGTAACCATTCAGCTTGCAATAAAATGTGAGTAGTCTTCTTTCTTGAGTATCTTGAAATGTTTACAATATACTTGATTGTGGTTGTAATGTTCAGGGGTCAGAACAGTCAAAATTATTACTGTAAAAGCAAACTTTATAAAATCTATATTTAATGTGAATACCTTCACCTCTTTATCTAAGGTGTGATAAAATTAAGGCTAGGGAAAGAGTTCTAAAGAATGACACTGAGTTGGCTGATAGCTCTGCCATTAGTGGTGAGGCAAAGGGAGATGGGTGTACTGAAAAGTTCAACAGCTGAAGTGTGGGTATTATAAGGTTGAAGGATGCTGAAGAGATAGTGAGATCTAATGAGAAGTAAGAAAATATCTTAAATGTAACGTGATGGAGAATGGATTTCAAGCTGACTGCCAAGTGAAACAGAATCCGACAATCCCTTTGAGCTCCTTCAGTTTTGCTCAGGTAAACTACTTCATGAGACAGAGAGACCTAGATAATGCATGCAAACGGGCTAATGAAGCAAGTGAAGCAAGAACAGGTCCCAGCATCCTTCTAGTCTTGGTGTGGGCAATCGGTTGCCTGTGGGACCTGTTGGTGTCCCTGGGGCTTTTGAGTAGGATCCTGGAGAAGTCAAAAAGAGAGGTAGAGCATTTCTGACAGAATGGATTAAATGGGGTGCAGGCATTGAACGCAGAGTCAACTTTGTGCAAGGAGTAATTCAGATTGAGCAAATGGCCAGGGAGAAGAATGAAGTCAATGATAATTGTGGAGACTTGTTGAAGGTTGAAGTTGTTGTTTCCCAAGTCCATGTCATAAAATCTGACAGAGAGGTGATGGTGGGCAAAAATGAATAAGGTAGAGGTAAAGCTGGATGTCACCAGCATACATATGGAGGCTGCCCCCTGCCAGTTGATCTAACCAAGCAACACTGTGCTGGTCCATACGTACAGTGCCTTTCTAATGTTTGGAGTATTGAGATTTGGATTTTATATCTGTCCTTTGCATTTAGGAAAGCTTGGGGCAACAGCTGTCCACATTTTACTCCTGAATCCACAAGAAGCAGAGTGCTCCTCCTGGTTATACAGAAACAATTATAAAAACTTCTGATGTTTTTCAATGGTTCATCACATGGTTCAACTGGACAGCGTGTGTGCAGTGGACATTGCACCGAGTTGTCCTTCTGAACAGCACTGAACTCCTTGGGACTTCACTGAATCCCACTTTGCGCGCAGCACTGAGCTTGTCAGTTGATTCAGATGGGCACCTGTGAAGGTCCGCAGCAAATATGGCAACAGGCAAGGAGTGGGGCAATAAGGGGGCATAATTATTTCGACTCTATCCTCACTCCATACAGTTGTGCAGAGTTAATAAATTAGCCCTGTTCATTCCATTATTACAGTCCTGTATAGACTGCATGTTGCTGTGCCTATCATATAAATATACTACAGTCTTGAAATTGTGCATTGGGATACCAGTATGAAGATGCTATTGCAATTTTCTCAAATTTTTCTTTGCCGTTTTAAAATAATCAGGTTAGCTCCTTTGTTAAAATAGTGGAGAATTTTTAACACATTAAACTCCATATTCTATGGCATAACTTCAAACCCTATTAAAGTGTTCCTGGGTATAAAACTCAGATTTATTGTACCACACTACACTGCATAATACGGTATAACACTCCCATCATAAAACAGTGTGTGACTGTGTATAACACACCTACAGTATATGATAATATTGTTACTGCTTATGTACTCCAGTATACATTATTATAGACACTGTTGAAGTTTCCTTTGTATCATCTGGCTACTTCCTTACATTTCTAAAAAGTACAAAAAATTCCCTTTTGCTTGGCAAGTCTTGTATGGCCTCCGAAGTCAGCAATTTCATCAACTTGCCAGACTTCTAAAAAGTGCATTTTGTGCTTTATTTTTAATAGAAGATAAACTCCACAAAAAATCCCATCTTCTTTATTTTCCTACAAGTCATCCTTTGCACTTTATTTTATCTATCATTGAATGGGAGTTTTCTGTTCAAAATCTTAATCACAGGCGCATAACATTTCCCACCAGACTGCCGACATGTCAGTGTGCCACAGGCAGACCACCAGGCGGGAGAGAGCCATGAATGCCCCAAATAGTAAATGCAGTGATTGTTCAGCCCCTTACTTCTTTATGACATTTTTATACTCCACATTAAACTCAGTAAATGTGTTGGATAACACAGCTGGTGGTGAGTTATAAGGCAGTAATTAATGCCTCAAACTATGAGACGAATATTTGAAGGGTTTATGAATGACAGAATATCTCTTTCCAAGATTGAATCACTGCTTTAAACCTATTTTCAACCACTTAGTTTTATAATACATAGTGTGTATTCTACTTCCACTTTTCAATTAAGGCTGTCTTTTTACACTTTTCCTCCGGCAGCAATAGGTAGAAGCAGGACAATGGAGGAAGGAAAGAGATAATTATGATGTCATACCAGAAGGTATAAGAAATCACATGACTAACACTTGTAATATAAATCAGATCATCAGGGCACAAACTACACACTATGTACTATAAGTAGTAACCATGACTGCTTCCTGGTTTATTATAAGTTGAGTCACATACTTTTTAAAATGCTTTTATGGAACAGACTGATTAAAAGTTCATTACACAGAGATACTCTTATTAGGCTGGAATCTGTAGGGTAAAGAGAGGCAATGACAATGGGAGGGGGAGAATTCTGATCGGCCTGTCGCCCACACTCTTCCTGATATTTAGTTCCACTGAAGTCGACGGGACTGAATATCGAGAGGAGAAAACAGAGGCAGGCATTACTATAAAACTACCGACCATGATAAACTTCCTCCCCTGATATTTGAATCAGTTAGCTGGATCTTGCAGGATATGCATTTCGTAGGTCAGGTTATCAACAGAAATGAGTGTGAGAGCAGGAAGTGGGGATTTGAACCACCTGACTATTTTTTATCCAATTAGTCTGGATACTTTAGGAAGCTAGAATGCTCCTTCTGACAACCTCACCACCACATTTTCGGTGTACAACCATGCTTTCTGAACTCAGTCGCTGAAGCCTTTGCGACCTGTCAGCCATGGATTCTGTGTCCGAGTCACTCATTTCAGCATCAGAAAAGTAACCGTCAGTCTCATTGTCAAAGAGCAGCTTCACCTTTGTTGTCTCTTTGGGCTTTTTTTCTCTTTCTGGGCTCGCCTGTTGAAAACTGTTTCCCAGATCCTGCTTCTGCACTTGTGACTTTCTGCTGCTTTCTCTTGGTTTTGGAATCTTGAAAGTTACCCATGATTTTGGGTTTGTGGATGTTTTAGGCACTTTAACCGAAGAACTGGGTTTAGGTAAAGCAGATTCAAAATAATCCAATGTTTCACCAATTTCACTGGTATTCCTTATTGGCAATGTGCTGGGGAGAGCTGCCTTGGAACTGGAATGATGCGAGGCCTGTTTTTTGCTGATCTTTCGCACTTCACTGGCCCTTTTATGACTTCCATTGGCCTTTGCTCCTAACCCCTTGGGCCCATTTGTGCAAATGCCCTGCGCAGCAAGTTCACTGGAGTTGGCAGGCCAGGATGTGCCATCTAGTGGATAGTCCAGCTGCTTCTTACATTGGTTCTTGGTGTGAATGATGCCTACTTGATCTTTCAAAGACTTAGACTTACTGTCTTCCCCTGCCTTGTGCCTGGACTCTTTTTCCAGTGTGAAGGATGGTTGTGACTGAGGATCTCCAGCACTGTTCATTGAGCCAATGCTCAATAATGACTGCTCATCGTGCATCAGCTTATCTGACAGATAGCTTGTTGCTTCTTCATTTCCTGGACCACTATGGAAAGACCAATGGCTCAAGAGATTTTCTGTCTTAGCTTGAACAGTCTGGGCCAGCCAATTCTGCAAAAGATCCCCATCCAATGAAATGGAAGTTGACAAACCTGGAAAAAAAAGCAAAACCTAAGTTTCATTCATTGCTGAAGTCAACATAAGCGTGAAGGGTACAGAATGAAGAGCACTGGACTGGAATTTTAACCCAGAGAGCTGGACTATAGATCCGGGAGCATGTATTCAAGCCCCTTCTGTAGATGGGGAATTTAAATTCAATTACTTAAATAAATCTGGAATAAAAAAGACTGTATCAGTAATGATAACCTTGAACTATCACCTGTTTTGCAAATGCCTTTCTGATTCAGTAACATCCTTTCAGAAAGGAAATCTGTTATCCTTACCTGGTGTGTCCTGTCTACCATTCCAATCTCATGGGAATGTGGTGGACTCTTAATGCCCCTCTTAAATGGTTTATCTAGTCAGCCACTGAGTTGTGCTAAACAAATGGAATGAAGTATGCATGAAGTATTGTGGTCCATAGACAAAAAAACAAATACTGTAAGAACTCTCAGAATTTTCCTCTTTCAGCAAAGAGCTTGGAGTTAATAATTGGAGGAGCTGTTTTTGAGGAATTGGCAATTTTGGGGATGGCCACAACCCACCAAATAGAGCTAGTGTGCAACAGACGGGGATATCTAATCACCTGCAATTGGATCATGGTGGCAAATGCAGAATGATATTCTCTGGGCAGAGGAAGAGATACAGAGGATTCAGGTCTTCACTAACAAGATGATTGGGGGCTGTTCTAAAGATCAAGTATACTGGGATATTTAGCTCTAGCAAGCATGCACTTAGCACTTGGTGCACCATATACAATATGGCTCTCAAAACATCTGACTTTTTCAATTTCTCCATCTGTTGTCCCACTGAATTAGTGACAACAAAAGGAAGAAGTTTCCTTTCACTCGCAACACTCACCATCCTAACTGATCCATGACAAAAAAAAATCAGGACATGTTACATGAGGTATTGGGGTTAAAATCACAGCAATATAGTCAGAGCTGTCCATGCCAGAACTTTTTATGTTAGCCTAGTGTTTCAACTGCTGCGTTTAAAACTTCCTATAAATTCTGCCCGTCCTCCATCATTGAAAATCAGCACTGGACACAGTGTTATTTGTCTAACACACATTTTTGCCATTTGGAATTTTTCTTGGCTTGAAACCTGAAATTCCTGTCTACTAACAGCAGATGTTTTGGTGTGTTGAACAAGATTGTGAGCATATGAACTCACAGCAACAATTTCAACACATGATTTGCTTTAATGGTTCCATAAGTGCAATGCCTGTACAGTCCCTTCTATGTGAATCTCACTTTTACTGGTCCCCTTGGTCAGATTTGCTATTCTGCATATCTTTTTCTAGCTTATTTCCTTCCTGCTGCCTGCTTTCTCCTCCTGGGAAGTGGTTTAGACATTAGGGTTGGATGAGGTGCCAGATTGCTTGGTATTTCCTCAGTCATAGCTGATGAACCTATCCAAACAACTGATGCTGTGTATTTGTGGTGAGGAGGGGTGAACTTCAACCTAACAAGGAAGTACATACCCTTGTAGACAGCAGCAAAGCTTGTGCTAGCCGAGGTGCTGCAGAGAACTTTCACTCTCCACTGACTTGGCCGAACTGTCTGCAAGGTTTCGAATCCTGATTGCAGATTCTGCCCCTTTGCCATCATTCACTACGCTGCAGTGGTTTCGAGTAAAGTAATGCCAGCAATAAATGAATGAGCTTGTAGGCATGAAACCAGCAGGGATCAGAAACAATCTATTACAACTGGCAATCCAACACTCTGCACCACAAGTGGTGGAACGTGCCACCAGGCACTTCCCAAAGAATTACTGGATGGCAATTGTGAGGATATAAACTCCTTTCACCTCAGTGATTCTCACTTTCTATCCCAGTTTAACATAACACAGTCCATGCTATTTGTCAGGCACTTATGTAAAATGAGTTTGAACATTCTCTCCGCATTTGGGTGTAAGAAACAAATTGCCCATAGCTTGGTGTTAATCTGGAAACCTCAATTATGACGTGTTACATGGGTGGATAGTAAACAAAGTATAAAGCTGTTGTTCTGAAGACTGTTATTCTATAATAGCAAAGGAACATTGATTATGAACCTATGCTCTGCCCCTTAAACCCACTTCTTGTCCCTTCTTCCTGCCTTAGTCAGGTGCCTCATGAGTTGGGAAATATTCCCTCAATGATTAGGAATCCAATGTACACGTATCAGATTTCTCTCCAATCCACTCCTCATAATCCATTAATCTCCTGAAGTAAATCCATGTCGTAAAATAAAGAATGGAATCCCTCTTTCTACCTTTGAATGCAAATATTCTGTTGCCTATCTCTCACTCTTGAGATATCTCAGTAGCATAGCGGTTAGCGTAATGCTATTACAGTGCCAGTGATCAGGGTTCAATTCCCGCTGCTGTCTGTAAGGAGTTTGTACGTTCTCCCTGTGACTGCTCCAGTTTCCTCCCACATTCCAAAGATGTACATGTTAGTAGGTTAACATGGATGTAATTGGACAGCACAAGCTCGTTGGGCCGAAAGAGCCTGTTACCGTGCTGTATAAATAGTTAAAAAATTTTTTTTAAATAATCTGTCCTCCATAAATGTCACATCAACACATCAGCTGGAAAGACTATATATCTTTCACACTTGCACATGTTGCTCAGTACTTCTCCATTTTAAATGGTACTTTCCATCCATTAGTGGAACAGCTGAAGCAATCTAGATATCAGTGAATCTACCTTTTACATGTTTCCAATCCCATTCAAAATTAGTTCAATGGGAAGTGCAATTTATCCTGCCAAAGTATTTATAGAAACAACAACAATGTAAGTTTCAAACCCTCTACTTTGTGCTCAGCTAATAACGTACACATATAATGACCTCTTTTTTAATTGTTGAATCAATCTTTGATTTATTTCACTAATTTCTGAGCCCCAACTAGCTTCACCACTGTCATTCATGAGAGAATAGATGATT
Source organism: Pristis pectinata (assembly GCF_009764475.1). NCBI lineage: Eukaryota > Metazoa > Chordata > Chondrichthyes > Rhinopristiformes > Pristidae > Pristis > Pristis pectinata. Next base: position 25,222,479 of record NC_067408.1, on the reverse strand, counting down.
TGTGTTTGAAAGGCATTATTTATGTGTGTGTGTGTGTGTGTGTGTGTATATCTCTTGAGTTAATGTTATTTATTACATCACAACACTCAGCAAGATGTAGGAGACTGATTTAACATTGCTGTGGCTACACTGACTTTTTTTTTATCTCTGGGATCCTCATGCAGTTCGATTTCAGTCTCTGCAGTTGTATTGGTCCCAATTAAAATGGTCTCGATATCTATGGAGAGATGGGATTAGTGTGCGGGGGAGGCGCCTGAGTAGCTTGAATACATGGAAGTACAATCTTGACAAATTTAAAAGGAGATGATTCACATTTCTGCAAAAACTTTAATGCACAACTGGGCTGGTTGAAAGGCTGAATGGTCCCATCTCTGGGGAGCTTCACAGGTTAGCTTTAGCGAGCTGTAGTGGGAGAATGCTCTGCTGCTTCTTCTGGCTCACAATTATTCCTTGGAAACATAATAACTGTTCCGTCATGAGCCCCCTGCAAGATGAAATCTGGAATGCTGTGCTGTGGAAAGTTCTTAAGTAAAGCTCACTCCGAGGCTTGCTCAATTCATTCAAGGAGATTGCGTCAATACCATACAACACAAAGAAAAGATCTCATGTTATTATTGCCTTAAGCACTAAAGGAAAATTCACAAATCAAAAGTGAGCAGATGACCTCCTCCTCTTTCACTGCCAGGAGAGCTGAGACATTATCTGGTTTATATCTCTATGGGGAAGAAAGGAGGGTGGCGCTTATCTGACATAGAACAGTGCTCTTGACGTGGGGAATTCTGTGAGACAAAAATAACCTCACACTCACTCCACCATCTTGTTTCCAGCTTCCCAGTCACACGTGGCAACAAACTGCCAATACCCTCCTGATGTGCTTTTGTTTTGACAATCATCAGTAAACATAAAATGACTCACCAAACTGCTTCAGCAAAGACTGTGTTTCACTCGTTAACTTGCCTTTCTTCTCATGGCTGCCCTTTGATCTGTTCTTCCCTCGCTCCTTTGGGTCACTCAGTTTTCCTTTTATTTTTTTTCCAGAATATCCTAGGACAGAGAATCCAACAGAGAATTTCCCAAATCTGGTGACATGGATAGGCGCTGTATTTAATTAATGGAGAAGAGAACATGGGAGAGGATGAAGATCTTGTGTGAAAGTTACAGGGTCGGATCCAGGGTAAAATAACCTTAGTCAAATAGATCCCAGGCAGCAAAGTGGCACAGCTCACTGGAGCACTGATGTGCAACATTACTTAGCAAGAGAACATTAAATATCACATCTGCAATTGTCTTGAAGATCTTAGTCACGCTGCTGTGGGGAGTACTGAGCGAAGCCAGAGGGGGGAAGTCATTCCTACGAACTGTCTCACAAACATCTTAGTAGCCAATTCCGACTGGAACCCAGGAGCAGGTTGCCTGTCCATCAGTTTTCCTGGCTACAATTAATGGGAGAAAAATGGAATTCTTTTTCAATTCTTTTAGTCAAAATTAGAAGCATTCTCTAATGGCATTAACAAGAGCAGCGTTATTCAATCATAACATACAGTCATGCTTGAAAGTGAGTCATTATAATGTCACACAGACCTATTTACCTAGTAAAACATTAAGCTACGGGAGGACAGTACAGAGGACAGTACAAAGGTTATCATTTAATAATAAAGGCACTGTTAATTGTGTCAATGTGATTTATTTCAATTAGTGTTAATTTGCTGTAATGTTCTATGTATTCAGGTGGAGCGTGTTATTGTGAGGTTCTCTTGACTCCATTTATTGGATTGGAAAAGATGGCACACGATGTAGAGTGTGTGGCCCTTTCAACAGAGCTTTGTGAATAGTGAAAAGCGTAGCTGAACAATTATATCCTTTGCCATCTGGTTAACGTGTTTTATCAGACACGCAAATAATGAAACCTGGTCATTTCCAAGACTCTACAGAAACTTTAAGTGTGGGAGAATTTTGCTTCATCTGAAACTGGATTTGAAGCAACCATTACTGCTTCAAAGTATTTCATTTCCTTTTTTTTAAACGTACCTCAGAAATTCATAAACACTATAACTTTCTGTTGAAATCTGGAATGCAAGGTGCAAGATATTTTACTGGGTTATTGGTTTTAGTCTCACTGCAATTCAGTAAATTATTGAAATTAAGAAGCATCTTAGATCAAGTGATGGGGTTTAAAATGCAAACATGATAGCCTAGAAATTCACTCTGGTTGGAAGTACTAAATGGGCAATATGCTGTGCTTCTAAAATACTACACCAATCAACTATTGTATTAATGCAAATGGTCAGGCAACCTGTTTCTATGATTGTCTGCAATCAGGAAAACTAATGATGGCAATTTCAAACCCAGATCCTCATCACTCCTTGGTACAACCCCTCCAAAAAAAGTTTGTAAAGCAAGAACTTCAATTATAATCACACCTTTTCCACAACAGGGGCATATGAAAATGCTATATAGTCAATTCTGAAATGTAGTCATTGATTTAATGCAGCAAAACAGAGCAGCAAATTTGTGAAGCCTTAGTGTACAAACAGCAATAAAAATAATTGACGATGTTGGTTAGGATATTAAAAGAAATGCACAGCTCCACAACAATAACAGGAACCCTTTCCATCCTCCTAAGAGAGCAGTCTGCATCACTTATTCAAAAGAAACAGCTCCAGCATTATACACAATAAGTACTGTAAGAAGAGTCAGAACATAGAACATTACAGCACAGTACAGACCCTTCGGCCCACGATGTGCCGACATTTTATCCTGCTCTAATATCTATTTAACCCTTCCCTCCTACATAGCCCTCCATTTTTCTATCATTCATGTGGCTGTCTAGGAATCTCTTAAATGTCCCTTGCAGGGCAGGTACGGTAGTGTAGCGGTTAGTGTAACACTATTACAGTGCCAGCGACCCAGGTTCAATTCCGGCCGCTGTCTGTAAGGAGTCTGTACGTTCTCCCCGTGTCTGCATTGGTTTCCTCCAGGTACTCTGGTTTCCACCCACATTCCAAAGATGTACAGGTTAGGAAGTTGTGGACATGCTATGTTGGCGCTGGAAGTGTGGCGACACTTGTGGGCTGCCCCCAGAACACTCTACACAAAAGATGCATTTCACTGTGTGTTTCAATGTACATGTGACTAATAATCTTATCTTATCTTAATGTATCTGCCCGTTCAACACACCCACCTCTCTGTGTGTAAAAAACTTACCCCTGACATCCCCCTTATACCTTCCTCCAATCACCTTAAAATTATGCCCCCCTTGTGTTAGCCACTTTTAAAAAAGACATTTAATTTATTTGCAATTTGCTTGGTCCTCTTGGATGGTCCAGAAATGTTGCTCTGAAAGCAGCCACTAGGAGGTCTACAAGAGCAGGTCAGCTCTAGTTTTTTATCCTCACAGAGAATCACTTCAACTTCCCTCAGTTCAAGGGTGAATTTCAATTTGAACACCCTGTTGCAGGAGAAGTTTTCTGTTGTCAAGTGAGTTTACATGCCTGGCCGCACGAGACTGCTGGAGTCTTGACTTTGGTCCTTTGTTGCTTCTACTGCACAGAGCTGCAAGCTGGCTCCCCCCTTACCAGCTGCTGTTCTTATCTCCAAGGTAACAGCTTCCCCTCACCCAGGGTTGCCACGATCACCATTCCTTGTTCTGGCGGTAGCTGCTGCTGTCTCTCCACTTACCATGGGGTGACTCTGGGGCCGATACCACATCACCTTTTGTCAGCACTGATCATATGCTTTAACTCTATAGCCGTCACGAATACTTCACCATTCCTGGCCGCACTTCACTTTCTCCCCACAAGACATAATTGCTGCCAGAAAATGTTAGTATCATCAGCAAAGGACATTGGTGCCACCATAATCCCTGAATTCAAGCTCTCTGGGGTAAATTCATATCACTGCCTGCAGAGGTTAATGAACATAAACCTGACACTCTATGCAAATTTCAAGTTACAAATTATTTTTAAACTGGTTATGCAAACAGAAGATTGCGCAACCAGCTGCTTCAAATTTCTCTGAATTCACTCACCGGACTGACCAGTGCATGCTCAGCTTTACCTGTAAACTGAAAACATCGTTAAGCTGTCCAGTGACCACCGTGTGGAGTTCAATAGGCTGAGAACAAACACCCACAGGTTTAGATGGCCCCATGTCACTCTTTGCAATTAGTCTCAGTCCTTCTGTAACAAAAGGTACAACCAGAATTGTGTAGCAATCACAGGAAGTGACCTACGTCATTCAAAACTTTCCAGCTCTGATCTGGCACATCCACAAAAACAACACAAGAATGAAGTTAACACATTCAGTGCTCTCAGTGCTAGGTGGAGAGACAAGACAATTAGCAGGAGTCTTAACACCTTCTGGAAATCTGAAATAAGAATAGAAATTGCTGGAGATACTCAGCAGGTTGGCTAGAATCTGTGGAGAGAGAAGCAGGGTTAATATTTCAGCCTCCTCCCTTCCCACCATTCAAACTCTCCTTCCAGTTGAAAAAATAATTCAATTTCTGTGACTCCCTTGTCCATTCGTCCCACCCCACTGATGACCCTCCTGGCACTTTAAGATATCTTTATTAGTCACATTTACATCGAAATACATGGTGAAATGCATCTCATGCATAGAGTGTTCTGGGGGCAGCCACGTGGCCCCAAGTGTCGCCACGCTTCTGGTGCCAACATAGAATGTCCACAACGTCCTAACCTGTATGTCTTTGGAATGTGGGAGGAAACCAGAGCACCTGGAGGAGACCCACGCAGACACAGAGAGAACGTACAAACTCCTTACAGACAGTGGCCAGAATTGAACCAGTGTTACATCTGTCCCTACACTTCCTCCCTCACCACCATTCAAAGCCCTAGACAGTCCTTCCAGGCGAGGCAGCACTTCACTTGTGCTCCCGGTGCGGCCTCATGCACATCGGTGAGACCCGACGCAGATTGGGTGACTGCTTCGTCGAGCACCTTCATTCTGTCCGCCGCAAAAGTATGGATCTCCTGGTGGCCACCCACTTCAATTCCACATCCCATTCCCATACCAACATGTCTATCTATGGCCTCCTCTACTGCCACGTTGAGGCCAGACCCAGGTTGGAGGAACAACACCTCATATTTCGCCTTAGTAGCCTCCAACCTGATGACCTCAACATCGATTTCTCTAACTTCCGGTAACCCCTCCCCTCTTCTCCGCTCCTTTTTTCTCCCTCCTTCCCCCTTCCCCTTTGTCTTCCCTCATTCCTGTGGCCCCCTTCCCCCTTCTCTTTCCCCTTCCCCTGCACTCATGACCTGCCCATCCCTTCCCCATCTCCTTCCCTTTATTCCATGGTCCACTGCCCTCTCCTACCAGATTCCTTCTTCTTCAGCCCTTTGCCTCTTCTACCCATCAACTCTCAGCTTCTCACATCTCCCCCCTCCCCCACCCACCTACCTTCCCCCCTAACCTGGATTTATTTATCACCTGAACTCACCTATTACCTGCCTGCATGTGCTTTCCCCCTCCCTATTCTTTTCCAGTCCTGATGAAGGCTCTTGACCTGAAACGTCGATTGTTTAATTCTCTCCACAGATGCTGCCTGACCTGCTGAGTTCCTCCAGCACTTTTTGTGTGTGTTGCTCCAGGTTCCAGCATCTGCAGAATCTCTTGTGTCTTAAATTTTATGTAAGAATTCAGTGCTCACAATGCGGTCTCTTCTACTAGAGAAATCAAAAGCAGATTGGGCAACCACTTTGAAGAACAGCTCTGTTCAGGCTTCAAGGGTGATCCTGGTCTTCCAGTTGTCTATTACTTTAAAATTTTTTCCTACTCCGTTTCTCAGTCTTTGCTGCTTCACTTGCTAAGTGTTTCCAGTATTCACTTTTATTTCACATTTCCAGCAACTGCAGTGCTTTGTATTTCTCAGTGCCAGCGTCTTTTTCAACCCTCTGTTCTCATTTATCTCCTATTTGATTAGACAGATCAACTGTAATTAACAAATCTTCATCAATCTCTCTCAGCATCACAACTTGTGTCATTCATCCTCTCTTGATGTCCATCCTATCACAAACATGACATTTCTTCTCTCCACCCCTCCCTCTGCAACTTAAAGCAGGTTTGACTTTCACTCTTCCTTGTTCTGATGAAAGGTCATTGAGTGAAACATTAACTGCTTCTCTCTCCACAGATGCTGCCCGACCTGCTGAGTACTTCCAGCATTTCTGCTTCTATTTCTGTTTGAGATTTACTCCAGTGAATTATGTCAAAGCTGGTACCAGCCCAATACTTCAAGAATGCTGCACTGCATGAGGTAATGTGTTTTGGATAGGACTTTACATTGAGGCTCTATCTGGTATCTTGAGTGAATGATATGGCAGATTTCAAAGTAGAGCAGGTGAGTCTCCAAATGACTTTGCCAATAGTGTATTACTCACTCAACATCAATAAAACAGGTAATCTAACCTTGGCTTCGGGTTTGTGCAATCCTACCATATGCTATTTATTTATAAAACATTACAAAAGTGACAACACTTCAAAAGATGTTTATGATATTTTGAGATTGTAAAAGGTACTACATAAATGTGAACTGTTTCCTTCACAGTTATAAGTTTACTGTTGACTGCACCCCTCCCTGGTTATCTGCACCTTTAAGGTAATGAGATTATTGCTGTATATTCAGTGCTTGTTTCAGCCTCATTCTACCACAGAATATGGAGGCACAAGAGCCTGCAGGTACTGGAATCCGAAGCAAAAAAAAAACTGGTGGAGGAACTCAGTGGGTCAAAAAGCATCTGTAGTGGGAAAGGACTCAGTCCTGATGCAGGGTCTCGACCCAAAATGTTGACAATTCCTTCTCCCCCACAGAAGCTGCTCAACCTGCTGAGTTCCTCCACCAGTTTGTTTTTTTTTGCTACCACAGAATAATCTAGAGTTGAACAGCTACGTCCTGCTTGGATTGTGGTGTCTGAACCACACTGCTGCTTTGTCACAGAGCAGCTTCAAAGATAGTGCCTGAGCTTGCAGAGCAAATGCACCAACTCTGAAAACTGCAGCTGATTGAAAAGCAGCTTTAAGACTATGTAACAGAACAGAGCTTTCCAAAAACAGAGAGAGTATTCCTCAAAATACTGCCACTGCTTTGCTTGGAACTGCCTGGTGACAAGTTGTGGCTATACCACATGTATGCTCTCAATAATCTGTCCACCATTATCATTCCTTAATGTGAGATACACCAACTGTGATATTACACAATACAGATGGTTATTTAGAATGTTTCTACATGTTTGTACATTGGTATTCAATAACTTGTACCAATAAATCCTGTCAGTTCCTGGCCCTTTAGTGAGGATGTCATCACTTGTCAACTGCAAAGAATATCACACCTTCTGGTGTTACTGCCACACTTGCCAACAGCACAACAGTTTCAGGAGTCTTTTTAAAGCACTGTATGAGGTACTGGGATCTCATGAGCAATGTTTTTGGTTCGGCTTAAGACAGAATGAAGTCCATCCATTACCTCCCTGCAGGTAAATTTTGAAAATTATCTTCCTTACCCTGAAGGCAATGCAGTGAATTAAATGGCAAATGAATCAAACCAGATGTCTTAATTTTTTTTCTTTTTTGATAACTCGCTCCTTGAATTAAATCACTGATCCAAGTGCTACATTGTGAGAACAAAGAGGAAGAAAAACCCTGGCCAATGATTACATAATTGTAAAGACTGAGCTCCCAACGTTCCAATTGGTCAATTCTCTTCCACTCTCTCCAATGAGCAATTAAAATGAGTAACACTGTCATCTAGATGAGGAAGGGAGATTCCTCTGATTTGGAAAATAACTGCCCAGGCAATCAACAGCTGGTTTTGGAAGTGATGGGATGGTAGGTAAACTGGAGTAAGGCTCTGAGCTACACAATAGCCTCCCTGAAGTTGCTGTGTACCAGCTCCTATTTTTCCACCCCCAAGTTCTGGTATATTTTTTCTAAATGACTTTTGTTGCAGAGAAGTAGAATTTGTGGTTATAGTGGGGGAACCCCTTCGTTTATTAATCTGAGTCATACCTTTTGCAGTTTCTAAATTGCAACAGTTCATTTAATCATTTTTATATACATAAAGGGTGAATCAGTTAAACTAGTGTTACAGGCTGTATCTGACCTTTAAAAGTCCATATGGGCAATCTGGAAGTACATCCAATTGGCTTTCTTACACTGTACATTCCAGCTATTGGTGAAGAAAGTCTTGAGCTGTCAGGCAGTTCAGCATGGCAGTAAGAGATCCATGATGTTTTGCAACTGATTGTTGCAGAAAAGACTCAAAATGTTGTGGGAACTTTAAAAAAAACCCAGGTGCAAAAACTTAGCAGAAACAAATGTAGGGGGAATTCCTTTAATAAAGTCTGAATGCGCCGCAATGCTGAAAGGCTGGTTATGAGTGTAGCTTCAAGCCTAGGATTTTACCGCTGACAGGCTTGAATTGTAACTAACTGGAGTTTCTTACCATTCCCTGAGATTTAAAAACATTTCTTGAACCCTAAGAAACTGTGATACAAGTGGTTCCATATTTAGTTAACAGTTATGGCTGCAATTAATGCAATGGAGAGAGAACTACAATTGTGTTTGGCAATTCTTGGGGGACCTGGGATAGTGGGGAGTTCAGAAGGAGAGGGAGGAAAGGCCCATAAGAAAAGATCCCACGCATTCTCTATCCAGTGGCTGTGACTGAAAAAGCCCTCAGTTTTTGACTTTTAATCCTCCTAATCTCACTTTTCCTTTAAGATGCTCCTGAAAACGCTGTTCAGTGGTTCATCGTCCAAGCTTTTGGTTAGCTGACCTACTATCTCTTTCTGTGACTTGCTGTCAGTTTATTTTTGATGGCACTCCCATGGTCCTCCTTGGGATGTTTCACTAGGGTAAAGGTGCTTTGAAAATTAACAGGATGCAAATGAGCTGGCCATGACCTGCATCCTCTCTCAGTTTACTATACAAACAGCAACTTGCATTTATTTGGTTTATTTAATGCAGTGAAGCATTCCAAAGAACTTTACTAGAACATTATCAAACAAAATCTGACACCAAAACACCAAAGAACTATTAGGGCAGATGACAAGGTAGAGCTGAAGGAGCGATTTCAAGGAGGAAGGTAAGGACGACAGAGATAGGTTTAGGGAAGAGATTACAGAACCTCACATTAAATGGTATTAGATGGGTTTCAGAGAGATTTAGGTATCCCTGTAAAAGAAAAACCCACAAAATTAGCATGCAGGTATGAACAGCAATTAGGAAGGAAAAAAGTACGTTGTCTTTTGTTGCAACTGGATTGGAATAAACAAGGAGGGAAATCTTCCTACAAAAAAACAGGGCTTTGCAAGGACTATATCTGGAAAACGGTGTGCAATTTTGGCCCTTCTCTCTGAGGAAAAAAGTGTATCCTGACATCAATAGTTATCAATGATCACTATGTACCCTAAAAGCTGAAAATATACTTGTCAATGGTAGAACAAGAACAGAATTGAAGGGTTGAAGAGTTGGACGGCTACAGAGATGGAAATTACTGAAGTAGGAAGGGGTGAGCCTCCATAAAGTTTGGAAAATAAGGGTGAGAATTTAAATATTAAACTTGGAACCAATACAATAAGTGACAGGTGAACATAGTTGATACCAGTTAAGATATTGACAGCAGAGTATATCTTCAGGTTTAGGAGGGCAGAATGAAGCTGGTGGGCCAAGATTGCATTTTAATAGTCAAGTTCAGAGGCATGGATGAGGGTTTCAGCAGCAGGGCCAGAGATGGGAAATGTTATGGAGGTAGAAACTGTTTTATTGACGATCTGGATATGTGGTGAGATGAGATGAGATATCTTTATTAGTCACATGTACATTGAAACACACAATGAAATGCATCTTTTGCGTAGAATGTTCTGGGGGCAGCCCGCAAGTGTCACCACGCTTCCGGCACCAACATAGCATGCCCTCAACTTCCTAACCCATACGTCTTTGGAATGTGGGAGGAAACCAGAACACCCGGAGGAAACCCAAGCAGACACGGGGAGAACGTACAAACTCCTTACAGACAGCAGCCGGAATTGAACCCAGGTCGCTGGCGCTGTAAGGCGTTACACTAACCGCTACACTACCGTGGTCACTTTCTAGGCTCGAACACATTGAATGAGTTCCCGGGGAAGTAGCAGATGGCTGCCTGTGATCAGCATCCTAGCGAAGGAGGGCAAAGAAAGACTGGGAAAGCTTTCCAACAATCCAGATGAAGGATTTTGACCTGAAACGCCGACTGTCCATTTCCCTCTTCAGATGTTGCCTGACTCACTGTTCTTCTAGCAAATTGTTTTTTCTCCAGATTTCAGCATCTGCCATCTCTCTTGTTTCCAAGAAAAGCTTTGAATCTGAAATCTAACTTCATCCATTGCTGACAAAACACATTAAACAATGGATACAGGGCATTCATTTAACTGGGGTACTATCAGAGAAGTAAAGACATCACACCTACCAACCATCTTACAGACACAGATTAGTGAGTGCTACTATTTCTTAAGAATTTATGAAGTGAGCTAGTCCCTCCTTTATACTTAAAGCTATTCTTACAGTTAATCTATTCCTGTCTGGCAGCTTGAGAGCTGTAATAATACAATCATTAACAGGTCATACAGCATGTGCCAGTTCTGCCATTCAATAAGATCAGGCTCATGCTCAGACTTCAATCCCACCAAGTTTCAGGTCAATGACATTTCATCTAAATCCACAGATGATTCTCTCAGAAGCTTGCATTCATCCAAATTCCACAGAGTATGGATATATCCAACTCAATCTCTCCTCTTGAAACAACCCGCTCATTGAATTAATTAATTTGGTGAACTTTTGTTGCATTGACTCCAAGGTACACATTCCCTTCTTTAGGTGGAAAGATCAATCCAAGTGCAGTCTTTCCCAAGTCCTGTATAACTGCAGGAAGACTTCCTTACTTGCTTATTCCAATTCAGTTGCAATAAGAGCCGACATACCTTTTTTCGTTCTTGATTGCTCTTCATACCTACATGCTAACTTACATGCTAACTTTGTGTTTTTTTGTAGAAGGACACCTAAATTCTTCTGAGTAACATTTTGCAGTTTAATAATAATTCTTCCACTGATAGTAAGGTATGATGTTGAAATAGCTCAAAATATTTCACGTTTATCAGTTGTTATAATTACAAACAGCACTTTCCAACAATATCCCAAACATGTAATGAATGATACGTACAACCAGATGATTTGTTTTCTTTAATACTGGTGGAACTAATTAGAAGATGATGTGGGAAGTACTTCACATCAGGGTGTGAACCCACAGTCTAGTCTGACATTTCAGTAAACACTGGAGAAACTGCAAAACTGTCAAGGATGCTCTCTGTTTGAGGAGAGCCAAAACAAAATCCCACTGATTAGTTCTGGTGGGCGTCAATGATCCATAACAACCAAATGAGGTCAGTATAGCCTTCAAATCTACATCACAAGAGAACAAAATCCTATTCTGCCATTCAGTTAGATCATGGCTGTCCTCTAAACATATGCCAGCTATGTGCCTTGGCTCCATAGTATTTAAAGCTTAAAAAAATAATCAGTCCTGGTTTTTGTGTTCTTGGTGGAAAAAGCTTTCTGGAAGAGAGTTTCATATCAACCATCTTAGTAAGAAGTACTTCCTAATGGCATCCCAGAAGGGCCCAGCCCCAATTTGAAAGATTGAGGAGCCCTGTTTTGCACTCACCCTTATAACTTAACCCTTTCAACACTGATATGTTTCTGGCTAATCTGAACTGCCCCCTTTCCAAGGATATAATACCTTTCCCAGGGTACGTAGTGTGGAACCGGTTGCAGTCCCCCTGACTGTGCTCTGGCATTACTGCCACCCCATTGTATCCCAGTCCTCTCAGACAAAGGCCAATGCTTCATTAACATAATTTATTTTCTTTGCTGGTTCACTAGTTTTTAGTGGATTCAGTATTTGGACCCCTAAATCTGTCAGATTTCCATATCCAAGAAAACCTTTTTGAATAAAAGCATGGAATTTTCTTGGTTTCGTAGCCAACATTGGCTCTTAGACAATAGCAAGAAATAAACTGACTCCTGCTTATGAGACACAGCAAGCATGATACAACTGCGGCATTCAGCTGTGTAACAGTTACTGCACCTTAGAAGTAAATTGTTGAGTGAATGTGATACACTGCTATCCGAATGCAATTTTATTTACCCAATTTTAGATCAATTATTATAATGCTGCAATGCCTGGAGTGAGTAAATCAGCCGATGGGTGATTAAGGAAAGGAAAAATCTGATTTTGGAAAAAAACGACATGGAAATTCAACCAACAGTCCTCCCCTTTAGTACACTTTTATTATCACTCCACCATCAATGGTTATACCTCCTTCTTACTTGAGCTAATATCCTAGATATATTGAGTATGTTCCTCTAAAGGAAGGTGAACGCCTTCAATGCTATGGGTTGTTGGAACTTAGAGGTTAACTTTTCAATATTCACCAGATTTACTTGAGACATCCCATTACCCTATTACTCCATTGGTAAGGTACAACCCATTTAGATTCCAATGATCTTACTGAAGTTTGCACAAAATCTTGAAGGGAATTTCATCATTACAATGTGAAAACCAAAATTCCTTTATTGTGTGATTTAAATGTTGTTATACAATTGTAAAGAAGTAATGAACCATTGCACCTTTTCATGTTACAGCAAGACTTGAAAAGGGACGAGGTAGTAACAGGAATGTGTGTATATGTGTAATCATTCCTCTGTATCAGCCTTGACCCTGTAATAATGACCCTTGACCCTTGCAATGAAATCAGAAAGCTCTGGATTCTAGACATGATAGCACAGCAACGATCAAAAGAAGGTTCCAGGTTCGTTAGTGCCTTGGCGAACAATAATTCTTCAATCAATGGCATCCAAACAAATTTCCTAAGAATTTTTCCCATTGCTGTTTGTGGGATCATGATGTGAGCAGGTTTGCTGCTGTTTGCTTACATAGTAACAATGACTACACTTCAGAAATACTTGATTGAAATATTTTAAGCCATCGACAAAAATAAGTCCTTCAGGGTCTTAAGCCAAGAGAGCCTGTCTGACAAATTTGATTGAATTCTTTGACTAGGTAACAAAGTATATCAATGAGGGCAAGGCAGCAGATAAAGCTTTACATGGACTTTAGTAAGGCCTTTGACAAGATCCCCACGAGGAAGATTGGTTCAAAAGATAAGGGACCATGGGATCCTGGGGAAGTTGGGAAACTGGACCCAAAATTGGCAATACAATAGGAGACAGATGGTAGATGGTTGTTGTTGCAGTTGGATGCCTGTGACTAGCAATGTCCTATAGGATCGGTGCTGGGACGCTTGGTGCTTATAATATACATGAATGACTTGGATGTGGATACAGGAGGCATGATCAACAAGTTCGTGGTTGACACAAAGATTGGCGGTGTTGTTGATAGTGTGGAATGTTGCCTTCGGCTGCAGAAAGATATCAATGTGTTGGTGAAATGGGCTGAAAAATGGCAGAAGGAGTTTAATCCAGACAAATGTGAGGCATCAAACAACAAACTGCTGGAGCAGCATCTTTGTGGGGAGAGGAACTGTCCACGTTTCAGGTCAAGACCCTGCATCAGGACTGAGAGTGGAAAGGGAAGACAGCCAGCATAAAGGGGAGAGGGGGAGGAATAGGACAGATGCCAGTAGGTGATAGGTGGACCAAGGAGTGGTGAAGGATGATGAGCAGTAGCCAGGTGAGGGAGTGGGAGGGGTGGAGTTGGGAGACAGAGGCAGAGGCGTGGTAGGTGGAAGAAGACAAAGAGAAAAAAAAGAGGCAGATGCAGCTGGGTGGGAGAGGGGAGAGTGAAGATGGAGACAGAGGCTGGAGGGGGATAAGCAACAACACAAAGGCTACATATTATAACCTGAGAAGTTAGGAAGGTGATAATGGGAACCATTAAGGGAGAGGTGAAGGACAGATGGAACCAGATGGGGGAGGGGACACGGTGGGTGAGGTGTGTGATAGAACCAGAAGGGGGATAAAAATGAGTATTGGGGGCTGCAGGAGTATGGGAAAGGGAATAAAAATGGAAGGGTCAGAGGTGGATTAGAAGGAGACAGAGCGGTTACTTGAAAGTGAAAATTCAACATTCATACTATTGGGCTGCAGAAGTGATGCACTTTGGGAGTACTAAAGGTGAAGCTATGACATACACCATAAACAGTAGGACTTAGGGAATATCGAGGAACAGAGGGACAATGGAGTACAAATTCATAGATCTTTGAAGGTGGCAACACAGGTAGATAACATAGTTAAGAAAGCATAGGAGATACTGGCCTTCATTAGTTGGGACATCGAATACAGAAGTAGGGAGGTTATGCTCCAACTTTATAAAACCTGGGTCAGATGTCACCTGGAGTACCACATACATTTCTGGTGACTATGTTATAGGAAGGATGTGATGGCACTGGAGAGGGTTCAGAGGAGATTCACCAGGATGTTGCCTGGGATGGAGCAGTTCAGTTATGAGGAGATACTGGAGAAGTCAGGTCTTTCCCTGGAGAGGAGGAGATTAAGAGGGGACATGATTGAGATATATAGAATTATGAGGGGCATAGATAAGAAGGTATATCAGATGTAGATACAACTAGAGGACACAGATTTAAGGTAAGGAGAGGGAAGGTTCCAGGTACTAGCCAATACCTGAAACCAATACCATTACCAGTGGCAAGTACCTGGAATGCACTGCCTGAGAGAGTAGTTGAAGCTGGGTCACAGACAGTATTTAAGAAGTGTCTAGATAAGCACTTGAATCATGTAGGCAAAGCGAGCAATGGACCAAGTGCTAGAAAATGGGCTTCATACAGAAGGGTGCCCACAGGTTGGCATGGACGAGCTGGGCTGAATGGACTATTTCCATGCTGTATGATTCTATGACTCCAGTGCCATGTGGCTTAGAAAGAGGGATGAAGGTAGAAGGACAACAAAAAACAGAATGCTGGAAGAATTCAGCAGGTCAAGCAGCAAATGTGGAGGCAAAAGGTGTAAGTCGATGTTTCGGGTCAGGACCCTGCAATAGGCCTGATGCAGGATCTCAGCCCAAAATGCTGATTTACACTTTTTGCCTCTACAGATGCTGCTTGACCTGCTGAGTTCTTCCAGCATTGTTTTTTGTTCCAGATTCCAACATCTACAGTCTCTTTTGTCTTCATAGAATGAAGACCCTTGATTCAGCAGAGTCCTACCTCGATGGAGATTCTCTTCTATCAGTTTGGTTTGATGGTGGAATATTTGTTCCTGGAGCCTGGAGACTGATCGTTTCATCTTCTCTCTCCGTGTCACCATGTAGCAAAGATTTCTAACCTGTTAAATCAAACAAGTATAATTATTACCTCTTTGCACACTTCATACTTAAAATATCAGAACACCACAGCTTGCAAGGTCACATGAAATGCTGTTAGACTGAACAGAAAATAATGACCCTGATCAACCTTGCTTCTGAAAAGGTTGAATCAGCACATGAAAAGCGACCTATAATCACACCTTAATTCCTAGTTGATGTGACATATTTATTGTGGAACTGTTCTGGAAAGAGCACATGAAGATCTATACCAAACCTAAATATCTATATTAATGTCAGATGGATACAAAAATCAAATCTATTCTTCTTAGATAGCTCTGTAGTGTCAAGAATGGCACTATTATTTTGGTTCTGTGGGTTCTAAGATGCCTAATGGGTCCTATGTGGGATCTGCTGACTGGGGCAGGTGGTGCTTATTAATGTGGTTTGGTGGGTTGTTTGGACTGTTGCATACTCTTTCTGCAGTTTGTGCTTTGCTTCTAAGCTCCTGTCGGAGTGACTCGATGGTGCCTTCCTGGGTGCTGGTTCACTAGTTTAATCCATCTTGGCGAGGAACTCCCTTGAGATGAAGATACTAGATTTATTCAAGGAAGCTTTAGAATGACTTTGAGTCATTTTTTTCTGTCCTCCTGGAAATCACTTTCCATGGCAGAGCTTGGCAACTTGTTTTGGAAGTCTGACGTCCAACTAAATCTACTAAATTTGTCATTTCTTTCAGGAACCTGCTTTTAACTTTAACCTGTGGAGGCAAAAGGATGGTTAAGATTTCAGTTCGAGACTCTGCATCAGGACTGTGAGTGTAGAGGGAAGATAGTCAGTAATTAGAAATGAGGGGGAGGGGTGAGACAGAGGCTGGTAGGTGATAGGTGGAACCAGGTGAGGTGAGGGATGATAGGTAGATGGAACCAAACACCTCCCCACTTGGTTCCAGCTGCCTGTCACCCACATGTACATGTCTACCTGGGTTTCTTCTCTCTTGGTTCACTTTTCCTATCCCATCCCCCATCTAGTTGCATCATCCTTCCCTTATCTGGTTCCACCTATCACCTACCAGCCTCTCTCTTTACCGTCCCTCTCCCCTTCCCTCACCTGGCTCCATCTGCCGATCTGGTTCCACCTATCACCTACCAGCCCTTGCTTCCACCCCTCCCTCTCACTACTATGTACTGACCATCTTCCCTCTACACTCTCAATCCTGATGCAGAGTCTCGTCCTGAAATGTTGACCATCTCTCTGCCTCCACAGATGCTGCCTGACACTCTGAGTTCTTCCAGCAGTTTACTTTTTGCTCCAGATTCTAGCGTCTTCAGTCTCTTGTTTATTCAATCTTAACCTTCTGGGAATTCAAGGGGAGAGTTCTTGGTTTTACAGATGAGCTTTATGCTCAACAGGAATGTCACTTTCTCATTTTGGGCACATCAGGAGCTTGTAGATTGCTTGTACAATTAACCAATGGTACAACTCCCTTTAAGCACTTTCAAGCTCTCAAAATAGTAAGTACTCTTGAAATTTTATACCATTGGCTCAAATCACAACCAAATTACCATTATTTTGTTACAGGAACTTGATTTTTACTCCATGATAAGTTGTCACATAAAATTATCAGACTCCATCAGTACAACTTAACAATCAGTCCTGAAGACCTATCTTAAAGGTAAGGCACTTTTCCACTTCTTGTTAAATACTCTCCTACCAGATAAGAATATTCCACTTTAGCAGCTGACCAATTTCAGCCATTGGCTGAATGTATCTCCAATACATTCAGGTTAACCTGGCATCTTTCATCCAGGGATGGTGCATTGTTGACACTCAAACAAAATGTTCGGCTCATTTAACAGCGCAGAGAAAACACTTATAGCTTGGCCAGAGAAACAGGAAAGAGAAACAGATCTGAGATGTTAACTCTCTTCCTCCTTCAACAGATGCTTCCTAACCTGAATATTTTCAGCATTTTCTGTTTTTATCTACAGAGAAGTGGCTGATCTTTGAGGACTCTCAACTATTAAGGACAGCGTGAGGTCCAGAAGAGATGCTACTGCTTCCTGGCTCTAGATACTGGACAGGTATAAACAGAGATCTGGAAACAGATAACCAGGATTGGTGAAGCTGAGTGACAGAAACGTGGAGGAAGGGGGAAAATAAACTAATATTTAGAAAAAGTAACATAATATTCAGCATCAATTTGAAATTTACTGCAAAGCAGCACTCAATATTTAATAAAGATTTAACATCATCTCTAAAAGCATGCAGCTGTTTAATAACGATACCACAGTGCTGCTATAAATAAGCAATGTGTGTAATAAAAAATCTGTTGCACCATCATAATAATTAATTAACAATAATCCAGTAACAGTGTTATTATAGAACTGCAATGATTTATAAGTGTTTGTTTGTAATGAAATCTCTGATGATTAGCCATACCAATCTCTAAAGGCAAAACTGATCCTGGTGGGTTTGTGGTGTGAATGTTACAGAAGAAGGTGACTTGCAGTACGATTTATGAGTAATAAAGGACATGATAACTCTGACAGTCAGCCGTCTAAGTATTGAAGGATTATATAACTCTGGCTGTTAGCAGTGGCAGTATTACTGCACTATTACTCCAATATTCCTGCACAGTTAACTTAATGTTAGAGCTGTAAAGATATGCAAGATACCACTTCTTAAAATGCCACAAATTTGAAGGGCTGGAAGAGATAGTAAAGTTTATATATGTTGGGCTTACTGCAGTCAGATTTAAAAGCCTCTGCACCTGTATCCCTATGACCTACTTTTAACTACGTACACATGGAAGCCACAAGTGAGCTCAGAATAACAGTCAATATTATTTAAATTGATATAAGCATGAAAAGTGATATATGGGGAAATAGAGTGGATGGGTTGATGAGATCTAACAATGACAAAAAGGCTGTTTGTGGCATTTAGAATTCACGGTAGACATCATGATATCCTTCCAACTGCTTTTTATGGAGAAATGCACTCAGTAAACACTAATAAACTAGTGGTAGCACATGATGAATGACCTTTGGTTCCACACTGAATTACGTTTTGAAGATACGTTATATTCTGCTGATCTTGAGTATAATAAAATTCACTGAAAGTTTAGTGCCTCTGATCTGATTCGTTGACCAAGAGCTGCTAACCTCACTTGTGTTTGATAATAATCTTTGCAACATCTAAAAATGTATTATATATCCTGAACCCAGTATTCATTAAGGTGCAGGATGTCAGTGATGGGAAATAGAACAATTTCTAACTAAAGGCATTAAATATGTAGACTAAACTTAATGTAGTTTGGATATTGAGTAAAATTTCTTCTTTGTTTTATTCCCCAAAAGCAAGGTAAGATTTCCTCAGCATTATAAAGTAACAATCAAATGAGGCTGCACTCTTAGTTAAGTCCTGTCAGCAGCAGACGTGGGCTGAAGAATCACGGCTATAACATTACATTATCACTGATCTGCCTTTCCGTCTCACCATGTTCTGTGTGGGAACAAAGATCTACTGAATTTGTTCTTAAGTGTAGCAAAAACGTAAATGCCCTCTTAAAGAGAATGATGATTTTGTTGCAAAAGCACAGATAAAAATTCTAATTGCTATGACATATGTTACCAAATTTTCACTGATTTTGGACTGTTGGGCACATCTTCTGAGAACTAGCTTCAGACTGCACGATTCACTTCAGAAAAAATAAGTACTATCAGTGATGGAGGCTTTCCCTCCATCAGCCTGGTTTGATATCAAATATTGACCCAGACATGATGACAAAATGTAACCCCACAGTATCACTTTCTCTTCTAGGTCTTGCAATTGAATGTTAACTTGGATTCCAATCTATGATTTCAGATTTTCTGAGCTTGTTAGCAGCAAATCTAAAGGTGCCCTCAAACTGGATACTTGAGGATCAGTGCACATTTTCACTGAGTGATGTTCAGTTCTCCCCTCCTTCCAAGAAACTGGACTTCAATTTGCATATCATTATTGGGAATTTGGCAAAGAGTGGGAACCAACATTGATTCCTGCACACCGTGACACCAGGCACCAAAGCATCCTCTTCTCACTGAATGACAATTTGTAGGACTGACTAAAGCCACCGAATACATAGTCATCTTAACAAACAAAATGAATTTCAAAACAAGAACTTTACTACACTGGACAACCTTCTTCCACATCCTACTCTCCCTTTGAGCGCTTTGAGAAACTTATGGTGGCTGCTTATGTTTTCTTGGATGCCTAAATTGGGCCTTCTTAATCTTCAAGCCATAAAGCACAGCCATCGTTCTGGCTTCCATTTCAAAAGTTCAACTGTTATTTCATTGGGCTCTGAAATTCTTTGCTTCCAACCACAGTGTATCAAGAATAATCTTTTGCACAGTGTGCGCAGCAAAGCTAATGACTCCTTCATGTCACATTATGCTGCTGCTTGGTATCCAGGGCATTGATTGTTTACATTGCTCTCCCACCTAGTTCAGAAACACACATGCATTCAATGCCAGCTCTCCTAATGCATTCACTGATTTGCTTTTCTCTGACTCAGTAATTTCCAAATAACCGTTCTGTAAATGACATCAAAAAACAAGGACATTTGCTTTTCATTACTAAGTTAGCAATTAAACGTAATGAAGCATTACATCCTGTGTCTGATCTCTAGAATCACATGTAATATTATTAAAAAGATGTTTGTCTGTTTGATCTCATTTCATTCACAGAGTACAATGACAACTTATGTAATTATGTGACATTTAAACACTGAATTATGGCATGATGATAAACCATAGATACTTCTATATTCATTTTGTGATTTTATAATGTGTTCCCACTATAAATAAATTCTGCAGAGGGCACAAGCAGCTCACAAGTTCACGTTCCCGATTTTCTACAGAATGAACTTTGAATTTGGGAAGGACTTTACGCCATTTAAGTCACTTCCTTAGCTCCCCAACACCTCTCCTTCCCCTCACCACCCACATCACCCCACCCCCCTCCCCCTTAATAGTTGGTGACATCAAAGAAGTTATAAAGAACCACAATCAAGATTGAGTTGGATGACATCAGGACTGGAGGAGAAAGGGGAGATGGAGGGATAATGGCAAGTAAATCTACAAAAAGTTAAGAGAAATTAATCACCATTTCAACTTAACTAGATACTTCCCCTTGTTCCAAACCTCCTCTCATTTATTTACACTATTTTTCATTTTTTACCTTTCTATTTTTGTTAGAGACCAACAATGCCATTTGCACTTGGAGGTACTGGAAACCCTTTGTCAAAGTAAGGAGCCTGGACATTGAATGTTCAAAGGCTCCTTCACTCTGAGAGACTGCAACCAAGTCGTTCAGTATTCATGTACTTTTAAACAGGAATTCCGTTACCATTGGCTAGGGACACTGGTAATGATTATAATGTTCCCACTGTCACTTGAGCATAGATCGTGCTTTTGGCTTTCTTGGTTTGAGTGGTTCAATACCATCCACACTTTGTATGTGTCTTTGAATAGTGAGAACCCAGATAGTTCAGTCAGGAATTTAGAAGTTATGTGCAAAACATGAATTAGGAGCAGCTGTAGGCCACCCAACTTCTCAAGCTGCTCTGCTACTTAACAAGATCGTGGCTGATCTATTTGTAACCTCAGCTTGACATTCCCATCTACCTGTGGTATCTCTCTACCTCTGCCCATAGAGCAAAGATTAGCTCCACCACAATTGTACCAATCTAATACCATACATAGAAACCAAAGGAGAAAACAAATGCAAAGAGCAGGAACAGCCATGGGAACTGGGAATACAAGCATTTCCAAATGGGAATAACTTGGAAAAATTATACCAAGAAACTGAAAGGAACATGTTGGACTGCTACAGGCAGCTTACAAACTTAATATTCTGTAAAAAAAAAATGTTCTGTAAAAATAGAGTTGTGTTGTGGAACTAGAGACTCATTGGGCCAGATCGTTTCTTGTTGTGGGTGGCAGTGCTGTATGGAACTGCTGTCTATTCAATGTTCATCACATCTTTAACTTCTGCACCTGTGCATTGACCTCCTGCTCAGCCAATGGACCCTCCAGCTGTGGGATTAGTGAATCTTGCTCTGATACTCGCTGTCTAGTAATCTCTCTTCACCAGCCAGATGCAAATAACTCTTAAGTGAAAATCAATAAAACTGCAGATGCTGGAATTCTAAAATAAAACCAGAAGCAGCAGATGTTGGAAATGCTCGGCAGACTGCACCTATGGGAAAAGAAACAGAGTTAATGCTTCAGGTTGAAGAACCTTCATCAGAACTCATTGTGAGAACATTTCTGACAAAGGTTTTTTGACTTGAAACATTAACTCTGTCTCTCTTCCCTCTGATGCGGCCTGACCTGCTAAATATTTTCAACATTTTCTGTGGCAAATAACTCTTACTTAGTTTATTCCTCAATCCCTGCTGTAGCTTTGACAGAAGTATACTGGCGATTCCTCTTAAATGTGTAAACCAAGATTTCCAAAGCACTTGCAGCAGTGAAGTGATCAATTATTACAAAGGAGCAACTCTGAAGTAATTAGCCAGCTAATAAAAACAAGACAGATATGGTGAGAAGAAGACACCACCAAGGAGAGCTGCTCCCTCCAGAATACATTCCCCCCTCCAATGTTTTCTCTGCAATTTAACCTGGTTTATCATCAAACTCTTCCTAGTTCTGAAGAAGAAAAGTATTCAACCCAAGAAGTTAACCCTGCTTCAATGTTGAGTATATCCAGCATTTTTAATTTTATTTCAGATTTACAGTACATGCAGGATTTTGGTTTTAAGTTATCAGTTTATATAATGGTTATTAATGCAAGATTCAACAATGAAACAAGTTTCACAGTGGTCGGTATTTGATATAATTAACTTTAAATCTCAAACTCACCCTCTCCAAATCTTGACGGAGGTGGGTGAAAAGCCGCAGCCTTCGGTATAAGATGTCCTGCTCCTGCTGGGCAAGGTTGTCCACTTCATCTGTTTTTGGAGCCAGGAGAGGTTTGTTGAAATTTGATTTCCTCTTGAGCCTCCAGTACTGGTAGAAAAAATCCACCAAGACATCGGACATCTGCAGCTGCTGGGCCACATCTGTGGGTTTCACCAGTTCATAGAACTCTTCCTCAAGTTGTTGAAGCTTCTGCTTCCTCAGGCTTGCCTTCTCCAAGTCCCGCTCACTCTGATTCACCTCTGCTATTCCATCAGTAGCCACAGTGAACTGCCGGGCCTCATCACGCTTGGTAGAGCAAGTGGTGGGAGTGCTGCTGTGTTCTAGGCAGTAGGACTTAAACTTGACTTCATCATTCTCTGCAAGAATAGTCCTCATTTCCAAATTACGATCAAATGCACAAGTCACATGGAATGCTGTTATACAGGAGGCCATTGAACACTGGAGAGAGCAAAGATAATTTCCGAAGAGATTAATGCTTATCCTATTAAGTAGATGTCAAACAGAACATTACAAGAAAGATTTTACTCCATGGTTTTTGATTCTGCAATGGTTTTATTACCTATCCACCAGATAAAAACATCTTCCTTCTAGTGGCAGTTTCTAGCTCCACACTGAGACAACTATGAAACACACGGCTTAAAAAATTACCACAAACTTCAAGTAAACCAATAGCTTTTGTGAAATTTACCCATTGAACGATCACACCCCTTTGGTAGCAAGTTTATGAATAATATTTCACTATCAGAAGCAAACAATTTGAGCACAAGGTATCTAATTTGATATCAAACACTTGGCATGGAATTTGTGAGACTGACTCCAATGTTACTTGGTCCAATATACGTGCTCAAATTTCTGTTTTTTTTAATTAGTGAAGTGGATTGGAAACTACTTCTCTCCAAATGAAGTGATATTTTATCCCCTTAACTCCCCAAACAGTGGTTAAGGCTCCAGGGCAGTTATTTAGAAAAAACAGTATCATAAGGTTTTGTTTACATATTACTTGATTTTACAGATCATTTTTAATACATAAGTAATGCTCAAATTTTTTCTTTTAATTTAAGACATGTAACATCTTTCATTGTTCAAACAGAAGTTACACTGGCATTGCTAAAGACCTTTGATATCTCATGTGGTAAGAATACTAATTTCAGATCAACTTGCTGAAGGTATTAATTACCTGCTACTAGCCAAAAAGATGCTGCTTGACCCGCTGAGTTCCTTCAGCAGTTTGTGCTTTTGCTCATGATTCCAGGTCAGAGTAAAATCATGACAAAGTAAAAAAACAGTGTGTTATGGTCCTTGTTCTTTTGTGACTGTTAAATGACAGGCACTCACTGGAGCTTTAGATCCAGTTTGTGTCAGAAGGGGTGGGTATTTTTGATGTACAATGACTGACATCATTAGGTATGTGTCTAACACTGGGAAAACATTGGATATATTAATGTGGATTGTGACTTGAATTGCCCAATTCAATTTTGTGATTGACATAATTTTTCCTGGGGATGCTCACTAATGTGATGTGCTCCAGACAAATTGATTTTAGATTGCATAGTGCTAAGAGAAAACAGTGTCATACAATTCAAACTCTAGGCATAAATCCCTTTTTGCATGAGAATCCACTTTTAGGGGCCAAAAATACAAGACAGGGAAGTCAGAAGGGTTTTGTTTACACAGTGAATGGTTCGAGCATGGAACTTGCAGACACAGGAAGTGATGAGGCAGAAAGTCCAGATGCATTCAAAAGGAAATTAGAAATTAGTATGAGAGACAAAGTCATGGAAGAAATATTCCGGAGGGCTGAAATGAGGTTAGGTTGAATGGGAAGAGATCTGTGTGGGGCATAAACATCATCACAGTCTCATGGGACCAAATGGCCCAACTCTGTGAAAATGCTGCAAGTCAGACATAGGGATGAAGGTTGGGAGAATAACTCTTCTGCTCTATATTCTTGTCCTGTCACCACAAAGAAGAAAACATAATTTATGTGGTGCCCCAGGTCATCTCAAGACACTCCACAGCCATTCAGTATTTTAGAAGGCACTGTTGTGATGGAAGAAACATACCAAGCTCCCACAAACAACTATGACGTTATGACCTGAACTGTTTTTTTTAATGTTGACTGAGGTAGAAATATTTGCCAGAATATCAGGGATAACTCCTCATCTCTTCAAGGACCTTGTAGACCTAGATTAGGACCAGTTTAACAGCTCATCTAGGAGGCTCCAGTTGTGTGCCCACTCCTCCAGTACAGCACTAAAGTGTTAGACTTGGTTTTCATGCTGAAGTCTCTTGAGTGGGAGGAACACAGGAAATTAAGATTCAGAGACAAGTGAGCCCTGGCTGACACTGAGCTTCTGGTCCAGACCCTGCCAGGAGTTCTGTTGATTATATTCTTGGAAAATGCATTAGAAGGTAGTTGGACCAAGGAATTCCCCAGTAGCAAATGAAAAGAGGCTCTTTAAATGTTCAGTCTGGGAGAAGTCTCTGCTTCCTGCATCATCACCAATGAGGGTGCTCTGCAATCGGCTGAAGGACTGAGGTGAGTTCTTCTGAAGCATCTCACTGGCCGAGCCACTCCAATCAAGGCATTTGCCCCAGTCTGAGGATTCACATCCTTTGAACATAGAACATTACAGCACAGTACAGGCCCTTCAGCCCACGATGTTGTGTCGACATTTTATCCTGCTCTAAGATCTATCTAACCCTTCCCTCCCACAAAGCCCTCCATTTCTCTATCATTCATGTGGGTATCTAAGAGTCTCTTAAATGTCCCTAATGTATCTGCCCCCACAACCTCTGCAGGCAGTGCATTCCAAGCACCCACCACTCTCTGTGTAAAAAGCTTACCTCTGACACCCCCCTTATATCTTCCTCCAATCACCTTAAAATTATGTCCCCTCATGTTAGCCATTGTCACCCTGGGAAAAAGTCTCTTGACTGTCCACTCGATCTATGCCTCTTATCATCTTGTACATCTCTATCAAGTCACCTCTCATCCTCCTCTCCAAAGAGAAAAGCCCTAGCTCACTCAACCTATCCTTATAAGACATGCTCTCCAATCCAGGTAGCATCCTCGTAAATCTCCTCTGCACCCTCTCTAAAGCCTCCACATCCTTCCTATAATGAGGCGACCAGAACTGAACACAATACTCCAAGTTTGGTCTGTAGAGCTGCCACATTACTTTGCGGCTCGTGAACTCAATACCCTGACGAATGAAGGCCAACACACCATACGCCTTCTTAACAACCCCATCGACCTGCGCAGCAACCTTGAGGGATCAATGGACGTGGACCCCAAGATCCCTCTGTTCCTCCACACTGCTAAGAGTCCTGCCATTAACCTTGTATTCTGCCTTCAAATTCGATCTCCCGAAGTGTATCACTTTACACTTTTCTGGGTTGAACTCCATCTGCCACTTCTCAGCCCAGGTCTGCATTCTATCAATATCCTGTTGTAGTCTACCGCAACCTTCTACACTATCCTTGTGCATCGTGATACTTATCTGCCAGCACGATGGTGACATAAATGATGCAGCTCTAGTCCTGCTGCCTCACAGCTCCAGCGACCCGGGTTTGACTCTGACGTTGGATGCTGTCTGTGTTTTCCTCCCACTCAAGAGACTTCAGCATAGAAATCAATGCTGCCCCTTTAGTGCAGTATTCGGGGAGGACCACGCACTGGTTTCCACCCACATCCCAAAGATGTGTGGGCTGGTTGGCTAACTGGCTTTTGTAAATTGGCCCTGGTTTGTAGGTGATTGGTGGAAACTGGGGAGAGTTGAAGAGAACGTGGGGAGAATAAAATGGAATTAGTGTAAATGGATGCTTAAGGGTTGGCATGGAAGCAATGGGCTGAAGGGCATGTTTCTGTGCTGTATGACCCTGTGATTCTATAAAGGTTTTGGTGTCTCTTCATTAAAGTTCACTACCTATAACATGAAAGCAGAGCCAATGTCTGGGAAATTATGCCTAATACCTAGTCAAGGACAAATAGGGAGAAAAGTTGTGCAAATGTGGCATTTACTACCAAGTGGCATGGTTGAAGTAACTGCCATAAACATGATCAAGAAGAAACTAGGTAAGTAAATAAGGGATAAAGGACGGAAAGGAGATGCTGATAGAGTTAGACTAAGTAAAGTGAGACAATGCTCATGCAGAGCATCAATATCAAAACAAACCCATTGGTCAAACTCGCCTGTTTCTCTGATATAAAATAAAAAGTGAATACATCCAACATAATCATCATGAAGTAAAAGATAAAATTCTTGTAACAGGAATATGTCCACAGTAACCATGAGTGCAAGCTCTGATCAGACCATTTGCTAAGGAACTAAAGCTATTTTCACTCCAATTTTTCAAAAGAACAGAAGATAAGATATCTTTATTAGTCACATGTACATCGTAACACACAGTGAAATGCATCTTTTGCACAGAGCGTTCTGGGGGCAGCCCGCAAGTGTGGGCACGCTTCTGGTGCCAACATAGCATGCCCACAACTTCCTAACCCATACGTCTTTGGAACGTGGGAGGAAACCGGAGCACCTGGAGGAAACCCACGAAGACACGGGGAGAATGTACAAACTCCTTATAGACAGCGGCAGGAATTGAACCCAGGTTGCTGGTGCTGTAATAGCGTTACGCTAACCGCTACACTACCGTGCCTGCCCCTTCACTACTGTGCCTGCCTGGAGTGGACTTTCAGCCTCTCGTGCCTGCTCCACCATTCAACATGATTAATCTTTTACTTCAGTGCCACATTCCTGCACAGATCCTATATCCCTTAATGCGATTCATATCTAAAAATCTATTGATCTCTGTTTTGAAAATACCAATTAAGGAATCCCTCTTGGGTAAAAAATTCCAAAGGTTCAATATCTTCTGGGTGAAGAAATTTTTCACCATCTTTGTCCTGAAATGGGTGACCCCTTATTTGGAGACTATGAGCCCTGGTACTAGATACCCAGAGAAGAAACATAAATTTACAAACCCTGCCAAATTACTTTTGAATTTTATACATTTAAATGAGATCACTTCTCATTCTTCTAAACTTGAGAGAGTACTGCCCAGTCGACTTAACGCCTCCTAAAACAACAAACAAGCCATCCCAGGAATCAAGCTGGTGTTCCTTTGCTGCACTCCACCTATTGCCAGTATATCCTTCCTTAGGTAGGGAGACCAGACCTGTACATACTACATGGTCTCACTAGGGCTTAACATAACAGAAGCAAGACATTGTCACTCTCATACACAAATTCAGTTACAATAAAAGCCAACATACCATTTGCCTTCATAATTGTTTGCTGAAACTACATATTAACTTTCAATGACTCATGTTCAAGGGCACCAACGTCCCACTGATCACCAATACTTTTTAACTTCTTGCCATTAAAAAAAAATCTATTTTCCTAACCAAAGCCAATAATCTTACATTTTTCCACATTAGATTTCATCTGCCATGCCCTTTCCCATTCACTTGATTTGTCTATATTCCTCTGAAATCATTTTAATTCTACTCACAGCGGCACCACAACCTACCTTTGTACCAGCACACTTGGATATATTTCACTTGATTCCCTCATCTGAGCACCCACCCCAAAAAAGGCACACACTCTGTTCTCTATCCATTACCAATCCTCCATCCTTGCAATATATGCCTAATACCATTAGTATTATGGAATTAGGCATATGTTGGTGCCGGAAGTGTGGCAACACTTGCGAGCTGCCCCCAGAACACTACGCAAAAAGATGTATTTCACTGTGTGTTTCGATGTACATGTGACTAATAAAGATATCTTATCTCTTATCTTATAATATTAATCCCTCATGCCTCAGTCCCTAATATTTGCTTGCTAATTTTGTTGAATAATCTCATGTTTGGAAATAAATGAAAGGTCTTTTGAACATTCAAATATACCACATCAACTGGTTCCCCCTTATTTATATTGCTGTTTTCCTGATAATTTTTCCACTCTTACCTAATAATATTATGGGTATAGATCTACAAGTAATGGTCAAACTTTGGTATCCTATAACTATACTTCATGAAGAAGCTTTGGCAGTAATCATCATTAAGCCAATTGCCCACAGATGGCGTGATACTATGTCTGATCCTGTCTCCAACCAATCTCTAAGCATATTTACTTTCTAGGAAGAGGTGTTAGAAATTTTCAATGTTTTCCTCTTCCTTATAGAATATATAAAGGCGTATTGAAAATTCTGCTGCTATTCTGGTAAGATCACTTAATTCAGCACAGACTGATGAGATGGGAGTGTTTAAAAGAGCATTTATGTTATTTATAGCTTCCATAAGTCAATATATTAATGTTCTCAGCATTAGAAGAGCCCAAGGGTTGTTTTCTATTAAATTTCTCAACGAGGTAAATTCTCCCATCTATGAACAGTAAATTCTCCCATCTATGAAGGTTCAGGTGAGGTAGGAAGCAGGGAATTGCACAAGGGGATTTTATTTCCTGTTAGTCTCCCATCAGAACAAAATACTTTGTGTTTTTTAATTACTATAGTCACAGAACAATATCAGAAAAAGAGGAGACACAAGAAATTCTACAGATGCTGGAATGTGCTCAAGAGGAATGTGCTCACACTGACCTGAATACACGTCCCAGTCCGTTCAGTGCAAAGGCTACAAGCCAGAGCCCATCTGCTAGCAGGGATGTGGGACACCTTTGTAATGGGTTCCATCTTCTCAGGGCAACCTATACTTACCTGGAAATAAGGAAACACAGTTCAGACAATTAAACAGGCAATTCAATTTTTGGGGACATTTATCTCTAAAAGATTTTCTTCTTGATATAGGCCGAGGTTGTATAAGGCCAGCTATCATTACCACTATGAACAAAACTTTCTTTCTAGGCCTCTGCTCTTGCTGCATTTGATGGTCTACGCAACATTCTCTTTGATTCATGAATATCCTTAGCCTCAACCCAACAGACTGCTAAGCAGTCATGAAATGGGAATTTGAGCTTGACTGGTTACATCCTGTGGTTCTATGCTATGGTGCATCAATCTTATACCTATGGTTCAGAATTTGATTTCATTTTACTCCATTCCTCAGCTGGAAGGGTAATTATGATCTGCTCTCAATGTTTGATGAAGCAGTGGACACAGTAGGGGACAGGAGTTCAACATGAGTTAATTACTCTGACCTTTCATGGGACGGTAGAGAGGAGAAGGAATTAACACAAAATCAGGACCTGTCCTTACTCTCAAAGCTACCTTCATGCAAACTGTGTAATGTTTAAGAGATAAAGTAAAACTTACACTAGAAACATGAAATAAAAACAATGAAGCAGGAAGTACAGAGACAGGTCAATTAACATCTTAATTCTAATGAACTTGTTGCACATTGCCATCATATTCTGGTTTTACCTAATACTCTAAAGTTTGATTTGTGTATTCTAAACAGACTTTAATTACCTACAACTATGGCTAACAATATATAATGTCTATGAAGCAAACATTAACTTTGCGTTGGGAGGAGCAGTGGAATCATCAAAGGCATAGAACTCAGTGCTGGAGACTGGAATAACTTTTCTATTAATGCATTAGGTTAATTAGATAGAGTAATAGTTCCCATTTCCCAAGGAAGGTATCACACTTGTTTGGATCAGGGTATAGCTCCCTCTACTGCCACAAATTTGTTCCTTAAGTCCAGCTTAAACCTCTAGAAACGCAGTTTCTCAGTCACTTCCACAGACCATGATTATGTAGTCATGGTTATGCTCTGCAATCCACTTCTGAAATCTGGTTCAAATGAAGTCAATGGAACCAAGTTTCAGAAGTAGAGTACAATGCACAGGAATATCTTCTGGATCATTCAAGATGAATCTGAAATGTTTTCATGTGGAATTAATCTAAGGCCAAGAAACGACAGCAGTTCACCCAGATCAGTTGTGCCCTCTTTTTGGCTAATGGACAAGAGCCAATTGCCCTGTTGATAACCTGCTCGCGAAACAGCCCTGTCTTTGCTGCCATTAGAATTGCTCAGAACATAATTTCACTAAAAGATTAAGCAGAATAATGTACAGTGGCCTTGCAGACATGTGTGCTGCATGTGTGTTACATGCAATCATCCTGACATAGTCTGAGAAACTGTTTGATGGCAAAATATAAAGTCAGTCTTCTTCCTTGCTTTGTGTATTCAAAGCAAAATGAGTAGGAGACCTGAATATTTCAATATTGTTGACAATGTTGCCAATGTTCAGTTAAGTTTGAAGTTATGATAACTTCCAGACTTACTGATTTTTATTTTCAATTTACCAAACCAGTAAAAATGAAGCTATTAGAAATGAAATGAAAAGTTAGTAATATCACATATTGGATCTGATGTATGGATATCGATCTGAAAGTTAACTCTGTTTCTTTCCCCACAGATACTGCCTGACCTGCTGAGAATTTCCTGTATTTTCTTTTTTTTACTTAGTAAGATCAGCTGCTAACACACAGCACTTCAAAATGTAGTAGTGACAAGATAAATTTTAAGTAAAACTTTCCCTATTCTCCCCTAACGATGATTCTTAGCCCTGAACCTCAGAAGGATGTGCCACATAGCACCAATGTGACATTTATATTTCTTAAGTAGCTATTCTTCAGACTTCTAAGTTAGAGTGATATGTGAGTATCAAATTAAAAGTAGCTCTACTGGCCCTTTATCATGAGCAATGAGGACAGAGATTGTCTCCATTCAAATCACATTGGACTCTTGCAAAGTTTGTGCTGCAGTCAGATCCCAGAGCTGAGACAGCTGTGTTCAATTTACTACATCATTTAATTCTTATCAAAGTAGCTGCTACCCAAATAGCTGGTTTATTAAAAGAAAGTCCAGAGGTTATACATCAATGTCGACCTGCAAACCTTTGAATATAAAGCTGATAGTAGTACAATCACATCTTTGACAACAAAGTCAAACCTCCCAAATGTTTTTTCTGCTAGAAATATTTAATTCATGAATTTACTCTGCTTGGTGCATTGGAAGAGCACACAAAGCCTGTTATGCCAAGGTGTGAATATGCCTGTTCATTGAAACTCTGCATTCAGGTAGGTGTCTTACTTCAGGTATCCATAAGGCACAGCTAACATGGACCCACTTTGTGCCACTGCGTGTTGGCTTCAAAGCTCCTCCTCTCTTGGGACACAGCAAGCACTTCGGCTGAACACCCAGGGCACATGTCCGACACAACCAACTGCCAAGGGGCACCTTCAGAATTCCATAACAAGCCTATCATGATTTAAAAATAGAAAATGGTCAGATGTCTCTTGTGAGAACCTAATCAAATAAACGTTCTTATGCAAGCATCCGTGACCCAAAATGTCATGTCATAATGTACTCAGCTTTCAGATGAGTCCTTAAAGAGTGAACAGCATAAATAGTCCAAACCAACTGCTGGAAATCCAAAGAACCTCTGCAGGAATTTAAGGATGGCACTTTGTCAGGGCTATCAGAACAAACACCTTTACAAATGACTACTTTATGAGAATTACTGATCTCAAACCACAACACCCTGATTCCAATGGTTGCCTTTCACATGAAAAGATTTACCAAGCAATGATTTCTTTCCCCATGGGTCAAATCATTTAGCATTAGATCACCCCAGTGGGTTTTAAAATTAAAGCATAAGCCTTGTAGCAAAGCCACTAGCCTGTGTCCTGAATTCAGATTTTTAGAACCTGGTTGCTTCTGAGCAATTAGATCAAGGCGAAGATGATTTGAAGTTTCACTAAAATTTAAGCTTTTGTATCTGTGGTCCATTTTATACTGGATTTTTTTTATGACAGTCACAACACAGATGGGGCAAAATTGATAACTATTAATTACTTCTGAAAAGGAAAGGAGTTTGCATTTATTAAACATTTAAATGTGAAGCAGTACAAGATCGTAAGAGAAACACATCAGAAGCCAGAAAAGGAGAGATTGGAATGGAACGCCCAGTGTTTGGTCAATGTAATGAGTCTTGGAAGAAGTTGTTGAAGCTGGGGGCATGGGGTGTAGAGAAAAGAGTGAGAGAGTTAGAGAAGGAGGAGGGAGGGAGGGGAGAGAGAGAACAAGAGAGAGAAAAAGCTTGAAGGACTGTTTGTTAATGAGACGCTCAAGGCTGCTGAGAATTCAGATCTTTAAGTCCAACAACGATGTGAATAAAATCAATGGTGTTACTTTCTTCATTCAAATCATTCAAAGCATTTGAAATTGATCAACTTATTAAGTCATTACAGTAGTTTCTTGCGGAGCACTTGATTGTGCAGGTTTATTTAGCAGCTGTATTTATTGGACAAACAGCATTTAGAATTCTGTGAACTGGGCTCATTTGTTCTGATATTCCTTCAAATAAATGTGATACCACAGATGAAATGGTGACTTTGGTAATATGCAACCACTGTAAGAGATAAAGAAATTATTTCATGGCTGAGTGCTATTACGTGAATTAGCATGGGGAAGTACCTGATATCTGGGAACTTTGAGGAAATGAGTGGTTTTCAATTACTGTACATATTCTTTTTGTAGTGGGCACAATTCATACAGCTACCAAGTGATCAATAAGTTTGTCTTGTAGCATTTAGTCTAACACATATTCATTAACATGTGAATGACAAAGACCATGTACTAGCATGGGATGCATTCCAGTAAACCTGAATACAGGAACAAAGATTCTTTGTTGACCCTGGGTACTGTTACGGTTACTTAGGTATTGAGCAGGTAAGGTCCCATTCTGGTTAAAAGACTCAAGTTCACTTACCAAAGTGGCCAGCAATTTTAAACTAAAGGAATTATAGAGCATAAAAAAAACCAACATACAACACCAAAGCTGCCTAATGCAGGATTTAAGGTGAAAGACATTTAGAAGTTTTGTATGATATAGTGAGAAACTGGAATTTTTACATAGAAGAGTTTGCCAGGAGACTAATTGAACATGATGAAATTTGTGAAACTGCAAATAAACCGGATGTTGAAAACTAAAACCCCATTTAGTTTAAGGGGCTAAATGGTTCAGTGTTTTACATCATTCTGATATTGTGCCATCATCATCATGATCATCAAGCATTATGTCAGATACCACATAAGGTGAATTGAAGGTTCTGCTTACGCTGTCCCAGATATTACTCAGAACACCATTCCACTTTCCTACACCTACTATCCACATATGGTGGTGCACCAAGAAAATCAGTTTCACGTATAAACAACCATAGTTCATCAAGAGATAACAAAGCGTGGCCACTTACCTGGTGAACGCAGATATTGCATTTGTCGCAGAAAACCATTTCATTGCCATCCTCCCCTTCTGGAGAACGGCATACGTCACACACCACATCCTCATCATATTCAATCCCCAGACCCTCTTCTGTCTCGATTGCCAAATTCATGTTTTCCTGGCATTGGCTTTCCAGCTCCTCAATGATCTTTTCCATCATCAGCTCATCCACTTCAAGCATTCCTGGAAAAACAAACATAGTTAAGTGGACTTCAGCAGCAATCTTATTTTTAATTCTACTTGAAATAGAACAGAACACATCTCTTCCACTGACTCCCAAGGCCACCTGACTGAATAGTCTGTCAAGTCTTGTATTGAACCATGCTATTGGCATCATTTCCTTGCTTCAGTGTTCTTCAGCTGGAATGGAGGGGATGGGGGGTGGAGGTTAATGAAGGTAGTAGTGGCTAGGATGGGGATGGTGGGTGGAAGGATTGTAGTGACTGCAGAATAATGCACACCTGGAGGTTTGATTTGATCACTTTCCAATGGCCGATATATGATAACAGGAGTGCAATCATTTGTGATGACCCCAAAACAGAATAGCTTGCTAATGTTTATTCTCTAGATTGGATGTTGAACATCAGAATCATTAACTCGTTCCTCCTCATATATTTTGCAGTTATCTGCAAATTGTTGTAAATTCAATGTTTGCTTCAAGCAGGTTAGTACATTGTAGATTTACAAAATCTAGCAAAGAACTTGATTTGAAATGGCAAAATCGAGCAAGGGTAGCCAGGGTACCCCACCAGTATTATCTAAATGACCTGACCCCAGATCTTCTGCATAGTGTGTGGTATATCCTTGCACTGGCAGAAGCCTGCCCTGCCAACTCCATTATGGTCAAACTAGGAGGTAAGTGCACACTACATCCAGACTGTTGAAGTCCTTCATACAATTCATTCTAAACTCAACAAAGGTCACATTTATGTACCAAAGACTTTAACGCAAATAATTAACAATGTAATAACTATAGCATGCTGTGGGGAACATTTGCTGTTCTATGTTAGGTCCACTGATTCTTAGGGATAGTGTTCAAATAAGTAAGAAGCTAAAATTTAATTTTAATGATAACCAGCATTTTTTCATCATTGTCATTTATAATGAAAACTTTCTTTGGATAAGTGGAACATTGGATAATCGAAAAAACTATAAGGCAGTAATATTATAACTTCTGAGAGTTGAGACCAATCATATTACACAATGTGAGATGGTGTTCTCCACGCGGTTGGTACAGGGTAATTTCCACAAATGAAGTTTCTGCTGCAACATAATTAGTGGGGTATTCTGAATTTGTCTTCTACAGTTTCCTAGCAAAAAATATCACATTCAGCCTATACCTATGTAACAAGAATAATATAAAAAGGAAAGTTCTAACAAGGCAAAACATCCTCAACCAATCATATTAATAATTATAGTATAATTTCGCAATATTGCTCTCACCATCCCTCCCCTTTTGAGGCAGTGCTGAACCATTCAGCAAACTTCAGTCAAAAAAAAGAACGGGAACAGTCTGCGGAATAGATAGTTCCATGACATACTTCTAATCTACACACACCTGAACTCTGAATCCAGTACAGAATTCATATAAATTATGTTTATTGAGTTATTGCCTCTTCCCGAACAGTGATGTGACATTACACAACGAAGTCACACTCATGTCATTCTATAAGTGGCATTTCTGCACTGACAAATCAACAGAAACTTGTATTTCAATTGCAGTTTTGACATAGAACTTGGCCTTTCACAGCACTGTTCTCAAACAAAATTTGACGTCAAATCACTTATGATTTGACTTATGAATATGAGGACAGATGACCAAAGGCTTGGGCAGTGGCAGACTTTAAAAGAGGAAAGAAAGTTAGAGGAATGGAGAGCTTTAGCGAGCGAATAATACAGTTGAAGCAGTGGAAAGCCAAGTTTGCCAATGGTGAATCAATTCCTTTTGGGGACAAAAAAAAGGCCAGAACTGGAGAAGTGCAAATATCAGTAAGTCTAGAAGAGATTACAGGGGTGATGAGGGCAAACAGTTTTAACTTGAAGATGAGAATTTTCATGTTGTGATGTTACTTAACTATGAGCCAAGTAACAACAGGGGTGACAGGAGAACAGGGTTTAGTCTGAGTTAGGATAGAGATTTAGATGAATTGAGTGTAGATGAGCTCAAGTTTATGAAGAGTAAGAAGAGGAACTCTGATCAGATGTTCATTAAAATTGTTAAGTCTGAAGGTAACAAAGGATTTCAAAGCAGATGAGCTGAGGCATAGAGCTGGGTAATGGAAATAGATGGTCTTAGTAATGATGTGGGTGTGAGGTCCACAGATCAACTAAGTATCAAAAAACAAGAAAGACACTGTGAATAGTCTGATTTAGTTTCAGTCAGCTGTCAGGGATAGGGGTTGAGTTTGTGGCTATGAAACAGATTTTGTGGCCAAAAGTTTGGGTCACTCTTCAAAATCTTTCCTTGATTTGAGTACTTGCCCAGAGGTGGAATTATTTATGTAGAACTGTAAGAGCTGAGAAACATCACTCCTTAACTTTTACCAATTAACTAATTTTGCTTCACTTTCAATACTTGCAGCAACAGGACTTCGACACAATTATTAACACAAACCTGAAACTGTTCAATTATCTTTCAGCTATTAGTTAAGATTATAGCAATTAGATCTAACATCTAGTTAATGATGGGTTTCTGCTTTTTAGACCATAAGATCATAAGGTATAGGACCAGAATTAGGCCATTCGCCCCATCGAGTCTGGTCTGCCATTCAACTTTTGCTTAAGGGTATTATATAAAAGTTCATTTTCAGTGGATTCCAAAAAAGTATGATAACAGGAGCCTGAAACTTTGGTATGTTGTTATTTGAACTATGAAAAATGCTGAGCTTTACAACAAGGGATATGTCAGAGAAGCATTTTGAACTGTATGTCAGCAGTCATTTGTGGCATGAAGAGAGCTATTATAACACGAACATCTCATGGTATTTTGGAATTACATTAAACATAATGCATTAAGTGTTATTTTTCTCTATAGCACATTAATGCTAACACAATAAATTCAACTGGTGACATTTTTTTCAGGGTGAATAATGAAATTTAAGGATTGGGCCATTTTCCAAGTCTTGCACCCCACATATGAATTAACTTTGTCAGAATAGGTACAGTGCATAGAAGTTTGAGAGAAAGTCCTCTACTTTGCTCTCACAATGCTTCTTTATAGTCTTGAGCTAGCATATCTGAAAAGCAGCCATGTGCTCCATTCATTTCCCCCAAAACTTTCATAGTCGCTCCTCTAATTGGGAATACAAGTTGACGTTAATTAGCACTGAACTGCAGGAGGTTCAATCCTGGGCATGTGCATACTCCAGGAAAGCTGCCCAAATTAATTTTACTCAGAACTATTATAACTGGCATAGATGTGCGTCATAAACTGTCTGGTCTGCAACAGACCCCAAGTCCCAGAAATAAAAACTGTGAAAATACACTATCATGGATTTTCCAAACTGTCTTACTTTAGAATTAGTCTTAATATATTATATGGCTAACACAGTTGTTAAAATAAGGCAGATTGGAAAATCCATGCCAACTTTACTTCCTGCACACAGTTTGATACTGTAATTATGTAAACATCCCAACTACATTGACATCCTGTATGCAGCCAACATTTCAGGTTTTATTCTGAAAGTACAATATTTATAGACCAGGACAAATAATGCATTGTTTTCTACCACAATATACATTTTCACCAGCTAGGAAACCATATGCTGACAGGTTTAGAACAAGATGTTTTTATTTAAAGGGACTGCTTTATAGTTGTTCAAAAAAAAAACGGACCTCCCAGAAAGTAATGATGAGTTTTTTTTCCAAATGGGTTTTCCTAATTTCAAGGTTATGATGCACTAACTGGAGAAGGAAGGCTTTGTGAATCTTGCACCCAGTTAGTGTCACCCTTTGCGCTGTTCAAGGCACGAGGGATCCGAGGTGAGCTGGCAAACTGAATCCAATATTGGCTTGGTGTTAGCAGGCAGAGGGTAGCAATGGATGGGTGTTTTTCTGACTGGAAATCTGAAACAAGTGTTGTGCCCCAGGGATCGGTGCTGGAACCTTTGTTGTTTGTAATATATATAAATGACTTGGTTCAGAACGTAGAGGTATGATTAGTAGGTTTGCAGACGACACTAAAATTGGTGGAGTTGCAGGTAGCAAAGAAGGTTGTCCAAGGATAAAGTGGGACACAGATCAGCTGGAAAGCTGGATGGAGGAATGGTGGATGGAACTTAATCCAGACTATTCTGAGGCAATTCACTTTGGCAGGTCAAATTCTAAGACAAGATATCTTTATTAGTCACATGTACATCGAAACACACAGTGAAATACATCTTTTGCATTGAGTGTTCTGGGAGCAGCCCGCAAGTGTCGCCATGCTTCCGGCACCAACATAGCATGCCCACAACTTGCCAACCCATACGTCTTTGGAATATGGGAGGAAACCAGAGCACCTGGAGGAAACCCACGCAGACACAGGGAGAATGTACAAGCTCCTTACAGACAGTGGCCAGAATTGAACCCGGGTCGCTGGCACTGTAAAGCGTTACGCTAACCGCTACACTATCGAAATGATAGCGACCTCAGGAGTATTAATGTACAGAGAGACCTTGAAGTGCAAGTCTATTGCTCCCTGAAAATAACATAGGTGCATAGGGTAGTGAAAAAGGCATTAGGTATGCTTCCTTCATAGGCCAAGGCATTGAGTATAAGAGTTGGGATATCATGTTACAAATGTACCGAAAATTAGTTAGACTGCACTTGGAGTATTGTGTTTTGTTCTGGTGGCCACCCTACAGGAAGGATGTGGTAGCAACAGAGAGAGTGTAGAAGTGATTCACCAGGATGTTGCCTAGAATGGAAGGCTGTAGTTTTAAGGAGAGATTGGATAGGTTGGGTTTATTCTCACTGGAACACAGGAGGCTGAGGGGCGACCTTATCCACTTTCTCTCCTGATTCTCAGATTCGCTGGTCCCCAGAGGATCTATGTCTCCAGAGATCTGTTGATCTCAGCATGGCTTATACTGAAGGACTAAGCATCCACAGTACTCTGAGACAAAGAATTCCAAAGAATTCCAATGTTTCCTGACTTCAGTTCTAAATGGATGAGTCCATGCCCTAGTTCTAGACTACCCAGCTACCAGCAATAGCCTCTCAGCCTCCTGTTAATCCCTCTCAGAGTCCTGTAACCACTCTTTCTTCTAAGCTCCAGTGAGTGTAGGCCAGTCTTACTCAATCTCTTCTCATGGACAGACCAACTCTTGCCCCACCCTCTCTCCCTGACCAGTGTGTGATCCTTTCTTTGATTCATCTTCCATGATCTCTGCAATGCCAGGACATCAAGGAGGAATGGTCCCTTCTAGTGGGCACAATGCTTTGGGCCTCTTGTGCTGTACAATATCAAAGCCTCTCTTTCAAGATCACTCCCTTTCAGTGGGCTAAAGCAGGCATTGCCATGGGTCAAATTCAGTCTGCAACCATCAATTGAGCATTGCTGTAGCGAAGGAGAAGATACTCACAGTGGGGCAAGATAAGTATATACTGAATCTTTTTGAATTAGTATTAGTGTGTGCGTGAACAGGGACAAGGTGATCAAAGATTTTATGTGTATCTGTGTGTTTTAACTAAAATGTAGGAATAAATAGTTCCTGGACACAGTTAATGAAATAATAATGTCACATTGCTTCCAAACATGCACTATTTTATTCTTAATCGGGAACTCTCCTTTAAAGAATATCTAGCTTGCTTACTGCCAGCACACAGGTTATTTGCCTGTGCTTATACAGTAAATGTTTTATATTCATAATGTGTTTAAAGTTGATTCCTTTCAAGATCACCTCATTCAATTTCATTTAACAAGAGAAAATCCAAAAAATGTGAATCTCCAAATATTGAACCATGTCAGCTTGTGCAGCAGCAAATTCATAGCTCAAAAGCAACAAGAAGACTGACAGAGTACAAATCTGTTTGTGTTAAATCTGAATATCTCTCAGAACAGGAGCAAGAATATTTGTCCTCAGCTACTTTCCTCACTAGTTAGAAAGAGAAACATAGTACCTGCTTCCTGAAATTCTGCATTCACCAGTTCCAACCAGTGGACATCAACCTCATCAAGGTCATAGCGACACATACTTCTTGGAGAAAACTTCATGTCCATGTGGGCAGACTCAGAAGACTCGTAGCTGGTTAGAGACTCCAACATTTGTTCTCTGGGAGTCAGGAGTGTTTTCTCAAACTCTGGTGAAACCCTATAGAAAGAGCAAAGGAGGTCAAATATTAAATCACGTTCTATCACAAGCAATTTCACCAGGCACAATCCCAGCCTGGTCTTTCCTTTACATTTATATGTTAAAACAGCCAAGCAGAACTTTGGTAATTTAGGCAGCTACTGAACTGACGTACAAGTGACTTGTCACCAGCTTTTTGACAAATCCAATCTGGCTCTGAAGAGAAATCAGGACTAAATGGCACTGGCATTGCTTCAGCTAAACCACAATAAACCAGGTCAATAATAATGCTGCTATCAACCAACATCTAATTCACTGATACAACACTTGAGCTATTTGCTCCTCTATTTGTTTTCTCTGTTCTTTTTGAAATTAGGTGAGTCAAAACACATTGCTTATCTAATGTATTCAGGCGTTAGGTGTAATGCTATTTCCAATGCATTTTGGTCTGCCCACACATCCCACACAAACTTCTGGTAACCCCCCCACCCCTCTCTTTTCTTCCCCCTCCCCCCCCCTTTGTTTTCCCTCATTCCTGTGGCCCCCTCACCCCTTCTCTTTCCCCTCTCCCGCCCTCATGACCTGCCCATCTATTCCCTAGCTCCTT
The DNA here is from genome assembly GCF_009764475.1 of Pristis pectinata. NCBI lineage: Eukaryota > Metazoa > Chordata > Chondrichthyes > Rhinopristiformes > Pristidae > Pristis > Pristis pectinata. The sequence continues at coordinate 25,182,040 of NC_067408.1, read as the reverse complement.
CCCTTTACTCCATGGTCTACTGTCCTCTCCTACCAGATTCTTCTTCAGCCCTTTGCCTCTTCCACCTATCATCTCTCAGCTTCTTACATCACTTCCTTTCATCCCCCTCCCCCACCCACCTATCTTCCCCCTCTCACCTGAACTCACCTATCACCTGCCAGCCTGTGCTCCTTTCCCTCCCCCTAACTTGTTATTCGGGCTTCTGCTCTCTTCCTTTCCGGTTCCGATGAAGCATCTCGACCGGGAACATCGACTGTTTATTTCCCTCCATAGATGCTGCCTGACCTGCTAAGTTCCTCCAGCATTTTGCGTGTGCTGTCCCACACTAAAATACTCAGTTAACACACTCTGTGATCTCCTTGGTAATATAACTAAAGCAAAGCCCCAGCAAGTTGAAGTCTGAGGAAAGCCAGCAAGAGCTTCTCCTCAACTCACTGAACTCCAGAATTTGCCTTCTTTACATTCATTTTGCTGCTTAATTACTTAATCCAATGATCCTCCGCATATATGCTGACAACATAGAACACTACAGCACAGTACAGGCCCTTCGGCCCACAATGTTGTGCCGACACTTTGTCCTGCTCTAAGACCTATCTTACCCTTCCCTCCCACATACAGTAGCCCCCTATTTTTCTACCATTCATGTGTCTAGCTAAGAGTGTCTTAAATGTCCCTAATGTATCTGCCCCCACAACCTCTGCCAGCAGTGCGTTCCACGCGCCCACCACTCTCTGTGTAAAAAACTTACCTCTGACATCCCCCTTATATCTTCCTCCAATCACCTTAAGATTATGTCCCCTCGTGTTAGCCATTGTCGCACTGGGAAAAAGTCTCTGACTGTCCACTTGATCTGCCTCTTATCATCTTGTACACCCCAATTATCGACAATGTAGAACTAATGTAATTCTGAGATTAGTTCTGACAGAACGTCTAATTCTGTCTCCATGACCAGACAGCGTGTCCAACTGCAAATTTTCTCCCACTTGAAACTTTCCTCCGTCATCTGCCAAATGCTCCACATCACTGCACCTGAAGCTTGAGTGCAATGCACCCAATAGCCCACATTCTGTTCAACCATGAATTATATTTCTAGTCTGTATTTTTTTTGCATCATTGATGTCACTTTCTTTCACTTCTATATTAGTGTCTTCATCTTGACCACAGCCTCATAGAAATGAAACTCTTCTTCAATGTTGATTTCTAAAGCTGACTTCTCTAGTAAGGTCAAGTTCTATTCTACATAAATTCTACATTATCTATAAGTTTGTTTCCCACACCCAAAACTATAGTAAAATCCATTCATCTGTCACTGATGTCCCTTTCTTCCAAAAGTCAATGTTGTCATTTACAAATCTTCTGCCTCCGAAATGAAATATTTTCAAGCTGTGATTTCTTGTCTTTGGCACTGCACTCCTGCAAATCACTTTGCTTCTCCTCCAGATTAATAGTGGAACATTATACAGATTGGAACCTTAACTTGCAACCTTTTCTAAAATCTGACATTTCTTTGACCACATTCATAATATTCCTACTGCTCCATGTCAATTTCTTCATTATAAAGCACTTTGGAGCATGCACCACAATAAAGATTCAGTGTTCTTTTGCCTTTGTTCATCGCTACCATCCATCCTGGCTTTGGAGAGATAATATTCAAGATGAGGAATGTTTCAGCCAATCAACAGGTTTACAAATTTTGTAATATTTGCTAAGCTGGGATCTGATTTTGCACTTCTTTCAATTGTGTTACAGCTAATGCAGGGAAGGCCAGATGTTTACCCTCTACAATGAGGGTATCTTCTTGGGAAGCTAAAGGAAAAACTGTGACCTGTAGACTAGTTGTTAATAGGAGAGCTACAGAAGTATCTCTTTGGGTCAACTTAAATAAACATATTGTTCTTCAGAAAACAAAATGAACAATTTAGAAATCTGTAAAATGACTTTTGAGAAACCAAATCCTCTAAAAAGCACATGGACAAACTTAGATTCTGGAGTCTTGAGAATAAAAGGTAAAATTACATTAAAAAATTGATGACTTGCAATATATTTTAAAAAAGTAGCTAAATTTGTAATCACATCCTTATCGACACAGGTGAAACCTTAGGTTCATAGCAGTACTGTGGAGGTTGTAGTGGAGAGGGTGTAATCTTGCATATCTTTTGGTTATGACCTATTTACATAAAGCACTTCATAATGTCAGGAAGATCACAGAATGTGCAAACAAACCACAACTTGTATGCCACTTTCTCAACCTTCCTCTGAGAAAAATGTGTGGTTCTTGAAGGATGAACCAGGAGAAATTTCCAACATGTTGCCCAGTTCCAGTTCCTACCAACATTCTCCATGTAACTATGCCAGAATCACATGCTTTTCAACAATAAAGTGCACCAAATATACCGGTACACCTAAAAGAGTCATTGGGTGATGGATTAGTTGAACTTAATGACAACTCCACAAAATCAGCAGCCAGGCTCATCCATAGATAAGACATGCTGTAGTACTTAATTCCTGCCACCCAGCACCTAGCAACTGCCTTGTACATTGCATTGCAGGGAAGTTTAATCTATTGGCTACATATGACCCCAAGGCCAGATAATCTAATGTTCAAGGCCAAAGGAGCTTAGCTGGCTTGTCCTGTCTTGAATTTAAAGGGATGATGGTTGAAGAAGGGTTATACTTATGTTCCATGTTATCTGGCTGATCGACATATCCTGAATCAGAGCACCCATGTCTGTCAGTATCATCAACTTGAAATTTACTGTATATATAATTTAAGTGGAAACTACATATGTGACTGAAGGCTCCATACTGTGCAGCCACATTGTTCAAAAAGCCCAAAAGCTTGCGAGCTCCACCATTAAACACTTTACATTACTCGCACATTATAAGTGGAAATTAATTACAATTATGGAATTATAAAATTATATTTGGGAAAGGATAAAAATGGGAATAAAAGTAACACCATTCCCTCATTTAAAAGTACTTATATGATTTTTTTTCTTAGCTTTAATAGTTTGGCATCAATGAGCATTATTTAAATGTCAATCTTTTAGGAGGAACTCCCAAGACTTCCTGCCACTGAGGCCATTTCCTTTAGTATCCACAGCAGTCTGATTTCTTTCCCTGATAGTCAGTAGAGTCCCTGCCAAATATTTAATCCCCAGGCAGTTTTATCTGTGAAGCTCCAGAGAGTTTACAAAATAAATATGCATCTACCAATAGCTCGTGTTGTCTAAAACATGGAGAAAATCTGTCTCCATCCTCTTTTCACTTAAGATGGTTAGCAACAGGGATAACTGAGACAGGGAAAAAGTTGAAAATCTGTGTCCTGGTTCATCCACTGGCTTAGGCAAACTATTAAGTTTAATTCCTGCCACTTCATCTTGTATAATGTATACCAAGGAATTCTAAGGTTTTGGCACTTGGCCACATATGATCCTGAACAGGGAATACCAAATGGATTAAAGTAAATTACTACTAAATCTTGAGTGATGCCCCAAATTTCCTGAGCAAATATTATATGAAACAACAACTGTGAATGATTGGTCTCCACCTGGTAATGATAGTTGCTACAAAAACAAACAGCACAGATGGAGCATATTCACTGGAAATTAAAGGGAGTTTTTTTACTCTTACATGCTCATTGTGAATGCTAATTCATGAGGTTTGTACTGCAGCATGGGTAAACGTCACCTCTCTGAACAAGGTCAAAAGCCACCGTTAAAGATTTATTCACACAACAGGATTTGGGGTGGTCTTAACATCCCCTTCTCCAGTGCCATCCTTTATGTTTCCATGTAGGTTCTATCCTGCTGCCAAATTTAGTGCTCCTTCTAGTTGCTATCCATATAGGGAAGCAGGTGGCTGGGTGCTGGATGTATGAATGATTCCTGGGTTAGTAGGTAGCTCTGTAATTTCTCTGCAGGATCACAAGATCCAACAACTATGGTGGTAACTGAATGAGTTACTGCAGACAAAATGGAAAAAAAACAAACAACTTCCAATGGGAGCTCCAATTTCAAGCCTCAGCTCATGCAGGGGCAATGGTTCTGCACATGTAGGTCTGTAGAGAGGGCTCTGATAATGGAGAACCTGCACCTCCTGACTGATGATTCATCTCTGGCTCAATGAACTTGTTGCAAATATTCAGTCTGTCGGTAGGAAAATTAGCTGGTAACATTGAATTAGGTTGTGTTTATCACCAGAATAAAGTTCTGATAGAAATTAATATTCTTCTTGTCACATTATCATCAGTCTGCTGATGACCAGCAAATTGCAAGGTCCAAAGCTGCCATACCTTCAACCTCTGGGATATTAACATCACCTCAAGCGAGCACCAACCCAGGTTCATTGCTGTGAGAATTCTGAGTTGGGTACTGCAAGGATCACTATTTTGAACTCAATATGGTTGAGAAGGAGTGAGTGTAGCTGGCAGCTGATGGCTATGAATAAAGGGGACAAGGATCAGCTCAAGGCCCCCTCAGCTTGGATTGATTCACATCTGCACATGGAAATGCCACTGTCAATTCATCGTGTCATTTGAACTGATGTTAAGCGTCCTGCAAGGAGTAACCAATAGCGTTCACTGCCAGTACAATGTTTGCTTCACAGAGCTGTAGTCTGCCATGGAGAATGTGGTACCTTCATCTGCAATGAAGGTTCCATTAGCACAAGGTTTTGATTTACCTCTTAGCAGCAAAAGGACCAGGCGGGGATGAAGGAGCTGCCTTTTGGTGTGACAGTACATTCGCGCCAATTAGCTTTACAATTCAAAGAAATCGGAACACACCAATTCTATTACCCCCAAAGCAGGCATGGCACCTGTAGTTGTTGGACCTTGTGATCCTGTAGAGATATTGCACAGGTACCTACCACTAATCCAGTAATCATTCATACATTCAGCACCAGATGAAGATAGTAACTGGAAGGAGCACTAAATTAGGTAGCTGGATAGAATCTATAAAGAAACATAAAGGATGGCACTGGAGCAGGGAATGTTAACAAAACACCAAATCCTGTTGTACTAATAAATCTTTAAAGATGCAAGCAATTGGAGACCAAGTGAATGATGAGCTAATGACCAAGTGAATGATGATCATCATGGACTCTCTGCTAGTGGCTATGCTACCTGTTAAATCAAAAATGCAACAATGGGCTGCATGCAAGAGGTGCTACACAATTCATTCAAATAGATCATGAAAGGTTAGAAGGGATAGAACAGCCACAGGTTCTAGTTATTGGTCACTTTGACAGTAACAAAGAACATTAATTTAAAATTGTCTTCCAAAGAATTAGAGCTGTTTTTTTCCACAAAAAAAAAGTTTGGATCATGATATATCGTTGTTGCGATACATTCTATTCATTATTTTACTCAGTTAGCCAGTTGCTTGAATAAGAGATACAGGCAAAAGAGAAGGAAAAACACCAGTTCAGACCAGAGGGTGTGCTTTGTGTGCTCTTTCAGGATCGCTGAAGAGAAATTTGAAGGAAAACCTTGTTGCAGCTAATCTTTCTGTACTCTCTTGGGCACTTGGTTGTGAATGGTTACATCCGCACACATAAAGAACCAATTCTCAGAGCTCCCTGATCTCTATGGTTTAGTACCACATTGGAACACGCAAAACAAGCAGAAACACTCTTGGATCTAACAGAACATGCGTTTGACAGGAATCCAAAGCTGTTATGCAATAGTTGCCCCTCTTTCACAACATAAACTCATGAAGGTTTACAGTGTTCCCTCTCCATGGGATGTTCTGTGTACAAAGCATTCGTCATAAATATGAAATGAATCTATTATCCAAAATCTCTTGATCAAAACAAAAGTTGTTTAACTCCCATTATATTTAAGCATTTAATGTTTTACTTCAAAAAGAATTACACTATGACCTGATATGTTACCAGAGAACTTTCCCACACTTAGGAACATGTAAATGGTAGGAGACAGTTAGAAGTGCTGGGCGCAAAAGGAAATGGTAAATGTAAAGCTTACTGAGATAGCGTACAGTGGTTCATATAAAATGGGGTAGAACTTCATTCTAAATGAACTCAGCGGGTCAAACAGTATCTGAGAAGGCAAAGGGGTGATTGATGCTTAGGGTCAAGACCGTGCATCAGGACTGAGAGTGTAAGGGGAAGATAGTAAGTGTATATAAGTGAGAGCAAGGGCTGAGACAGAGGTTGGTAAGTGATAGGTGGAACAAGATGAGGGGGAGATGCTGAGCAGATGGAACCAGGTGCTGGAGGAGGAGGAGGAGTTTTGAGGCAGAAGCTGTGAGGTGAATAGGTGGAAACAGATAAGGGTGGGATGATGAGCAGATGGAACCAGTGGGAGAGGGGGAGGGGATAGGAAAGCTGAACCAAGGGAGAAGAAACGCAGGTGGATAGGTACGTGGGTGATGGGCAGATGGATCCAGGTGGGGGAGGGTAACGAATCTAGGTAATGGGGAGAATGGAAAAGGTGAACGACGGGAGCAGGAATCTGGGTGGAATGGTCAGAGTGTGAAACGTACACAGGGGGTATGGGCTACCTGAAATACCTTTTGCTCCAGATTTTAGCATCTGCAGTCTCTTGAGTCTGTATCCTGAACGCTCTATGTAGCAATAGTGTGTCCTGAACTAGTGGCATCATTAGAACCTCATATCACGGCAAGAAACATCTGTTGAACCAAGTTCTTTTCCACTGTGGGGCTGGGGTCACTGGTTTAGCCAACATTTATTGCCCATCATTAGCTGCCTTGAAATAGCAGTGGAGAGCTACCTTCTTCGGATGCTACAATCTGCAATATGACTGTGTTCTCACTTGGCTAGAAAGTTGGTCGTGGTTTGATACAATTGAGTGGCTTACTAAGTTACTCTAGTGGGCAGCTAGAGGTCAACCACATTAGTGTGGGATTGTGGTCACATGCAAGCCAGATCAGGTAAAGATGGCAGGCATCCTTCCCTAAAAGCCAATAGTAAAATAAGTGGATTTTTACAACAATTGTACAGCTTTTTGTTCTGTTTTTTTTTTAAATGGCACCTGATTTTTATTTCCAGATTTTTAAAATAAAGTGATTTCAAATTCTCAAAATGCCATTGTGTAATTTGAACTCCCATTCTAAAACAGTAATTTAACCACTACGGTAATTTGAAAGCTGTGTAGAACGTAAAGACAAACTAGCTTCTCTGAGCACTTGTTTCACATACCTTGAGGTTGGATTAACTTTACAAAATATATTCTTTGGAAAAGGAAATGTAGAGAGTGAAATGTATAATAAAATGGATAACTTGTGGTTGGTCATAGGAATGGGCTTGATGAGCAAAACTGTCATTTTACGTGCTTAATCATATTTAATTGCCATGTTTGTAGACCGTATAGTTCAGAAAATGTGCTACTGAGCAAGGTACATACCTCTGAATGCAAAGATTCCACTTCAATTGCAGGCATGTGTAAAATCACTTTATTTAAACTTGTGCAACCTACGTCACAGAATTTAACAACTAGGACTGAAGGAGTTCAAGTCTTGTACTATATTGGAAACTTTAACTTGATTCATTCACTAGGAACTCAATTCTTAATGCCAGTAAGGGAAACCAGATTCTTTACACAAGCCATATCCAAATCACGATTCATAATATTGAGAATGGCAACAGTTACAGCAGATACTCATGCCTCTAATGCAAATGCAGCAAAATAAAATGTAAGTAAAAGATTTTTAAATGCAAAACATCTATGGCAAAGCCACAAATCAGATCCTGGCAAAAATAAACCATTGCATTTTAGATACTCAGTTGATTTAAAATTATGATCATTTTTTTCAGTCTGGCATTGAAATGTCTGGGGGAGAGGCAGTAAAATTCAGATTGAACTTCTGGAAAGAATTGTCTTGGCTTAATTTAAATCAAAATTTCTATCAGTCAACACGTAGTTAAAAAGTCAAAACAAATCTTTCCAGAAGTTCAATTAAATATTAACAAAAGTACTGCCAGCAGACAGTAGCCACAATAATATGCATCACCCATCAGACTTTTCATATTCTCCTCTTCCTCTTCTGTGAATATCTGAAGCGTTATTTCAACAGACTGGTGGGAAGTTCCACCAGGATTTGGAGTGAGACATAACTTTCTTCCAACCTTAAAACTGATCCCGGATCTTCTAGTAGAGGCATATTTATTTTGTAGTAGCACCACAGTTTGTCTCAAGATTAAAGGTGCAAAGCAGTGGATAGGGACTCTAGCTGTCACGTGCATTGTTTCATATGATGATCTCTGTTGACCATGGACAATGACAGAAGTTACTGGAGGTGGTGGATACTATGAGATCATTGCAAACCTGATGGAAATGTGGACCTATCCATGAAGTTGTGCACATCTGGGAATTCTGTCATGTTGTAGAAGCCCTGAAGAAGGGGATCTCTCCCATCCATTAAGAAAGTGACAGTATATGTACTACCAACAAATAAAAAGTGACTGATTTGATGCATTGTTTTAAACTTGGCTAATTGAGCAATTATGAAAAGGATTGTTTTGAAACATACAGTAGTATGAAATCCAATGGAGCAGTGACTCTAAAGTAAGCCGGGTTATCCAAGTGATGGGCTCCACTTGACAACACCACCTCTCCACTGAATTCGTAGATAGCAAAGCCAGGTCTCTTCTGACATAACAAAGTAACAGATATATGATGCAATTCAAGGCCACCTGCTGTTCCATGCCAGGTGCCTGGCCCTAGGTAACAGCCACCTGTTACGGCAATTCACCTACATCTCTTCCTTCCACAGAAATTCCTCCTCCTAATCCAGCAGAGCCACTGGTAATCACCTGTGGTTAGCAATGGTTGTCTGCTGCAGGGGTGAATGCCACATTGGGATATTCATCATAGAGGTACTGAATTGAAGGAAAACAGTAAACTGCCAGGAAGGAAATATAATACTTCAAAGTACCGTTCAGAATATCAATCAAAAATATCAGTCAGAATTCAAGCCTCAAAAATGTGGCAATGTAAGATTACTTGGGAGGGTTCTTTGCAGGTTATAGCACCAATTAAATGCCAACAGTCATCATTTGGTCTGCTCCTGCTTCTATTATGCTCTTAGCAAAACACTGTGAAATTGATCCTGTAATTATGTGATAAGTCTCAGCTATTCATCACAGGTCACAATGACTTGGATGAAGTATGGAGGTGTAAATCTCAGAATGCTCTAACACTAAATTGAGTGGCAAAGTCAACACTGTGAATATGAGAGAAAAAAGCTTGACATTGTGAAACAAAGCAAATTTCCAGAGCTATGGTTCTATGTGGATCATGTGAAGTCACTAACATTAAATCAATGCAACACCTATCAGAATATTTTCTTTATTGTGAAATACTAGGAGTTGTGGAAGACCAAAGAAGAAGGGGATCTACAGGCCAGTTAGCTACATGTCTATTGTTAGTGAGATGCTAGTGTCAATATCAAAGAGGAACTAACTAATCATTTAGGAAAGCTGAACATAATCAAATCTAGTCAACATGGTTTTATGAACGGAAAATCATGTTTGATAAATTTGCTCCAGTTCTTCAAAAATGTGACAAGGAGAGTTGATAGAGAGGAAGCTGTTGATATAGTGGATTTAGATTTTCAAAAGACATTTGACAAGGTGCCACATCAGAAGCTGCTGCATAAATTAAGAGCCTAAGGTACTAGAGGAAGTGTGTTAGCATAGATTGAAACCTGGCTGTCACATTGAAAATAGAGAGTTGAAATAAATGGGTCCTTTTCAGACTGGAGGGATGTTACTGGTGGAGTATGCCAGGGATCAGTTCTTGGCACTCAATTGTTTACTATTTACATTAATGGCCTGGAGGAGAGAAAGAAATGAGTTTGCTGATGATAAGAAAATAGATGGAAAAGTATGCTGTGATGACGACATTTGCAATGGGATATACATTCTTTGAGTGATTGTGCGAAACCTGACAAATGGAGTTTAATGTGACGATGTGTAAGGTCATGCACTTTGACAAGAGGATTCGAAAGGCTGATTATCTAAATGGAGAGACACTGTAAATGATTGAAGTTCAGAGGGAAATAGGTGTTCTAGTGCATGAATCACAAATTGTCAGCAGGCAGGTCCAAGTTAAGAAGGCACTCGGCATTTTGGCCTTTATTGCAAAGGGGTTGGAGTTAAGAACAGGAAAGTTTTGTAATATTTCTATAAGGTGTTGGTGAGTTCACACCTAAAATTTTGTGCGTAGCCTAAAAAAGTATATAGTAGCATTGGAAGCAGTCCAAAGGAGATTCGTAGAGTCACAGAGTAATATGGCACGGGGACAGGCCTTTCTATCCAGTTCATCCATGCTCAACAAGGTGCCTTCCTGAGCTTGTCCCATTTGCCTGCCATCAACCTATGCCCTCTAGTTTTAGACTTCTGCACCCTGGGAAAAAGAATGTGACCATCCATCATATCTATGCCTCTCATAATTTTATAAACCTCCATAAGGTCACCCCTCAGCTTCCATAGCTGTCCCAATTCCAGCCTATCCAGTCCCTCCCCAACTCAAGCCCTCCACAGTCTCAGCAACTTTCCAGTGAATCTTTTTTGCACCCTCTCTAGCTTAATCATTCTTCCTATAGTATGGCAACCAGAGCTGCACACAGTACTCCAAGTGCAGTCTTACCAATGTCCCATACAGCTATAACCAGGTGGCTCCTCTCCAGGACTTCCAGGACCGACGAATGGCATCCACTTACCTGGAAGCATGGTAAGAGGGCTGTGCTGCAGGTGAGGGTGAAACAGTGTGGGTACAACACCACCCTCCCCAGCATACTACCAGTGAATGTCCAGGTCATTGAGAACAAAATTGATGAACTAAGGGCAAGACTGACCTACCAAAGAGAACTGAGGGACTGTTATGTGCTATGCCTCACCAAAACATGGCTTACACCTGCTTCACCTGACTGTGCCATATAACCTGAGGGCTTCTTAATCTACTGAATGGACCGTACAGCATCCTCGGGCAAAGTTAGAGGCGAAGGGGGCTGCTTCTTAATCAATAACTCGTGGTGCTCAGACATGACAGTCCTGGCGAGCTCTTGCTCACCCAGCCTGGAATATCTAATGGTGAAGTGTCAACCATACTACCTACCAGGGGAGTTCACTTCAGCTATCCTGATGGCAGTCTACATCCACCCGGACGGACATGAAGCCTGCACTCAATGAACTACACTCTGTGGTCAACAGCCTTCAAACGGGATACCCTGAGGCCCTCTTCATTATTGCAGGTGACTTCAACCAGGCCAACCTCAAGAGTGTGTTACCAAAGTACTACCAGCATGTTTCCTGTCCCACCAGGGGCCCTAACAGCCTTGACCATTACTATACAACCATCAAAGATGCCTTCCAAGCCACTCCTCGCCCTCACTTTGGTAAATTGGACCACCAGGCTGTGCTACTTCTCCCTGCATACAAACAGAAACTGAAACGGGAGGATCTAGTACAGAAAGTCGTGCAGTGCTGGTCTGAGGAAACAGATGAGTTCTACGCGACTGCTTTGAGCCAGTGGACTGGTCCATGTTCAAAGATTCAGATGCCAGCCTTGATGAGTATGTCACCACCATCACGGACTTTATCAGCAAGTGTGTAGAGGACTGTGTACCAAGGAGGACAATACGGGTGTTCCCAGACTGGAAACCATGGATGAACCAGGAGATCCACTCCCTACTGAAGTCGAGGACTGCTGCATTCCAATCAGGTGACCCTGACCTTTATCGAGATACGACCTCTGTAAAGCTCTCAGAGATGCCAAGAGACAATACCAGTTTAAAATAGAGTCCCAGACCAGCCATCAGTTGTGACAGGGCTTACATGCTATAACGGGCTACGAAACGAAGTCGGGCAGTATAGTCAACGACAGTCCATCCCTTCCTGATGAACTTCATGCATTCTTTGCACGTTTTGAACAGAAGGAGATTGGTTTGTCACCACCCACCCTGACAGCCTCCAATGCAACTGAACCCATGGTCACCGTCGAGGTTGTAAGGTCAGTCTTCCGGAGAGTGAACCAGAGGAAAGCATCTGGCCTGGCTGGTGTCTCTGGCTGTGTCCTCAGATACTGTGCTGATCAGCTGGAGGGGGTACTTGCAGACATATTTAACCTCTCCCTGCTTCAGTCTCAGGTTCCCACCTGTTTTAAGAAGACCACTATCATCCCAGTACCTAAAAAAAACAAGGTAACATACCTTAATGACTACCGACTAGTGCCTCTGACATCCACCATCATGAAGTGCTTTGAGAGGCTGGTCATGGCACGCATTAACTCCAGCCTCCCAGAAAACCTTGACTCACTGCAATTTGCCTGCCGCTGAAACAGGTCTACAGTGGATGCCATCTCCCTGGCCCTACACTAATCTCTGGAGCATCTGGACAGTAAAGACACCCACATTAGACTATTGTTTACTGACTACAGCTCTGCCTTCAATACTATAATTCCAAACAAACTCATCACCAAACTCTGAGACCTGGGGCTCAAAACCTCCCTCTGCAACTGGATCCTTGACTTTCTGACCAACAGACCGCAATCAGTGAGGATAGGCAGCAACACCTCCAGCACGATTATTCTCAACACTGGTGCCCCAGAAAGCTGCGTCCTCAGCCCTTTACTCTACTCCCTATACACTCATAACTGTGTGGCCAGATTCTGCTCTAACTCCATCTACGAGTTTGCAGATGATACCACCGTAGGGGGCAGTATCTCAAATAATGATGAGTCAGAGTACAGGAAGGAAATAGAGAGCTTGGTGACATGGTGTCATGACAACAACCTTTCCCTCAATGTCAACAAAACAAAAGAGCTGGTCATTGACTTCAGGAAGGGGGGCAGTGTACATGCACCTGTCTACACCAATGGTGCTGAGGTCGAGAGGGTTGAGACTTCAAGTTCCTAGGAGTGAACCAATAGCCTGTCCTGGTCCAACCACGTAGACACCATGGCCAAGAAAGCTCACCAACACCTCTACTTCCTCAGGAGGCTAAAGAAATTTGGTTTGTCCCCTTTGACATTCACCAACATTTATCTATGCACCATAGAAAGCATCCTATCTGGATGTATCACAGCTTGGTATGGCAACTGCTCTGCCCAGGACTGCAAGAAACTGCAGAGAGTTGTGGACAAAGCCCAGCACATCACACAAACCAGACTCCCCTCCATGGACTCTGTCTATACCTCTCACTGCCTTGGTGAAGCAGCCAACATAATCAAAGACCCCACCCACCTGGGTCATTTTCTCTTCTCCCTTCTCCCATCAGGCAAAAGGTACAGGAGCCTGAGCGCACATACCACCAGGCTCAAGGACAGCTTCAATCCCACTGTGATAAGACTATTGAACGGTTCCCTTATACAACGAGATGGACTCTTCACCTCACAATCTACTTTGTTATGACCTTGCACCTTATTGTCTACCTGCACTGCACTTCCTCTGTAACTGTGACACTTTACTCTGTATTGTGTTATTGTTTTTACTCTGTACTACCGCAATGTACTGTGTAATGAATTGATCTGTACAAATGGTATGCAAGACAAGTTTTCACTGTACCTCGGTACAAGTGACAATAATAAACCAATTCCAATAACTTGACTTCCAAACTCTCGTACTCAATGCCACAGCTGATGAAGGCATGCATGCTATATGCCTTCTTCACCACCTTGTCCACCTTTGTCGCCACTTTCAGGGAACCAAGTACACGTACCCCAAGGTCTCTAAGTTCTATAACACTCCCCAGGGCCTGTTATTTACTATGTAAGTTTGCCTGTTTAACATCCGAACATGGATCACTTTGCACTTGTCTGAGTTAAGTTCCATTTGCCATTACTTTGTCCACTTCCCCAGCTGACCTAGATCCTGTTATAACATTAGACAACCTTCTTCACTACCACACCACCAATTTTGGTGTCATCTGCAAACTTATCAACCATGCCACCTCCATTCTCATCCAAATTGTTAATACATATGACAAACAACAGAGGACCCAGCACCAATCCCTGTGGCACACCACTGGTCACAGGCCTCCAATCTGAACAACAAACCACCACTACCACCCTCTGACTTCTTCAACCAAACCAACTGTGTATCCAATTGGTTAGCTCTCTCTGGATCTCATGTGATCTCATTATCCAGACCAGTTTACCATGCAGGAGCTTCTCAAAAGCCTCGCTAAAGTCCATGTAGACAATGTCACCAGGCTAATTCCTGGGATGAGAGGGCTGCCCTATCAAGAGAGGCTAGACAGTTTGAGTTTGTCTTACATGGAATTAGAAGAATGAGGGGTGACCTTATTTAACCATACAAGATCCTAAGAGGGCTTGACAGAGTAGATGTTGAGACATTGCCATTAGTAGGAGTCACAAACAAGGGAACATAGCTACAAAATAAGGAAGCAGCCATTTAAAACTGAAGTGCATTGAAATTTCTCTCAGAGGGTAGTGAGTCTCTGGAATTCTGTGCCCCAGAGGGTGATAGAGGCCAGATCATTAGATATATTTAAAGTGGAGATGGATAAATATTTGAAGGATTGAGGAATTGAGAGTTATGGGGGATTGGCATTGAAGGAGTTAAGGACAGCTGTTATGGACTCGGTGAAAGTCCCTTTAAGATAGAGAGTGTGTGTGTGTGTGTGTGTGTGTGTGTGTGTGGAGTGCTTACGTCAATAGAAGATAAAGGACATAATGACGTTTTTGAAGAGGTCAGAAGAAGGGAGAGAGAGAGAGAAAAGGGAGAGAGACACTAGCCTGCTAGTTTCTCTATTGATGGATGAAAAACAATAACTGTGTCTTCCACAGAAATTCATGTATGGAAATTGGAAGTAATCCGGTGGAGTTCACTTTGTTGCTGACCTGTAGAAGGAAACAGGTATTTGTGTGTGGACGACCACGATTCGGATGCTTTTCGGGGTGAGGAAGTCACTACCGAGTAAACACTGAAGTGTCGCTTGGGTTCCATCGTGGAACATTTGGATTTCGTAATTACTCTCTCTCTATGTTTCTCTACGTCTACGTCTTATCTTCAGACAACGGTGGTTGTTGAAGAAGCCTTTGCTTATGTTTCACCTTATGGCTTGCGGAGCTGAACTTTAAGAACCATTCCTGAACTTGGAGTTTGGGACTTTGCCACACACACACGAAGAGTTTAGCTTTAGGGGTTAACGTTCAAGGTTTAACATTCTTGAATTCTAACATACTAACATTTTTACTTTTATTTCACGTATTATCATAAGTAGTGATTAATAAAATAGTTTTTAACACTGAATCATGCTCAGTGTGTTTCTTTTGTTGCTGGTTCATAACACAGCATAGATCTGCTATTTTAAATGGTGGAGTGGGCTTGAGGGACCAAAGGCCAACTCCTGCCCCTAGTTTCTTGTGTTTAATTGTCCAAGTACACAAATCACCAAAAGCCAATGGTCAAAGTAGGCAAAAAGGCTAACTGAATGTTTTATCTGATGGGGACTGGAGTATGAAAATAAGGAAATTACATATCAGTTACATGGAGTCTTGGTCTTGGTACACTACATCCTCAGCAAACATAAATTAGCTTTAAAAGTGGGACTGCAAAGATTCACCAGAATATTCCTGAGAGTTCAATTATAAAATTAAATTACTTAAACGTGGCTTGCATTTCGGTATATTTGGAAGATCTGAGGAGCAATCTAATATCACTATTGAAATGATTAATGGATCCAACTGGAACCAACAAAGAGCCTATTTTATCAGGTGGGGGAATACAGAGAAATGGCTCATAATTTCAAGACTAGGTTGTTGAGAAGAGAATTCAGGAAGCAACTTATTAAAACAGAGTAAAAATGTAGAACACAATCTTCACAAAGGCTGTGGAGGTTGGGCCGCCAGATATTTCCAAGACTGCGATGGACAAGAGTTTTCTTAGATAAATGTCGAAGTTATCACTTAATGAACGTTTAATATTAGATGCACCCATTTCGGAGGAAGAAATAAAGAAAGCAATTCCTTCAATGAATTCGGGTAAAACACCTGGTCCCGATGGGTATACAGTTGAATTTTTTAAATCCTTTTCTGATCTTCTCTCTCCCTTGTTAGGTAAAAATTTTTTAAAGATGCCCTATCAGTAGGTAAACAACCACAATCCTTTTATGAAGCAACTACCTCTTTAATTCTTAAAAAGGATAAAGATCCCACTGAATGTGCATCTTACAGACCTATTTCTTTATTGAATGTGGATTCCAAAATTTTTTCCAAAATATTGGCTTCTAGACTGGAAAAGGTACTTCCACAAATTATTTCTTATGACCAGACAGGATTTATTAAGAACCATTATTTGCATTTTAATATTAGGAGGTTAATGAATATTGTATATACCCCTTCATCTACAATTCCAGAATGTGTTATCTCGCTA
Source organism: Pristis pectinata (assembly GCF_009764475.1). NCBI lineage: Eukaryota > Metazoa > Chordata > Chondrichthyes > Rhinopristiformes > Pristidae > Pristis > Pristis pectinata. The sequence goes on along the minus strand of NC_067408.1, from coordinate 25,165,661 downwards.
GATGCCGAGAAGGCGTTTGACAGTCGAATGGGAATATTTATTTAATACGCTTGAAAAATTTAATTTCAGCCCAAATTTTATATCTGCGATTAAACTGATTTACCATACACCTATGGCTTCAATACTTACTAATAATCAGAGATCCCCCTTTTTCAGGCTTTTTCAAGGTACTAGATAGGGCTGCCCTTTAAGTCCTTTATTATTTGATATTACCTTGGAACCCTTGGCAATTGCCTTTTGGGACTCTTCTAACATATTTGGTATTACTCGTGGAAAAGGGACCCATAAGTTATCACCTTATGCAGATGACCTGTTACTCTATATCTCTAACCCGGAGAAATCTATCCCTGCAGCATTATCACTGCTTGCTCAGTTTAGTGTTTTCTCTGGTTATAGATTAAATCTTAATAAGAGTGAACTTTTCTCATTAAATATGCAAGTCCCAATTTATAGACAATTACCATTTAGATTAGTGACTGATTATTTTACGTATCTGGGTGTTAAAATTACCAAGAAGCACAAGGACTTATTCAAAGTTAACTTTTTACCTTTAATTGATCATGTTAAACAATGGTTTACTAAATGGTCCCCATTGTCTCTATCACTGATTGGCTGAATTAATGAGGTTAAGATGAATATTTTACCAAAATTTTTGTATTTATTTCAGGCGGTTCCAACTTTCATCTCAAAATCCTTTTTCGATACTATTGATTCAAAAATTCTTTCATATGTATGACAGAATAAAAACCCAAGGTTAAGTAAGAAATATTTACAAAAATTAAAAAAGGATGGTGGTATGGCTTTGCCTAACTTTAGATTTTACTATTGGGCAATTAATATTAGAAATTTAATTTTCTGGGCACAAGATTTAGATGTAATTCAATGTCCTCGATGGGTGTATCTTAAGTATGAATCCATGCAAGGATTTTCATTAGCTTCTATTTTAGGAGCCTCACTCCCTTTTGCACTTACTAAATTGAGTAAACAAATGACTAACCCAATAGTTAAACATACAATATGAATATGGTTTCAATTTTGTAAATTTTTTGGATTGAATAAATTCATTTTATCAAGTCCTATCCAATCTAATTTTTTTCTTTCTACCATCTAGGATTGATTTAGCTTTTTCTTTATGGAAAATGAAGGGACTAACATGCTTTTGTGATTTATTCATTGATAACTGTTTTTTGTCTTTTGAACAGCTGTCTAATAAATGCAATTTGCCTAGATCATATTTTTTTCAATATTTACAGATTAGAAATTTTTTAAAAGTTATTTTACCTTCTTTTCCGATACCATATAAAATTGAAATTATGGAAAAAATCTTAGGTTTTAATCCTTATCAGAAGGGCTTGATAGCAATAATTTATGATCTGATTATGAAAATACATCTAGAGACACTTGATAAAATTAAGAATGAATGGGAAAGAGAACTCCAGATACTTTTACCTACAGAGACATGGAAGAAAATTCTCCAATTAGTTAATACATCTTCAATGTGTGCTAGACACTCTTTGATACAGTTTAAGGTGGTTCACAGGACCCATATGTCTAAGGACAAGTTAGCCCATTTTTATCACCATATAAGTCCTATATGTAACAGATGTAATCTGGAGGTGGCTTCCTTGACACATGTTTTGGTCCTGTCCTCTTTTGGAAAAATATTGGAAAGACATTTTTAATATTATTTCAACTGTATTGAATATTGATTGACAACCCCATCCTATTACTGCAATTTTTGGGTTACCAATGATGGATTCTGGCCATTTGTCCGCTTCTGCTTGTCGTATGATTGCATTTGTTACATTAATGGCCAAGAGATCCATTCTATTTAAATGGAAGGACCCTACACCCCCTACTACATTTCAATGGTTTTCTCAAACTATAAAATGTTTAAACTTAGAAAGAATTAGGAGTGGTACTGTTGATCCTTCACTTAAATTTGAGGAAGTTTGGAGTCCATTTATTCAGTATTTCCATATGATATAAGCAGACCTTTTTCGAATCCCTTTGAATAACCTTTGAATATAGAGGAGCAGAGCTAACGACATAATAATGTTTTTTTTTAACCGAAGAAATATCAGTCCAGTTTTCTTTTTGAAGTTTTTGGTTTGCCTTTGTTTGTTATTTTTTTCGATTTGGGGGTTCTTTTTTCATATTAAATTTCTTTTCATTTTTTTTGTAGCATGCTCACTTAGCAAGAGAGCGGGAGGTCCACAATATATATTTTACTCCTTGTGAGTATATATATTAACTGTTATTGTTATCCCAATCTCTTCGCACCATATGTATAATCATTAATGTTATGTATATTAATTTGAATTAATTTGAAATTCAATAAAAAGACTGAAAAAGATAAATGTCGAAGGATGTGGATTAAGAGTGGGTAAACACAGATTAGGTCTAATTGCTCCTATGATCTAAGTGGATGGCAAATTTAGCTCAAAGGGCTGAATATACAGCAATGTGACAATGAGGGATGAGGGATATTGTTCAGGACACCAAGGAAAACTCTCTTGTTTCTTTGAAATAATGCTATGAGATCTTTCACATCCAGCAGAGAGAGGAATCAGGACCTAAGTTTTACATCTCATAAAAAAGATGGCAACTCCAGCAATGCAGTGAGCCCTAAGTACAGCACTGGAGTTATCAGCCCAGATAACGTGCTCAAGTGTCTGAGTGATTAGCCAAGACCGAAGACTGAGAATATAAAATAATTGAGACAGAAGAGAGACTGTAGCTGCTGAAAATCATGAGCAACACACACAAAATGCTGGAGGAACTCGGCATGTCAAGCAGCATCTATAGAGGGAAATGAACAGTTGACATTTCTTGCTGAGACCTTTTATCAGGACTGGAAAGAAAGAAGGCAGAAACCAGGGGGAAGGGGAGGAGCACGAGCTGGCAGGTGATAAGTGAATCCACGTGAGTTGGGGAAGGTAGGTAGTTGGGTGAGTGTGAGAAGGTGGGAATAATGTGGAAAGTTGGGAGGTGATAGGTGGAAGAGGCAAGGGGCTGAAGAAGATGGAATCTGATAGGAGAGGACAGTGAATCGTGGAATAAAGGAGGTGGGGAACCAGAGGGAGGAAGGTGTGGGTGATGGGCAGGTCGTGAGGGTGGGGGAGGGGAAAGAGAATGGGTAAAGGGGCCAGAGGGATAAGGGAAAACAAAGGGGAGGGCGGGGACAGAGGGGAGTGGTGATCGGAAGTTAGGGAAATCGTTGTTCATGCTGTTGGGTTGGAATCTGCCGAGACGGAATATGATGTATTGTTCCTCTAAACTGCGTCTAGCCTCAACTTGGCAATAGAGGAAGCCATGGACAGACATGTCAATGTGAGAATGGGAAGTGCAATTGAACTGGCTGATCACTGGGAAATCCTGGCTGTTACAGCAGATGAGCGAAGGTGCTCGATAAAGTGGTCCCCCAATTTGCGTCGGCTCTCACTGATGTAGCGGAGACCACACCGGGAGCACTGGATGCAATAAATGACACCGATGGTTTCACATGTGAAGGACTGTCTCACCTGAATGGCAGTCAGGGAGGAGGTGTAGGGCCAGGTGTAACACTTAGCAAGGTTACAGGGATAAGTGCCAGGAAGGTGATCGGTGGGGAGGGACGAGTGAACAAAGGAGTCGCGGAGAGAACGGTCCCTGTGGAAAGCGGGGAGGAGAGGGGAGGGGAGGGGAAGACGTGCCTGGTGGTGGGATCCCATTAGAGATGGCGGAAGTTGCAGAGAATGATGTGTTGGATGCAGAGGCTCGTGGGGTGGTAGGTGAAGACGAGGGGAATCCTATCCTTGTTATGTCGGGGGGGGGGGGAATGGGGTGAGGGCAGACATACGGGAAATGGAGGAGACGTGGGTGAGGGCTGCATTAAAAGTAGTGGTGGGAAAACCCCATTTACTGAATAAAGAGGACATCTCAGACGTCCTGGAATGGAAAGCCTCATCATGAGAACAGATGCGGCGTAAATGGAGGAACTGAGAGAAGGGAATAGCATCCTTGCAAGTAAGTAGGTGGGAAGAGGTGTAGTCAACTGTGGGAGTCAGTGGGCTTGTAAAGGACATCGGTAGATAATCTGTCTCCGGAGATGGAGACAGAGAGATCAAGAAAGGGGAAAGAGGTGTTGGAGATGAACCAAGTGAACCTGAGGGTGGGGTATAAGCAGGTGGCGAAGTTGACAAAATTGACGAGCTTCGCATGGGTGCAGGAAGCAGCACCAATGCAGTCGTCAGTGTAGCAGAGAAAGATTTGGGGAGCATTACCGGTGTAGGTTTGGAATGTGGAATGTTCCATGTAGCCAACGAAAAGGCAGGCATAGCTGGGGCCCATGTGAGTGCCCATGGCTACACCCTTGGCCTGGAAAAAGTGGGAGGAGCCGAAAGAGCAATTATTAAGGGTGAGTACCAGTTCAGCCAGACAGAGGAGGGTGGTGGTGGAGGGGAACTGGCTGGGTCTGTTGTCAAGAAAGAAGCAGAGAGCCTTGAGGCCTTCCTGATGGGGGATGGAAGTTCACAGAGAGTGGACCTCCATGGTGAAAACGAGGCAGTCAGGGCTGGGGAACTGAAAGTTGTTGAATAATTACCTTCCAGAAGAGCTTTCTTAAAGTTAGAGATGACTTCTCCTTTGCCCAAGTGTATGATTTTACTTAAATAACCTTTTGTTTGAAGTGCAAACAAGAGAATCAGATCACATTCATTCAGATAATCACCAAAGTCTGCAAGGACATCAATATTTGCTTGGCACCAAAACATGAGACCATGCTTTCAGACACCGAACAGTTCTAAAAAATATGTTTACAGATGGATGTCAATCAGTCAGCATATATGGCTCAGCTTAATTGTCCCTTGAAGGAAGTGGACTGCAGGAACAGAGGGCAGTTAAAAGTGAACCCCATTGCTCTGGGTCTGGAGTCACATATGGCTTGGACCAGGTTAAAAAAAGGCAGACTTCTTCACTTGTAGGGCATTAGTAAAATAGATGAATTTTACAAAATTGAGCCTAACTTTTTTATTCAAGATTTATTTAATTACCTGAATTTAAATTTCCCAGCTATAAGGGTGGGATTCAAATTCATGTCTCCACTCACCAGTCAATAATTTACCCACCAAGCTGTGCAGAAGACAATAACTTAACCACTCTGCCGGGAAAAAGAGCACGAGGATGGGAAAGACCTAGGCTGGAGTTAGGTAAGCAAGAGGACACTAAAGCCTGTCCATGTGTTAGTGGAAGAAATGCTAGAGTGAGTTCCAATGAGTGGGGCTGCAGAGACTTATTAATCTAACCATGAATGAGCAGAGTACAGGCGACAGGAAAAGTAATGATCAGAGAAACCGAGAGAGTGTAGGGGACATAGTTAAAAATGATCACTAAGAGTGAGGCGTTGAAACATCGATAAAGTCCGTGAAATTAAAGTATTGGAACGGGGGAACAAAGAACAGAGATCGTTATTCTGTGTGAATATAAGGGGAGGTTTTGGATTAAGTGGAGTTAGGGAGGTATGGATGTGTGAAGGCTACTGAAAGGAGTATTTGAGAAATCAATCCACTGGAAGAGGAAGAATAATTAAGGTTTTAGCAGCAGAGGTAGAGGCATAAGCAGATCTAGTAATGGTGCCAAGATAAGATAAATAAATCCTGGCTTTTACTGATTCCTGGAATGAAGAGGTTGGCTTACGAAAAAAGGCTGACAAGTTGGGCTTATACTCATTGGAATATAGAGAGTGAGAAGTGATCTTAATGAAATATGTAAGGTTCATGTCAGCATGTTTCCCTTAATGGGGTAATCTCAGAATCAGAACCAGGTTTATCATCACTGACATATGTCGTGAAATTTGTTGTTTTGTGGTAATGGTACAGTGCAAGACATGAAAAAAATACTACAAGTTACAAACAAACAAACAAACAAATAAATAGTATGGAAGAGGAATAACGAGGTAGTGTTCATGGATTGTTCAGAAATCTGATGGTGAAGCAGAGGAAGCTGTTCCTAAAACATTGAGTGTGGGTCTTCAGGCTCCTGTACCTTCTCCCCGATGGTAGTAATGAGAAGAGAGCATATCTCAGATGGTGAGGGTCCTTAATGATGCATGCCACCTTCTTGAGGCATCGCCTCTTGAAGATGTCCTTGATGGTGTCTTAGGTGCCCTGTAATCTAGAACTACAGGGCAATGACAGAATAAAGGATCACCCATTTCAGATGGAAGTGAGGAGGAGCTTCTTTTCTTAGAGGATCATGAATTTGGAATTCTCCACCCAAGGGAGATTTGGAGGCGGAGTCATTGAATGTAGTCAATGTGGAGTTTGATAGACATTTGAATTACAAGGTGGTGAAGGGGTATTGGGAGAGAGTGGGTGATGAGTCTATGATTGGATCAGCCATGATCTGGTTGAAGATATCTTTATTAGTCACACGTACATCGAAACACACAGTGAAATACATCTTTTGCGTAGTGTTCTGGGGGCAGCCCACAAGTGTGGCCATGCTTCCGACGCCAACATAGCATGCCCACAACTTCCTAACCTGTATGTCTTTTGGAATGTGGGAGGAAACCGGAGCACCTGGAGGAAACCCACGCAGACACGGGGAGAACGTACAAACTCCTTACAGACAGTGGCCAGAATTGAACCTGGGTCGCTGGCGCTGTAAAGCGTTACGTTAACCGCTACACTACCGTGCCTGTGCCGTATCGTGGTGGCTTGAGGGGCCAACTGACCTACTTCTGAGCTTGCTTCATATGTCCCAGCTCCCTCTGTATCCTTCTGGTTGCCATAGTGCATGCTGTGTGGCTGTCATCGGGGGGAGTGACTTCAAATGCTGACCCCCTCCTCACACCCTCCTCTCAATGTTATGCAGCGGTTGGGATCTGCACTAAATTGGGTGGGGATCCATCAGGATTTGCACAGGTCCCATTTCAGCACTTGTTTCTGGGTATAAACCACTGTAAGGCCTTTTCAAAATGGATTTTAGCTAATTTCACAATTTTATGCAGGGGACCTGACTGGTTTCTAAATGCAATCATGTGTTAGGACACTAAAAAATAGGAGTAATCCAATTTCCAGATGGATATTTCCATCTGCCCTGAATCAGAGTGAAGTACAACCAGTCCACAGAAACCAAGAGCAGTGATCAGAGGAGACACAAGAGACTGCAGATGCTGGAATCTACAGCAACAATCTACTGGAGGAACTCAGCTGGTTGTGCAGCATCTGTGAGAGGAAAGGAACTGTCGTTGTTCCGGGTTGAAACCCTGCATCAGGACTGAGAGTGGAGAGGGGAGATGGTCAGAATAAATAGGAGAAGGGGAGTGGTGAGACAGGAGTCCCAGGTGATTGGTGGACTAAGAAGGGGTGAAAAATAACAGGCAGGGAGATGATGGCAGGTGAATGACAAAGGGGGGGGGAATGAGAAGCAGATGGAGCGAGGTGGGGGGAGGGGAGCGTGATGGTTGGAGAAAGATGCTGGAAAGAGATAAGCAGGAACACTAAGGACTTCCAGCGCTAGAATCTGATAACTAAAGGAGGTGAGAATGGGAACCAGTAGGGGAGAGGTGAATGGCAGATGGAACCAAAAGCAGTTAGGGAAGGGGTAGGAAGCCTGAGGGTGGATAGAATCAGGAGGGGGAGGGGGACTAAGATGGTTGATGGGGGGCTGGAGATGAGTGGGTGTGAGATAGGGGACAAAATGGGAGGACCAAAGGAGAGGGAAGGGGAGTGATCAGATCCTGATGGGGAACCCCCTTGAACAGCAGTCCAATGTACACCTAAGTGGGGGAAGGAGCCTTGGGCAAGAAAGACAGTTCTTATTTCTGCTAAATCAGGGCCCAATTTCCTTAGCGTATAGACAAAAAGAGTAAATAAACCCAAGAAAAATAAGGTTTTGAAATCGGAAATTTGAACGCCTCCATTTTATTAAATGTCAAGAGTGACATAGGATGCACAGCAAATAACTATTACTGTTCCGATCATATCTTCCTACACCATTCACTTCAACATGTTTTCAGAATACTTGCAAGTGTCATTCAGTGCACGAGCTGCTACTTCAACCAAAGTACCTCCTTCCAAATCTGAACAAAAGCAAGTAGAATCAAGACACACCACCTCCATGTTGAGATCACAACTCAGACTATAAACAGCTATTACTTTAATTTACGCTGAAAAGAAGAGCACGTGAGCATGAAGGGCAGAAGTCAAAAATGCTGTTGAACTCTTTCAGCAAATTCTCTCAAAAAACATCAAAGTTAGGGAATTAATAGACATTTGTATGGTACAAATGGTAAAATTATTATTTCAAATTAAAGTTCATAGATTGTAACCAACTACAAGGTTGGTGAAATTAAAGTTTGCATGAAAAATGATACGTTAGGGCTGCAAGGCTGCTAAAAGAATTCCATTTTCTGCCCTTTGACTGTAACATGCCTTATAAAGAATGGTGACTATGTTACTGAGGAAATGTGTGCCTTCCCTTGGTCAATTATTAGAGTTATCTACAGAAATGATTTCTCCCAATTCAATAACCTCATTAGATATTGATGCAATTTTTCAAACAAAGAAAAGCTTTGAGATAAAATTCATTCACTTTTTCCACTGACTCAGTCATATGCCATAAAGACCTCTGAAGCCAGGCATACAAGATCTTGGCAGCGCTCCAGCGTATTGTTCTACATCTTGATTATACTTCAAAACAATAAAATACTCCTCCACAGCACAGAGAGAAAAGAGCAGATGTCCAGCATCATGAGCTCTGTCAAACCCAGCAGCTTCTGTTAGGGAGCTACTGTCACTGCCAGTGCACACCAAGAGGTTAAAAAAAAATTACAAGTCAGTGGCTTGAGTAGTGCTATGGGACGTGGGTGTTGCAGTCTGACTCAGGCCAAAGCCATTATGATTCACCGCTTTCTGAGAAGGTTAAAATTAGAGAAGGGATAGGAGGCTCAGGCTTACAATATAAATTGAAGAGTTTGTAAATACAGTAAGAAATCCAACTGGAGGAGTTCCAAGAAAACAAATAATCCAAAGATACTTGATTATCAGAAAGTAGCTGCATAAAATACCAATTTCATAAAACAATTTATTCTACATGGATAATAGATTGATTTAGACAGAATAGGAGAACAGTTTGGATGCCTTTTTAAATTTAATTTATTCTCCCATTGGCTGTATTTTTACTTCTGAGTGCCTCTTATATCCTTTACCTCATTCCTTTGAATGTGAAACCAAGATAAAAAGCTCCTCCCAAATATATGACAATGCTTCTCTTTTTCCAGGAACAGGAGTCGGCCACCTAATTAGATCATGGCTGATCCCTGAGCCAACTTCACATATTTGCCTTTACCCCACATCTCATAATATCATTAAGAAAAATCTATCAATATCAAGTTTAAAATTAACAACCATCCTAGCTTTCACCAGCACAAGTACTTCCTGAATTCACTTCTGAAAGGCAAAGTCCCTGGTTCCCCAACAAGCAGAAAGTACTTTCAGTTCCTCTGAATATTGTGAAAATTTAAATGAAATCACCTCTTAACCTTCAGAATTCCTGGGAACATAACCTCAGTGTTGTAAGCACTCCTCAAGTTTCAACTTTTGGTGTTCAATTATCATCCTGGTACCACTCCCTCCAACTATCTTTCTTAAGATATAGTGCCCAAAACTGCTTACAGTACAGAGCATTGTAGACCTGTAGCGTAACTTCTAGTATCTGTATTCCAATTTCCTAGATATATGGGTCACCATTCTATTATACTCTTTGATTATTTTCTGTACCCGACTTCTTAATGATCTGTGAACTGGCCCCTCACCCTCCCCTGTAACATTTCTTCTGACCTCCACTATTTCTAGTTTTTCACCATTTAGAAAGTACTGTAGTCCAAAATTTCAACTGTAACAACTTCGCACAATCATTTAATTTATTAATATCTCTCAGTAAGATTATGCTTCCATCAACATGGTGTATAAAGCTGTATATCTTTGTGTTATTGGTAAACTTGGATACATGCTTAAGGAATCGAGCTGAGGTGGTGAGGTTACAATCTGAGCAAAGTGAACCATGCCTACTATACAAGGTCAAGACTCCGTGGAACCATTAGTCAGAGTTGGTGCTGCTTTGAAATTTTTTAATCTTTGAGTCTCTAAGTGTTTTATCAAATAAAATGAAGTAACAAGATCTGAATGAAATTTCAGTGGCTGAGCAAGAGGGACCAGGGATGAAGGGTATAACTGAATCCACATACACTTCAACTTTCTAACGTTAAGTGTCAGATTTTGGATGGTTTTCACACTTACATTCTGAAATAACAGGATAAAAACACAACAAAGCTGGGTTTAAAAAGCCACTGAGGATTCCTACAGTCCATGTTATCTTCAGGCTTAAGGTGCAGTCACAGCACTAGGCTACCAGCTGCATCTCAGCAGGTCAGGCTGCAACTATGGAAAGAGAACCAGTTACAGTTTCAGGTCCAGTACCCTTCAGCAGAAGAGGAACATTATTTTGTTCCCTTTCCACAGATGCTGTTTGAACTGCTGAGTATATTCAGCATTTTCTTGTTTTATTTCAGTTTCCAGCATCTGCATTTTTATTTATTTTGATTCGCCAGCTGCACCTTGACCTACAAGCTTCTTTCCCAAGAATTATGCAATCACATAAGATCAATGGACATGATGTCTGATTAAGTATCAGACAGAGCCTGCAATCTCCACTGGAAGAGGGAACTTCTCATTCCGATCTGCTGTTCCTGGCAATGAGCCTGCCAGCAATCCCTCAATAGAGACCAAGCATTTCAATCCAAACACCATCATGTCACAAATGGGCAAACTAAGAAGTAGCTGCATAAGGCCAAAGAAACTCAGTCAGAAATGACTTCAGTTGAGATTACTTTGAGCTTTTGCAGATGCAAATTTCTCATAATCTTCTAACAGAAGTTTGCAATGCACAAAATTTGTTTCCTGATTTGCCATTTGATCACTTGCTACATTCACCCAGTGGCTCAACACAGAGCGGGAACCCGGTTAGCTGATCTCAGCTAGAGAGACAGGAGGAACAGAAAATCCAGCCCAGTTCCATTCATTAGGGATGTAGAAATCTGCCACAGATCACTCTCTAGATGCCACTTGGTTCTTGCGAAGTGAGGACAAAATAGGGCCTCCACTGTGGTTCCTACTCCAATCAGGGGGCACATAGGCATTGACTGCCATGTGAATTTGGGCCTTTTGAATAAGTACTGGTATCTCTGGGTCTGTAACCCAGTAAAACAATAATGCCTTTCAGACAGAAAGAAACAAGGTATTTAGTATTATCATTAGCGTCTAACTAATGGATTTAGAAATGTGAGCTGAACAATCCAAGGAAGGCTCCAGATTCAGTCATTGGTTGGTACTCGTGTAATTCAAATGATCACAGTGACTGCAGTAAGTTCTTTAAATTGCTACAGTAGTTGTCCTGGTACTGCCCATGGAATAAAGTAGGGAAAACAAGCCACGTATTTTAACCGAGGCTGTGGTGGTGCAGGTATGCAATTCTAGTTCACAGGTGATGTGCTTACGAAATAGCCAACAAAGGTGTCCTGTGTTGTAGGCTCATCCATGAAAAAGACCACTCCTGTGGGGTACTGGAGGATTGCCAGTGCCTTTAGAAAAGGAAGGGGGAAGACTTGAGCAAGGGGAAAGAGTTCTGCACAAAAGAATTCTGTGTAACTGGGCCGTTATTCCTCCCACAGTCAGCCATGGTTCCTGGACAGAAGGCTAGAAATGGAAAAAAAAATCTGACCCCTTACTCATTTTTATATCAAAACCGTTTAAGCAACATAGGACTATTCTAACAGTCAATTCAACAATAATAAATTCAGCTGGTCCAACCAATAAAGTTTGTACAGAAAATCATGGCTTTTGCAATGAAATTTTAGTTTAAAAACTGCAAGTTCAAGAATTAAACCCAGCAATGAAGTTACTCCTATATTATTTACCCTTCTTTCCACTGAATTACTTTAAGGCCTGTCAGCTGTTTCTTATTTCCCTGGTTGCAGCACATAGCACTAATTTATTTAGGCCACCTGAGTTGCCATGTTTTAGTTTCAGTGCCAAGGACTGTGGGTAAGTAATGCAACTTGCAATCCCAGTAGTTCTGGGTGATATATTCACTCACTACAGCCTCTTCATTAATGCAAGCATCCACTATGGTTAGAGATATCACAGAATGGACCTGACACAAAGTAGTTGCAACTCTACTGATGAAGCTAAACAAAGAGAATAGCAGTGGAATGAAGTATGACGCCATTCTGTTCACAGGAACAAGAACTAAATAAAAGCAAATTGCAGAACAAAATAATGAAGGAAATGACAGTTCCACTAAGTTTTAGGTTCTCTTTGTTGGAATGATATTGTTGAAGATCTTCCACTGGTGACAGCTGAATGCTGAGAAACTTCATCAAAGAAAACATGACAAGGTTGGTGGCCAAGTGACCTGTTTATAATCTATCTCAGCATTGATTTTGCTGGCAAGGTGTGGCAACAATCTTTAGGTCTGAGCACTCTCACCTCTCCAAGTTTCCTCTTTCCAAAGTCACTTGTTTCTACTTACTATGTCCCCCATCATAGTCATCTTCAGGAATGTATAAAAGTACTGACAATTATGAACTAATGTCCTGTACCCGGAAGGCACTGAGAACTGAAGCATTTGTTTGCTGTGCCAACATGCTGCCAGGTCTATAACTCTCCAAACCAAGCTGTATGCCACTGGTACCACTGAGAATTCCACATTCTTAGTCTCAGGATACTAAGAGAAGAATGTGTTTCAAACTTCCAAATTTTCCAAGTTAACAGCATATCCTTGAATTTCAGGCATTCCAAATATTAATAATCATTGACCTTAAAGGCTTTCCTATTTGAATGGAAGTCCGTTCTCTTGCCAATACAAAATTTAGTTGCCAAGGAATTGGAATTATATCTTCTCCTTTCCCAGAGTCACATGAAAGGGATGGCTGTTAATAATTCAGGTAAGAAGTTAAAGTGAACTCTTGGCAGGGTGAATTTCAGTAAGATCCAAAGGCTTTAAACATTTGGTTCTACGGTTTTATCACTTCCGCCTTCCTCTGAGTTTCTCAGTACTGCTTAAATTCTGGCTTTATTCCAACATTAGCCTTTGCTGCACTGTAGCAGGCTGTGAGAAGATGCATGAAAGAGGCCAGGATAGTAAGGGGAGGGAACAGTAACACCATTCAGATCGGGCCTTCTCTCTGTAGAAAAACACTCAGTCCATGCTTGCAATTGCTGAGCTACATCTCTATGTATAATATAAAAGAACAGCTCCCACCATAACAACCTATTAGAAAATTATCCCCACTACATCCAGCACCCAAGCTCAGTAAGAACAAGTTGGCAACACTGCTACAGAAATAATTCCATTTCAAAGTCTCACTTTGCAGCTTACCACCAAAGAGAAACAGCTTTACATTTATGCATATTGGCGCTCACAGCAGAATGAAATGGAACAGAATTAGTATGTACTTCTTTGGAAGCCACCTAAAGACCACCATGTCTCTTTAGAAAAACATCTGGCCTTTGAGGAATGTGGTTTGCCGCCTCAGCCTGACACTCCCAGAGCCTCCCTTAGTAAAATAATCCAACATTTCATATTACGACAGAAGGATGAACTCTTACAAACAATTAGTAGACCACAACTGGTATCCATGAATTAAAGGGCTCACATCCTATAAACCACTGTTCTTGCTTTGATTTGGTAGGAAAGACATTCAGTTATCCATGCTAAAGCACCAGTAAAATAATCAATGCCCGACTAGCTCACTGAAAGCCAAGAGTTCTTTATAACCCTGCAGTTTTTGCTATCGCTACTTTTTCATGAAGAAGACATCTCACCTATTGAGGCTTGCCAACCCTTTGGACCTGTTCAACAAACTTCAAGGTTGCAGTGAAATATTTCCCACACCTTCACTGGTTAACTGTTGCCCAGAGTCTCTCAAACAATTATTAACAATAAACAATTTCACACACAGGGGGGTCAGATTAAATGTGGCCAGTCCACTTACTGGTCCAAGATGGCACTGTTCCCACCCAATGCTGTTTATTACCAACTTTGATGTCAGTCCAGGCCACCTTTTCCAGCAGTCAAGAGCTTAACTTAAATCCAAGGGCTTTCCATGATTATCTCTTTAGGCACTGAGGTGATTTTAACAAGAACTGCAAGGCTCATGCCATGTGAAACCTACTGGAAAATTTTAGGGTGATGCAGAACTGCCAAAAGATGCCTAGGTAAGTAATATTTCTTGGAAGGAATCCATGGGGCATAAGAAGTGCAGAGGTCCCTGCTTTAACACACCCCATTTCAACAGAAGGCAGATGAATTGTCATTGCACTTTCCTGTGGAAACTTACTGAAAGCCCTGAAGTAGGGCTATATTGTTGCAGAGATGCGAGTCTTCCTTAAACACTTTGGCTGCCATCCACTTAGATATCTGCTTCTATCTGCCAACACTTAAAAAAAACATTTGAAAAGTTAGCTGCAGATTTCCTCTGACTGACGTAATTCCAATGAGTAATGTCCCAAGAAGCTCCAATATTTGTCCATTAGAAGTATGGATATGTTCAAAGGGACTAAGTTACAAGATAAGATGCCAAATGAGGTGCATAGAAACTTTTCTCAGAGGGTAGTGAATCCCTGGAATTCTCTACCTCCAAGGGTGCTGGAGGTCAGATCTTTAGATATACTTCAATTAGAAATAGGCAAATATTTAAAAAGTTGAGGAATTGAGGGTTATAGATAACTGGCACAGTACAGAGGTTGGGGATAGCAAAAAAAATAATTATATAAGATTATAAGAGGCAGATAAAATAGATAGTTGAAATCTTTTTCGCATGGTGAGGGTATCAAAACAAGAGGAAATAGTTTTAAGGTAAGAGGTACAGGATTTAAAGGGGATCTTGGGGTTAAGTTTTTTTTACACATAGAGAATGGTTGCTATCTGGAACACATTGCCAGAGGAGGTGATGGAATCAGATACAATTATTACATTTAAGAGGCGTTTAGACATGGCATATGGTCCTAATGCCAGCAAATGCGAATAGATGGGCAAAAAGGTCAGTATGGATGTGCTGGGCTGAAGGGCCCACTTCCATGCTATACAACTCTATGACTATCAGCCATGATCATATTGAATGGTGGGGTAGGTTTGAGGAGCCTGGTGGCCTGGTCCTGCTCCTATTCTATGGTGCTCTTGTGTGTGATTTACCTACAACTCATGCATGAAGACACATCTTCCTTTCTTGATAAGGTTTACACGTGGAATTCTGTCTTACGAAATGTTATAATTTTGATTGAAACAAATTTCATTCTCAAGTTGAGGGCAGTTCACTGGTGGTGTGATATCTACAAGAGAGTAATGCCCAGGAAAAATATAAATGGCAAAAGATAAAGTGGAAAAGCTCTCCTGCTGCCCTGCACTAAAACTATTTATAATTTCAGCCATCTATTTGCAGTTTTCTCCACTTCTTCCAATGAGAAAGAGGGGCATAGTTTTAAAATACCTTTTGCTAACTTTCTAAATTGCTTTGCTGTTCAGTGATGTAGTTTTTAATGACACTAGATCCCTTCACTTTTCTGTCCAATTTGGTTCTTTTCTTGAGGTGTGGATAGTGTTTCCATTTTCCCTACCAAAGTTCACCGCCTCATCTTTATTCCATATTGAAGTTCATTTACCCATTTGCTGTACAGTCTGAAAATTCTTGCCCAGATCTTTTGTATTATGTTGGAATATTTTCCATTGTTGGCAATACACCTATTATACTTTGACAGTTACTTGTTGCCATCCATATCACTGATGTAAGTTATGCATGCAGCCAATGCTGATTGTTGTGGAACAATGTTTCCCAAGATCCTCCAGTGTATGTCTAGGATAAATGGAGTGGAACTGAGAGCAGGAGCAGAGGTTAAGAACAGTGAGAGAGGGACAACTCGCAGAGGGCAGCAGGGATAAAAGGACTAGGAACAGCAGAACCAAGTATGAGTTCATTTGAAGGCTCAGAAAGAAGAAATCTAATGGGGAATAAAGAAATGGTTGAGATGTTAAACAAGTATGCATACTTTGGTTGTGATCTTCCAAAATTCCCTAGCTTCTGGAACAGTTCCAAAGGTCAGCCAGTAGAAAATGTAAAACAATCATTCAAGAGAGAATTGAGAGAGAAAATAGAGAGCTCTAGGCCAGTTAACCTAAATCAGTCACCCCAAAATGCTGGAATCCATAATTAATGAAGTGGTAACAGGGCACTTGGAAAATCAGAATATGATTATGCAAAATCAATATGGTTTTAATTAAACAGAAGTCATGATTGACAATTTCTTGAGTGTTTTTTGGAATATGAAACCAGCTAGATAAAGGGAAAAATCAATGGATCCAGTGTATTTGGATTTTCAAAAGACATCTGATAAGGTGCCGCATGGGAAGTTGTTCAACTGCATGAGAGCTCACAGGTGTGTGGATAATGCAGCAGCACAGAGAGAAAACTGGTTAAAGAGTGAAGGAATAAACATACCATTTTAAGATTGGTCTGATATTAATTTCAGATTGCCTCAGGGATCAGCGCTTGGGCAGTCTATATTAATGACTTAATAAAAGAACCAAGCACATGTATCCATATTTGCTGATGACACAAATCTGGGAAGACGGGGGATGTAAGTAAACTGTCAAAAGGATAAAAAGTATCGTCAAAAGGGTATTGAGAGGGCAGTAACTGGTAGAATGTGAAGTAATTCACTCTGGTAGGAAGAACAGAATATTTTTAATGGAGTTAGAAACCATTAAATGTTGGTGTTCTGAGAGATTTAAATATTCTTTCACACAAAACACAGAAAGTTAACATGCAGTTAACAGAGAGTAAATGGTTTGTTTACTTTTATTGCAAGCAGGCTGAAGTACGTGGCTACGGAAGCACTGTTGCAATTACACATGGCTTTGGTGAGGTCACACGTGGAGTACTCTGAACAGTTTTGGTCTCTTACCCTGAAGAACAATATATTTATGTTAGCACAACAAAGATTCACCAGATTGATTTGTGAGATGAGATGCTGGCCCTATGAGGAGAGGCAGAGCAGACTGGGGCTATACAGAGTTTGGAAGAATGAGGAGTGATCCCAGTGAAAAATATATAATTTTGACAGGGCTCGACAGGGTAGATGGTGTAAGGTTGTTTTGCTATCCCTGGCAAGACAGCAGAAATAGACAACATAGCTCAAGGAAAGCACCAGTTATTTGGTTCCCAGATGAGAAGTTTTTCACTCAAGAGTGTTGCGAACTTTTGGAATTCTCTACACCAGAGGGCTGTGAGGCAAAGGACCACCTGGGTAGTCTACAACTCAATGGTATGAATAGTGAATTTTCCAGTTTCAGGTAATCCATACCCCTTGTGTTTCTCTCCCACCCCTACTGGTCTACTCTGGTTGTCTCTCCTTTTGTTCACCTTTTTCATCTGCACCCCTACCCCTCATTACCTAGATTTGTTATCCTCCTCCACCTGGTTCCATCTACCTTTCATCCCTCCCTTATATGGTTCCACTTATCACTTTCCAGCCTCTGCCTCTACCTGCCCTGTCCCCTCACTAGGCTCCATGTGCCCAATTTTTTTCCTTATCTGTTACCACCTATGGGCATTTGGAGAATGTATGGGCATTTGGAGAAGCATAGGCTGATTAGGGACAGTCAGCATGGCTTTGTGAGGGGCAAGTCATGCCTCACGAGCCAGATTGAATTCTTTGAGGATGTAACAAAGCACAATGATGAAGGTAGAGCAGTGAATATGGTTTACATGGGTTTTAGTAAGGCGTTTGATAATGTTCCTCATGGAAGGCTCATTCAGAAAGTCAGGAGGCATGGGATCCACGGAGACTTGGCTGTGTGGATTCAGAATTGGCTTGCTCATAGAAGACAGAGGGTGGTGGCAGATGGAGTCTATTCTGCCTGGAGGTTGGTGACCAGTGGTGTTCGACAGGGATCTGTTCTGGGACCCCTGCTCTTTGTGATTTTTATAAATGACTTGGATGAGGATGTGGAAGGATGGGTTAGTAAGTTTGCTGATGATACAAAGGTTGGTGGTGTTGTGGATAGTGTAGAAGGTTGCTGTACATTACAACAGGATATTGATAGAATGCAGACCTGGGCTGAGAAGTGGCAGATGGAGTTCAACCCGGAAAAGTGTGAAGTGATACACTTCAAGAGATTGAATTTGAAGGCAGAATACAAGGTTAATGGCAGGACTCTTAGCAGTGTGGAGGAACAGAGGGATCTTGGCGTCCATGTCCACAGATCTCTCAGGGTTGCCGCACAGGCAGATAGGGTTGTTAAGAAGGGGTATGGTGTGCTAGCCTTCATTAGTTGGGGTATTTAGTTCAAGAGCCATGAGGTAATGTTGCAGCTCTATAGAACTCTGGTTAGACCACACTTGGGGTATTGTGTTCAGTTTTGTTTGTCTCATTATAGGAAGGATGTGGAGGCTTTGGAGAGGGTGCAGAGAAAATTTACCAGGATGCTGCCTGGATTGGAGAGCATGTCTTATGAGGATAGATTGAGTGAGCTGGGGCTTTTCTCTTTGGAGAAAAGGAGGATGAGTGGTGACTTGATAGAGGCGTACAAGATGATAAGAGGCACAGATCGAGTGGATAATCAGAGACTTTTTCCCAGGGCGACAATGGCTAACACGAGAGGACATAATTTTAAGGTGATTGGAGGAAGATATAAGGGGGATGTCAGGGGTAAATTTTTTACACAGAGAGTAGTGGGTGCATGGAACGCACTGCCGGCAGAGGTTGTGGGGGCAGAAACATTAGGGACATTTAAGAGACTCTTAGACACGTGAATGACAGGGAAATGGAGGGCTATGTGGGAGGGAAGGGTTAGATAGATCTTAGAGCATGATAAAATGCCGGCACAATATTGTAGGCCGAAGGGCCTGTACTGTGCTGTAATGTTCTATGCTCTATCACCCACCAGCTTCTGTGTCAACACTCCACGCTTTCCCTCCCCCGCCTAGCTCCATATGCCCATCATCTCCCTCCTCACTTATCACCAACCAGCCCCCATCTCACCCCTCGCTCTCACCTCCTAATACTGGTTATGTTCCCTCAACACTTTCAGTCCCGATGTAGGGTCTCAAACTGAAACATCGACATTCCCTTTGCCTCCACAGATGCTGATAAACTGCAGGTCAGTTTCTTGCACCATTATTCTCAACTTCCTAGGCAATTGATTATTCATTCAGCAATATGCTCTCTGATGCCACATGTCCTAATCTTCATCATGAACCTAGTCTTATTGGACAATTTATGAAAATTCATGCATTTGCCATTTATTACATTGTCATCGCTTTCCATAACCTCTACTATCAGCTTTGTTGAGCGTGACTTAGCTTTTCATAATCTATTTATATACTATTTCATAAACAATTTGTTATTACATTCTGTGTGGATGTTTTTATATTGCTTCATTTCCTGCAGATTAGATCTTTCCTAACACTGACATTAACCTGCTGCTCTATAAATTCTATGGTTTACTTTATTTCACAATAATTTACACAGTAACATCATATTTTTGGCAGCACCTGTGAAACGTCTGAATATATGAAATGGTATCTCAGTTGTCTCCTCCCTAAATTACTTGAGCATCAGTGGATGCACACCATTTGAATCTGGATTCCTACTGTCTTTTAATTTCCCTAGTTTGTCATCCTTTCTCCAACTAACTTCATACACTTTTGAACGTGCTTTGGTGTAATGCCTATTTAATATTTTTGTAAGTGAAAACTGAGGTAAACTAGTTATTCAATACTTTTTTTGCCATTTACCTGTTTAGCTTATTTCAGCTTTCAGTGAACCTACTGTTGTATCTGTTTTCCCTTTTCCTGTGTTAATAGAAGACAATATCATTTTCATATTCTTTAATTATTTAATTTGTCTTTGCACTCCTTGTGACTTTAACTTCTCTACCAAGTTCTTCATAGTCCATTTTCTCTTTAGTTTGATATCGATTCAAAATACACCATAATTAGATTACATGTTCCTGGATTTTAGTGGAATATATTACTTATGAATTTTGATAATTCCTATTTAAAGATTCCCCATTGTTTCCCGTCTCTCTTCCAGTCAAGATCGTCCCCCTACTTATTTTCTTTAGTTCTACTTTATTTTCATAATTTGCTCCTTTCTGATCTTTTATCTTAGCCTTTGTCCTATTTACTAAACTTTCAATCCTAATTTTGAACCAAGGATATTGTGGTATCCCTCAGATGCCCATCAATCCTCTTTTAGCTCTTCACCACTTACCTACACGAAAGGGTAATTTACAGAGCCAATTAATCTAACACTTTTGGGACTCGAGAGTAAACCGGAGCACTTGTAAGAAACCCAACTTGGTCAAAGGGAGAATTTGCAAACTCCACACAGACAGCACCCAAGTTCAGAGACAAACCCAAGTTCCTGGAGCTGTGAGGCAGCAGCACCAACTGCTGTGCCACCTTATTATTTCTTTCTCTGGTTCTATTACTGAGATGTCTCTCTAATCTATTCTTGGTCATTACTCTAGTGATGATTAGTAAATAAGGTGGTGATTTTCTTGCTGGTATTTTGACTGGGAATGGAGCCTTCTTTACACTACAAAAATGCAATCCCTTTTCCTTCTTTTCTTACTTCTTTCTCGCACTATATTTCTGATAATTCATATTCTCAATGATTTCAATTATTGCTTGGCTGCTATTCATCTTGTTACTTATTTGTTACAGAAGAATAAGATCTAACCCATTAGGTCCATGTCAGCACAGCAATCACACTAGTTCCATTCCCCCCTGCGGCCCTGTAACTTATTCTCTCACAAACCCATTAATTCCCTTTTGGCTCTTCACCACTTACTTTACAAAGCCAAATGATCTACCAGCAAACCTTTGGGATGCAAGAGAGAACTTGAATACCTGGAAGAAACCTACACAAGGAGAAAATGCAAACTCCACACAGACAGCACCTGAGTTCAGTGTCAAACGCAAGTCCCTGGAGCTATGAGGCAGCAGCACTAACTGCTCTGCAACCTTTATATTTCTTTCACTGGTTCCATTTCACTTTTTGGCAGTCTTTGGTATATTCTTATTAGGGTAACAAATTCCTTCTTATCCATTTGGATTCTGGATTAATATCACATCCTAACAGGTTTAAATATTCATCCCTGCTGCCCTTATTCTCCTTCCTCTGATTTCACCGATAAAATGTTCCCTCATGCATGTCCAGCAGCTATACCTTGCCATTTCACACAGTCTCTCCACTCATGAATTTCAAATCTGCCAAAAGCCATCTTTGATCACTTACCTGTACCCCATAAAGCATCATCCTCTATGCACTATCAACCCTTCTACATTCAGTCTTGGAACAATCTCTGCCCAAGGTCATTAACAAACAAATTTTCAACCTGTTAACTTCCTAACAATTTGTCTTGTATTCACTATATTTCTCTATCTGCTGATTTCCTCAACCACTCCCTTTGCACCTTGTGATAGCATGCTTTTCAATATAATCTTTACTGCTTCGTATCCTGGTCTCCTGCTGATTTAGCCACCATCTCTGATCCCTCATTATTCAAGGAATTTTTTCCAGTTATATTTCCAACCCTACCACAGCAATGAAGTAGCCAAAGATTATAGAAATCACAAATGGCACCCTCTATGGCACCCTACAGTCATCTCTGGAGCATCTGGACAGTAAAGACACCCATGTTAGACTACTGTTTATCGACTACAGCTCCGCCTTCAATACTATAATTCTAAGCAAACGTCACCAAACTCAGAGACCTAGGACTCAACACCTCCCTCTGCAACTGGATCCTTGACTTCCTGACCAACAGACTGCAATAAATAAGGATAAGCAGCAATACCTCCAGCACGTTATTCTCAACACTGGTGCCCCACAAGGCTGCGTCCTCAGTCCCCTACTCCCTATACACTCATGACTGCATGGCCAGATGCTGCTCTAACTCCATCTACAATTTTGCATATGATACCACTGTAGTGTGCCAGATCTCAAATAACGAAGAGTTGGAGTACAGGAAGGAGACAGAGAGCTTACTGACATGGTGTCACGACAACAACCTTTCCCTCAATGTCAGCAAAAGAAAAGAGCTGATCATTGACTTCAGGAAAGGGATGGTGTACATGCTCCTGTCTACATCAACGGTGCTGAAGTCAAGAGGGTTGAGAGCTTCAAGGTCCTAGGAGGGAACATCACCAATAGCCTGTTGTGGTCCAACCACGTCGGCGCCACGGCCAAGAAAGCTCATTAGCGCCTCTACTTCCTCAGGAGGCTAAAGAAATTTGGCATGTCCCCTTTGACTCTCACCAACTTTTACCAATGTACCACAGAAAGCATCCTATCTGGATGTATCACGGCTTGGTACGGCAACTGCTCCGCCCAGGACCGCAAGAAGCTGCAGAGAGTTGTGGGCACAGCCCAGCACATCACGGACATCAGTCTCCCCTCCTTGGACTCTGTCTTTACCTCTCGTCGTCTTGGTGTAGCAGCCAGCATAATCAAAGACCCCACCCACCCGGGACATTCTCTCTTCTCTCCTCTTCCATCGCGTAGAAGATACAGGAGCCTGAGGGCACATATCACCAGACTTAATGACAGCTTCTACCCCACTGTGATAAGACTATTGAACGGTTCCCTTATACACTGAGATGGACTATGACCTATGACCTCACGATCTATCTTGTTGTGACCTTGCACCTTATTGCACTGCACTTTCTCTGTAGCTGTGACACTTTGCTCTGTACTGTTATTGTTTTTACCTGTACTACTTCAATGCAATCTGTACGAACTCAATGTAACTGCACTGTGTAATGAATTGACCTGTACGATCGGTTTGTAAGACAAGCTTTTCACTGTACCTCGGTACAAGTGACAATAATAAACCAATACCAATACTACCTCAATGCACTGTGTAATGAATTGATCTGTATGAACGGTGTGCAAGACATGTTTTTCACTGTACCTCAGTACATGTGGCAACAATAAACCGATTCCAATATGACTACAAGCACAGTTAATTAGTATGCTTCACACTCTCCATAGCTTTTGATATCATTGACAATTCCATCCCTTACCTTCACACTTACCCAATCAACCAACAGCAGAACGTGTCAAGCTATGGCTTCTTTGCCCTTGTTAGAGGCACCGTATGAATACATGTTTCTGCTGTTCTGTATATACTAATTTCAAAACACTTTATCAGATTGCCTCATAATCCACATGCCAATTCTGTGCTTCATTTTACCTGGTTACCAAACTCCAGCAGTGTTGGTCATGCAAGAATTCTGTAGTCTCAACAGGCATGTTGTGACCTACCTCACTACTGGTTCGGGAATTGACTCGGTATTTGCTGGAACTTGAACGCCCTTTTCCCATTCCTGTCGCCATGAGTCGGCCAGCACATAGTACTCATCGGCATTAAGCTGGTAGGATTCAGGCAGCTTCATGGCAGTGATCAGATCCGTTCGAAAAACCTTTTGAAAATAAGCAAAAGAGCAACTATTGTTTTTTATTGTTCCTCTGACAATCTCTTGAAAGCTTCTAGGAACATTAAGGTTAATAACTGTTCAACATTGTAATGAGAAGATAAATGGTTAAGGGTAATGTGTGCCTTTTCAAAATATGTGGGCAGGTATTATTGCAAACAAAATTAAGGAAATGG
Source organism: Pristis pectinata (assembly GCF_009764475.1). Classification (NCBI taxonomy): domain Eukaryota; kingdom Metazoa; phylum Chordata; class Chondrichthyes; order Rhinopristiformes; family Pristidae; genus Pristis; species Pristis pectinata. The sequence continues at coordinate 25,141,940 of NC_067408.1, read as the reverse complement.
AAGATTTGGATAATCTCTTTTTATCAGTCATCAGCAAAGAGGCTTCCCAGAGAAATTAACAAACCAAGGACTGGTACTCCCAGCTGTTTACTTAAGCAAAAATACTACATTAGGAAAAGTAATATCACTGACAAAAAAACTTCAAGATCTAGAAATTTCCAGGTTTCCGCTCCAGGGTTTTACAGGGAAGTCGGTAAGGAAATTGCAGCATCTAAAAGCTCTATGGCACAGCTTCATATTATTGTGCAGGACGCTATTGAAAATTGTAATCCATGACCTTCACTCCATGACCTTCATTCCAGTTCTTCTGAGCATCTGACACACTGATGCATAGGAGGATTCCAGTCATGATTAGTGATTCTGATGTGACACTCCCAGATGTCACTTCCATCATTTTCAGTTACATATGCAAGGCATGCACTTTGTGCAAGTCACATGCAGAAATAGGCTTTCACAAAGTTTCCTGAAACACAACTGAAAGGGTCCTCCTGGAGTAGGTCACAGGTCAACATTGGAAAACTAAATCAAGTGTACTTATTGGCTCTCCCTAGGACATCACAGCTCCAGCCCATCCCCACATGGTAGTGACCTCCTATGCTCGCAAACTTTGCCCGCCCCATCCCAGTGTCAGATACCCCAACACCCAACCCTATCAAACAGAAATCACAACACTCAGCAAATAATCCCCACTCATCAACTGACAATGCATCTTCTCTCCTCCCAATTAACTATCAGCCCTGCCATCCCTGTTACTACTGTTTCAAACCAAATGACCCTCACACAACCTCCCCACCTGATCCCCAGCAGCTGAGCCTAGCCCCAATCTGACTTGTTCACACATCTACCCCCTCTCTTTCCCCCCATGACTCTCTGGATTTGCATTTGCCATTGTCCCACATTTATGATTTAATTTGTGCATTCTGAGCAAGTGGAGCACACAAAGGCAAGGCCTTATCTCATGTGAGGCCAATTAGCAATACATGATGCCTTAGGCCCAGTGCACCAATGAATTTCCAAGCCGTGGGTCCATGAACAAGAGCCTTGTGGATGTTTAACACAGGTTTGGAGACACTGATCAAATTCTAGGCTCAGAAGCTTTCACTGTAATGCATCAAAACTCACTCAATTCATGAATCATCCCTTCAATTGAGGAAACTGCAAATGTTACTCCATTATTTACACAAGTGAACAGGAAACTATAGATTTACTTTAACATCTGCTGTGGGGAACATCTGCTGTCCTTTAAGTAAGTATAGAATAACTGAACACAAGGGAAATATGAGCAGGTTGGAGTGAGCCAATGAGAAGTTGTAAAGGGCACATCTTGCGAAACCTACAGAAATGAAAAGCAAAGAATAGTGGAGGTCCAAAGAGATTCACAAGTCCACAGATGACTAAAATATTTTAGACAGGTTCAACGAATAATCAACAGCAAAAGGAAAGAAAGCCTCTTGGAACCTGCAGAGAGTGGTAAACACTGCCCAATCCATCACAGACTCATCACATCCTTCGTGGTTCATTGCTTCAGGGAGGCTAATAGCATCGTCAAGGATGCCTGCCACCCTGGCCATTCACTTTTCTTTATTCTAACTTCTAGCAGAAGATACAGGAGCATGAAACGACCAGACTCAAGAACAGCTTCTTCCCTACTCCTATTGGTCTTCTGAACCAATCACCTCTTTCACATCCCCTTCCCTGTGGTGCTGCCACATTCTCGGACCCTTAATTCTACCTCTTCTGTTATTGTCACTTTAGCAATTCTTTTCATACTACCTTAGTTTGCACTACTGTACTTTGCACCATTCCATTGTTTTTTTCACTTGTCGCTGTATTTATTGTTGTATTCATTATTAGCATGTAAGCTGTGAGTTTCACATAAGCAAGGAATTTCAATGCACCCTGGTGTATATGACAATAAACTAATCCGAATAAAACACTCATTAAACCATATCTTGGGTAATGTATACATTTCCAACATTACCTCTTAGAATGATCATACTGGCCTTGTAAGGGGTTGCAGATGAGATTTATCAGAATGTACCAGGGCTTGTATTCTCTGGGATACAGAGGATTAGGGAATGAGATTTTTAGGATTTTGGAGAAGAATTTATACAGTGGACAAAGTGAAATTATTCTTCTGATGGGAACACGCTACTCTATATTCCTCATGAGCCCTAACTGATCCTTGCTGCTTATACCTTATGTATGCTGCCTTCTTCTTCCTAACTAGTTGTTCCACCTCTCTTGTCACCCATGGTTCCTTCACCCTGCCATTCTTCCTCTGCCTCACCGGGACAAATTTATCCCTAACATCCTGCAAGAGATCCCTGAACAACGACCACATCTCCATAGTTTTCCAGTATTGGGTAAGGTGAAGTGGGGTGTTTGCCATTTTAGTGCCTCACATGAAAATTGCAGTGGGTAGCTCTTGGGTTTAGTGGGTAAGTCCATTTCTTTTGTATGAAACTTGTCATTTTTTTTCTTAGTGTGTCTCAGGTTAGTTGATCAGAAAGTGCACAACAATTGGCCTTGGACTCCTGTCCTTGACAGCAGAAAAATCAGCCTGGAGTTCAAACTATATTGCTATCTTCTGTTGAAAAATGTGAATGAGTATATTGACGAGATTGAACTTGATGTATCTCTCCATGATCAAATATTTGCTTTCTGAGCTGGGTTGGAGAGTATGTCTTATGAGGAGAAGTTGAGTGAGTTAGGGCTTTTCTCTTTGGAGCGATGGAGGATGAGAGGAGACTTGATAGAGTATATAAGATTATGAGAGACATAGACAAAGTGGACAGCCAGTATCTTTTCCCCAGGGTGTCAATGGCCAGTATTAGAGGTCAAACGTTTAAGGTGCGCAGAAGAAAATCCAGGGGAAATGTCAGAGGTAGGTTTTTTTTTACACAGAGAGTGGTGGGTGCCTGGAATGCACTGCCGGGGTTGGTGGTAGGGGCTGATACGATAGGGTCATTTAAAAGATTATTAGGTAGGCACATGGACAAAAGAAAAATAGAGGGTTATGGGAGGTGAAATAGAGAGGGGGTAGATTGAACGGGGTTAAGGTTTATATAGGTTGGCACAACATCGTGGGCCGAAGGGCCTGTACTGTGCTGTACTGTTCTATGTACAAAGGTTCACTACCCTGAAATTCATCATTGGCTGGTGGCTAGATGTTACATAGAGCAGCACCAATGCATTGAAGTTAAAGTACTAGTGACAGCAAATGGATTGGAAAATTCAGGAACTCTTCCACAGAAACCAGTGGATGTTAGTTCAATTAATAAATCTGGAATTGATAATTTTTTGGTCCAGAGATATAGAGGGATAAGGAGCCAAAAGTGGTTCATAAATAAATCATATGTGAATGGCAGAACAGGGTTGAGGGTCTGGACAGGTTCCTCCTATTCTCATGTTCTACACGTAAAAAGAGAAGGCATCACAATCTACTGGAGGAACTCATCAGGACTTTGGTGGTACCAGACTGGCAGGTTTTCTGGACCACTGGATGTTATTCCCATAAACAACCCAACACCCTTTAAATTCATTTTTTTAAGATGTTCCATAGTATTATAATAAATTTTCCAGTGAACCTGGTAAGTTCAAAGGGAGTGCAGGAAACAGGACCCTGGCGAGTTTAATGGGAGCACAGAAAACATCTGGTGGTGAGCCTAGTGCCAAACCATCAGGATTTCCGAATATTCAGAAGGCAGATTATCAGAGATTTATTATACCCATGATTAATAGAGCCAGCTTTGACTTGGAAACACTAGATAACTCATTTTCTGTTACTACCTTATTTCACTCTAGGATTATTAGATAGTAACTTGTATGCCCAAAACAGCTTATTAGAATAAGTTTGTATGTCAACAGTAGAGACTTTATTCCTGTTGCAACACACATAAAATGCTGGAGGAACTCAGCAGGTCAGGCATCATCTATGGAGGGAAATAAACAGTTGACGTTTCAGGTCGAGACCCTTCATCAGGACTGGAGAGGAAGAGGGCAGAAGCCAGAATAAAAGGGTAGGAGGAGGGGGAGGAGCACAAGCTGGCAGTCGATAGGTGAGTCCAAGTGAGAGGAGGAAGGTAGGTGGGTGGGGGAGGGGGATGAAAGGGAATGATGTGAGAAGCTGGGAGGTGATAGGTGGAAGAGGCAAAGGACTGAAGAAGGAATCCGGTAGGAGAGGACAGTAGACCATGGAATAAAGGGAAGGGGGTCAGGAACCAGAGGGAGGTGATGGGCAGGTCGTGAGGTTGGGGGAGGGGAAAGAGAAGGGGTGAGAGGGCTACGGGAATAAGGGAAAACGAAGGTGGGGGGGAAGGGGGAAAATGGAGGCGAATGGTTACCGGAAGTTAGAGAAATCGATGTTGAGGACGTCAGGTTGGAGACTACCAAGACAGAATATGAAGTGTTGTTTCTCCAACCTGCATCTGGCCTCAACGTGGCAGTAAAGGAGGGCATGGATAGACATGTCAGTGTAGGAATGGGATGTGGAATTGAAGTGGCTGGCCACCAGATGATCCTGGCTGTTGTGGCAGACGAAGCAAAGGGTCTCACCAATCCGGCTGCACCGGATACAATAAATGACACCCTCAAATTCGCAGGTGAAGCTCTGCCTCACCTGGAAGGACTGTTTAGGGCCCTGAATGGTGGTGAGGGAGGATGTGTAAGTGCAGGTGCAGCACTTTGCACAGTTGCAGGGATAAGTGCCAAGAGGGTGATCGATGGGAAGGGATGAGTGGATGAGTGTCATTTATTGCATCCAGTGCTCCCGGTGGTCCATCCTACGTTGAGACCCGACGCAGATTGGGTGACCTCTTCATTGAGCACCTTCGCTCCGTCCACTGAAACAGCCAGGATCTCCCAGTGGCCAGCCACTTAGAACCATAGAATACAGCACAATACAGGCCCTTCGGCCCACCATGTTGTGCAGCCCTTCAAACCACACCTAAGACTATCTAACCCCTTCCTCCCACATATCCCTCTAACTTAAATTCCTCCATATGCTTATCTAACAATCTCTTGAACTTGTCCAATGTATCAGCCTCCACCACCAACTCAGGCAGTGCATTCCATGCACCAACCACTCTCTGGGTGAAAAACCTCCCTCTGTCATCTCCCTTGAACTTCCCACCCATTATCTTAAAGCCATGTCCTCTTGTTTCGAGCACTGGTGCCCTGGGAAAGAGGCGCTGGCTGTCCACTCTATCTATTCCTCTCAATATCTTGTATACCTCTATCATGTCTCCCCTCATCTTCCTTCTCTCCAAAGAGTAAAGCCCTAGCTCCTTTAGTCTAGACAACATTCACCACCCTCCAATCCTTCGGTACCATCCCCGTGGACAACGAGGACTCAAAGATCCTAACCAACGGTTCAGCAATCTCCTCCCTGGCCTCATGAAGCAGCCTGGGGAATATTCTGTCAGGGCCCGGGGACTTATCTGTCCTAATATTTTCTAACAACTCCAACACATCCTCTCTCTTAATATCTACATACTCTAGAACATTACCCTCACCAACACTGTCCTCAGCATCATCAAGACCCCCCTCTTTGGTAAATGCCAAAGTATTTATTGAGAACCTCACCCACTTCCACAGCTTCCAGGCACATCCTCCCACCTTTGTCTTTAATCGGACCTACCTTTACCCTAGTCATCCTTCTGCTCTTCACATACGAGAAAAAAGCCTTGGGATTCTCCTTAATCCTACTTGCCAAAGCCTTTTCATGTCCCCTTCTTGCTTTCCTCAGCCCTTTCTTGAGTTCCTTCCTTGCTACTCTATATTCCTCACTAGCCCTGTCCGATCCTTGCTGCTTACACCTTATGTATGCTGCCCTCTTCTTCCTAACTAGTTGTTCCACCGCTCTCGTCACCCACGACTCCTTCACCCTACCATTCCTTCTCTGCCTCACTGGGACAAATTTATCCCTAACATCCTGCAAAAGATCCCTGAACATCGACCACATCTCCATAGTACATTTCCCTTCAAAAATGTCACCCCAATTTACATTCCCAAGTTCTCGCCTTATAGCCTCATAATTCGCCTTTCCCCAATTAAATATCTTCCCGTCCTCTTTGCACCTATCCCTGTCCATGACAATTCTAAAGGTTATGGAGCAATGGTCACTGTCCCCCAAATGCTCACCCACCGATAGATCTGTCACCTGTCCCGGTTCATTACCTAAAACTAGATCTAATATGGCATTCCCTCTAGTCGGCCTGTCAACATACTGTGTCAGGAATCCATCCTGGACACACCTAACAAACTGCACCCCATCTAAACCCTTGGCACTAAGTAGGTGCCAATCAATATTTGGAAAGTTGAAGTCTCCCATTATAATAACCCTGTTATTTTCGCATCTTTCCAAAAACTGCCTCCCAATCTGCTCCTCAGTATCCCTACTGCTACCGGGGGGCCTACAGAATACTCCCAGGAGGGTAACTGCCCCTTTCTTGTTCCTAACTTCCACCCATATTGACTCTAGAGAGGATCCTTCTATATTATCTACCCTTTCTGCAGCTGTAACAGTGTCCCTGACCAGTATCGCCACCCCTCCTCCTTTTCTCCCCCCCTCCCTATCCCTTTTAAAACACTGAAAACCAGGAATATTCAATATCCATTCCTGCCCTGATGTCAGCCATGTCTCTGTAATAGCCACAATATCATAGAACCATGTACCAATCCAAGATCTCAGTTCATCTCCCTTATTCCGGATGCTTCTCGCATTTAAGTAAATGCACTTTAGCCCATCCACCTTACTACTTTCACAGCCTGTACTCTGCTTCTCCTTCCTAAAAGCCTCCCTACCTGTCAGATCTGACTTTTCCCCATCCCCTTCCTCCTCTGACCTACTCCTCTGGTTCCCTTCCCCCTCATAATCTAGTTTAAACACTTCAATTCCACATCCCACTCCCACAGTGACACGTCTATCCATGGTCTCCTCTACTGCCACTTTGAGGCCAGACACAGGTTGGAGGAGCAACACCTCATATTCTGTCTTGGTAGTCTCCAACCTGATGGCATCAACATCCAGTAACCACTCACCTCTGTCCCCTCCCCTCCCCCAACTTTGTTTTTCCTCATTCCCTTGGCCCATCACCCCTTCTCTTTCTGCTACCCTGCCCTCATGACTTGCCCATCACCTCCCTCTGGTTCCCCACCTCCTTCCCTTTACTCCATGGTCTACTGTCCTCTCCTATCAGATTCCTTCTTCTTCAGCCCTTTGCCTCTTCCACCTATCACCTCTCAGCTTCTCACATCACTCCCTTTCATCCCCCTCCCCCACCCACCTACCTTCCCCCTCTCACCTGGACTCCCCTATCACCTGCTAGCTCGTGCTCCTCCTCCACTCCCTACCTTCTTATTCTGGCTTCTGCCCTCTTCCTTTCCAGTCCTGATGAAGGGTCTCAATCTGAATCGTCGACTGTTTATTTCCCTCCATAGATGCTGCCTGACCTGCTGAGTTCCTCCAGCATTTTGTGTGTGTTGCTCCAGATTCCAGCATCTGCAGAATCTCTTGTGTCTCCATTATTCTTGTTGCTTCATTTTGGGGACATTTGTTCTTTCAGGCATCAGTTTGATGCCATTTATAGCATCCATTTTTAAAAAAGTGACAAGCTTTGCTTTTTGGAGAATAGAAGGAGCAGAAGGAGATCCATCTGGTGAGCGTGCTCCATAAATGCTAGGCAACCCTGTCATATTCAACCTACCACCAGAGCACAGTGCTTTTGATACTACTACCTGAAATGAAGAGTGGAGACGAAGATTTTGCTTTTCAAATTAACCTGTCAACGTGTTATGATCCGCATCCCATCTGTCAGGGACTTTTGACATCACTGTAACCTTCATGCCAAGACACTTCAGTTTGTGCATGAATACATAGGTGGCAAAATTCAAATATGTATGCACAAGGTCATCAAGCAAGCCTTCCATACACTACCATGTAGAGTTAGCTTCACTGCTGAGCTGATGATTCAGAATTCGTTGGGCAAGAACTTCAGCATCCATTGATTGAACACAAGAGGGTCTGTTAAAAAAGGACTATGGTGCATGCAAGCACACTTCTGCCACAAATCACACCAGATACAATTTTGCTGAGGAACTAGTCCATTTCTAAGTAATATCCTTTGGGAGTAGGTAGCGAAGACAGATCATGGGATTACCTTACTATGCTGATTTGATACCAATACTCCCTTCCTGGTTCAACATCTCTGTGAACTTTCCAGCGCTGAAATGCACTGGAAAACTTACAGAAACCTGGAATGCGCTGCCAGGTGTGGCAGTGGAAGCAGATACCATAATGGCATTCAAGAGGCTTTTAGATAGGCATATGAATACACAGGGAATGGAGGGATATGGATCACGTGCAGGCAGAAGGGATTAGTTTAATTTGGCATCACGCTCGGCTCAGACATCATGGGCCGAAAGGCCTCTTCCTCTGCTGTACTGTTCTATGTTCTATGAATGCACATTCATCAGCAAGAAGGACATCCCACCCCTACTACTGCCATTTAAATTCAATTTTATTTTAGTTGCTTATTGAATCTTTATGGCCATTGCTAAAATTCAACAAGTTTTCAAAACTTTCCGTAGTTGCTCTTAACAGCAGAACTCACAGAGAATGGATTGCCTGCTGCTGAACAACCACTGCTGATTTCAAGGCTGTACAATTAGTGGCACCCAGACATGGATGCATTAGCAGGCATTCATTTTACAATCCAGCATGAGTGGGAGACTGAGCAATGGATACAACACAGCAGGGCATGTTGCTAGAAGGAGGAGAAAGGGTAAAAGAGTTACAAGCTGGAGGCAATGTTTGCTTTGGTTGTTCAGGAAGTAATTTTTCTACTGGAATATCAGCAAGGAACAATATGTGAGCCTTCCGTGTTCCCAAATAATACCTTCACAGAACTGTATCACCTGCTGCAGCCACAAATGCAGCTTTAGAGCAGGGCAAGAAATGCACTACCAGTGGTTCTCAAAGTGACCTTGGAAATGAATCCTGAAGTCCAGTGCTGGAGATAACTGCATCAACTCAGTCTTCCATTCACTGCTGTGTAAAGAAGGCCACCAGTACACTCCAGCTGGAAAGTGGACATCTCCCCTTCTTTCCACCTCTCCAGCAAGACTTCCAGTAGTCGTCTAAAAGCAGAAGCATGCTCTCTGCCATGTTATGAAATGCTCCCGGGTTTCCCAGCCAGATTTACTCCCTGCACAAGTGCCTCCAACAATTCAACCTTCAATTTCAGGTAGTTTTCTGATCAACACTGACTTCTAAGATCCTGATTGTGGGGAATTTGGCCAGGGCAATGTCATTTTTTTGAATTAATGGTCATGATCAAGGTTGCAGTTGGTTACTGCCTAGCAACTGCATGGCATGTGTTGCTTGTTACTTATCAGCTTGTGCCTGAGTATTGCCTATGTTTAACTGCATGTTTTTCTGTTGATGTCCAATGACTTCAATTTCACCTGGACTTTTTGATACTACAATCATTCAAATGCTACCTTGAGGTCAAAGACAGCATCTCCCATTTCACTCTAGAATTAGCTCTTGATCCCTGTTTGAAGCAGGGTTATAATGAGCTCTGGAACCAAATGGTCCTAACAAAACTGGTCTCTTCGGCATGGCAATGTCATCTCTCCGCCAATAACTGAGAGCAGAGTGAGGAGGCAGTATGTCAATCTGCTGGCAGCTGCTGTGCCATTAATGTCAACTTGATCGGGGAGAATTTTGTTGACTAACAGATCTGACAGCTACATGAGCAGTCCTGTCTACAGCTCTCTGCCCATCATAAATAAGCCAGCAGCTACAGATCTTTCTCTGTGCAAATCAATTTTCACAACCAGCACAAATTAAAAACACTGCCAGGAACAATATCTGTACGCATATCTTCACTGCCATCATAATTTTACTGACAGCCTCACTCCTATATGCATAGCTTATTGTTTAACTGCCAAGCTTCCCCTCCATGCTAGACTGTTGCATAAACATTTAATGTTCCTGCTCAGCAGAAGGCAAAAGTACTGATAGAGAACCATCATGGACACGGGGAGTTGTCACCTCATGGCCCAGATCCTGAGGTGGTCCTGTGGCAGGCTGCATCTGCTTTTCAATCAGTAGCCTGGCCTTGGGCCAACTTGTCAACTTATGCACAGGTGGAAGTGAGTGAACACTCCCAGATACAGACTGGAGATAAAGGGAACATTACAAGTACCCCTGGGCATTGCTGGAGTACTTCAGTATTTTGTGAAGTTCATGAAAAAGGACTTCTGGACAGAATCTAGCCTCTACTGCAGACCTCACAGAAATTCCAGAGGTGTGCATATTAGTTTTATTCCAAAATCAATTTTGTTACTTTGACTTTTAAAGTTGCTTGCAGAAGCATGTCAGTTTCCACCCTACCTGCAACCACCCTCAACTCCTAACGACTGTCATCCAGGTGCTGAAAGCTCACCATCACTGCTTAAATTTAGGCTGCCGCTGGAAAGTCTGATATGGTCAGGCCACTTGTAGTCACATGGATGGGGATTCCCAGTGTGCCATTCTTTCTTATGAGATTTTGCCGTGGAAAGTCTAGCTACTAGAATAACACAAGGTCTCATTGTTCTTAAAAGTAAAGATTTTATTTGAGATTGATAACTAAATAGAAGTGCTATTTCCTTTATTTTATATAAGCAAATCCCCCATAGGGCTAAACTTGCCCACCTCCTGAAATTCTTATGTTTACCAGCCTAAGAAAATCTGAGACTCATGGCCAGTATGCCAAAGCAAACATAAATACTGCCCGCCCCCGACAAGAGTAGAAATTTATTTTTACTGGCCACACATCTTGCTCTCCAGATACAGTGACATGTTATGCTTAGCTTTCCTACCTCAGAAGTGAAACAGGCAAAGGACACATCACATGCATGGTGCTAAATGGAACTGTAAGAGGCAGATTAACCAACTGATGTCACCTCTGCGGCAACCATCTCTCCCTCGCCCCACCCAATGGGGGTGGGGGACAGATGGTTGCTGCAGAGGTGACATCACCCAATGTGGCATCACACAAACCCAATGCCACATCACACAAACCAATCGGAAGATGCAAGGCATTCCACAGCCAGGAAAGAAACCAACTGGAATGTGGAAATAACAAATTTTTTTTTCATTTCATAAGAATTCTCCATTTAGACATACATGTGCTGTAAGGGTTTTACAACAGCATACACACAAAAGGTTTGTGATTTATGAAGAGTAAGTAACTCATGTTACTGGCATCATCACTCATTTACCCTTTGGTCATATAGGTTAGCATCCTATGGTTTTTTTTCAGCAAAGCCTCACTTAACACCACGGATCCATGACTTTTTCTTTATTTTGTTTCCTTTGTTTAACATTATGGACATGTGCATATCATAACAGGACACAGCCAAAGAAAAATCTCAGAAGCTCCAATGGCTCAGAAGGCAAAATGATGCATTAGAGTTACAGGAAGCAAAAAGACCTCCAACTCCACCTTGACTTAGTCATCCAATTGTATCTAGAAAATATTGGAAGAGTTTCTGCAGTAATATCTCTCATAGTGGAATAGCCTAACTACTTCCGAGACAACGTGAAAAAAAGGCAAATAAGAGCAGCTGATGTCATAGATTCAACAGTTACTCCCTTTGAGAAGGGGATAAAACATTGAGATGAAATACTGAAAAATGAAACAGAAACAAACTTAATGGGAATGTGCTGAGCAAATAAGAGAACGTCGCCACAACTTCATTACTTCACTAGTAAATAGCCGCATCGCTTTACAAAGTGATTAATTTCACTGCAATGTAATTATGCCACTAAATTAAACCTAAGTAATACTCATGTGCAAATACAGAATAACCCCCCTCTTCAACATTGCACAGACACATTGCATGAAAGTTGCTTTCTCCTACCTTCACATAGTCAATTATGAAACACCTCACTTCCTCCAGAACCACAATACCTAAATTCTACCAGCATTTTCAAAATCCATACAGAAAAATATTTCTCCTTTTTGGATTGTGTGGGATAAGTGAGGAATAGATGAGGTGAAGCTCAATGGAAGCTTAGTGTACTATAGCCCCAACTTTGCATGGATCAGGAGACAGGAAGGCAGTGATAGGATAAGTCAAACACCATATAGTATCCACCACACAAGGTCAAGTAACCTTAAGTCCCAGCCTTTATTTCAGCCTGCAAGCTGAATCATGTCGAGAATTAGCTATACCAATGAACATGATTTCTCCCAGACATTGGGATAAGTACATGGTTAGGAAAGTTTTATAGAGATATGGGCCAAATACAGGCCAATGGGACCAGCTTAGGTGGGCACCTTGGTTGGAATGGATGTGTTGAGCCAAAGGGCCTATTTCTGTGCCATATTACTCTATGACTATGACATCTGAAGGGCCAATTTCAGAGCACTTCAGCTCTTAAAGTAAATTGCACATACTGCTTTGAATTATATTTCAACTGCACTACATATAATTACAGTAGCACAGTTGAGTTGGAGAACTATTCCCATTTTTCTGGTACTTTCCTTGACATTTATAGATGAGTTCAGACAAGGAAGGAATTATCATCCCAAAGGTCTACACCTACACCTTTATGGACTCCAGTGCCTCTTTGTAGTCCTACTACTTCCAACCTTTCAGGAACTACTCTTACCTGACCTTTTGGGTCCAAAGTGGATAACATCACACTTACTAATATCAAAATCTACTTGCTACAGCTTTCTATTGCTTTTTTCTTTTGTAACTTATGCTTCTAACTACCTACAATGCCATTTATTGTCGTGGCATGTAAACTTAGGCTTTGTGGATCCCCATTCCATCATAAACGTTGGTAATAAATATATAATTAAGGCACAACCAGAAAGACACCATAGTTAAAATGTAATGCTTATTTGTGTACCTGTTCATTATCCCTACTCTCAACCAATATCATAAACAAGTTAGCAATTTAGCCCAAATTCAATGAATAATTTTAACTAACAATTTTTTAAGGATGACTTCACCAAAATTGCTTTCTGCAAAGCAATATAAATAACATCTTTTGGTATATCCCATCCACTACTTCAGTTGCCTCTTCAGAGAAATTCAATCCTATTTATTGGGCATAATCTACCCTTTACAAATCCATGGCAACTCTCTCTCTGATCAGCTGAATGTTTTCAAGCTGTTTAGACACTCAATTTAAAAAAAAACTGATAATTTCCCAGCAACAGATGTTGAACCAGCTGGTTAATAAATCTCCGATTTCCCTCTCCCATCTTTCTTAATTCGTAACGTGACACATGCAATTTAAAAGAACAGTTCTCAAATTGAAAGAACCTGTTATGTTCTCATCAATTTCCTTAAAAATCCTGGTTTGAAAACCATCTGGTCCTGGGTATTTGGCACTCAAAAGATCCATTTTTGCTTCATTATTGTTAGTTTGTCATGTTAATTTTCATGAAACCTTGCCCTTCAACTTTTCATTTACTTCGGAAAATATTCACAGCTGAAGTCGTATTCTAAAAACTGTCACTTGTTAATCTCCAGCCTCTTAGTAGGTTCCGAATTCACATCCCTCTTTCCCTTTCTCTGGGTTCTTATCAGGAGCAAGGGCTTCCTAAAGAAGACATCACGGATGGTCAATACTCCTTGTGATGCACCATTATGTGTTCCAGCCATTTCAAAGAGCAGCAAAGACATTGTGATTCACCCTCTAACCTAGGCAGTGCCAAAATTCTACACATACTGAAAACAACCAATAAGAATGAACAACGGCTGGGGCAGATGGAGAGAAAAACTCAGGAGAGAATGTGCCAAAGGGCAATACCATGCAGAAGGGAATGAGTACAACCAGGATGTATTTGGCACTTCTGACAAGCAGTGTCCTCCATTGTGCACAACTCTCCCTGAAGATCCATTCCATGTGTCAGCCACTTTCTTGCATTTCCTTCAACTGATCTTGTCTTATTTTTCTTTGTCATGCTATAAAGTGAAAAGTATTGCTCCGGAAATACTATCTCCATCTTATGTATCAATGTAAAACCAACTTTCAGTGACCTTCTTTCAAAAGTGTAAACCCAATTTTTCCAGCTTCTTGTCTCTCATAATTCAGATGATAGTAGTAGGAATTGCTCCCTTGGCACTTCTGTAAATTGACTCTGGGGCTGAAATGATTTCCTTGTATCCTGCTGCATTATGCAGTAGTGAGCATATAATTGCTTTATCAAATGCTTTTTCTTCTGGTTTGGCAAAATGAGTCTCTTCAATTGGCTTCTTGCTTGTTGCTATAGTGACTGGATATGTCAAATCTACTACAGGTGTCAACTTTGGCTTAGTGGTAGCATTCTCGCCTTTTAGTTAGAAGGTCATGGTTCCAGTCTGACTCCAGAAGACAAGTTAGGCTGATGCTCCACTGTCGGAGGTGCTATCTTTCAGGTGTGAAATGTAAGTGATGCTCTCTCTGCTGATACAGAAGATCCTATGTCACTATTCAAAGACAGAAGTGTGTTTTTCCTGTGTCTTGACCAACGATTGCACCTCAAATAGATAACTGGGTCACAAGTTGCTCTGCTGCATGGGAGAACTTGCTCTCCGCAGGTGCTGCTACGTTCCAGTAAAGTGCTACGGTAAATCCACATCAAAGCATTATTTATCAGGTGCAAAATGTAATGGGACAACCTGCTGCTATCAAAGGAGCTGGGGGATATTTCTACCAAGAATGAAAAAAGGCCCCATGAGTGTAGTGTGAATGTTTAGTTTGTTTGAAGATCTGGATTTAGCACAGTAGAATTTACAACACTGGTTGAGCAAACTGGTAATGATTGCATTCGGTTTTCCAGAAACAGTATTACGTAGACTTACAACCAGTTCCATTGAAGAGATAAATCTCACTGGATGGTACACAATGACATTTTAGAGGATGCTCAGAGATAGAGAGAGGATACAGCTTCTTGGATCCAGCACAGAGAGATGAAGGTCCAGAGAAGGGAAATAGACCCTGCCTTCTATTGCTGCTCTAAATGTATATTTTCCTTCCATTCTTTGTCCAGGTCATGGGGCTCCTAGCAAGATGTCCTGACAAGGGAAGGTTGATCTTCAGAGAAAGCGCTATTCTTGAGTGTTGGCAAAATGTCCAGGGAGGCCTCAAAATGTGTTCCTGACACCCTCGTTGTAACTCCAGCAACAATGTACACGAAGTGCTGAGTATTCCTTTAAGCAGCTCATGAAATCGGCATCAACAGTATAGCCATTAGTTACACTACTAGCTGACAAAATACCAAGCAGTCTCATTAATGGACGCTGCCAGGCATTTTGAGTGCCAATCAGCCATTTAGCAAGCCACTAGGCCATTCCTTATGTTGGCTTCAACTGCTTTACCAAGATTGCTTCTGGGACTGCAGCTCAGCACCCATCTTGGCCACCTCAGAAATTAATTACCGCCAACAGGTAAAGGTTGTTTGACACCTTTCAAGTCTCCAACCTCTTTCTAGGAACGAGGTAAAATTTCAAAATTGCACAGAGACTGGTGGCAGATGAAACTCAATGCAAAAATGTGAGTTGATATGTTTTCATATAAAGAATGGGTAAAGAAATATTATTTCTATTATAAGCTATAATAGAACAGGCCTGGGGGTGCTTTTTAAAAAGCAAAAATTTTAAATGATAAACATTAAAATACATAAACAATGTTAACACATTTAAGTGAACTTAATTAATTCAAAAAGATGTAAACGACTGTATACTTAATTGGATCCCTTATGGCTATTTCCCACTATTCAAAGAAATGAGCTTGTGGTTCCAGCGCCAGGTCTAACTGGCCTAGGTTCAGTAGGTAGACTCCTTGTCATTGGGTGGAAAGTGCACATGACTCCATGTGGAGTCCAGTGCTGGAACACAGATAGAGAACTGCTGCCAAAATTTGGGGAATATACATTCCTGCAGGGATCCCAAACTCTGTGGCTCCTACACTAAGAAATACCTGCAGTTCTCTGCTGAATTGCAGGCATTTCCAACAAATTCTGGCCCATTGGACACCAGATTTCACAGTGTGGAAGTCCTGGACAGAATACAGATTTGCCAGAAACGAAGGATCACAGTAATGTGGATCGACTGCAAAAGCTGGGGTTCACTGAGCAGACAAGGAGACGCGACTGAGGTACTTAAAGTCATGAAGGGTTTAAAGAGAAACTGCTTCCAGCAGTGGAAGTTCGGACAACATTCCAGTTAAGCCTTATAGGTTTCTTTTATGTTTTGTAGCATTAATGTCCAAGATGAAAGTCTCACAGAAAATTGAATCAGTGCACAGCTTATCTCAGGATGATGACAGACCAGGTGTATGTGCAAATGACATAAGGGAAAAGATGCGATTCAGAAGAGCATGAATGTGGGTTGGTGAGAGTGAAAACGTTTTCTCAGGGCGGGAGTGCAGTGTGGAGCCTGCAGGGATCAGAATCCTGTGGGATCAGCCCCCTATCAACATCCCACTTGCATAGCATCAACACCCTATCAGTACTTGCCCCCTCCCTCACTTAACCAACTCCCTAGTCACACTCTCTTTGCTCCCCCCCCCACCCCCAACATCCCCACAGGACCAACTCCCTGTAAACACTCCCCCAACACCCCGCCATTAATTCCTCATCAATGTTCCCTCCCATACTCTCACAGAACCAGCACGTTTTCAGCACTCTCCCTTCCCAACCCACAAAGGACCAGGACTATGCCAACATGCTCCCCTTCACACCACACTATGGCCTGCTCCTCCCTCCTGGGCATTTAAACATCAATCATCTTTCCATCCTCCAGAAGAAAAAGCGGGAGAGAGAGAAAGAAAAGCAGGGGAAAAGAGAGAAAGGGATGAAAGGGACATGGGAAGAGAGAGAAGGGGAAGTGGAGAGCACAGGGGGACAGGGAGAGAGCAGGGGGACAACAGGAAGAGAGATGGGGGAGTTATTGGAAGGGGAGGGCAATGGGGAGAGAGGGAGGGCAAGAGAGAGATGTGGGAGTTACTGGAAGAGAGGAAATGGGACAGCAGGGAGGAGAGGAGGGATTGGTGTGAAAGAAGGGGAGAGAGGAGAGTGGATAGGTGGAAAGATGAGAGAGAGGCAAGAGAGAGAAAGCTATAGATTGAACATACATATCTAACGAATAGGAGCAGGAACAGGTCACTTGGTCCCTCATCCTGCTCTGCCATTTAATAAGATCACGGCTGATCTGATTGTAACCCCTACTCCACAATGCTGTCCACCCATGGTAACCTTTCAACCCCCTGCTTATCATGTACCTATCTACCTCTGCCTTAACATTACCAGACTCTGCTTCCACTGAAGTTCCAAACACTCACGACCCTCTGCAAAAAAAAGAAAATCTGCTTAATTTGGAGAATCCTTATTTTTAAACAGTGACCCCTAATTCTAGATTCCCTCATCAGAGGAAATATCCTCTCCAAATCCACCTTGACACAACCCTTCAGCATCTTGTACGTTTCAATCAAGTCATCTATCACTCTTCCAAATTCCAGCAGCTACAAGCCTACCCTGTCTAACTGTGGCTCATAAGGCAACTCACATATATCAGGAATTAATCTAGTAAACTTTCTCAGAAGTGCTTCCAATGCATTAACATTCGCCCTTATACTGTATGTCAGATAGTGTCTTACCAATGCCCTGTATAACTGAAACAGAATCTCTCTGGTTTTTGCATTCAATTTTCCTAGCAGTAAACAATGATATTATGATAGTTTTCCTAATCACATGCAGTATCTGCACACCAGCCTTTTGTGAATCATGCGTTTGGACACCAGGATCCCTCTGCATCTCAGATCTCTGCACTCTCAACATTTAGATAATGCTTCTTTTTAAATCTTTCCTGCCATAACAGAGGAGTTCATATTTTCTCCTAATTTACTCAACATTCCAGATATTTTCTTAATATATCTCTAATTATTTGAAGGTGGATGGGAGAGGGGGAGTGGCAGAGCAAATGGATGAAGGGGCGAGAGAGAGAGAGAGAGAGAGAGAGAGAGCGAGAAGGGGTGGGCAGAGAGATGGAGGAGAGAGGATTGTGAAATGGTAAAAAGAGCAAGGATTAGAGGGATGGCTTAGGGGATCAGAGGGCTAGTGGCAGCAGTGGTAGGAGTCAGAGGTGACCTTGCATTGTGTTCTATCATGTGAGATGTGTTAATGAACTCAACAGATGAAATTCTTTTGTGCAGATTTCTGTTAATCAACAAGTCAAAGTTCTATATTTTCTCTTTTGTATTTTTTGGCATGATTTTGCGTTGTTCCTCTTCAAAATTTGTTCTTTGATTCATAACCAAATCTCTTAATGTTTGAAAACAATCTTTAGGGTTTTAAGAGCTCTTGTACACCAATTGGGCTCAAAAAGGGTGGACAAGAATGCAATTGGTATGGCACAGATTTAAGATAATTGGCAAAAGGATCAGAGACAACACACGAAAAGCTTTTTTTTAATGTAATGCTTTTTGATTTTGTAGATTCAGTGAGACAGAAGAGACTGCAGAAGCAGGAATCTGGAGCAAAAAAACAAACTGCTGGAGGAACGTAGCAGGTCAAGCAACATCTGTGGAGGCAAAGGGATGGTCAACATTTCAGGTCGAAACCCTGCATCAGGACTGAGAGTGTAGAGGGAAGATAGCCAATATTAAGAAGTGAGAGGGATATTCGATAGTTGTTTCAAACAGAGATTGTATAGATACCTGAAAGAGAAAAGTTCTATCATTGAGAACGGCAGTGGGGCAACATGGATTGCTGTTCAAAAATGTTTATGTGGACTTGATGGATTGAATGGCTTTCTTCTGTACTGATTTTCCAGGATTCAATGATTCAGCTTTAACTGGTTTACAATATTAATCACTTCTTCTTCCAGCCTATAGTGCTACATATTTGTTTGAGAGCTCCTTCCATACTCAAGAATGAAGCATTAACTAAACCAACATAATGCATGCCCAAAAATTAAGTGAAGTTACTCATAATGCAACATACTACAATTGTTCCGCCAAGTAAAAGAGAACCGAATGCTCCCTGGTGCAAGGCAAGTAATTTGGGAAGTTTAGCTCCTGTTGATTCAGGAACATGCCAATCATTTATAGCAAATGTTGGTGGGTTGCAGAGAGGATGCTAGGTATTATTTCTCTACTAATGAGAAAGCCACAAAAGCCACTGGCACCTCTGGTATATCCATGCATTGTAACAAGGTCTTGCTGTTTTATTTAGAGTTATTCCTGAAATACAGTAATTCAATATTACTTCTGTTTATCATACACCATGAAGCATGCTCAAAGCTTGTTCTGTCAACAGAAATGAAGTCACCATAAACTCTATTCAATAACAGAGAGAGTTTGTCAATTATTTAGAGATATGCAAGTTATTAAATACTGAGCTGTTCAAACAGCTATCTTCACAGCAATTTCTGGAGGGTTACTAAATGTTATCGATCAGTCCCAATAAAGGACTGATCTCTAGGCTGAACAAGGAACTTGTTACCATAAGATTATGTTACCATAAGTTACCATAAGAGAGACAGTGATACAAGCAAGACATAATTTTTTGGCTAAGTCAGGGAAAAATATATTTCAGTTTTGATATATATATGTAAATAACTTACAACTCTATCAGATAGAGTTCTAATTACAGATGTCTCAAGCATACATTTTTTTTCTTCAAAAGAATTCCAAGTGACCTCCACACCACAGTTGCCAACTGCCTTGATCACTCTAGGTTGCATTTTGGCCGCCAGGTGAAATACAGGCACCTCTGCACGTGGGAAGATATTGTCAAATGACAATTGGAGAGGGAGATTACATTATACATAATTAAAAGGGCTTGGATCTCTAATAAGACCTGCCACAGATTATTAAATTATGTCTTTTCCCTCGCAGACTCCGTCTCTGTGGTACTACAGGAAGATGATCAGGTAGTTCCACACAAGGAAAGGAAAGCTAAAGGGAGGAGGGGGAATCCCCTTAAATATTGGTCTTTTACAGGTCAATTCGGAAGAGCCCATTCAGAAGAGCGAAAGGAGGCGCTACCCTATCAACAACAACTTTGCATTTCCACCGTACCTTCATGTTAAGACTCCCAAGGTACTTCACTGAACCATACAAAATTTGTCATCGAGCCATGTGAGGAGATGGGAAAACAGATGGGCAAAAGCTTAGAAGAAGAGGTAGGTTTCATGAAGAATCTTAAAGGAAGGAGCAGTAAAGTGGTTTAGGGAAGAAATTCCAAAGAGCCAGGCACTGGTGGAGTGATAAAGAGATGTTGTATATTGCAACAAAATCAAAAAAAAACAAGAAAGTAGCCTGGAGGGAGAAATTCTTAAAAATATATGCCTCTCCACTTCCAGACCCACAAATTTCTAAAGAATTAAGCAGAACTGGGCCAAGACCAATACAGAATGATTCATCGGTTCCGCCTCCACAGTCTTGGCTTTTGGTCAAGTTATGAGGCAAAGGTTATTTTATAATCTGAGCCTATTCAGAACAAATTACACTAAATTGCAAAATCTAGGTCTCTCGGGTATTTAAGATTATTTGTTGCTTGGGGTAGTTAAAGGTGGGATACTTTCTGTACACTCCAGAGACCTGACAAAATCTAGGCTGACACACCAGGTCAGCAATGAGATAGTGCTGGACAGTCAGAGCAGCTTCATCTGTCTTCTTAGATTGATGTAAACCATTCCATCCACTATTGTGAAGAAGACTAGTGGACCTACCAATGTTGTCCAGACCAATATTTGTCCCTCAACCAACCTCGATGAAAACATAATTGCCTAGAAAGTCTGACTAACAGAAATATAACTTGCCGTTGCAGTGAGGCACTGAAGTCTATTTCAGGTGCTACTAAAAGGGAATTGTACATGTTCATAATTGAAAACGAGCTGCCTTGGACAAAGGATAGGAAAAATGGAGGGCCAGTGGCCATAAACTGTGGAATATGGCCCAACATCAGGTTGCGATTGAGCTAAGCCAAGGGGGTGGGGGACTCCAAGAAGAATCGGGCTAGGGATTAGGATTGGGATCAATGATGAGGTGAATGGAGGAGATGGGAGATGGAGCGTTGTTCCTCACTCTTGCACTGGGCCTTGTAATAAAACAGGAAGCCACAGATGGAAAGGTCAGAGTGGGAGTGGGATGGAGAATTAAAGTAGCAGACACATGAAGCTCAGGGTCACCATTTCCAACTGAATACAAGTGCTCTACAAAGTCATCACCCAATCTATTTTGGTTTCTCCAATGTAGCGAAGACCACATTTGTGAACAACAAATGCAGTGCACTAGATTGGAAGAATTGCAAGTAAATCACTGCTTCACCTGGAAGGACTGTTTGGGTCCCCGTATAGCGGAATGGGTATTACATCTCCTGCAATTGTATGGGAGATAGAGGTGAGTAATTGGGTTGGGGGGGGGGGGGGGGGCAAGGTGGATGGAGGGGAAACAAAAGAGCCAACCAGCGAGTCACAAGGGGAATGTCCATGTGAAATGCTGAAAGGGAAAGATGGGGAAGATGTTCTGGTGGTGAAATCTTATTGAAGCTGGCAGAAATTGCAAAGAATGTTCTATTGAGTGCACAGGATGGTGGGGTGAAAGGTGAGGACCAGGGGATTTATCTTCTTGCTATGACCAAGAGGAGAGGGAGTCTGAACAGAGGTAATCCATCCGTCCTGTCCATCCCTACCCCTACCTTCTCGACAACTTAAAGTAATTTGTTTTTCTCTCTTTCCCAGTTCTGACAAAAGATCTTTGACCTGAAATGTTGGCTGTTTCCCTTTTCACACATGCTGCCTGATCAGTTGAGCGTTTCCAGCATTGTCTGATTTGATTCTAGATTTCCATCATCTGTAGTTCTCTTTATCTTCCATACTATTCCAGAAGTACCTGAGCATAGTTCACAGAAATATCGCTCTCCACAGCACTTCCAGGTTTTTACCTTTGGTTCTCCTTCCTCCTTGCACTTCACAAAACTGACAATGACAGGAATGCTGCATTTTCACTATGGCACATTGTCATTATGTGTTTCCACAAGTGGGAATCTCATTTCTAATGTTTTCTGGGCAATTACTTTGCAGCAGAAGTGTTCACCCAAAGTGCAACCACAAGCTGAAACCACTCTCACTTGTATACAGTTGGGGCACAAAGCCGTAACTGACTAGTTTGGCTTAATATTTCATATGAAAGGCTCTGCTTCACTCTAATTGAGTCAATTTTGTTTTTTTTTGTGGGGGGGGGAATAGATTTATTGTTGAACTGCTATCTATCTCTGCTCTTTAGCCTTTAAGGTTCATGACACAAGCTACACTTGGACAGGGATTGAAGTGATCCTCGTCCAGATGTTACCAATGCACCATAGCTGCAGTCTGTACTATCTATAGGATGGACTGCAGCAACTCACCATTGCTTCTTTAACAGCACTTAACAGATCTTCAACCCACTAAATCAGAAGTCAAGGGTTATACACAATGGCACCATCACTCCCAATTCATGAGTAGACATATGTTCATGGTTATAGGATACTGTCCTGGAATGTTCTTCCTAACAGTACTGATGGAGACCTTACAAGGACTGCATCTGTGCAAGATCATTGTTGCCAACTCAACCAGTAAGTAACCTGGCTTGGAGGCAATTCTTGTCAAAAGATACCTGTGACAAATCTAGTGGTTTCCAAGACAGTGTCAGATATTGTTAACAATACAAAGTCCCAAGACTTCAAGTACACAAACAACATCAAATGACTGCTGTGTAATTGAGGGAACGTTGACCTATCAGCAATCCCACCTTTCCGACTGGATGCTAAATTGAGGTCCTACCTGTCTGCACAGGTGTAGGTAGAAGACCCCAAGGCACTATTTTGAAGAAATGCAGGATACTCCCTGCAGTAGCCTGACAAATGGTTTCCTGGACAACATCATGTTGCTGTTTGTGAAATCTCACTGCCCATCACGCCCCTCTCCCCACCACTCCCCCCCACCCCAACTCTCCATCTATCTAATCTCCCATACCATTTTGTCAATGCCCTCAATGTCTAGCCTTTCTGGAAAGGTGGTGGAGTGAAGCAAAATGAAGAGTGGTAGACCATGTGTCACTTGTTAAGTGACACATTGCATTCCTGTAACAACAGTCCAATGGGCCAATTAAAAACAATTCCAGTATTAATGCCTAACCATTTTACTTCAAAAATGATGGGCCACATCCTTTTTTAAATACACAGCCAACAACTCAAGATTTGTCTGCCGTGTACCTGATATTCTGTAGACAAATTATGTGATATTGTACACTAATTACTGTATTTTAGATACTTTTCATGGCAAAATACCCATGACTTTTGCACCTACATTGGCAGGTGGGACCTCAGTTTTGCATTCTGTCTGAAAAGTAGCATCTCTGACAGTACAACATTCCTTCAAAATGTTAGTTTGGCAACTTTGACCTCAAAGTCAGTATTTGAAAGCAAATGCAATAAGTTTCAGATCCAAAAAGTTGGCAATGGTGAAAAAGGCTCAAGAATGGACATTAAATTCTGCCCTTACAAGTGATACCTTCATGCTGTGGATAACTTTTCAAGAATCGGTTGTATTGCTACAACTGCTACTATTCAAACCACAAGGGGTAATGTTTATACCACAGTGACCAATAAGTTGGCCCAATTCACTGCCATACAAGAGGGAAAAAAAGTTCCAATTTTATTAACCCCTTCATTTGATCTTTCTCTTTTAAACATTGATGGAACTTTTATGCATTACCAGTAACTTATATTCCCAGCCTCTTTTTAAAACAAAAATCCTCAATGGTGCTTCGGATGCAAGATGTCTATTCTATTATGCAGTTCTCTAAGCTACAAACAACAAAAGCAAATATACTTATACAAGATCTATGGCAATTTTTTTTTAAGAAAGTGATACTCAACATGCAAGAACCCCAGCGGAGTTTAAATTATTATCAAGATGGGCTAACTGTTGTTGTTTGCAGCATTGTTTCTTAGCAACACTCATTACTTCTCATTATGATGAAACCTTAATGGTCTCCTCATCAATTAATGCCATAGAAACTGTTTTTCAAAATAAAGTATAATATAATAATATCAAAAATATTTAGAGCTTTATAGGGGAAAAATTGTATGTTTACCTATAGGAGGGTAAATAAGTTATATTACTACTGTGTTTCTACACAATTTTCTTGTCAGTCTCAATAAACCCATAATTAGCCAGAGGTTATGGATTTTATATTGAAAACAGTATGCAAGGACCAAAAGTTTAAAAACTGGAAGCCTATAAATAAGTGAAAAATTGGAATAAAGTCAAATAAGGTTAACAAGAATGGCATATACCCTAAATCAACAAAGGGCATGGAAAAGGATGATTAATCTGGTCCCATTAGCTAAAAGATGAAGGAAGCGTATGATACAAGTTGTAAAATCACAAGAGGAATCAATTAGGTGGTTGCAGAGAGATTCTCTGTATTGACTCAGGAGAAATAGAGAGCAGGATAATAAAGGGTAGAGGAAACCTTATTTTTTAAAGAAGTAATTACTTCATCTTTGGAGTCAATTAGGGAACAAAATACCCCTTAGCACAATATGTATGAACTTATGCACAGCTAGCAAAAAAAAAAATCAAACAAGCATAATCCTGTTTAAACAGGAATAAATGGTACTGGTTGTGTGAAAAGGGAGAAAGGAACAGAGCAAGTAAATTCAGGTTGTGATTTTTGCAGAGTTTACATGAATTACAGCAAGGATATAGACAAAGTCTCCTATGTCAGGCTGATTAGAAATGTAATAACGAGGGGTGTCCAAGGCAAAGAGGAATTGGATCCTAAACTGGCTTGGTGGCAAGAAGCAAAAGTAATGGTTGAGGGGAATATTGATGATTGGAGAATTCTGAGCAGTGGAGTTCCACAGACCCTGGTGTTAGGTCCCTTGTTTCCTTGATGTAAATAATGATTTGGGCTTAAATGTAGGGGCATAATTAAGACATTTGTTGGTGAAGATGTAGGTGAGAAAGAAAGCCATAGACTGGAGGAGATTTTCAATGGACTGGCCACTCAGCAGGAAGTTATCAATGAACTAGCCAAAGGGCAGAAAAGTATCAAATGGAATCATTATCAAGTCTGGCCTATTTGTAATTCCAGACGCCTGATGTGGTTGGTTCTTAAATGTCTTCTCAGGTGGCTGAACAAGCCACTCAAGTTGTACCATAACTGCCTCATCAAAACAAAGAATCATTTGGCATCAACTGAAGCATCACATTTGGACATAGCAATGTCACTCCCAGCCCAGTTGAACAACTCCTCCTCACTCACAAAATCAGCGCAATGATGCCCATGTTTTGAGAACTGTACTACAGGTGAGTCAGCTAACAGCCTATCACTGTGATACTCATAAGATCATACCTTGCAAACAAGATGCCAGACTCCTCCATCCAACTCCGAGTACCTGTTCCACTAACAGAACAGACACACAAGAGAGGGTA
Source organism: Pristis pectinata (assembly GCF_009764475.1). Taxonomy (NCBI): domain Eukaryota; kingdom Metazoa; phylum Chordata; class Chondrichthyes; order Rhinopristiformes; family Pristidae; genus Pristis; species Pristis pectinata. Next base: position 25,116,458 of record NC_067408.1, on the reverse strand, counting down.
CAATGGCATGCAGGTGAGAAGGAGTAACTGCAATGGAATCTCATAGGCAGCAAAATATCCTCCTGATTACCATCTAGTGTCCTCCGTCAGCTGATGAATCAAAGTCAAAGTAGACTTTATTGTCACATGCACAAGTACCTGTATGCACAGGTGCAATGAAAAACTTACTTACAGCAGCCTCATATAAGCAGCATTTACAAAAACATAAATTAAGCACTATTTTTACAAGAAAGAACACGATTAGAATATTAAAAAAAAACAAAGTCTATTTTAGTGCCAAGTGATCAAAGTGTTGCTAAACTGTAGTGATGAGGGTTGTGCCAGTGGTTCAAGAACCGAATGGTTGAAGGGAAGTAGCTGTTCTTGAACCTGGTGGTGTGGGACTTCAGGCTTCTGTACCTCCTGCCCGATGGTAGCTGTGAGAAGATGGCATGGCTGGACGGTGGGATCTTTGATGATAGATGCCTCCTTCTTGAGGCAGTGCCTCCTGTAGATACAACCAATGGGGGGAGGACGGATGTGCCCATGATGTACTGGGCAGAGTCCACTACTCTTTGCAGCTTCTTGAGTTCCTGCGCATTTGAATTGCTGTACCAGATCATGATACAACCAGTCAGGATACTTTCAACAGTATATCTGTAGAAGTTTGTTGGTGTGCTCAGTGACAAGCTGAACCTCCTTAACTTCCTAAGAAAGTAAAGATGCTGGCATGCTTTCCTTGTCACTACATCTATGTGCAGGATCCAGGACAGGTTATCCAATATGTTAACATAGAACAGTACAGCACAATACAGGCCCTTCGGCCCACAATATTGTGCCGACCTTTAAACCTCGCCTAAGACTATCTAACCCCTTCCACCCACATATCCCTCTATTTTAAATTCCTCCATATGCCTATCTAGTAATCTCTTGAATTTGACGAATATACCTGCCTCCACCACCGCCCCAGGCAGCAAATTCCATGCCTCGACCACTCTCTGGGTAAAAAACCTTCTTCTGATATCTCTCTTGAACTTCCTACCCATTACTTTAAAGCCATGCTCTCTTGTATTGAGCATTGGTGCCCTGAGAAAGAGACGCTGGCTGTCTACTCTATCTATTCCTCTTAATATTTTGTACACCCCTATCATGTCTCCTCTCATCCTCCTTCTCTCCAAAGAGTAAAGCCCTAGCTCCCTTAGTCTCTCCTCATAATGCATACTCTCTAAACCAGGCAACATCCCGGTAAATCTCCTCTGCACCCTTTCCAACGCTTCCACATCCTTCCTAAAATGAGGCGACCAGAACTGGACACAGTACTCTAAGTGTGGTCTAACCAGAGTTTTATAGAGCTGCATCATTACCTTGCAGCTCTTAAACTCGATCCCTCGACTTATGAAAGCTAACACCCCATAAGCTTTCTTAACTACCCTATCCACCTGTGAGGTAACTTTCAGGGATCTGTGGATATGGACCCCCAGATCCCTCTGCTCCTCCACACTACCCAGAATCCTGCCATTAACTTTGTACTCTGCCTTCCAAACTGTACCACCTCGCACTTCTCCGGATTGAACTCCATCTGCCACTTCTCACCCCAGCTCTGCATCCTATCAATGTCCCTCTGTAATCTTCGACAATCCTCCACACTATCCACAACACTACCAACCTTTGTGTCGTCTGCAAACATGCCAACCCACCCTTCTACACCCTCATCTAAGTCATTAATAAAAATCACGAAAAGCAGAGATCCCAGAACCGATCCTTGTGGGACACCACTAGTCACAGCCCTCCAATCTGAATACACTCCCTCCACCACAACCCCCTGCTTTCTACAGGTAAGCCAATTCTGAATCCACATGGCCAAGCTTCCCTGGATCCCATGCCCTCTGACCTTCTGAAGAAGCCTACCATGTGGAATCTTGTCAAATGGTTTACTAAAATCCATGTAGACCACATCCACTGCACTACCCTCATCAATCTGTCTGGTCACCTCCTCAAAGAACACTATCAGGCTTGTGAGACATGATCTGCCCTTCACAAAGCCAGTGCTGGCTGTCCCTGGTCAGACCATGATTCTCTAAATGCCTATAGATCTTATCTCTAAGAATCCTTTCCAACAGCTTGCCCACCACAGACATAAGGCTCACTGGTCTATAGTTCCCTGGACCATCCCTACTACCTTTTTTGAATAAGGGGACAACATTTGCCACCCTCCAATCCTCCGTTACCATTCCCGTGGACAACGAGGACTCAAAGATCCTAGCCAAGGGCTCAGCAATCGCCTCCCTCGCCTCGCGGAGCAGCCTGGAGAATATTCCATCAGGCCCCGGGGACTTATCTGTCCTACTATTTTCTAACAGCTCCAACACATCCTCTCTTGATATCAACATGCTCTAGAACATTAACCTTACCAACACTGTCCTCAGTGTCATCAAGGCCCCTCACCTTGGTGAATACTGAAGAGAAGTATTCATTGATGACCTCACCCACTTCCACAGCTTCCAGGCACATCTTCCCACCTTTGTCTCTAATCGGTCCTACCTTTACTCCTGTCATCCTTCTGCTCTTCACATAAGTGAAAAAAGCCTTGGTTTTCCTTAACCCTACTCGCCAAGGCCTTTTCATGTCCCCTTCTTGCCCACCTCAGCCCCTTCTTAAGTTCCTTCCTTGCTACCCTGTATTCCTCAAGAGATCTATCTGATCCTTGCTGCCTAAACCTTATGTATGCTGCCTTCTTCCTCCTAACTAGATGTTCCACCTCTCTTGTCAACCATGGTTCCTTCACCCTGCCATTCTTTCTCTGCCTCACCGGGACAAATTTATCCCTAATATCCTGCAAGAGATCCCTGAACAACGACCACATCTCCATCGTACATTTCCCTTCAAAAATGTCATCCCAATTCACACTCGCAAGTTCTAGCCTTATAGCCTCATAATTTGCCCTTCCCCAATTAAGTATTTTCCTGTTCTCTTTGCTCCTATCCTTGTCCATGACAATGCTCAAGGTTAGGGAGCGGTGGTCACTGTCCCCCAAATGCTCACCCACTGAGAGATCTGTCACCCGACCCAGTTCATTACCTAATACTAGATCTAATATGGCATTCCCTGTAGTCGGCCTGTCAACATACTGTGACAGGAATCCATCCTGGACACACTTTACAAACTCTGCCCTGTCTAAACTTTTGGTACTAAGCAGGTGCCAATCAATATTTGGGAAGTTGAAGTCTCCCATGATAACAACCCTGTTATTTTTGCACCTTTCCAAACTCTGCCTCCCAATCTGCTCCTCAGTATCCCTGCTGCTACCAGGGGGCCTATAGAGTACTCCCAGTAGAGTGAGTGCTCCTTTCTTGTTCCTAACTTCCACCCATACTGACTCTAGAGAGGATCCTTCTACATTATCCACCCTTTCTGCAGCTGTACTAGCATCCCTGACCAGTAACGCCACCCCTCCTCCTCTTCTACCCCCCTCCCTATCCCTTTTAAAACACTGAAATCCAGGAATATTCAGTATCCATTCCTGCCCTGGTGACAGCCAAGTCTCTGCAAGAGCCACAATATCATAGTTCCATGTATTTATCCAGGCTCTCAGTTCATCATCCTTATTCCTGATACTTCTTGCATTTAAGTAAATGTACTTTAGCCCATCCACCTTACTACTTTTATACCCTATACTCTGCTTCTCCTTCTTCAAAGCCTCTCTACCTGTCAGATCTGGCTTTACTCCACGCACTTCTTCTACTGACCTATCCGCCCAGTTCCCATCCCCCTTGCAAACTAGTTTAAATCCTCCCGAACCACACTAGCAAACCTGCCTGCAAGGATATTGGTCCTCCTCGAGTTCAGATGTAACCCATCCAATCTGTACAGGTCCCACCTTCCTCAGAAGAGACCCCAATGAACCAAAAATCTAAAACTTGCCCCCTGCACCAACTCCTCAGCCACACATTCATCTGCCATCTCCTCCTATTCTTACCTTCACTATCACGTGGCACTGGCAGCAATCCTGAGATTGCTACCCTTGAGGTCCTGTTCTTCAGCCTTCTGCCTAGCTCCCTAAACTCACTTTTCAGGACCTCATCCCTCTTCCTACCTATGTCATTGGTACCAACATGTACCACAACTTCTGGCTGCTTTCCCTCCTGCACAAGAATGCAGTGGACCTGATCAGAGACATCATGGACCCCGGCACCTGGGAGGCAACATACCATCTGGGATTCTCGCTCATGTCCACAGAACCTCCTGTCTGTTCCCCTGACTATTGAGTCCCCTGTCATTATTGCCCTCCTCTTCTCCTCCCTTCCCTTCTGAGCTGCAGGACCAGTCCCAGTGCCAGACACCTGGCTACTGCCGCTTGATCCCTATAGGTCATCCCCCTCAACACCATCCAAAGCGGAATACCTGTTTTTGAGGGGAACAGCCTCCAGGGTCCTCTGCTCTGTCTGCCTGTTCCCTTTCTCTTTCTCTCCCCTGACAGTCACCCATCCATCTGCCTCCTGGACCCTAGAAGTACCTGCTCTAAGGTGGGGGGGTTGGTGACTGCCTCCCAATGCACAGCATCTACGTAACGCTCTCTCTCCCTGATGCTTCATAGTGTTTGAAGCTGCAACTCCAGCTCATCAATTCTGAGCCGAAGTTCCTCCAGCCTCAAGCACTTACTGCAGATGTGGTCACCGTGCACCACAGCAGGGTCCACTAGCTCCCACATCATGTAGTTGCAGCACATCGCCTTGCCCTCCATCTGAACTATTTTTTTTCTTACCTAGCTGTAGTCTACTTTAAAGTTATAACAATAACAGTAAACCTTACCTTTACTTACCAGCTACTCACCAGTGTTGTTGCAAATGGCCTCTGCCTCTTGACGCTGAAGCCTGTTGTGCCAAAGCCACTCACTCTGACTCTGTCCACTCCGATAACGGCTGCTCCACTTGACACAACCTCTTTTTTATTGACCCTTCTAAATTAGCCCGGACCTGTGAGGGACTCGCTGCTCCTTGGTCTCTCAGCTCCTGATTCACTCCTAAGTAAATGCCGAAGCCTGTTGTGCCAAAGCCACTCACTCTGACAATGGCCACTCCAAAATGCCCAGGAATTTAAAGCTGCTGACTCTCTCCACCACCGATCTTCCAATGTAGACTGGCAGATGTTCGCCCTCCTTCCCCTTCCTAAAGTCAACAATCAATTCTTTAGTTTTGCTGATGTTGAGTGAGAGGTTGTTGTTGCGGCACCACTTAACCAGGTGTCCTATCTCACTCCGCTAAGTTCAAAATCAGTGCTCCTCCAAGTTGAACAATAATTGGAAAAAGCACTGAAGGTAACAAGGCACAGAACAAACCCTGGGTGGGAGACTCAAATGGAAATCACCCTGAGTCTTAAAGGGCACAGCTACCTGACTGGCTCTGCAGTAGGTAGTGACTGACTCAAGTCAAGGGATAAACCTACTTGACTTCGTTCTCACCAATCCATGTGTGGCAGATGCACCATTTATGACAGCATTCAATTCACTCCACCTGATATCAAGAGATGCATGAGCACTGGATACAACAAAGGCCATGAAAAGAGACATCCTGGCTGTTGTCCGAAAGGCCAACGTTCCACAACTAGTCATGCCTCCAAGCAAGCTGTTCTAGTACAGTAATAACACTGGCATCTACCTGACAATATTGAAAATTGCCCAGGATGTCCCGCTAACAAAAGGCAGGACAAATCTCATCTAGCTAATTACTGCACAATCAATCTATTCTCAATTATCGGCAAAATGATGACCAACAACGCTATCAAGTAGCACTTATTCACCAATAATCTGCTCTCAGAAGTCCAGTTTTGGTTTTGCCAGGATGTCTTTGCTCTAGACTTCTACAGCCTTGGTGCAAACATGGACCACAGAGCTGAATTCCTGAGATGGATGAGGTGAGAGTGCCTGCCTGTGATATCAAGGAGGCAGTTGACCAAGTGTGATATGGAGTACTGGTAAAACTGAAGGCAGCAGGCATCAAGTGGAAAACATTTGTGCAAAGGAAAATGGTTATGGATGTTGGAGGAAAATCATCCCAGCTCCAGGACATCACTGCAGGGGTTCCTCAGAGCAGTGCACTATGTCCTTCAGCTACTAAATCATTTACCTTCCCTCCATCACAATGTCATAGGCAAGGATGTTCGCCGGTGACCGCACCATGTTCAATTCCATTTATATCTCCTCAAGAAAACAATAGGCACCTGCATGCAGCAAAACCTGGACAATTTTCAGGCATGGGTAGTTAAGTGGCAAATAAAATTTGTGCAACAAAAATGCCAGGCAATAACTGGCCAGCACTTTTACATCACTGAATCCTCCAGCATCATCCTGGGGATCACCAATGACCAGAAGCTCAACAGAACCTGCCACAGAAATATTATGGCTATAATGGAGGTCAGGTATCCTGCAGCAGGTGATTCACCTTGTGACACCACAAAGCCCTTCCACCATCTACAATGCACGAGTTGGGAGTGTGATAGAATATTCCCTACTTGCTAGGATGAGTGCAGTTCCAACAACACTCAAGATGCCCAATACCATCCAGGACAAAGCAGTTCACGTGAATGGTGCCCCATCCTCACCTACGTATTCAGTTCTTGAAATACTGACACACAGTGTACCTTCTACAAAGTGCACTACAGTTAGTCAGATAAACTTAAAGTGACAGGTTGAAGGATTATACAGGAGTAATTTTTTTTTAAATCAAAGTGATGGTGGAGGGGGGATGGGATGTGGCTTGAAACTTGCTGCCCAAAAAAAGCGATTGAGGCAAGAGCCCTCGTCACACTTAAAAAGGTATCTGTCCATGAACTTGGTGTGTTATCACCTTGACAACTATGGGCAAGAGACACAAAGAGCTGGGATAAATGATAATAGTTCTTTTTCAACTGGCATGGACACAATAGACCATAAGAACATAAAGCTGTATATTTCTACAATTCCTTGGCTACAAATTGCTATTTTCATTATGCTTGCTGTGTCACTGCAAAGCAGCTTCATTCTGCCTGATGTTTCAACTGCAATGTAAAACACAACTCAAATCTATGCTCAGAGAACAATCTGTCACCAGAATAAAGAGGAAGTATCTGAGAGGTGGTATCTTGTTCCACTTTACTTGGGAGTTAGTTTTGGCACTGACATATGCTTTATGCTCCATAAGTTTAGTGCCAATCCCAAACACATAATATGAATACATTAATCTAAGAGAGTCTAGGAGAAATGATGGTGGTTGGCTCAACTGCTTCCTATGCCTTTCTTAGCTAAGATATCCACTTTTACTCCCTTTTACATGAATACAGTTGTGTGAGTCCAGAACTAGTCACTAGGCATTCACAGAGCTAATGCCAGATGTTGAACTCTTCCAGGGACAACTAATGTTTGTGGAATCTCATTGTATAAATTTGAAATTCTTGGCACAGGGCAAGATGCCAGTTGTTCTGAAGCAATTCATTAAATCTTCTTCTCTAAAATACCAATCAAATTAAAAAAGTGTAAGTCAAATGTTTGACTAAGTATAACACAAATTAAAAGCTACCTTCTCTTATCTGGTTTCCAACTTCTTTTTGTTCAGCTTAGACACTGTGAACCTAATAAAAATAAGTAGTACTATACAGAGTTATATAGCAATATCATTCCACATCATTACAGGAGTCAACCACATCCCTTTCTTGCTTCATGTGAGACATGTAAGAGATTATGTATTTTGATCAATACAAAGACTAAAGTACAACAGGTTTTTGGAAAAATAAAAATTAATTCTAATTACTTCACACCATATTGCAGAATGGATGGATTAAAAATCCTTCACTCAACATTTTTTAAATAACTATTCATAGTAAGAAATCTGCAAATAGAAAAATATTATGAGACAAATGTGCACAGCCCCAGCAAAAAGCATCAGAAAATCCGAAGGATTCAATTACTTAATTCCCAGAAGTACAAGTGCACATTTCTGGTGAGTCACTACCAGAAAATGATGAAGCAAAACAGTTTCAAACAGGGAATGAAAGGAGAGGTACCATACTCAAACTGGCAACAGCTCAGTCAGAAGTTTTAAAGAACTTTTTGTTTGTATTCTTATAACATCAAATTCAATGGAGAAAAATCAGTCATTCGCTCTGCATGTGGGAAACTGCAATTTTAATTCTTGACAAGCTAATTATTACAAATCCAGTTTTTCAACTACTATCCTCTTTATCACATCAAAACTCTGTTCAGATCTGCAGCACAACACAACATTGAAAAGTTCTTTTTCTGTCTTACAAAGAACTCATGAAATCTTGGAAGGCAGCACCCTGTAAATGGGGATGCAGGCCCTGTTCACCTTCAATTACCTGATAATATGCTCCAAGGAAAGTCTCTTACCACAGCAGTGCCAATCTTGTAATGCCACAATGAATTTAGCCCTGCCCTTATAATTCCCTTCACTGCTTTCAAATGCATCATAACAGAATTAGCACTCAGCACCCCATGATAGTGAAAAAAACTACAGCACCTAATGTTACTGATTTGAAAGTCGGGAAGGTTTTATGCCAAATGACAATAAAGTTAAGGCTATATTTCAATGAAAGTAATAAATCACTTGAGTTTCTTGCCTTCTGTTCTGAAGTGTCACATCTACAATCTATTAGTTTTATTTAACCAATTTGCAATCTGTTACTTTTTTTTGCAAGCACTCATTACAACCCATATTCACACTATACTTCTGGTATTAAACTTTGTTCTAGAATTTCCTCTGGAACGCCAACGAGTGTCTTAAAAAAAAACTAATTTCAAACAATATTGTGATAGTTTCCAAGGCAGAAGTTAATTATTTATAAAGTAATAGCTATTTAGATCTTACCTCCTCCTCACTTTCAATATGCTTATCTCTTACCTTCCAATGTTCTTCAATGATTGTGTAGTACAAGAAGGAGAGCTTAAAGGAGAAAAAAGTTTCCTTCCTATCACACAATAATTAGAAACTGGAAATGCACCGTAAAATCCAGAGTACACATCACACTTTCATGAGGTTTCATGATCTGTGACAGTCATCTTTTGTTAATCAGTCACCAATTAGTGTAATAGCCACAATGAATTAAAAAATACAGATTTCTGCTTAAGTATGTTATGGTGCACATGTTACAGGCCACAAAAGGTTAAATGTGCCTTATCCTTGTCTGGCAATAGTCTAGTAGATAAATTTTAAACAGCTTGTGGAGGATTAAAATATTTTAAATAAAAAGCTGCATTCTGGCTGCTAAGCTCAGCTCAACTGCAGTAGCGGGTTGGAGACATGTCTGTTTTCTTCTAAGAGGAAGGGTGTGACCCTACCACAAGACATTTATCTCCTTGATTTGTCCAGTTTAACAAGGAGCTTTGTCCTTCCTACACTACAACTGTTAACACAAGGGTGCCAAATCCTGGAAGGCTCTACTTCTTTTCCTAGATTCAATCCAGACAAATAGAAATTTATCTTAGAAGTGCTTAATTCAGTTCTGCACCATCAAATGCACCGTAACCATTTAGTGCCATACAGAAATCAGAGAGGGGTGTGGTATCATCCTGTTCTTAACATATCAGTGAATTATTTCCCTTTGGGAAATCAGCAGATTATTGTCACAAAACTGTGGACTGGATTATGAAAGAGCATGCCAGTAACAGAATATGATACCAAAGTACTGTCACATCAGAACATTTATAAACCTAACCTTTGATTGACAAACAGTTCTGATGCACATTTACAAAATGAACATTTAGAACACATCTACAACCAGCTTATTCAATAAGCTTCTCAGACAGCCTTAGCTGCATTACCTCTGCTCTATAACAAAGATGTTGAGAGGATACAGTGCTCTCAAGGCACCATTTGTTTAACTGCACTGTAATCAATGACAACCCAGGCCCCTTCATAATTTCAACAACTGCAGAGTGCACTAAAATGAGGGAATATTTTGGATTCTGCTTCAAGAGTGGTTCATGGATTAAATTATAGAATTCCAGTCTAACTTCCACTTAAAATAGTAATTTTGGGTGTGTCAGCTTCACTTGTACAACAGAGTAGCATTCCCCAGAAACTGGTAAGGGGTACAGGCAATTGGGAAAGGAGAGAGGACTGTGGCTTTGTAGATGTGACCAGCTCCAATACAAGCAACAAACTCATGCTGCTGAGAAACCATGGGCTAGGACCCAATTCCAGCGGCAGTGTTACTTTTGGACTATGTTCAGTGGTTTAACGGATTCCAGCCCTTAGTCGAGAGAGTGGAGGTCAACATGCCTTTAAGGGACCATCCCACCAGACATACATGCCCTTCTGCGAACAGAATAGCAAATGTTTAATTTCTCATAAAAGGTACATAACAATAAAATTTGCCAAGGGTTATACTTTTGTTGGAGATCAGATAACCTTACAAATGGAAGAGCCTTGCAGCCACTAAAAGGTAGGATGGGCCAAGTGGAATTCAGCTGTCCTGCAGGTGCTATAGAACTGCACCTGCAATGTTCCTTTCCTCTACCACAATTATACAGCAAGGGCCAAAGAGTGAAAGCATTCCTCCTGATCAGGGGTGATATCATAGTACAATTGCATTAATATTTAAATTTACTCTTTGATATTAATTGTATGGGATGACCAAATAGGGTTTTAAATATAAACATGGCAAAGGGCAACCTTCTCAGGCTCTTGTACAATAACTGCTGGCATAAAGCCATGACAAAAAACACTCAACGACAGAGAATCCAAACCATATATGGTAAATGTACTAAACTGCAAGCAACTGATATCTTATTATTCACCTTGTGACCTGATGTCATGTGATCAAACTAGAGGAAAAGGTGTTTATCAGATTACTCCTTAACCTCTGCAATTTTAATGAGAAAAGCCCTAATGTCTCAAATTACTCTTCACAACTATAACCAGTTTCATTCATGGGAACTGCACTGGTCCATGGTAGTGCACTTTCCATCCAGTCCAGATGGGCAAGCAGCAAATTTCATTGCATAGTTAATGATATTCTTACTGCACCTCACTAATTGCCTCACAGATGAAAGATTGCTCAGTAGCTCCAATTTATCCTATAACCTTTGAATAAACAATAGAATGTTTAATCAGAACCACTGAGTAATAAATGTCACAGAATTCATAATTTAGATCCTACGATAAAAAAGCCCTTACTTTTGTCAGTAACCCATACTGTGAGGTCCTGAACAGCAAATCACGTTAACCCCAAACCAATGGACTTGAACCCCAAAATATAAGCTATTTTCGGATCATTGTCAATAAATGTTATGTCCACTTTGTTGATCTGACCCGTTAAATGTCAAACAAGGTATGCTTCACATAAATTCTTAGCTTTCTGACAGACTTTTTCCAACTACTTGATTCAAAAATTTATCTCCAAGTTCATGTTTAAGCCTATTTGGTTCTATCCAATGAATACACTTCATGCCTACAACAACACTGCACTAATCATACAAACTCCTGTTTCATGTTCAGGCCTGTTAGTTTTTAGATCTCCTCTAATGTTTTCTGGATGATGTATACCGAGCTAATGCCAAAAGGATTTAAAATGTGTTAAATACATTACAGTATGTCTTTTTCTTTTCAAAAACTGTTATAAATGTAATCCTTTGAAAATGGGAAGAATACCTCAAACTGGATCACAGTTCCTTTCTTTTGATAAAATTAGCAATATTTTATCCACACTTGTCAATGAACAAGTTCAGTAATTGCCATGCTGATCATGGTTTCCGTCACTCTGTTCAATATAAATTTGTCACATTTTCTCTCTCATGCTCTTGGGATTACTCAAATTATTTTCATTATTTTCCACATTAACTTTCACGTCCCACGGAAAAAAAACAGCATATTTTCTGTCAGGAAATCTTTTTCAATGCAATTGAGGGAATTAGTGATCAAGCTAATTCCTGTTTAAGTTACATGCAGTAAACAGAAGCATATAGACAAGTTACGGACAAACTGCATCAAGGGCACTACCATATAGATTATATTTCATCATTTGTCTCCAATAAAGAAACTTATTGGTGCCAATATAGATAGTGTACTGCGGACCCGTGACAAATTGTGCTAATGGCACCTAGTGGTAGTTCTGGGTAGTTAGGTGACTGAACGGGCAAGTGCCTAATAGGTGAAAAGGATTACATCAATTTTTTTTCTGGTTTTTTAAATAAGTACTTAATTTATTAGTGCTGTGGACATTCTTCCTTTCAAAAGACATGAGCAAGGAAATGCAAGACATCCAAGCTGTCAAATATAATTTTCATTGCACAAGAAGAGTTGTGTTAATTGAAGTATGACTGGCACATTGAAGGAGGTATAAACACAAGTATGGAACAATGAATCCAAAGAAGGAAACCTAATTAAATGGATCAGGAATAGGAAAACAAGAAAAAGCATCACACTGAAGGGGTTCACAATCAAGCAGCCTCTAGACATTAAGACCACAGGATCAGAGATTCCAAGAAGCAAGGGACAAGGTTAAATCATCAGTAGAATTACCATATACAAGCATAAGAACTGACCAACAACAAATCACCTTAATTATGAAAATTATCAAACTGCGAATAACTGGACCAACACATCACTTGATTCAAGGGCAATTAGGGATGGGCATTTAAAAATATTAGCCATCCCAAAACAATGCTTAAATATCATTATTTTTGCTTATACTAAGTGTATGGCCTATACAAGTCACTACTGGTGTCTTTCCGATTAAAAAACAGTAGGACAAGTTAATATTAAACAGGATCAGGATGACCAGACAGCAGGAGTAGCCTCTTCTCATTACCACATTCTGTCCCTACAATTAGATCTGCAGTCTTTAAATCCTCTTCACACAGCAATTTGATTGTGTACTAGCAGGTAGTGAGTGTATGCACCACCACTGCACTACAGGTGGCATCCTGTTATTTTGTACTGCCACTGCTAAAACCATCACATGGAAAAGATAAAATCTCCAGAGTTTCATCCACAATTATTAAGTACTTCTTAAACAAACAAAGTGAATTACATGAAGGATAGACTATGACAAAATTGTTTCCCCTCATGACAATGCAATGAGGTCATACAATACTCTTCTGCACCACATCAATAGAAGCTCCACTCCATATATAAACAAGTGTAACATATGTTTCCAGTTTTTTCAGAAACAACTTTTTAAGTTGAAACTGCTATTACTGCCTTTAAAATCTGCTAATTATTGGTTGATATTACATAAGCCATGCTGCTACTTTACCGTTATTTTTTAAGAGATGCTCTGAGTAGGCACCTTTGCACCACTTCCTGTGGTGCACAGTAAACTGAACATAACACACCCATGCATAGTAAAATATTCCCTTCACCCAAAACATCCAAATAAATCATCAAAATCTAAAGCTGGTTGGGGACTAGAGAGGTGAAGCTAGTTTTTACTGAAAGCACAAAATGGAAAAGGATGACAACCCTGGTGTAAAAGGCTAATTTTACCACCAAATTCAGACTCCCAAGTAAAACTCTTAGCACTGAATACGAGTTAATGGGGTGTAATTGTTAGTACAACAATAGATTTCTGTTTTATTAATATAAATAACACTATTATCTGCATGTGAAGTTGAAACATAGAACATTAATATGGCAGAAAATGTTATTTTTAATGTCAGTTTGAATAATGTTCAGGTATATGCATTGTAATACTGTAATTTTTTTTCAACGCAAGAATGTTTGAAAGAATCATTCACAAAATTCAATTCAAAAAGCAATCTGCATTTAAGCATTTTAAATCAAACCAATGGATCCTTGGATTTTTTTTAAAATTCAACTGCTGACTGCCTCCTCTGATTAATTGAGAAGCATTGCTGGTAATAGATAAGATCCCCATGCCTGACAATTGCACTGAAATGCATTTGAAGAAACACCAGAATTATGAAACAAACAAACCTCTGAAGGTTTCTTCTCTTCCTGTCTTGTCCAAGGGTGCTTTGTAGTTGCTGATTTAGAACCTCGAGACCATAGTGTTATATGACCTTGGGAAAGGGGGGGCAGACAAAACAAGTAAGATGCTGGTATTCATGATGAAAGGGATTTCATACAAGAAGCTTGTACTATAAATATATCTTTGAATAAATGGAAACAACTCAAACTATTGATTTAGCAGCTCAAATAAAATATCTTGAAAGTTCCAGTATCATCAAGAAAATGTTTGCCTCTGTTATAGTGATGGTACAAACAGCCATATTTGGAATCCGAGGGTGTTCTTGGGATTATGTCCTTTTCCACCGTTCACTTCTCATTTTCTGCTCAAAAGGTTGGGTGGGTGACCTGTTCCTAGATCACTGCCAACATTGCTCTGCAATCCATCATAAAGCTATGAGATAGAGGCCATAGTTTCTTTCTTCTCATTAGTGCAAAGCCTGATCTCTGTCAGCCCATCAAGGTTAGAAACTCATTGCTCCAGAACTGCAAGGTAAAGCAGTGGCCTCACTCAGTACAGCAGAACATTGGAATGCCAACTCAGTGAACTGGGACACCATTTTCTAACAGTCTTCAGTTACAGTGCCAACTTATAATAAAAGACACTTATTAAATTGTCACGTTTTGCTTTGGTGTTAATTTCTTAAATATTAAAGATAATATTGACATTACAGTTTTTTTTGCCAGGATATGCAGTGTAGAGCTGATTATAACATTTAGAAGTGGCTGACAATTGAATCATTGTCTTTGTATTGTACAGGAAAAAAATCATGAGAGATAGGATTAATTTACATTTGGAAAAGCAATGATTAATCAAAAATAGTCAGCATGGCTTTGCTAGGGGGGATATCATGTCTGACCAATTTGATTGAATTTTTTTGAATATAACAAAATGTATCGATGATGGCAATGCAGTTAATAGAGTCCACAAAGACTTCAGTAAGGCTTCTGACAAGGTCCCACATAGGAGACCAGTGCAAAAGGTTAGAATGCATCCAGCAAACTGGCAAAGTGGATCCAAAATCGGCTTGATAATTGGTAGCCAAGGGTAATGGTGGAAGATTATTTTTGTGATTGGAAGCATGTTACCGAGGATGTACCATAGGGATCAGTGCTAGGACCCTTACTGTTTGTTAAATATATCAACAATTTTGACGTGAATGTAGGAGGTATAGCAAGTAAATTCGCAGATGACACAAAAATTGATGGTGTTGTTGATAGTGAGGAGGATAGTCCCAGGCTACAGGACAGTATTAATGACTTGGTAAGATGGGCAGAGAAATGGCGGTTGGAAATTAATCTTGCTGGGTGTGAGGTGATGCATTTTGGGAGGACTAATGAGGCAGGATGTACACAATGAATGGTAGGACCTAGAACATATTGAGAAACATTGGTGTACAAGTCCAAACATCTCTGAAGGTGGTAGATAAGGTCGTTCAGAAGGCATACAGAATATTTCCTTTTATTAGGCGGGGTAATGAATACAAGAGCAAGGAGGTTATGGTACAACTTTATGAAACATTGGTTAGGCCACAGCTGGAGTACTGTGAACATAGGTTGAAGGTAAGGTTTAGAGGAGACCTGAAAGAGAATATTTTGTCACCCAAAGGGCGGTTGGACCACACCGCCTGAGGAGGTTATGGAAGCAGACACGCTCACAATATTTAAGAAATATCTCAACAAACACTTGAATCACCAGGATATAGGCCATGTGCTAGGAAAGGCGATTAGTACAGGTGCATCCTCAATAGATGGTATGGACATGGGAAGTGTTTTCCAACTCTATGAGGTCGCACCAAAATCATAATTTAAGTTACATCAGCACATGGATAAATAAAGACATTATTAACATTGTTATTCATTTTTGGCAGAGAGCAGAGAAATATACTTCTAAGTTTCCATGTACACAGAGACTTGACAGATGGAATTGTGGATTTAAAAATAAATATAAAATTTCTTGAACAATCAATTCTTAAGAAAATATGAGACTCCAATTCATAAAATGTAATTTATATCGCTGGATTGAGGTGCTTACTGTCAATGGTGTCTGAGTCCTCACTACTGATGGAAAATTTCCTCCGTTTCATTATTTCATTATCCATCCGGAAACCTGCAAAATCGCAAACAATCTCAATGTGAAGCTGGCAAGATTTACCAAAGTTGCATTGTTGGGTTAAAACACCAAACTGAAACAGGATTCATATGAGAGTTGCATTTGGAGTCAGTGTGAACATGCCTTATAGTGATTCATCAACTTTTATTTATGATTGCAGCCTTAAAAGCAAAAACAGAAGGTCCAAAGCATCTTGCAGAGGTATAAGCAGATAAATATGAAAATGTCCCAATGAGATACCAGGCAGGGTAACACAAAAGCTGGCCCAAGTGTGGGTTTCAAAGGTGAAAGAAGTGGAAAGGGTTTAGGAAAGGAGATTACTGAAAGCACTGCTGCCAAGATGAAATGGAAGGAGTGTGGCTGTGGAAAAGACCAGAATTAGGGAAACAGAATTTAAGGGACCTGTTTACAGAGTTATAGAAGAGAATACAAACCAGAGTCGGGGAAACAGTTTGAGGGAGTGGTTTACAGAGTTAAGAGAGCAGTTTACAGACCAGAATCAGGAAAACAGAGTTTGAAGGAGCTGTTTACAGAGTTAGAGAGCCAGAGACAGGCAGCAAAACTGGATGAAGTCTATGGAGGATGGCACGTCTATTTGGAGAAAATTTGCGTAGTCAGGTTTTAAGATGGCACTGCTGCAGACGAGAGTTTCACTGGTAGATGTCAGGGCAAAAGGAGGATTCAAGATGGGCAATAACTACTTGGGCAAAAGTCGCAAAAATGAAAATTAGCAGGAAGAGGAATGAGGCTAGAAACTGAGTTGCTAGGCTGTGAGCGCAGTGCTCGGCTGTGTCCAGGGATGAGACTGTACTAAGCACCACGTGGCTTCTATCTTCACGGTATAATTAGAAGTCATGGTTCACCCCAGTATTGGCAGTAGGGTAGACTGAAACCTACATACCAGCTTTCAGACACCTGAGGCCAGGACGCAGCTCTTTCAGAGTCTAATGACTATCATGAGATAAGCTAATATGACCCAGGAGCCACTGATGCGAGGCTACCATCTCTCAGAACAGCAGCACATGCCAGGGACCTAGTTTATTCCCTCAGTGCACCATGCAAGAGACAAAGTTAGAAGCCGGGTTTGCCTGATCACGTGATTTTTCAAGAGGTACACACTGCAGTAGGTCCTTACCAGGACCAAGCTGACAGGAGAGGAGAGGTATCCCACTACCAGGAGTCTTTGGTACCTTATCAGTAGTCAACTGCATTTCATGATTTTGGCCCCCAAATTGTACCTTGGGGAAGAACTGTTCCAGGCAAAGAATACTTCTAGATATCCACAGAGCTAGTATAGTATCAATTAAATACAGAAATTCATAAGGCACAGCTTCTCTGGTAAACTTTAATTAAACTCATCATATCAAATTTACAGATATTCCTTGCTATAAAAGAGCCCAATGGCCCCTTGTAATACCATTTTGCCTCAGAGTAGGCTGAAACTTCTGTCTGAAAGGATTTCTATTCTTTTCTGCAGATAGCAGAAGTTGTTCTGGTTGAAAATTGAACTCCAGCTATTCACCACTCAGAACAGATCATAATGAAAAAGATCCATTTATCTCTTGCCTTCATGAAGACGTGATCAAACATGAAAGAAGACACTTAGCTTGCACTCATTCAGGTTCCAGATTGTAAAGAGCAAAGACTGAAAATGCTAAGAGATTTCAGGACATGTACTGCATTGAAGTAATAGTTATTTCTGTAACCTCTAGCATCCTCTATATGCGGGTGCTTCTCAAGATCCACTGAACATTTTCAAAGCAGCTGCCTCTCATTCCCAACAATCTCCAAATGTAGACCTTTTGAATAGCAAGATCCTGCAGGAAACATCAAGGAACACTTCACAAGATGACATTTGGCAGTATATTGGGAGCATAATCTAACAAACCTGCAATAGTGCTTTCAGCCCCCAATGAACACCTAAGTGATAACTTCAGTCAGGAATGTACCTTATTGTGATCCTTGGTTGTGGTTCTTGCTACCTATAGTCACCTCCTGAGGAACACACGGTCACCCACAAGCTTAGACATCATCTATAAAGAGCTCAGGGAGGACAAAATTCCTGGAAACGTGGTCATCATAGGAACTTCTGGCATTCATGTAGGAGACTATACAAGTGGTCATACAGAATGAGGATTATGACCTATTCCTTTCCATAAAGAATATTGATGATAACTGCCTGAACGTGCAGTGCAATATACATTCCAACAAGCTGTCACCATCAGAAAATTCATCATTGTCCTCCATCTGTTCCGCAATAACATGCAAGTCATGGTCCTCTTCAACGCATTCACCACAAACTAAATGCTGTACAGTCTGGAGTCAGTCAATTCTCTTCTCAATATTCCTTGCTATGATTTTTCATCTCCAACAAGCTCCTCACTGGAGTGGAGTTAAGGTACCAGTTAAGGGGGAACCTGTTCAAGTTTTATTGCCTCCACTTCATTACCAAGGTCACTCCGATTTCAGTCAATGAATTACATACACAGATGATGGTGTCATACATGCACAATCAGAGCCTGAACTCCAAACCATCACCGACTCCTTCACTGAAGCATCTAGAAGACCAATCTGTCTCTGCCATACAACACTATTCACAGAAATCAAGATCCTGGCAATCCCCTAGTCTCATACCTCAAGAGCCACATGTCAGTGAGAGCAGCCACCATTTCCAATGTACTAGCATTATCTTCAACTGCCTGAATGTTTGAAGTCCAAGCTTTCAAATGCAGCAGCTAGCTCACCGTCTTCCCAGCCACCCTCCTGTGCACTTTGGAGACATGGATGACTTACAGTCAGCACCTCAAGTTGCTGGAGAATTATCTTGCATGCTGCCTCTGCAAAAGCCTTCAACTCCAGTGGCAAAATGGGATCCAAAGTCAAGTCCTCTCCCAGCCCAACATCCATAGCATCAAAGCTCTGATCACACTAAACCAACACTAATAAGCGACTCACACGATATTCGACACCAGATTTAAAAAAATCAATCTATTCTGTGTTTTCACAGGAGGAGAGAGAGAAAATGCTTCAAAGACATCCTCAAAACTTCCTTGAAAAAAATGTGACATCCTGACCAACTCCTGGGAATCCAGGCGCAAGGCTGCTCAAAATGGCACTGAGCACTTTGAGTTTCTCCGACATTAGCATGGGGAGGCCAAGTACAAAGAGCAGAAGGACCAGTCAATAATTCAAACAATCCATCCATCCACCCCTGCAAGCGCCACTTGCCCTATCTGTGGCAAAGTCTGCGTCAGCTGCACTGGACTCATTCCTCTCCTCTGAACCCACAGAACTGGGGTGGAAGCAAGTTATTCTCAACCTCATGCGACACCCAAGAAGACTGAGCACTGCAATGTGATAGAATATGATTGCTCTATCATATTGATGCTGTGCCAAACTCTCTAAACAAAAAAAGAATGAGTTATTTGACAAATGCAACTATTGATGGCAACATGGTTGATATTGCAGATCTCCTGTGGCTGTAAAGATTGTGTGTATTATTAAGTTTCACACCCAGTTGGAGAGCTATCCAGATGATGGCCTCCTCTACAAGCCTTCATATGTAGGTGACATCTTCAGTGACATTGCTCTTCTCACACACTGCTTATCAAAAAATCATAAGATTCACTTGACTATAAATTCAAGAAGGGGGTAATATCCTCATTTGGGGAAAGCATCTTCCTTTACCATCATTTTGCTCTTCTTTCTTCCATTTTGTACTTGTATTACCCCCTTCTTGAATATAGAACAAAGGATCCCATGATCCTGATTCAGAATCTCTCGCTAAAGTTGAAGGCAAAAATACCCCAATCATGTTTATGGCTCACAAGCTATAACAGTTGCTTGATTGTCTGATCCCAGCTTTACAACGCTCTAATTTTTTGTTATCTGTTATTTGATTGAGAACCATTCACTTCTTCTTGTGCTTCTCTACTTATGCTGTTACCAGAGGCCAAGCCCTGAGGGCAATCACAGACACTTTGAGCACAGAGATTGTTTCATTGCATTAGGCTTCTGGATCCCTAGTGTATTATTAAGTGCATCAAAACAAGTTGTTATTACATTTTGGCCAAGAGATCTCAATACCCTCAGAGCCAAATTTCTTAATGGATGCTCACCCTCTCCTGATGATGACAATAATGCTGCATATATGGTGAACTGCAATCCACACCTATAGTTGCCCATAAAGTGAATATCGTCTAAACTTGCTGATGCCCCCAAAGTGTCTTCTTCGAAGACTATGATGCCGATTTCAGAAATGTGCATGGTCATTGCTCAAAAAAAACCAGGTTGCTCATGTTGGATTTGTGGTAGAAAGAGCCAGAGTGTGTACCCAGTGATCTAGCAAGGATGGCACATTTCATGGCAAAGCTCTAAACTCCACACAAGTGAAGATCATTGCTTGAATACATATATGACAATTGAATGAATCATGTAATCTCCACAGACTTCTGTGTCTCCCTGACCCTCTACTATCATACACTCTTGGAATTCAAATTATATCCTTTTTATTGGTACAAGGTTCTACACCCATTATCTACCATCAATTTTGACACAGAAGAGACCATGGAAACGCATGTTCTGCAAAAGTAAAAGCATCAGTTAGCATAATTTTAGAGAAGGAAAAAATGCTGCTTTATAGTGTGTAAACTGCCAGGATCTATAAAATGCATTGTTAAAAATATCCTTGCTATCTAAAGATGGAAAAGGAGATTTGATTCTCTGTGTCATTAATTATAACTGTGCAATAATCTTTCTCAGCTGCTAGTAAATAATTCTTGCTTTTCCAGGCCACTATAATATTTTTTTCTGGGCCACTATATAATGTTACCTCACTGTGTTGTAATTATAGCAAAGAACTAATATCAATTCAATTGTGTTAAACAAGTTAGGCTGATTCCAGCACTCACCTTCAGAAGCTTTTTCTACCAAGAAGGCTGGTAATCTTACCTTAGGCAGCACTGTAAAATAATTGGCAACTGCCATTTTCTGCCAAATCTTATAGTGCATTAAATGTGATACTGATCTTCACTGCTTACCAAAATATCTTTCTTCAAACTGGAAAACTTCCTTCATACATCCCTCCAGGTATGGGATGCTACAAAGACCCAAATGCTTCCTTCACCTGTTGTATCTTCCAATTAGTAGCTGTTTCCCATTCTGACCTAGAGTAGACATTTTTCTACTTCTTTCTACTATCCACAATAATCCATAGTGTATCATCATAAAGCAACCTCTTCTTAAGAAAGTCTGCAATAGGATCACTCCTGAACTGTCATGATATACTGTGTACTTTTTACAGTAATAAATTTCTATTTATTAATTGATGGAGCATCAACATTGCAAGTTTCAAACTTGCCCAGTTTGTCATCATTTAACATAGTCTTCTGGGTAAAGATGACAATACATTAAATTTGCAGTTCCATGACATCTTAAAAATAAACTTTAGAGATATTGTAACTCTTCATTTTGGAAGCTCCATTGGCAAGGAAACATCTCGTCTGAAATTCTGCAAGCAAAGTTTGCAATTTATTCTTTTAAAAGTTCAAGTTTAGAGTGGTACTGCTTACTGGACTAAAGAGTATAGAAAGCAGCTTTACACCTGTAATTCCATTCAGTGTCTTTCCAATTTTAGCCATGGATTGGAATAAGGTAGAAGGCAAACACCTCCCTAAAGACTGGGAGGTTTGTTCTGTGGAAATTGTCATCCCAACTCCTTAAATATGGGTTCAGGTGCAACAGCTTCCCAAAAAACAAAGTTGGTGAGTGCCACAAAATGGCCACCAGAACAGCAAGTAAAGACAAGCACAGCTAGAGGTAATAAAAGAAATCTAAACTTTGTAATGTGATTTTCGGGAGATATTGAGTCTAACCAGAAGAGGGAAAGAATCATTCTTTGGTTGCTATACACTCGGAACTGCAATTAATAAGTAGATTCAAAGAAGAACCAGTAGGGAGTGCTTACCTTGTGATACAATCTTCTGGTCTTTTCAAAGTATGTGTCCGTTTTCCCAGATTATTTGCCCAGTAGCTACATCTTGTATTATGAATAGTAACAGCATTTCCAACTAACTAGATGCTTCCACGGATGTTAAAACATCTAAATATGAACAAAAACATTACATTATCTTCCTTCAAAACCCAGATCTAAAAAATGTACAAAGCATTATTTCAGGATGCTCTTTTATAACTGTGGAAGAACACTTAATGTTTGTGTTTCACAGTGCCTGTTTATGGTGGCAGAATGGGTGGTATTAGTGCACTAAACAATTGGAGCTTGCATTAAAGTCCATCCAAGACTGACGAATTGAGCCTATTTTATCTCTTAGCTTTAACATCTCTTGAGTTAAGGTTGGGGCACTCATGAAGTAGTTTTCTGTGTGTACAAGCCCATGACATAAAATTACCTACGAGTTTAGTACTAATTCATAGTCTTTCGCAAATAGACAAAAAGAACAGAGGTCAGGGAAATGGAAATAGTGTTCTTCTGGACAGGGAGAGGATGCTAAAAACTGGATTTAAGACACAATGACTGCAGCAAAATTGTAAAGCAATTTCTTACACATATATTTTTGCTCCATTTCATACGCAGCAGAAATATCACCTGTTATTGGGTCATAGCAGAGAAAAGTTTGTTGTTGGTGAAAGAGAACAGACATTAATACTTTCATGGTAGACTTGTTGAAGGAGTATTGGCAGGAGGATGAATAGAATTGCTCTTTGCTTTTTTTTTCCTAAAAAAGTTTGGCATGAACACAAAAGGAGTAGTCCTATTTTCAACATAGATTGACTTTTCAATGAAATTGTCAACAGAGAAGTTCTCAGCATATGATACAGAAAAATACCCCATTTTTTGTAATAACATAGGACTGCCACATTAATGCAACATCATATGAACCATACAAGGACGAGAAGGAAATACGTTATAATTAAAGCTTCAGATTGTAGGGATAAAGTTAAATGATCTACCTACACAATTTGTAGAAACTTTGATTTAAAATGGCAAAAGAAACTTACTACATGACTTATAAAAATCCTTTACCTGGGTCAAAAACAAAAAGGTCATGCATTTCAATTCCACTATACTGAGAAGCACACAATGCTACATTACCATGGAAATGGACATCTTTTTAAATACATTATAAACTTTCACCTTGAAGTACTGTGAATTAAAAGGACCATCAGACTGGGAAAGACTCACAAGTATACAAGTAATTGCATTCTATTAGTCAAATTTCTTATATGTGAGTGTGACAAAATTCACCTCCAGACAATAAAACATGTAACAATATCATAATATGGCAAATCAATTTTAGACCATTTTCCTCTCTTGCATAAAAGCATTGCTGGGAGAGGGGAAGTAGGGCACTCAATTACACTGTGGTGGTATTTCCCAGCTGCCTGTGATTGTGTGTTCATCCAAGATCCAGGCTTTTCTTACTCTGAGACTGTTGTGTCAGCATCCTTTAATGAGTCTTATTAAGCTCAGGAAATCGCTGGCAGAAAAAATATATTATTAAAAGTATTGTGCATCCCCTCTCATTAATTGCATCTTTGTTGGCAGAGGTAAAAAAGCTTGAAATTATGTTTGCAAAAGACCTATGTTAACTAAATACCAAAAATGTACTCAAGATGTAGATTTTGATACAAGTCTATCATTTTATAAAATAGGTTTTGGTAAATTAGCCAAGTAGTTCCAGTCAAGATACTGTATTGACATCTCCCTAACATTGTGAAAATTGCCCACTGATGGTAATAACTACAAAAAACAGAATGAATTTAACCCAACCTATTAATGCCCAATAAACCTTCTCAACCAACTTCCAGTGTTAGAAGAAGTAATCAATAGTGCCATCAAATGACACCTAATCACCAGTCTGTTACTAAATGAGGCTCATTCTGGGTCTGGCCAAAACCACCCAGTCCCAAATCTCATTACAGCTTAGGAAAAAACACGGCCACAACAGATGACTGCCCAGAGAGAGGCAAGAATAACCTCTGAATATCAAGGAAGCATTCTGTTAACCAGGTCAACAACAAGTATTGGCAAAGCAAGACAATTGGGGTCAAGGTAAAAAAATTATCTAACTGCTGGGGTCATATAACACAAAAGGAAAATGGTCATGATTATTAGATGCCAATTACTGCAGTCCATCATTTATTGAGTAAAATTTCTTAGCAAAGTTCTATTAGCCAAACCATCTTCAGATGCTTCATACTAAGAGCAGACAGAAGTAGATGTTCAATGATTCTAAAATGTTCAGCTCCATTCAAAACTCCTTCAATAATATCATAGTCAATGCCAGCCTAAAAGTGGTAAATGGTAGGTAATTGACATGTCACATACACCATGCTCAAAAGGTTCTAAAAGGTCACTCACCAGCCTCACCTTAAATATTAATAGCTCCACTCCATCACTGAGTACTCCACTATCAACCTCTTGGGAATCACCATTGATCTGAAACTGATCTGAACTTCCTTTTCAACACAATCACTAAAAGAAATTTAGTATAATTAGGTTGGTTCATTTTCTAAACCTTCAAGTCTTCTCCACCAGTTTACAAAGCTCACATCAGCAGTGAAATAGGTATTACTCATCTGAATGAGGGATTTCAGCTACAAGGATTTCAGCCACTAGAGAATTTGGGATTGTTTTCCCAGAGCAAAGAAGGCTGAAGGGCACAAGATTTTGGGGATTAAACTGGATAAACAGAGAGAAGCCATCCCCATTTATGGATGGTTCATGGACCAGGGACACTGATTCAAAGTGATGGGCAAAAGATACTATGGTGATGTGAGGGAAGTTATATTTTTTTGGCTAGGTGGTTAAAAGAGAATTGGATAAGTACTTGGAAGGAAAATAATTTGCAGAGCTATGGGGAAAAAAGCAGGGGAATGGGACTGACTGGATTGCTCTACAAAGATTCAGCATGGATTCTATAGGCCAAATGACCTTCTTTGCACTATAACATGATTCCGTGTACTCATATTCATAATTTCATCTCCAATGCACAGTGGCTGCAGTATGTACAATCTAGACAAAGCACTATTCCAATTCAACAAGATTATTTTGACATCGAGAAGCACAAGGGCAGCAATGTCGTCACCTGCAAGTTCCCTAAGTGATCTTTAACTGGCAACAGGTCATTAACATAGAATTCTCTATTATTACAAATGGTTAGTTTTCTAAAGCTTTGGATTGTCTCCAGCAGCTGCAAGATGGAAGTGGTAAGATGGAACAGTTCTCACTCATCTGAAACCATGTTCTATCCAGGATAGAACAGTTCATTTGAAGACTGGACAAGGGATCCTAGGCTTCATAAATAGAGGCATAAATAGAGTATAAAAGTTACGTTCAACCTCCATGAAATACAAGTTAGGCCACAAATGGAGTACTGCATCAAAAGCTGATCACCATACTTTCAGAAAGATGTGCAGGTCTGTCAGAGACTACAGATAAGATTTTCTGGAATAGTTCTATGGATGAGGGATTTCAGCTACGTGGTTAGACCAGAAAAACTGGGGTCTTCACAATGATAACAGAAGTTCAAGGCACATTTGCAATATTTCAGAGCTATTGTGGATGGGCAATAAACGCAATGTACAGACCACAAACATCCAAAATATTTGTTCTGGAAGTCAGTGCAATCATGTGCGACTTGTTGCATTTTTTTTCTATCTTGATGTATTGCAAATAAAAGGATCTACGAAATTGTGAATATGTAGTCAAAATCCATTATTCTGTATTGAATAAGTAATACGACAGATTATTCTAAGGAATCTGCCTTAGCCATTAGTTTTAGAACAGTCCCACTCAGAGGCTCCTCTGGCAGGGATCAGTATATCCACTGATAAAAGAATAGTTGACCCGGGCTAAGCAAAATTTGCTTACAATCCATGTGTTTCCTCACCTCACAATTTATTTCATTTGCTTTTGCACCTATCACAGGGTGTCTTTATTTCAGTGTAAATGGTCTTTTTTGTTACGTTTCATCCGATCCTAACTGTGGATACAGGAACAGGTGATTGGTTGTTTCTTGTCTTCTAATAAGATGTCGATAGCCCACCAATAGGAAGTAAGCAAAAGCAACCCAGGGAAGAATACAGTGGGATAGAATTTTACTTGAGTCAGCCTGATAATAATTGGGAAAATGATGCTAAAGTAGAGATTGGAATAGAGTGGGGAGTGCCGTTTTGTTGCAAAGAGGTGAGAAGTGACTGCAGTCATGATCAGAGTCAGAAGATCAGCTATTGTTGGCACAGACTTGTGGTTTGAATGTGAAGTTGGCTCAACATTCAGAAGTGGTTTTTCTTTAAAATAACCTTTTTTAGCAATGGCCTGCAGTCATCTGTCTGAGAACACAGGTAAGGCCACAGATCAACCCAATTTTCCTAAATGTAGCTGGACCAATGCTGGTTGTGTTCAGGACAACAAGATTTTGCAAACGTTTGGATTTCAAATGAAAGTTACAGCACTTATTTGCATATTGCATATATTCTACCACTTATTTCACACTTAGCTCCTGATTTTGCCTTTACCAATAAAATCTCACAAAAACAATACAAGATCAACTGTGAATGAACATCAGAACTGTATCTTTGCATTGCACTTGAATACTCCTGCACATTATGCCACCATGCCACTTAAATACACCTGCACATTATGCCATCATGCCACTTGATGCATTATCATCACACCATTTCTCCAAAGAGAAACAGATCAAGTACACCAAAAACTGTAAGCTCATCGAAATGTTCTTTCTTCCATGTTGCTCATAGACAAATTCAAGGTCAATAAAGGGCACTATAGCCAATTATTATAGGCAACTCATTATTCACCTACCATCTAGAAGCCAACTCAGACATAATACTGACCTCTAGAGTTTCTCTTCTTTTAGCAAGTACATGTGACCACAGCTTTAAAAAAAAGTCTATTGTTACGGACTCAGTGAAAGTCCCTTTAAGATAGAGAGTGTGTGTGTATGTGTGTGTGGGGCATGCTTACGTCAATAGAAGATAAAGGACGTAATGACGTTGTTGAAGAAGTCAGAAGAAGAAGGAGAGAGAGAGAAGGGAGAGAGACACCAGCCTGCTTGTTTTCTCTATCGATGGATGAGAAACAATAACTGTGTTTGCCACTGAAATCCATGTATGGAAGTTGGAAGTAATCCGGTGGAGTTCACTTTGTTGCTGACCTGTAGAAGGAAACAGGTATTTGTGTGCGGACGACCACGATTCGGATGCTTTTCGGGGTGAGGAAGTCACTACCGAGTAAACACTGGAGTGTCGTTTGGGTTCCATCATGGAACATTTGGATTTCATATGTACTCTCTCTCTGTTTTTCTAAATCTACGTCTTATCTTCAGACAACGGTGGTTGTTGAAGAAGCCCTTGCTCATGTTTCACCTTATGGCTTGCGGAACTGAACTTTAAGAACCATTCCGGAACTTGGAGTTTGGGACTTTGTCACACACACACACGACGAGTTTAGTTTTGGGGTTAACGTTCAAGGTTTAACATTTTTGAATTCTAACATACTAACATTTTTACTTTTATTTTATGTATTATCATAAGTAGTGATTAATAAAATAGTTTTTAACACTGAATCATGCTCAGTGTGTTTCTTTTGTTGCTGGTTTGTGACACTATTCTTCACCAAAGTAACAAATCAAGGGAGGGTCACAGTATACAAACCACAAGAACACCGGTATGCAAAATGGTGCAAAGCCAAGAGATGCTTAAAGAAAGGGGGAGGCTGAACCATTCCAACTGTTGTGTTTCATACTCTGCACTATTAAACAAGAAATTAAGCTTTCTGACATACTAACCCCAAAACATACATTGTGTTGACATAGAATAACAGTTCATTTACACTTCATAAACCTTTTCAATTCTTTAACTCAGATTTAATAAAGGCAGACTACGTGGTGTCAATTGATAGAAAATATTATGATTTTTCTGACCTTAAAATAAAACAGCAATTCTTTCCACAATCAGTACTATAGCTCTGATTCAACCTGTGATATAATATGCATTCAAATGCATTCATTTCACATTACAAAAATGGATGCAGGTTAGAAGGGTCAGCTTTCTATCCCCCATGTAACAAGAGTTTTATGCTTTATAATAGGCTATGTTCCAGTCAATACATTTTTCCCTGGACTACAAATTGGTTTTGAATGTGAATAATAGAATTCCTTAGTTTATTTTTAAACTTGCTTTGCACTTAAGTTGAAAGTGTTGCTTCACTGTTTGCATTTTTGTAAATTAGTCAATGACACTCAAAAAGTTGCCAGCGCAGCAAGAGTTACAATAGGTCAACAGCCCTCCTCTTCCTCCCCTTCTGCCCCAATCTGTGGGCTTTCAGTGAGTGCGTGATGCAGTTACTGGTCAAGTGATTGCCACACGGCATCATGCACAACACGTGTGCAGCTGTCATAAAGTTGTGGTCCAGGCCTACGGTTGGCAGCAAAAGTATTTTTGTAGGGAGGGGAAACAGATGCTGGGAGTTTGAGTGGACAGTTTTAAACCGAGCTGGAAGTTATACCTGCGTAAGGAACTTTTTATTCCCCGCCCCCACCTTTCGGTTGTGCTGCTGCTGGCAGGGGATGAAACTGACGAGCCACGCCTCCCTCAGTGAACCTGAGCGCAGCGGATTCGGGATAAACAAGAGCCACTCCCCCTAGAGTCAGCAGAGCAGCTTGCACTCAGCAACCAGCAAAACCTACAGGATTACAGAGGGAGACAGACAGACACACACGCACACAATTTATTAAACATTTTTTAAACAAATTAACTCTTACTTTGCAAACGGCTGTCTCAACACACCACAGATCACGTATATTCAAAATTAAACAACTAAGTAAAGGCCATGCATTTTCCAAAAAAAACATACATCCTAATCGCCCCCCCCTACTCTACCCCGTGAGAGCTACATGGGCACACAGATCCTCATAAACAGCACCCTCTCCTCCCCCACCACCATCCCGTACCCCCCGTTCATAGGCAGGGGTGTATATTTTTTTGAGTACTGGACTGCGGTAATTGGTACAGACAAGCAATATAATATCTGCAATAGAAAAAAAAGTTGAGCTTTGCACTTCTGATCACTAAAAGTAAATTAATAAGGATTTCTGCACGGGTGGGGTGCGAATCTAATTTCCCCAAAACAGTTACTCTGCCCTCTAGTTATAAACGATCAATAATAATTACCATGCAATTTTTGTTTTGCTTGCTTGTTAGCTTCGGATCTAGCCTCTTTTTTTTGCGGTGACTCTCCTCGGGCCACGATGGTGGTGATGGTGTTGTAATATAAATGCGATGGTGCTGATATATGTTAAAAGCGGCTCATGAGGAAACGCGCATCGATCCGATGCACATTAATACATTTAAATCTCTCTCTCTCTTCCCCCCTCTCTCTGTAAAAAGAAACATGCAGTTACACAGTGCTGAGATGGCTGCCAATGAAATGCGATGGGCGCTCTCTCTCTCTCACACACACACTTTGCAGCTCCTTTCCTTCCTTACTCAGTCACTCACTCACTCTCTCTCTCTCTCTCATTCCCACCTTCCAGATCACTTTAATGCAGTCCTGTTGCGTTTCTTATCCTTTCGCACCGATCCTTTTTTGCAAACTGCATCTTGTGTTTTTTTTTTAAATTTAAAAAAAATCTTCCCTCCATTGTTTTTTTTTTGCAGTCCGATCCCTTCCCGGTAGAGTATTAATTTGGAGGGTGGAAATAAAACAAGAGCCCGGACGGTCAGATCGCAGGAGGGAGACTCACTTGGGAAATTTACCTCCAGGAAAACAACGCGATTTTTTTTGGCACGGGCGTACACTACAGGACCTAGCAACGAAATAGCTCATACTTCAAAATCTTTTGGCGCCATATTAATGACGTACTTAAAATTGCCTCTTGAAAGAGACAAGATCTCCCTGCGTCAAAACTGGCGTCTTTTACTTAAATATTGCAATGCACGAAGGACAGGGAAACCTAAAGAGAGACGTGCACGGGAAAAGGATGCGCATCTTATTTAATTGTATATATTTATTTTGCAGTTATATATCTTGCAGCACTTGTCAGTTATCTTTCTTTCAACTGCTTGCATTTTTTTTATTTTAAAATGTCCAGTGGTGTTGCAAAGAAAGCACCTTACTTTGAACGTTTAGGATTTTGACCTCACGCTCTAACGCAAGATACTGACGACAGAATGCAATTAGCAGATATGGAATAATGATTGTTTCAGTCTGTATATTAATCGCCAGGGTACATTTAAGCGATAATAAGTTATCAATAACTTTGCATTCTTAAGCCGCTGTGAAGTCAATTACCCTTTTCTGGTTGGGAATCTAATTATTAAATTTAAGAATTAGTATCATTGGACAACATTTATCCACAGACGTGGATACGGGAAGTGGTGTTACGATTATGTTAAATGTACAACGCTGAAAATTAAAGTACAGATTTAATAAATGGAAGTATGATTATAATCGTGTCGGAGAATTCCATTAAGTTCCTGCAATTCATAATCCAAACTCAACAAGTTCCGAAAGTTTTAGGCATATTTATTCTCCTTTGTTTAAATGTTGTACTGGTGTGAAACACACAAGCGTGGCTCGCATGAGCGCAGAAAGTTTTATCCTTGCGCAATAACGTTTATTGTAAGTGTATATGAAGATCAAAGATTCGTTCCATTTTAATAGTATTCGAGGGCCTTAGGATTAAAATCGCCCTGAAAATGGAATGAGGTGTAGCGTCTCTTCCCTCCAAGTGCACTGAGAGAAACTGCTCTTCGCTGTGTGCAAGGCGTTCAAACACTGCTTTTAAATGGCCTGGAAAAAGATAGTACAATGCTCTTTAAATAATATATCACCAAACTCCAGTTGATCCGAGTATTTGAATAATATCGCTTACAAAGTTTTTCTATTTTCAACTTAAATATTTCAAGCATCTCAACTCGTGGATGAGGATACTTCTGGATGTGCAGGCTGAAGTAGTGGTTGCATTAATGATCGTGCATCTAACAATTAAAATCTTCCAGGAGGCAAATGTTCTATTGTTCCATTTGTAATATAATTGTTGAATCACATTAGTTTAATTCATTCAAGTAAGATCCTTATCAGACATTGTTTTATTTATAATCTAGCCATGGATATATTTATCAATCACTTTTTGGGATGCATTATAGAATCTAACTCTGAATAACTCTCTATCTATAATGAAAACAAAACAGTAAGGATAATGTTCCTGCACAATACAGTCAACAATATGTGCTGCAGTTCAAAAGTTAATTTCTTTCTAAAGGTAAGTAAAACACTCCCCAGAAACAGAAAACAGTGAAAGCAGCATGTCTACTGTCTCTTAATTGGCTCACTCAATGTTTACTAAAAGTAGTAGCCTTTTAATTGTTCTCTACACCAATCCTATGTTTAATTAATAATAATTAGACTTTACCAGCTTAAAGGGACATTTAATTACACATCCGCAAAAATAATGCATTATGTTTTTTCATAGCATACTGGCCTTATAAAGCATTGTATCCTCTGATGTAGAGTGAGGAGTGCCATCAGTGATTTATTGATGCATCTATACCGACAAAAATAGTATGCCTTGTATATATTTTGTCTATCACATCCATCAGTGTATAAATTTCTGCATTAAACTCAAAAGATACTGAGGAAAGAGAGAAAGAAAACCAAATAAGTGAAACATCTTTGACATCATATTGTCCTGTTTATACCAGAGTACCAATAACTGCAATTTCTGACTGAAACTGCAACTTGAAGGGTAAACTTCTAAACTGCAGTCTTAAGTCTGCAAGTCTTTGATATAAAATATTAATTTACCAAAGTGAAATTAAACGCTAAGTTGGTCATAAAGGGTCATAAATTCCTTTTAACAGTAAATTACATATACTATGCTCCAGTTCTTATAAAATAGCATTTTATCTGCCTTAGCATGAGCAAACTCATACAGGCAATTCAAGTATAGTTTGAGGAAATGTGAGGTTATCCACTTTAGTAGGAAAAATAGAAAAGCAGATGATTAGTAAAGCTAATGAATGGTCCTGTTCAGAGAGCATCCATGGAGGGAAATAAACAGTCGACGTTTCGGGCCAAGACCCTTCATCAGGACTGATAAAGGGTCTTGGCCCAATAAGTCGACTGTTTATTTCCCTCCATGGATACTGCCTGACCTGCTGAGTTCCTCCACCACTTTTTGTGTATTGCTCCAGATACATCCACCATCTGCAGAATTTCTTGTGTCCTGTTCAGAGAGATCTACAAGTCTTTGCACACAGAAAGTCAACAAGCACATAGAGCAAGTGATGAGGAAAGTAAATGGAATGGTGGCTTTTTATTGCAAATAAGATTTAGTACAAAAAGAGGTGAGTCCATACTTGGAGGTCCACTTGTAATTTTGGTTTGTTTGTTTAAGGAGAGATGTACTTGCAATGGAGCCAGCGCAGAGAAGGTTCACAATTGATTTCTGGGATAAATGAGTTGTCTGACGGAAAAGACTGAGTAGACTGAGTCCATAGTCCCTGAACTTTAGAACAATGTGAAATAATCATAATGATACATTTAAGATTCTGAGAGGGCTTTACTGAAAGGATGTTTTCCCTAGTCTGGGAGTTAGAACAGGGGTAGAATAAAAGACCAATTTAGGAAGTTTTGGTCAATATAATAGGCCAATTTAGGGAATTTCTTCTCTCAGTAGGTTATGAATCTTGGAATTTGATACCCCAGAGAGATTAAGTTGTTGAACATATTCAAGACTGAGATAGATTTTTAGATTATATGGGAATCAACACTTATGGGGAACAGGAACCAATGTGGAGTTGAGAGCAAAGATCAGTTCAATTCTGATCTCACTGTTAGCCTGTATTTCACATACTTTAGATCCAGTTTTCTTTACATTGTGGAAATGAAATACAAATTGGGTGATCTTTTGCTGAGTACTTCAAATCTGTCTGCAAGTCTGATGCTGAGCTCCCAATCATTGCTATTTTAACGCAGTTCACTTTTATCCTGACTTGTTTTTTATTATTGACTCATGGATACTGTTGGAGATCCCACAATTTATTGCATGTCCTTAGCTACCTTGAGACAATGCTAATTGGCTTCTTCATTAAATATAGCAGTCCTCATGATGGAAGTGTTCCTGCAATGCTTTTAGTAAGTTTGAGAATATTGACTTAGTAATGATGAAAGAATGTCAATATACATCTAAGTCAAGAGGGGACTTGGAGGAGAATATATGAAAGGACTAGTGTTTCCATGTTTTACTGTTCTTTCCATCGGTGGGTTTGGATGGTACTGGTGAAGAAGTCTTAGCAAGTTGCTAACTGCATCCTATATGTAGCACACAATCTAGCCACGGTATGCCAGTGTCAGGCAATTGGTTGTTTAGAATAATGAATGAGATGCTAACCAAGTTAACAGCTATGTCCCGGATCATTGCAAGCTGCTTGTATGCTGTGGCTACACTCATACAGCACATTAGAGAGTATTGTATTAAGACTTTTGACATATCATGTAAGCAGTGAGTTTTTGCAGAATCGGAAGCTGTGCCACTTTCCATAGAAAGCCCAATCTGTTGTTTGCTTTAGTACCTGCAGCATTTGTTCAGTTTCCATTCCATAGTGATACCCTGACTGTGACCTATCAATGAAAATGTCAATGAATATCAGTGGAAGGTGGGTATCTCTCTCCGGATGCTATTTCTCTAAAGTCTGACTCAAGCTTGAGGAAGAGCCTTCATATTTCCATTTGGCAATTTGCTGCCTTTGTTCTTTATATTACCTTCAGCCCTTTTGCACAACTCCCATTTATGCTCCTGGAAGAGGTTCTGATCTTGTAGTGTATGTGCAGGAGCACTTTCAGAATGGTGTGAGGTTCTGGGTTGGTGCTTAGAACGGGGATTCCCCCTATCCGTACACACCAATATGTGGTCTGCTTATCTGCCTTTTCCATCCAGATTACTGGAGACTGCTCTACTTTGCCATTCTCCCCATGATTTCCGCATGCACACCTGCATACCCTCAACTCCCAACCTCTGCTATTCTGTTTTAACACTTCATATAACCTGGGTCTTGACTACATCTTTTATTTAGCTAATTTCTCTCTGTGCCTTGCTTTCCTTTCTGTTACCAACATTACTGTCATTACTACACCATCGCCCATCTTCCATCTAATCACTACATATCATTTTTCTCTTTCCCCTCTATTATTTCCCTTACTCATTTTCTCTTCGTTTATAATATCTGACAAGGAGCCATGAATCTAAAACATTAATGTAGCACTTTTCAATTTGTCACGGGTGCTGTGAGACTAACTGAATGTTTCAACAATTTCCAGTTTATTTTCAATTTTCAGCATCGACAATATTTTGCTTTTTATTTCTGGTGTCGTCAACTTTGTTAAGCTCAGCCATGACAATCTGATATTCTTGGAGTTATGCCTGTTATCGTAGTTATCCCATTACATCGTCAATCTTCCACCTGGCTTTAATCTATTTTATAAATGTTCTATTCCTTCCATACTATCGAAATCTCTCCAACCAAACTCATTAATAATATTTTCAATTTTCTCTTCTTAGACACTGTCTTAAAGTGAACAATATAGTTCACAATTACAGTGTCCAGTTCAGCTTTGATTTGAGTTTCCAGCTTCACATCAATTTCATGTTTGTTTTCTTCCATCGGCACAACAGTTGTTTCCTCCTTTATCTCAGCCCATCTGATGTTGAAAACTTATCTCACCATTACTTTATCATCTTTGAACACCAGCCTTCTATCCTCCACCCTCCGTAAATTTTACTGCTCAATGGCTGAAATTGTATCCTTCATCATACCTTGTTGCCTACTATCCTTACCTTGCTACCTACCCTACAATCTTTCCATTATGATGAAAGGTCATTGACCTGAAACATTAGCAGGTTGTGTCTCCTCAGATATTGAGTACTTCCAATACTTAATTTTATTTCAGATTTCCAGCATTTGTAGCATTTTGGTTTTGTATATTGGTAACAAGGGCCTTAGTTCTTCAAATTTAAAATGTCTTGCAGGTTTTAAATCCTTATTTTGACATGGCAAAGCTTTGATTTCATGATCTCCATCCAGTCTATATTCACCTCCCCCTCACCACTTTCAATCCTTCTATTCCTTTAAAACCAGCCTCTTGTTTTTCCCTTCCATCTTAACCTCCATCTTAACCATATCAAGAAAAATGTATTTATTTCCATCCTATGTGTAACTTTCCTCCTGTTGCAAGGTTTTCACGTTCTATGTTGCAACATATTATTTTCAAGGGTTTACAGGAGCTGATTCAAAATTGGTAGTCTTTTCATTGTATGCAAACTGACTTTCTTCATGAAGTATTTTCTTACTCTTGTGAATACCCAGTTTCTTTCATCCTCTCCCCCTCCATTGGCAGCTGTGCCTTCAGCCATGGTTTGGAACTCCTCTCTAACGTTATCATCCTCGACATCCTTCTCTTTTAAGACCATTCCTGAAACTCATCTTGTGATCCAAGTTTCTGGAAACTCCATCTAATGATTCCTTCTCTGACCCAGAATCCATTTCTTCATTTTCACCCATAAAGGTGTGAAATACAGCCTAACAGAGAGATCATAAGAGATCATTAAGTATCATATTCTTATAACCATCTACAATTGTTTTCTTTCCAGCAGTCAATGGATAGCAGAAGATATCATACATTGCTAACGTTTTCTCCTCACTATATAACAATACTGAAGATAACCGTTTTGCCACAGTTGTGTTTGCCCAATTCCTCCTTTGAAGAACAACACTAAACCAAATTATGTCACAATCAACAGTCATATTTTATTTTTCCTGTGATGATGTCAAACAAAGGTGTCCAGATGATTTGTTTTTGTCATGGCAATGACATTTTTCATTGAAGACTTTATTATCTCTGGGGAATGTGCTTGGAAAACAAATAAAGCTTCAGAAATATTCTTGTATGAAGACAGAGGCCAATTGCTTCAACTATGTTATTCTATAATTGCCATTGCAGGGAATACAAAAGTATATGATCCAATGACTTTAAGTAATAAAGGAAAACAAAGACAGTTTCAAGTAATGAAACCATGAACATGCATCTCAGGCTTTGAAACTCCACAAATTAAATTTTAAAAGAAAATCTGAAAGGATTATGCTATATGATGACTCAGTCTTAAAATCCTTAATCAGGTTTTCTTGCAAATGGAATTATACAGGATGTTACGTTGATTTTGTTGCCAAATTATTTAAGTTTTAAAGTGCTAATTCCAAAACCAAATGTTAGCAAAATGGGGTTGCTAATATGGTTACAATGTATTGCGCTATAAAGTTTAGCTGCCTCCAATCTCTCACCTGTGTACGTTCACAGTCAAGGAATAAATGAGTACTTTTTCAAATGTGGGAACTTAGAATGTCATAATACAATAGGCAGGGTCACTGTGGTTTTATGAAAGGGCAATCATGTTTGACAAATAGACTTTTTGAAGATATAACTAGGTAAGCAAGGGGAAACTAGCTGATTTGGAAAATCAAATTTTTGAAAAGCCTTCGATAAGATACAACACAATTAGTTGATACTTAAAATAAGGGCTTGCAGAGTAGGGGGTAATATGTTAACAACAGAGGATTGGAGGTGGTGAGAGAACATTAAGCAAGTTAACATTTAAAAGCTAAGGAGTAAAAGGACTCTAAGATGAGTTCCAAAATAATCTACAGACAATCTTATCATTTCAAATCCATTTAGAGTTGTGTGCCATCTGTTCCCATTCCAGGTAAGTGAAAGTGGACCTTCTATTCCCAAGAGAATGTTGTCCCAAATCCATAGACTAGGACAAATTTTGGTTTGAATCCACATTGACAACTGTTGACTGCTGTAGTTGCAGCATCTGCTTGATAGTACCAGTGAGCAGTGCAAACTATTTCCTTGGTAGGGACTAATTAAAGTAATGTGGCAAGTTGCCTGCACTCAATAAGCTCTTGCCATCAATTCATGACAGGGGAGACTTGGTTTTAAAACCTAGCCAGAGTAAGCCTTTCAAAGGAAAGATGGGGCAATCCTGGAGAAGGGCACTGAAGTACTCACAGCAGGTGGGAAGAATTCTGTGAGGCAAGGGAGAGTAATGGCTTCACCATTGATACC
Organism: Pristis pectinata; assembly: GCF_009764475.1. Lineage (NCBI taxonomy): Eukaryota > Metazoa > Chordata > Chondrichthyes > Rhinopristiformes > Pristidae > Pristis > Pristis pectinata. The sequence goes on along the minus strand of NC_067408.1, from coordinate 25,079,239 downwards.
TGAAAATGCAATGAGTCCTCAATTTGGTGGAAGATACAAGTTACATTTTCACATATCCTTCAAGTCGTACTTGCATATTTTCTAACCTCCTCTAAAATCACTGTATGTCAATCAAGTTGCAGAAACAAAGATGGTGGGGGTGTGTGGATTTTAACCCCTGAAAACAGGTGTCTTTTGCAGCAGTGGAGGAAGGGTGAGTGAGGGGAGGATGGCATAAATCTGCAACAGATGTTAGAAGATTGGAAACCAAACCCAAGCCTACTGACTGCCAGATTTAACCCAAAAACATCAAGCAGTGATCAGGAAAACCCCTGGGAGAGGCTGAGAGTTGACAATCTAATCTGACAATAAATACCACAGTTTCACAGCTGCTGGCTTTCATCACAGGTGTTGTGCTGGTTCTGACCTTATCAAACTTTGAAGAAAGTTATAAGAGAATTTTGTGTTAACATTGCCAACTTTGTTGTTCAGTTTCAGCACTTTTGGAGCTGCCAGCTTGCTTGATACAGTTAGTAGTGGCTAGAAACTGCATTATATCATGCCAGACATTTGTGCACTGCATATTTCAATTTAAATGAAAAATAATTGTTGTGAAAAATCAGGGACTTAACGTGAGTTGCATGAACTTTGCAAATTTCCTCTGAATCCTCCATGTGTGAAATGTGCTAAAGCACAGAAGAACCTTGACCGTGCAGTTGCATCTTTGCCACTTTCAGGAATTTCATCCATGCATGCATGGCCTGCAATCTTCGAGTGCTTGTAAGGTCTGTTTCTACATTACTTTAAGTGGATGTGCTTGCCAGTCTCAGCCAGTGAACTTGAATGTTGAACACCCTAAGTAGGTGCCATTCAATATATCTACAGAGGTTTCTACCCAGAATTTAAGACTACGTCCCTCTACAAGGGAATCACAAAAGATAGAGCTGGATGGGCAACCACAGAAGCTCAGGATCAGCAGCAAGATGTTATTAATTCACTTGCTAATCACAGGAGCCCCACAACCAAAGCTATTTGTCCATCAGAAATATCATTGAGCAAGCCATCAAAAAGATGAAAATGTGTTTTTGCTTCCCTGGCCAGTCCAGAGGAATGCTTTAATGTGCATCTGTCTCTCTCTGCTCCCTCCTTCTGGAAGGAAAGTAAAAAAGATCTTTGAGTGACAATATTAGCATGGATTGAAAAGACAGATGGGAAGTTGGGAAGTGCATAGACAGACAGAGATTGATGTATTTGCAGAGTGAGTAGCTATGTCAACTGATGAGCTGGACTGGACTTAATAAGGCAGAGAGGATGGGTTAGAGTAATAAATATTATGAAACTCCAATAATCTGGTATCATTGAGACTATGGTAGGGTTGGACTGTAGATTTTCTAAATGATTGGGTGTTACTCCTTTTAAACTTGTGGTTAGAGGCACAATAAATTTTCAGTGAACTAGGTAAGTTTAAAGAGACTGCAGGAAACCTGGTGAATTTTTATAGGAGAGTGGGAACAAGGCCCTGACGAGTTCATAAGGAATGTAGGAATGGGCCCCAGAGAGGTTGAAAGGAGTTTGAAATGGTGCCCTAGTGAGTTCAGAGAAGTGTGGAATGTGGCCCTGGTGAGTTTATAAGGAGTGCAGAACATGGTCCTGGCGAATATATAATGAGCATGGAACAGAGCCCCACTGAGTGACTAAGGAGTGTGGGAACAGGGCCCTGGTGAGTATCTAAGGGGCATGGGACAGGTCCTGAGTTTAAAGGGAGCATGGGGAACATCACCCAGTAAGCAAAATGTCAAACCACCGGGATTGCTGAACAATCAGATAGCAGGTTATAGGAGTTTAACTGCAGCAGGATGTGGATGAATGTGCCATTGTACTCCCCTTCCTGAGGAGTGAGGTCATTAGACTATCTCTGGCATTGAATCCAGGTGCAGGAGTCCATGCTCCCTCCAAAACAAATTGCAACCATCTTTTTTTCCTGGTGTTTACTTTCGACTTCTTTCTGTCTGCAGGGGAATATGATCTTCACTTTATAGTCACAATCATTGAATCTGGAGGCAATTATTATGCACGTGATGTCCTGTTCCATCTTTCTTTTTGCAATGTCTTCGACACCTGAGTCCACCAAATACAAGACTTCCAATGTGCTTTAAATACCAGGACTGAAATTGAGTCATGTACAATGTCATTATGTTTGCTCTGCCTAATTGGTCAGGAAATCCTGAGCTAATATAATAGAACAACTGAGTTAAGACCACTTCAAGAAGCATGCTGCTGGAAGAATTGTGTTTGTCACTGGCAAGACAACAGCCCCTTCCACAAATTCCCAGTGTGACAAAAAAATTAAAATGTGGCCCAAGATTATGCAGCACACCCCAAACTTTGAATTGTTAGTGCCCACTCTGATTTGGCAGTGGTTTTCAATGAGGCATGTTTGAGCCCCATTGTAATATATGATTGGTTGCAGGTCTTCTTTTACCACCTTCTTGATACAGATATAGCAACAAAAACATACATCACCTTAAACATGGTTAAAATGTACAAGCATTATTACATAAATCTGACTCTGAGACATGTAAAGTGATATTAGGACAGATAACCAAAAGCTTTGAAGAGAACGTTAAACAATGATTTGTCATGTTTCCCTTCAATTGTCAGGATAACCTTAAACTTTAAAGAGGTAGAGAAACAAAGAAATATAGGCAGAAATTACATATCTTAAGGTTGTGCACTATAAGACATTGCCACTAGCAATAGAAAGATTAAAACTAGAGACACATAAGAGGCCAAGGTTGGAGAAAAACAGATGTCTCAAAGGATATCTGTTGTAGGAAGTTACTAAGACATGGAGGAGCAAAACCATGAAGGAACTGATAAAATTAGATGAGAAGTCTAAAATCAAAGTGTCCTTAACTTATAACCACACAGGAGGCCATTCAGACTATCTTGGCTTCCAGGGGAGAAAGCCCATTAGTCTCATTCACCCTCTCCTTATTTCCCTGTAGCCCTGTAACTTATTCTTTCTCACACATACCCATCAACTCCCCAATGGTTTTATTTTTTTTAATAAGTAACCCACACTTAGGAGCATTTACAGTAGCCAATTAACCTTCCAGCATATCTTTAGGCTGTGGATGAAACTGGAAAACTTGGCAGAAACCATGCAGTCACAGACAGCAAGTGCAAACTTTGCACAGACAGCACCCAAGATCACTGTGCTGTCCAAATGGTATCCAATGTAGGTCAGCGAATAATGGGGTGAGGAGGCAGGAGGCTTATTTTGATTTAAGATACAACAGCAGAGATTAATGTTCCATTAAACTGGCATGAATTACAGAAAACAGGAATGAGTTTGTAATTCTAGGTCAGAAAATATCCCAGTCTAATTATGATTTCATTGAAATTTGCCCCTGACGTCCATTATCAAAATTCCACTTGCATTGAATAGTCAAGGACCTGGTAGAAATATAAAGAGGCAATAGCTCTCAGTAATTTACCAGCAACTGAAGCAGGACTAACTGACCTATAATTTCCCAATTAAGCTGTCTCTTTCTTTGAGGAGAGGTTCTGTATTTGGCACTCAACATTCCCTTGGTTTTACATTTTCTTCTCCAACTTCCCTCAGATTCTCAAAACCCAATAATGAAATGATAATAATTTGTCTAACAAAACTTTCAGTAATGTATTAAGTATCCTTTGGCAATTAGCTTCATTATTTTGTCCCTATCAAACCGTAAATATTCAGTGAACTTCCTTTAAGAGCAATCAATGCCTCAACAGTACAGGGAGCTTTCACTTAGAGCTCTATTTTTTCCTCTCTACACCTGCCGTCTGACCTACCAAGTATTTCCAGGATTTCCATTTTTATTTCAGATTTCCAACATCCAAAATTTTTGCTTCTCAACTGCTTCTTAAGGGGTGCTGGCTCACTCCATCTCATGGCACATAATGTCCAATGTTGAGCAAGAAACAATATATTAAAAAACTTTTTAAAAACTGCATGTGCTGGAAATTCTAAATAGAAACAGAAAATGCTGGAAACACTTAGCAGGTTAAACAGCATCTGTGTAAAGTGAAACAGAAGGATCTCTGCCCTGAAATGTTACCTCTATTTCTCTTTCCAAAGATGCTGTTTGACCTGCCAAGTGTTTCCAGCATTTTCTGTTTTCATTACATAATTAAGTAAGTCCATCTTCCATTCCAACATTCACAGCAAGACCAAGGAATTGATTGTGGACTCCAGGAAGGGGAAGTCAGGAGAACACACACCAGTTTTCATAGAGGGGTCAGTGATGGAAAGGGTGAGCAGCTTCAAGCTCCTGGGGGTCAACATCTCAGAGGATCTACCTTGGGCCCAACACAATGATGCAATCACGAAAAAGGCATGCCAGCAGCTCTACTTCATGAGGAGTTTGAGGAGACTTAGTATGTCACTAAGGACTCTTGCAAGTTTCTACAGATGTACAATGGAGAGCATTCTGACTGGCTGCATCACTGCCTGGTATGGAGGGTCCAATGTGCAGGATCAAGAGAGGCTGCAGAGGGTTGTAGACTCAGCCAGCTCCATCATGGGCACAACCCTCCCCGACATCAAGGACATCTTCAACAGGCAATGCCTCAAGAAGGCGGCATCCATCATTAAGGACCCTCACCATCCGGGACATGCCCTCTTCATGTGACCACTATCGGGGACGAGATACAGGAACCTGAAGTCCCACACTCAATGTTTCAGGAACAGCTTCTTCCCCTCCACCATTAGACTTCTGAATGGTTCATGAACCCATGAACACTACCTTGTTATTCCTCTTTTGTTTATTTTTGTAACTTACAGTAATTTTTATGTCTTGCACTGTACTGCTACTGCAAAACAACAAGTTTCAAGACATACTGTATGTCAGTGATAATAAACCTGATTCTGATTCTAACATGAGATCATTTCAGTAGAGGGGCATTGCATGCAGTGATTGAAAAGCCATATTCTTTGCACTGCTGCCCACTGACCATATTGTCAACTTTGTTCGACAGGAACTCTACCCTGTAAAGACTATGGATTGTTTTTACTCATATGTGTGCACAGTCAAGATAGCAAAACTTACTGCTCACAAAAATCTCTTTAAGAAATAATTATATGGAATCAGACTTGAATTGAACAACGCCAAAATGACTGTGTTTGAATCTTCCCACAACTTAGTAAATAATGTCAAATAAATCACTGAGTTTTTTCATTCAGTGTGTCCATGCACCTTGGTACTATAGAGAATTAACACTTTCACTGTGATAATGATTGTAATTTTATCTGTCAATTCTGTGGGACCAGATCTTGGTGTTGAGAGACCACCCCAATCTTAGCAGTAACTGAAAAATTTAAAAAAAACCTGCAGATGCTTGAAATCTGAAATAAAAGCAGAAAATACTGGAAATATGCGCAGTGGATGGAAGGAAAACATTACTTGACCTGAAACAATAATTCTGGTTTTCTTTGCACAGATGCTACCTGACCTGCTATGTGTTTCCAGTGTTTTCTATTTTTATCCAAAACTTAGGTTGCATTCACAACATCATTAGTTCTTTCTAGCATTTAACAAAACATTTTAGAAAGATTATTGATCATATATGAAGGGTTGTATAGGTTCTGTTACTCCAAACAGATTAAAATGTAGAAAATTTTTGTAAGTTATACTCTGTTCAACATGGGTTTATTGTATTTGATGAAAGAAATGTGAAGCACTTTCACATTTCACAAACGGAGTGAAGCACTTCAGTCTTAATGTTGATGGAATTCAAAGCGAAACTAATGCCTGATTCTGTCTCCCGGTATCTATGCCTTAATGTGGCTGATGCACTATTATTATCCCCGAAATCCATGTTTATGGAGGGTGCAACTCCTTTTGATGATTATCTATTAAATGATGCTACTTCTCAGCAGTAAATGGAAGACAGTGTCATGTACAATCGGACGTCACTTACTGACAACAGTAAAAGAACAAGAAATGCATGAGACAGAGTACTTCAAAGGACTGCTGAACAGGGAGCCATATAAAAAGAAAGCAAACATTTGAGAGGCAAAAGAAGATCTTGATGCCAGCATACACACTAAAACAAAGGAAAAGGTCCCAAAAATGGAAAATGTCCTAGGACAGGGATTGTTCAAGATAAATCCTGGTAGCATCTGCCCTAGCCTCTCTGTTCACCTCAGTCTGGGAAAGGAAGAAAGTACCAGATGAATGGACGAATGGGATTATAGTGAAGATACCTAAGGAAGGAGCACTCCATGATTGTAATAACTGGCACGGTATTACTATAATATCTGTGCCAGGAAATAAATTGTTTAAGATCACAATCCAATAAATAACAGAGGCACTTGGTAACACTGTCAAAAAGTTAGGGCCTTACAGGGATAAGTAGGGTGGCCATCTGACCAAGCCCCCTTTGGGAAAAATTATGTATGCACAATCTAGACCTTTATGATAAAAACATAATAGAACAATGCTCAGACTGCCAACATCAACTCTGCATATACATTTTAAGGGGGGTTTGGACAGCATTCACATGACCAGCCTATGGCATACTTTGTGGGCATACGGAATTCCTCTCCATATGTCGGGCATCATCAAAGGCTTCCGCCATTGTTAACATGACAAGCTTAGTTTCGAATTCAAAACAAGAGTGTGTTGGGGTGTGTCAAGTCTGCAATTCTCTTCGTATTCCCATTGATTGAATAATGCAATGTACAACTGAAGACACGCTGAGAGGCATCAGATAGACACGCTACTCATCCCTGAAAGACTCAGACTTTGTAGATTATCTTTCTATCTTGCCAAATATCCAAGGCCACATACAAGAAAAATCCATACAACTCAATATATCAGGCCAATAAATCAGACTAAAAATTAACTGCAACAAAAGAGATATCATGACCTTTAACTTTGCCTCACTATCACCAGTATAGTGAGATTATCTTGTTTTCACTAACACCAAAATATACACATATTTGGGCAGTATTGTCAATCAAGATGGTGGAACAAGTCAAGACATCTCAAACAGAATCAACAAAGCCAGAACATTTTCAGGAGCTTAAGTATGGTCTGGAAATCATCAAAATACAACACGGAAATCAAACTCCAGATTTATCAGAGTTGAGTACTTTCAACACTTCACTATAGTGCAGAATGCTGAGGAATGAAAGAGTATGATATGTCCAAACTGTCTTCACTTCTTATAACCTGCCTCATAAAAATCCTCCATATTGTTTGGTTCAAAACAATCACGAACCATTTTGGTTATACAGGGTAGCCAAGAAAATATAAGCACTATCATTATCAGGAGGCAATGGACGTAGATTGGCCGTGTACTTCAGAAGGCAGTTGATTCCATCACTAGAATAGCAAACAATAAGATAGACAGCAGAAGGCAAGCAAAATCAAACTTGCCTGAAAACAATATGGTGAAGGGCTGTGGAAGCCAAGCTTAAGAATCTGCGGCACAGCTTGGGATCTATTGTCAGAAACAGAGAAGGTTGAAAAAGCTTAATTGCTGCCCTAAATATAAGAGGCATAATTGGAGTAAATAAGCAAGTTAATGTAGGTTGGCACAACATATGGATTCATGACATTCTGCCCCGACAATGCACGCAATAGTGATGGCATTATTTTGTGGTCAAAATATTTTAAAGCAATTCAAAATTTATGATTTGCTGAATATTCTAAATTATGCATAAAGGATATTTAGCTTGGAATATTACACTATCATGGAAATTGGTTTATAGGATCAGTTCTAAGAATTTATGGTACAATAGTTTGTCACTAATTTGAACTAGTTGACAATCTCACTAAGAAATATACTATCCTGATGCAGTACAGGATGTTCTGACCTTGGAGTAATTAATGCTAAGAGAAGAACAAAATGGGAAATGCTCCATACCTCCATATGTAAATAAAAAATAAGAAATGCTTATTGTGTCACTCCTTAGTAAATGGATACGAGACCATGCTCTGTGGCTGCAGCTAAATTGTTTTTTGTAATCGTACTTTTAACTTTTGGGAGGATTTGGTTCCTTGAAAGTTGTGTAAATGAGAGTTAGAAGTTGCAAAGGGACATAGATAAATTGTTTGGGTAAAACTGTGGTAGAATGAGTTTAATTCTATATGCACAAGATAATCCACTTTGGGCTGGGGAAGGTAAAAGTATCTTCTAGCAGTGAAAGACCAGGAGCTGAAGAGGAACAAAGTGATTTAGCAGTCCACATACACTAAAAATTTAAAGCCCGCAGATGGATACTAAATGCAATCAAAAAGACAAAAAAAATTTGAACTTTATATTGAAGGAGATAGATGCCAAAGGGCAGGAAACAATATCTCACTTCTGCAGACTACACCTAGAGTATTGTATTCAGTTTAGGGGAACTTGGTGTAGTGCAGATTCCCCAGAATATTACCAGGGTTTAGAAGACTAAATTATGAGATCAAGTTGAATAAACCTAACCTGCAGTCCTTTGGCTTGAGAACAGAAAGTGAGATCTGATTGAAAGATTTTACATTTTAAAAGGATTCTATTAAATTTATACAAAGCAACTATTCTTTTGATAGGGAATCAAGGGATATAGTGCTAGGCCATCTAGGCGATAAATCAAGTAGCATTTTATCACATGTAGGATCCTAGAAATCTTAATTTTCCCCATCTAAAGGCTGTGGTTGGTGGTAAAATTGGATCTTTCAAGAATAAGATGGATAAATTATTGTTAGATACAGACATTAAGAGCGACGGAGATAAGGAGAGGGGGTGGGGTTAAATAGTGTTGAGACACAGATTAGCCATGATAAAATTGAATGGTGGAATAGTTTCAAGTGCTGAATGATTCACTATGTTTCCACAATCACAATGCTATTTGTTTTTATGTCTCAGTTCTTTTATTTCAAATAAATTAAAATTGTGCAGAATTGTTTTATGCACAATTCCATCCAATTTCAATTAAAAATAAAAGATTATTGGAAATCCAGGCCCTAACAAGTGAAGGCATAGAGGATCCAGGATAAGTGCAGAAACACCCAGTGGCATGCAATGCACACTTTGACAGAAGTGTCGCAATTTTAATGTCTCAGAAGTGACCCATACCATCTTCAGGCCAGTCACATAGAACCACACTTTCACAAAGTCAAGGAGGCCTGTTTCTGTGGGACGAACAGGTGTAGAGAGCCTGACTCAGGTAAGTTCCACTTAGGGTAAGTATCTTACCAAGCCTTCTGGGATGCCTACACCATCCCTGTAAGGTTTACCTTTTCCCCCCCTCAAGTCTGCCTAACCTGCCACCCACCAATTTCCCAACCTGATCTGATCAAATACATCCTCATCCACCAATCTTTTGATGCAACCTAACCATCGCACCCTCCCTTTCCCCAACTACTCAAAGCACCACTAACCTCCCCTCTACTGACTTCTGTCTACTTCAAACTATCAAGACAACTCATCCTTCCCAATATCTGAGTCTATCGATATTACCTCTTGCCTCTTCACACCATCTACACAAGGCAAGGCCACTTCCTGACTACTGATATTAGCCTCTGAATCTTGGCAATCAATCCTCTACCCAACTCCTACCATTCAAGTCCCTATTGTTCCAGCTCATCGCCTTCTTTCCACATAGACTCGGCCCTGGCTTCAGCCTCTGGATTTAACAGATCCCCATGCCCTGCAGTGGGAAAACTTCTGAAAGAAAGGCCCTGGATGTTTGAGGTCTATTCAGTAGCACACAATGCATCAGGCCTTGTGCACTTCAGAACTTCCTAGTGCAGGTTCATATGCAAAATGTCCATTGGCCCACCATGTACTGTTGGAGGCACTGACCAATTTACTTGGCATATTTGTCAAATGTAAGTCTAATGTACTTATCTGTTTGCAATCATTTGGTCAACATGGAAGATAGTCTGTATCATCTGCAAGTTATAGGTAAAGATAATGAATAACACCAACACTTCTCACAATGTAATCTTTACTACAGTAGAGAAACCATTTTGCAGAACACTTCTATTCAATCTGCATGGGTGACTTTAAGCTTCCCATTGCCTGTCACATTAATTCTCTGTCCCCTCCAATTCTGACTGCACTTTCTTTGGCTTCTTACGCTGTTTCAATGAAACCAGTTGTAAGCTTGAGAAACAGCACCTGGTCTTTTGTCTCAGTGTTTTGTTGCTCTTGAGACTCAGTATCGAATTCAATGATTTCAGATAACCAATCTTTCCTTTTTATATCAGCATCGGTCAGTTCTGACACAAAATCATCTATCTGTAACATTAACTCAGGTTTTGTCCCTCCACAGATGCTGTCTGTTCCACTGAGTATTTCCAGCATTCTGTTTTGTTTGGTTAGACCACACTTGGAGCATTGTGTTCAGTTCTGGTCACCGCATTATAGGATGGATGTGGAAGCTTTAGAGAGGGTGCAGAGGAGATTTACCAGGATGCTGCCTGGATTGGAGAACATGTCTCATGAGGATTGATTGAGTGAGCTAGGGCTTTTCTTTTTGGAGCAAAGGAGGATGAGAGGTGACTTGATAGAGGTGTACAAGATGATAAAAGGCATAGATCGAGCGGACAGTCAGAGACTTTTTCCCAGGGCGAAAATGGCTAACATGAGGGAGCATAATTTTAAGGTGATTGGAGGAAGGTATGGGGGATATCAGAGGTAAGTTTTTTTACACAGGGAGTGGTGGGAGCATGGAACGCACTGCCAGCAGAGGTGGTGGAGGCAGATACATTAGGGACATTTAAATGACTCTCAGATAGGCACATGAATGATAGAAAAATGGAGGGCTATGTGGGAGGAAAGGGTTTGATAGATTTCAGAGTAGGAAAAAATGTCAGCACAACATCATGGGCCGAGGGTTTGTACTGTGCTGTAATGTTCTATGTTTCAGATTTCTAGCAATTGCACACACTTCCAGCATTTTCATCTTTTTCTCTCTAAACACTCTCTTTCATCTATTAGCAAGACGCCACCAAAAACAGGACAACTTTGGCCTCCAATCTAGCACAGACGTTTCCTTCATTTTGTCCACCCTCTCTCTGACCTTACACTAGTTTTCTCACTTTTTCAGTTCTGATGAAGGCTCACAACATTAACTGTTTTCTTTCCACAGATGCTCCATGACCTGCTGAGTAGTTCCAACACTATATGTTTCTCTCTTCCTTTTCGCTATCAATATCTTGGCTGTCCTTTGCTAATTTCCAAAACACTCCCAATTCTCAAGTTTACTGTTTTTATGGGAACTTTATAAACATTTTACTTAATTTCACCTGTAATCTATGTTTGGGCCATTTTTCCTTTGTGTCTCTGTGGCTTAAGAGAATCTATATTTGTAGTGTCTGTTGTTTGGATGTTAAAGTGCCAATCCAATTGGAAATTTATGCATGATACAGTGGTGCACATTTGTGCTGTGTCCCCTGCTGAACACCATATTGGGAAGTATGATGGAACTTTGCAGAGTTAGATATATTATGATCCAGAGTAAAACTGATACCAGAGTTGCCAAATTGTACCTCAACAATGCTGCTAATGTTGAGTGTTGAATTCAAGTAGAGTATCCAGCACTTAGCAGCAGAAAGGTTCCATCACTATGCTAAAGAGATCATCAATCAGGGTTATTAATGACTGATTGGAAGAGAAATTGGCTGTACAGATGTGCTGCTTGGAATTCTTCAGGGAATGACATGGCATCCTGACCTGTAAATCTTAGACAAACCCTAGCACTACCATACCTGGAGGTTTTGCTGTCACTTTTCTGGGTCTTTAGCATGTTAAGGAAATCAAGGATATGGGCCACAACTTAGGTGTAGTTGCTTGAAGAAGGAGGTTAAGGCAGGAGGGTTCTTGCTTTCCTGTTTGCAATTCAATGAGGTTTAGCAGTCTTCACTTCTCTCAAGTGGTGGAAACAAGCTGTGTTCAATTACAACTTTATCAAAAGAATACAGCCAGAATCCCTTTGACAGGAGCAGGGAGGCTGATGTGGACCATCTTGGTGCAGGGGACCTCAGCATTATATTTCATTTTGCAAAACTCCATTCAATAGGGAGATCAGGGAGACCCTCTACTTTGAGAAAGCCAAGTTCAACTCCCTTTCCCTTGAGAGAGAGCAGCAGGCATTCCTAAATATGAGCTTTCAGGTGATGCAGGGTATCAACGACTGTTTCCAGATTATCTTGAAACTGCTGTGAGGATCCTGAGATTTTTTGCAACCACATAAGATTTCATTCACTGAAGCTCCAGCTGATCTATGAGCAAATATTGATCTTAATGGTCAATGTACGATATTCCAGAAGCAGTTATGACTTTTTCATCTTGGATGGTCTGCAGTGCCTTCCATCTTTGAGCTGCCACACCAAACTAAAGGATGGCTACTTGGGGACAACAGCTATTCTCTGACCACCTGGGTCCTGACTACAATTCCTCAGCCTGGAGAAATTTCATGAAATGAAAGCCATGCTGTTACCACAAACTGAGAAGATCCGTGTTTTGAAAGAAAGTTTCTGCTGTCTGGACTGCTCTGGAGATGCCTTGAAGTACATTCAGGGAGAGTTTCTAAATTAGTGGTCATTTGTTGTTTCCTCTACAACTTGGCTGTAATATAGGCCCAGTCCTTGGCAGTGGATATGGAGCAGATGGTGGATGAGGAGGAGGAGGAGATGGAGGGAAAGGGAGAAGGCAACTTTGTGATTCTCTTTCCAGTTAGACAGTCAGTGAACAATTTATGTACTATGATTTCAATAACCAAATTGCTAATTTTGCACCTTAAACTTCTGTTCCCATCTTATTTTCTCTCCATTGTTGATTATCTCAGCACCCCCAATGTTAAACACAATGGTATGAGAAAAGACAGCACCAGATTTATTCACTTGACCATGCCAACAATCATGGAAATATCAACTATCCATCCATACATTGATGGGTGCCTATCTTCCATGTCTGCCTATTCAGCTTTAAGGACATGAGGACATAAGAAATAAGAGCAGGAGAAGATCACACAGCCCTTCAAACCTGTCCCACCATTCAATAAAATCACAGTTGATCTAATCTTGGTCACAGCTCTATTTTCCTTCTTGTTTTCCATAACACTTGTCTCTTGTTCACAAATCTGTTTATCTCATCCTTAAGTATATTCAATGACTCTAGTTCCACAGTTCTCTGGGTAAACAATTCCAAAGATTCATGAGCCTATGAGAATGCATTCCTCTTCGTGGCCTTAAATGGCTAACCCTATGTTCTGAGACTATGCCCCTCAAGTTCTAAATTTCTGCACATGGGAAACATCCTTTCAGCATTACCCTGTCCAATTCCCTCAGAATCTTGTGTGCTTCAATGAGATCACCCCTCATTTTTCTAAACCCTATAAGAAAATGTTCCAACATACTTCAAAGCAATTACTTCATCCTAGGAATCAACCTAGAGAACCTTCTTTGAGCCACCTCCAATGCCAATATATCCCTCCTGAAATAAAGAGACCAAAATGGTACACAGTACTCCAGGAGTGGCCTCTGCACAGTTGAGCTGGACTTTGTTATCTTAGTACTCCATCCTTCTTCCTATAAAGGCCAGCATTCCTTTTGCTTTTTTGATCACTTGCTCTATCTGCTTGCAAATTTCTATATTTCTTGTACAAAAACTTTCAGATCTCCATATAACAGTATTCTGCAGCCTCTCCCAATCCAAACAATATCCTGCTTTTCTATTCTTCCTGTCAATGTGAATAACATTTCCCTGCATTATACCTCATCTACCAAATGTTTGCCCACCCACTTAACCTATCTACATCCCTTTGCAGAATCTTTATGTCCTCCTCACAACTCACGTTCCCACCTTTTTCTGAATTGTCAACAAAATATCTACAATTCACTTGATTCCTTCATCTGCCATTAATACAGAGCGTAACTAGCTTTGGCCACAGCACTGATTCCTGTGGCATCCTATGGATGCCATTTGGAAATCCAAATAAATGGCATCTGCTGATTCCACTTATCCACCCTGCTCGTTACAGCCTTGTTAAAGTTAAATAATGTCAAGAGCCATATTGACTCCGGTTAACTTTATAATGATTTTCAAAATTTCCTGCTTCAATGGATTCTAGCACTTTCCCAATGTACGAACATCAGTCTAACTGGCCTTTAGTTTCTTGTTTCTGCCTCCATTCTTTGCCTTATGGATGTTTAGTAAATGGCTTATTTTCTTGTACACTTCAGAAAACAAATAAATAATGATTTGGAGTTCACCTCTGGGTGTACAGATACAAGTATTATCTCCTTGACCCCGATCTTCACTCAGTTTGGGTTGGTGATGGATCTATAGGTTAGCGGTACAACGAACCTCATCTTCACTGTGCAGCAACTCCAAGAAAAATGCAGGGAGTAGCACCAACCATTACACCTGGCCTCTACTGGCTTGGAAAAACCTTCAACACTTCAATGGAGAGGGATTGTGGAGAATTCATTCCATCAGAAACATGCCTCCGCTCTATGCCTGCCACACAATACATGCAAGCCACTCTAGAGCAGTTCTAGTAAGATTTTGGAAGACAAATCACTGGACTTCTATGACATCCTCAAGCCACGCTGTGCACAGGTAGCCAGAGCCATGGTTTTCCACTGCTGCACCCAGACTTCGGGTGGCTTCTGCTTTTATCATAATGGAGGTAAGGCATTAGCCATTGGACACTGCATGATGGCTGGAAAGGCAAGCACTGAAGTAGAGATGGCCAGGCTCCTTGGGCTAATGGTGATGGGAATTGGTAGGGGACAAGTTAGTGGTGAGTACTTACAATAGCTGCCATTCCTGAATCAGAAAAGATTGTGTGATGAGGATAAGGGGAATGAAAAGATGGATTAGCTATGATCATACCATCATCTGCATTCATCTTTGCACCACTTCTGGTATTAGATTCTGAGAGGGCTACTGTGTCAGCCAGTTGGTTGCTGCTGGTATCAGTTACATGCTACCTTCTATTGATAAGGAAATGTACTGCTCAGTGTGATGCATGATGTTCTGCACAGTTGAATAGCTGGCTGTATATGTGAATATGATGTTGTGAGCCACAATAAGTGTGTGAAATTCTATGGGACATTTGGATGTTAGGTCCCAACTGTGACAGATAGAGATTCTTGGTGGGAGGTAATTAGAGTAAGGTCTGTGATGAGTGAATGGAAGAAGGAATATGATAGGGTCATCAACCCCACCCACATGTGTGATTTCAAAAAACTTACTATAATGTTACAGTTACATCCTCGGGGTTCACTGCTTGCACTCATCTCGATGCCCTCTGGCACTTTCACTATGTGTCAAAAGGGCTTCTTAACTCCCTGTGGGTGAAGGGCCTTTTGTTTCGCTTCACTCTCCCATCTACAGAGCTGGAAAATCTGAGTTCCATTCTTTCCTATGATCAGGGATGAATTCCAGCAAGCCATTTACACCTGTGGAATGACTTTCATCATCAGTTCCAGACATAAAGTACTCCTCTTTAAGAGGTCCATGCTGGCCTGAGTCATCAGCTGGTTCAAGCTCAAGCTACCCATGAATAAAATTGGACCATTCACTTGTGTATGTGTTATTGAAATGATGTTAATGTAATTGCAGCACAAATTTTGTGTGCATCCTACACCATCAACCAATGCAGCTTCATCATCTATTACAATCTCACAGCCGACTTTCCAGCACTATCCAATTTAGCAACACCTCTCTCCTCAACATTTCATCTTTTAGTGTAATCAACTGTGAGATATCAAAGATCTGCAGAAAATAGACAATCCCTTCTGGGTATCATCATCTGATAACCTGATGACCTTGCCAAAAAATTACATCAATTTCATAAGACAAACTTCTTATCAGGGTGTGTTGCATGTCCGAGACAATTCTGTCTGGGTAATCATAAAGAGCATCTGTTATTTTTATGAATCTCTCTTTTTCCTAGCAAATTATGGGTTAAACTTCTTCCTTATCACATTTTTAAATGATTGGAATTCCAACCTATCATTGCTTAACTGTTTAATTTCTAATTTCACTAAAGGTATCTTAAAGAAACTCGAGTAAACTCAATTACCTCTTTGAACATCTTCTCCCAATATATTCATGTCCTCTTTTTTAGAGAAGACCAATCACTAAACCTCAACTGTCTAAAATACTTGCGTTTATTATTTCTATCTATTCCAATATATTTTTCCCTTCCATAATATTCTAAATTGCAATTTATGATCAATCTCAAGAGGTTCCTTAAGCTTAATATGCATTTCCTACCTGAGAAATTGTGTTTTGTCTGCCAAATAAATGGTGGAATGAATGGTGATAGAGCTGGTAGCATGGGGGTGAGGAGGGATGGGGTGCTGTGTTCCCAAAGAATTTACCAGAATTATTAGTCTGTTCCTTTCACATCTTGAAAAGGGAGAAAGGCACAGTGCAGTGTTCTCGAGCCTTTTCAGAACTAAAACAATTAAAAGTTGAAAGATCTGGTCAGATTGCTTCAGTCCTATATCATTTAACTGCATATGTTAATCCAATCTCACCATTTCTCAAAGTATTATATTTAGAAGCTTGTAGGATTACATATATGCTCAATATATTCTCAGATTCAAGAAAGTAATAGAAATCCAATGAACTGCAAAATCCTGCTGCTGTCTTAAATAGAATGTGTCTTTTCTTTGTGGTGAAAAAATAAGGTCCTTCCTACCTCTGTTAGTGCCAATGCTGACTGCAAGCATAGCTCAACCACAAATATTGGAAGTACTGACTGAGTTACTCATACAGTTTGTTTGGACTTAACACTAAACCTTACATGGTGAAGGAGCTCACACAGTGAATGCCAAAGAGCCAGATGGAAAGAACTGTTGATTAGACTACCTTCAGTGTACAGTCATGTGAGGGTAGAGGAGTAAAACAAGGGATATACAAGAGCAAAGAAAAATGGATGGCAGAGAGAGAAACATTTAAACTTCAAATTTTGAAAGAATTATTTTTAAAGAAATTTTTTAAAAACTTTTTAGTTTTTCCACTTAGCCTGTTGCTAAGTGCTAAAATTCTAAATCCATCACTTAGTTCCTTAATACTCTTGATTCAATACTTCACCTCTGTTAATTTAGTTTGTTCTAGCAAGGGCAGCTATGTTAGTGATATATAGGCTTTATTTTCTTGGGCAATAGATGGAGCAAAATTACAATCAGGTTTCTTGCTCCTATTGATTTGAATAAGATCAGTAGTGTCCTGTGTGGCTGTGGTGCTTCTGGTGTTCAATGGCCTATTAGCATTGCTTATTGCAGTTCTACATATCTGAAAGTCAATTTCTTTCGAAGTGCAGCATGATTGTGACCATTTCTGGAGTGAAGCATGCCACTTTGGAAACTCGACCAGTTACTTCTGGTTGGGATTTCCCTATCTGCTGCACACTTATTGGTGTTTTTCTATGTGCAATGTTCCTTTTGGAGCAGTCTGGGGAAAGTAGACCAAGTTACCCTGGGAACAACCTCTGCAAAACTTAGGGTCTTCACAATGCATTGTTGGCTTTGACTCCACTATTATATGCAGCAAAAGGAATGCTTAACCCATTCGCTTATCTCCACCTCATGGCTCTGACACCTCCACCCCTAGATTCATGGCTTTCCCTCTGATATGACTGATCCTCTCCACCCACCGACATTGGCCTGACCCTCTGATTCCAGCCAAATGCCTGGTGGATGCCCCAATCTCCCATGATGCACTCTCCAATCACCAACCTTAATCCTCCACCCACTCCATCTCACAACACCATCCACATTTCTCCTTCCTAGCTGCTTACCTGCTCTCAAACCTATCTCCTGGCCCTGATCTTGCTTGCTGCCTGGCTCACCTCCCACCTTCCACACTCCTAGAGAACTCACCTTGGTCACTTACCTGACCCTAGGACCCAATCCTCAGCCTACTGCTGTCGATCTTCTTTCCCCAATATCCATTGCACCCCACCATTCTGCTCCTTCACCTTTCTCCTCCTTCATCAATGGCCAGGACTCGGACAGCAAGTTTTCAAATTTAACAAAGTACAACCCCTTTAAGTAGTGTCCAAGACCCAAGACTACAGCAATTTGCCACTGGCATGTCACTGCTAAGACTATTTTGCATATCTGCTCAGATACATTAGAATTTCCAAGCCTTAATGTCTTAGCTCGTATAAAAAAAATAGCTAGTAGGATGAAAAAGCAATGGACTACAAATATCTGCTGGATTGTTCTCAGCTCGGGAGAGATAAGAATTATGGATGGCTGCAGGACATTGCTAATGCTTGCTAAGTTCAGCACACTTTTACTTCAGGTGGCTAACTATACAGAAAGCTCTCAGTAATTTCTTTGCATTCCTGGTAAACAATATCGTTTCTAAGAATGGAATACACAATGTTTTCTAAACTCACTGATGGCATTCAGAACTTCAAAGAGGAGGAGTGTAACAGGCCAGTGTAAATCATCAATCTAGACTGACTCCTAAGTCAGATATGAATTCCAACTGCAAACATATGACATTGTCTTTTCCAAGAGAATCCATTCTTAGGCTTTCCTGTATGAGATTGCCAGATTAGTATTAGTTAGCACCAAATTATGGACTGTTTTTTGTTACACACTTGTGCAGTTAAAGGGTTGAGATTTCCCTAAAACTATTTCCTTTACAGCTATTGTAGGCTGAGGACTTGGGAAAACATTATTTTATTAGCCTGGGTCACATTCCTCTGCAGGTCTCAAGTTTGATTGGCATGCTGACAATGAGCCACGCAGCCTCTGATAATGGAGTGCTTCTGCACTGTCTTAGAGGCCAATGGAAATTATTCCAAGTCCACTTTGACAGGCTAAATTTACAGTGACATTGATTACATTCTTCCTGACTGCAGTAAGGCTCACAGGAGGAAATGCTGTGTTGCAGTTCAAGATATTCAGATATCAACCATAAACAGCCAGATGCATCTTTGGTTTTCCTGTGACTAAACTTTTCTTGCATACTAGGTAACCACAATACAACAGCTACAGTTTAGTGCTCAGATGAATAACAGCATATATTATGTCTGCTTTGTCAATGTACAGTACCAAAAGGGAATCACCATTAAAATTAAAGGCTTTGCACAGAGCCCAATGAAAAATGAAAATTAATTATAAGGATATTGTTGAAGCTATTATTAATAAGATCTCTGGTAAATATAGTTTCTTAATATAAAACATTACTGCATTACTTCTCTTACTTTTGTTGTTCAGAATTTTAAAGTTTTTAAATAAAGTTTGCTTTCATTTTTGGTAAATGTTTTCCCATTATTCCCAAATAATGTGCAGTATTTCAGGTGAATCCTACACCTCCAGCAAAGTTACCCTAGAAAGGCCTGGAAAGTATAGGATCAGTAACTCATTAAGGACCCACATCAAATCCTTCCCATAACTGGAGCACATCTTTGTACTAATAATACAGAGGGTCCTTGTAAACTTACACAGAGAATATGCTAACTAATTTTTCCTCTTAACTTTCTTTTCCTCTGTGGTCCTAGGTGAGGTGTCTCCTCTGTCAAATTTGCTCCAAAGCATCTGTGATTGTTGCTGTTAAACTAATCAATAGGAAGCAGAGGAAGGCCACCTCTTTGCTTTTCTTTGTGGTCCAATGGAAAGTTGTCGGCTTCCACTTTGCCTCCTAGCAGCAGGAGGGAGGTGGATAAATGGAGAGTCTAGTCTGAATTTACCATGTTACCAAGGTTGGTGGTGTCAAATCCTGTCAGGATTCATTCACTCAGTATTTCATTATTCCTAAGTGTGTAGAATGAATATATACATTAAAACCTGCAGAGATTTTATAAACCATGCTACTCCCACAATAGTTTAGTATATTTTGCAATGAACATCACACAAATAGATAGTTTGATTTCTGCTCAATAACATCCAAGCAGTAGCCCCATGCATTACTTTTAAAGGGTTCCAAACAAATGGAGAGTACATTAAATAGAATCTTACGGTACAGAGGAGGCCTTTGGCCTATCTGTGCCAGCTCTTTGAAAGGGGTGTCCATTTTTGTACCACGTCCCAACTTATTCCCCATAACCCTGAAATTAAATTCTCTTAAAGTATATGTCTAATTACATTTTGAAACGTTCCTGGAAGAATTTGATTCCAATGCCTGTTCCAGATCTTAACAACCCTCTGTATGATTAAATGCTTCAGATTCCCTCTAGTTCTTTTAGTCAATTATCTTAAAGCTAAGGTTACCAATTCACTTGCCATAGGAAACAGTTTAATTCCACTTGTTCAATAAAAATTCATCATTTTGAGTATTTCTGCTATATGTCACTTTTCTGATCTAAGGAGAATGGGCCCAGCTACTCCAATCGCTTCACATAAATGAAATTCCTTATACCTGGTATCATCCTGGTAAACTTGTTTTGTTTCCTCTCCAAGAGTTTACATTCTTCCAGAAAATGTGACACCCTGAATTATTCACAATGTTCCAGATGATGGTAAACCAGTGATTTGTAAAGGTTTAGTATGATTTCCTCAATTTTTGAAATATAATACTCAGTTTTCTCAATGAATTGGACTTTAATATCTTACAATTGGACTCTTTATCCCTTTTCTTTTGAAATGTGTTTGATATTTGGCTTCCCTGATTGCTTAAACTGTTCACTTGAGACCTGGACTTCTGAACAATGTGACGCTGCCAACAACATTAAAACAGCATAGAAGGAAGGGATGTGCCAATAGCTGATGCTAACTAAGAGCCAACTTGGAAGCCGTTCAGGATTAAAATTTTAAAAGGGCAATATCTTCATCAAAAAATATTTCATATTGAAAATATGGACATCATATGATGGTACAATTTACATCATTACCTTAAATTCTTGAGAAAAAATAGTGAAAGATTTTGCAAAATGGTGATCATGAAGGAAATACCAAAATGAAACTGCTATAAAACAGTTTTACTGGGAGATTCATTAGAAATGGAAATGCAAATACCATATTTTCCATTCATTGATTTTTTTTCACAAAAATTAACAGCAAGATTAATTTGGCCCACTAGTAGCTAAGGTGGGAAGCAGTAGTACATGACTGCAGAGCCCAATAGCCTAACATTTTCACACTTAATGATTTGTCAGTAGGAACTACGCTTCACAAGTTCCTACTGACATACAAGAGATAATACTCCCCTGAGAAGACCTAGGCACTGGCTCAGATCAGGACTGAAAGGTGACAGAACTAATTGAAAATTTGGCTGAGTTACAAAAAGAAGCAAGAGCAGAAAAGAATTCTAGAGGAGGTGTAACAACTTTTAGGACAAATGAAAAAGGAATTCTCCAAACAGATACAAAATTTGGGGCAGCATTCTTAATCACTGAGCAAGAAAAAGAATTTCCAAATTCAAACAATTTAGAGGAACTATAAATACCTCAGTTTAGGAGTTATATCAGATAGCAAACATTTAAGTGTGCCACACAACAGGCCTTTATCAGAAAACCAATCTCTTTGGTTTGCTTCTTAGTGACTCTTTATTGTTACCAGGTCCTCTGTGCTTATGTTGCATTAACACACAAAGGCACCTGGATATGCACACTGGCATTCAAAGGTATAACATGCACAGTTGGGCAGCACTTCTGCAAAGTTTAATTGTATATGTTTCAGTACACCTACAACCTATGTGAAAAATTTCCCAGATATGTCCTGTTCAGAAAAAGGCAAGTTCAATCCACTCTCAATAAGCAGAAAAGTGATGGAAGACATCATCAACTGTATAATCAAGCAGCACCTGTTCATCAATAACCTGTTCATAGATACCCAGTTTAGGTTTCACCAGGATCACTCCATTCCAGACACAATTTACAACATTAATTTACAAACCCACAAAGAAGAGGACATATTCAAAGGCATCAATATAAAGTCAGTATACATTTCTTAGAAACAAGGGTACATCGCATAGTTAGCAGCTACTGTCAACAAATGGGATAAGATGTAATCATTGGAATGGTGGCTCTAGCTTGTTCTATAATAGTGTATGCATGTTGTACTACTCTTCCTCAATTTAATTCCTTTGAAAGCAGTGGAACTAAATTTCAGAAACAGAGTAAAGTATGTATTGCTTCTATTGCAAATGAGGTGCTGTACAGGAAGGAGAAAGAGAGCTTATTTCGGAGTACGGGAAGGAGATAGAGAGCTTAGTAACATGGTGTCATGATAACAACCTTTCCCTCAATGTCAGCAAAAGAGCTGGTCATTGGCTTCAGGAAGGGGGGCAGTGCAACATGCTCCTGTCTACATCGATGGTGCTGAGGTCGAGAGGGTTGAGAGCTTCAACTTCCTGGGAATGAATATCAGCAATAGCCTGTCCTGGTCCAACCACGTAGATGCCATGGCCAAGAAAACTCACCAGCGCCTCTACTTCCTCAGGAAGCTAAAGAAATTTGGCACGCCAATTTTTATCCATACGCCATAGAAAGCATCCTATCTGGATGCATCATGGCTTGGTATGGCAATTGCTCTGTTTGTGACCGCAAGAAACTGCAAAGAGTTGTGGACACAGCTCAGCACATCACAGAAACCAGCCTCCCCTCCATGGACTCTGTCTGTACATCTCACTGCCTTGGTAAAGCAGCCAACATAATCAAAGACCCCACTCACCGCAGACATTCTCTCTTTTCCCCTCTCCCATCAGGCAGAAGATACAAACGCCTGAAAGCAAGTACCACCAGGCTCAAGGACAGCTCCTATCCCGCTGTTATAAGACTATTGAATGTTCCCTAGTATGATAAGATGGTCTCTTGACCTCACAATCTACCTCGTTATAACTTTGCACCTTATTGTCTATCTGCACTGCACTTTTTCTGTAGCTGTTAAACTTTATTCTGCATTCTGTTATTGTTTTACCTTGTACTACCTCAATGCACTGTGTAATGAATTGATCTGTACGAATGGTATGCAAGACAAGTTTTTCACTGTACCTCGGTACATGTGACAATAATAAACCAACTCCAATTCCAATAACTGGGGGTGAATTTTCATAAATTCCTTAATTTGTTTTACTTTAATCATTATTGAAGACCACAATGTCCTCCCTCATGTATTACTGAATTATGTATCTGTGATGTATTACTGAAACTCAAATATGAATTGATATAAATAAGAATGTCAAACATTGATAAGTCTGTACAGTCACCACTAAGTTTGATATGATTACTTCAAATAACATTAGCTCTGTGGAAGGTCATGGTACAGTGAATTAGAGCAATTGTGTGTTGCAATGTGGATTCAACAATCTGATTTGAAACATGATAAAGAGTCCCAATTGTGATATTGCACTTCCAAAAAGTTTATTTACTAGTTAAGAATAACTCTGTATTTTTAAAACAATTCCTAGCTGAGAGAATGATAACCATCTACTTCAAACTATTGCCAACACTGCCTTAATATGCCAACTCAGCTATTCATCAGATCTCTGAGCTTTTTTTTAATGGGGAGGAGCAACTCCCAGCAATACAAACACTTCAGTCATTCTTGGACAATTATCAGGTCTGTTATCTGGAATGTCAAATGTTAAACATGCCATGGAAAATTAACAAGGGTCCCAATACACCAAAGTAACCAAGTTATTGCATGTCAAGTGTCAACTTAGCCTTTCATTTGTTTCATGTTGAATGTCAGCATCTATTGGGTAACTGTGCAACAGGTGGAGCTGTGGTTGAAGCACTGTTTATTGCACAAGGAAAGAGAAAGGATTGTTACTGATGCTGAGAGTAAGAAGTAGGATTTAATTTTCAATTTTATCTGTGCGTCACAAGTTTCTTAGGGTAGTCCAAACAACAAGGTACATGGCTGTCTGGCAAGGGAATATAGCCATTGGTTCTCCTTCTCCTCATGTTTTCTCATCCAAAAATGAGTATTGAGAACATTTGTCCTCCTCCACCTACAATCCTCTCTGCTTCATAATGTTGGGACCATCAGTTCAGGAAAGAGGTCCTATTGTCTGATTGAGACTGTGAGCCTTTCATCAAAAGGAACTACCAATTGTCAATTAGCAAACTCCAAGACCTGCAGGACTCAAGCGATGTGTGACCAATACAAAGTACCTATGGTGCCACTGCCACTGCCACCAACCATTTGTTGCACAAAGTGTGTCTGAGGATATAGACTAAGTGATGTTTTCCAAACAAAGTGACCCACATGATTGTAAAGCTTAAATGTATTGATAGTAATGATGTAAAATGTTGCCTGTGGTTGTATGAACAATATATGCACATATTTTTCTTCAAAAAATTCTCTATGAAATCAAAAGGTGTTCCTGTGCCCCACTGGTGGAGCTCTTCACAGATCTCATGAGTTAAAGTTAAAGAGGGTATTCCCCATGTCAAGTTCTTTCTCCAGGAATGATAACAGGTGTCTAGCTTATCAATTGATTGTAATAGCTTATGGAATCCATATGAACCTCTTCTTCAGGTTGCTCCCCAGCTGCACAATGATTGAAAAATATCCCTTGGAATTTATAAGGCCTACTGGATGCTGCATGATTGAATTACCATGTATGTGTAATTGATAGCAGCTGGATTTTTGGTAAATGGTAAAAACAGGTGCCTCTTATTTTGTACACTGTTATCACAGATGATAATTACATAACCAAATTCCATTAGTCACAAGCATTATGTATGTGAAGCAGATTATGTGCCACTGAAAAGGACTCTGGTAGAGCTCTCAAAGGGCTCAATGACAAATAAAAAAATGAGGGTATTGTGTCTTTCTCAGCCTTGGGTCCATCAATTACAAACCCTTCCTCTAGGAGGCTACAACTGTCTGTCATCATCTTCCAAGACAACTTCAGTATGTGGAAGCATTGCTCCTCCATTGGTTCTAAGGGTCTGAGCCTCTGTCTCTTCAACTAATCTGTGAGTGGTGTCTTGGACCCTCCTTTCTCACCTGCATCCAGGGCACCTCACTGCAGTGCACCTTAACACAGCGAAGCTTATTCCAGCATAACTCTTTCAGTCAAAGTCTTATGTGAAACTCATAACTATGCAACTCTCAAGTATTTCTTACCGCTGTGCACCTCACTACAGTTCACTTCTCTCCAGTGCAACTCTCTCAGGTAAACACTTTCCCATGCACTTCGTGTCTGTGTCCTTTTTAGGTGCATCTTTTGCTATGGACCTCACTCACGTGTTCTTCTTTCTGGAGTATCTTTCTCCAGTCAGCCTCCATCCAGTGCATCTCACTCCTGTTCGAGTCACTCCCATGCATGTCTCTCCAGCATACCTCTCTTGACTGCACTAACCTTCTGTTCATGTCACTTCTGTGCACCTTTCCCTAATGAACATTCCTCCAGTGCAGTTCACTCCTGAGCACCTCCCCAGTGCGGCTCTTTCCAGAGCACCTCACATTGTGTACCTTATTGATAAATATTTCACTTCTGTGCATCTCTTCTGTTTGTATCTTTGTCCTGTTTAACTCAATTTGCACCTCTCCTTTCCACTTGTCTCCTTGCCTACTTCATGTCTGTGCACTTGCCTCAGTGCCCCTCCCCCTGTGCTCCTTCCTTCAACACATCTCTCTAGTGCACCTTACCCCTGGGCACCATTCTCCTGTGCATTTCTCTGCTGTCCACTTCATTCAATTGCACCTTTCTCCGAGCATCTTACTGCTGCATATCTCCTTTCTGTGCATCTTTCTCCAAAATACCTCCCTCCAGTGTAACTTTCTCCACTGCATATCTCTGAAGCACAACTCTCTCCTCTGCTTCTCACTCTTTCTGTGCACCTCACTTCTGTGCAAGCTCCTCCTCTTCTTCTCACTCCTTCTGTGCACCTCACTTCTGTGCAAGCTCCTCCTCTGCTCCTTTTTCCAGTACACTTCTCTTCTGTGCAACTCACTCCTGTACAAGGCACGTTGGTGTATCTCAGTCCTTTCAAATTCTTTATGGAAAAGAGGGAAGAAAAAATGTGTAGAAAAGAAGGAACCTCAATGTCATAAAATTTTAACAGTGGAGTTTGAAAAACACTATTTATACTTTTGAAATTACACAGACTTTTGGTAAAATCAACCTCGTGTAATGTGTATAGTTTTGGCCTCTTTACTTGAAGGTTTGACTTCTTTTAGGGGAGTGTGCAAAGGTTCACTAGATTTATTCCTGGGATAAGATGGTTATCTTATGAGGAAAGATTGAGCAGAATATTCTCTGGATTTTAGAAGAATGAGTGGTGATCTTATTGAACCATATAAGATTATGAGAGAATTGTGTGCTGTGAGGATATTTCCCCCTGGTGGGAAAGCCTAGAACTATGGGGCATTGCCTCATGGTAAGGCATCAACCACTTAATTAATCGGATGAGGAGGAATTCCTTCTCTCTAAAAGTCTGGAATTCTCTACCCCAGAGATCTTTGGATGTATCATTAAATATATTCAAGGGTGAGATAAACAGAATTTTGTACTATTGGGGAATCAATGGTTATACAGAATCAGTCGGGAAAATGGATTGAGACCAAGGATCAGATTAAACACGATTTTACTGAATGGGAGAACATGCGTGATAATTTGTTCACATATTTTCAGTTATGTTAACTATTATGAAAATTTTTATGTTTCACACAGTGTTTTCGCATGAAACATCACAATGAAAAGCAAACCTATCACCACAGAAAATGAAAAACCTCCAAATCCTTCTGCTAACAAATATCCTCTTTATTTCCAATTTCCAGAGTGTTGAAATCCACAAAATATGATTCAACAGCTCCACCTTACTCATATCACTGACATTAAAAATGTAAATAAATATATGTATTGTAAAAAAAAGATTAATCTTGCATTCATTGCATTCATGTCACAACCTCAGAACATCCCAACGTACGCTACAGCGAATGAAATAAATTTCATGGTTGTTTCCCATTAATTGAAAGGACATCTACACAAGACTCAAATGGATCCTCGATCATCCAGTCTAATGTTTTAAATTAGCTATCGTAAACTTGTTTTTCAATCTTATGTGTGCAGATTTAAAGACCAGTAAATTGAGAAGAACTTAACCAAACCTTTGTTTGGGCTTCTACAATGCAAACTTTGCTGTTGAGGTTTGTCGGTAAACCATGGCTAGTTTGCCATTACCTGACAACTGAATATAAGGTAAATTTACTATAATATTGTCTGAGATTACAGGTATAAACAAAGTTTAAAGCTTAAGGTTTTGCTGGCCTGTCCAATTCAGTAACTGATAAATAGTGCTTGCATACTTGACCATCAGGAGCCCATAGCATATAGACCTTTGGCTTCAAATTCACCTTAGTTCATGAATACTAACAAATAAAACTACAACTAAATTCAGCTATTATCTCTCACCTTTTCAGTGAATAGCCTAAATGCATCCAAAACTGACTTGTCTGATCGGTTTGTTTAATGTCCTGTTACCATTTCCAGATATCCAATTCTATATACCTCACCTATCTTACTTGATTTTGGGAATGACTCTTTTTGGGAACAATCCTGTTTAATAACAAATCATAAAGATGGAAAACAGCACAACAATTACATTATTCTATGTTTAATATTTATTCTGAACTTTGTCAGTACCATGCACCTTAACCAGGTAATGAGTGTCCTATATGAAAACAAGCTTATTTTCCATTTTTATTTCAGATTTCTAGCAGCTGAACATCATAAGTTTATAGTAATACAGCATAGAAACAGGCCAAATGACCAACCTCGTCCATGTCTACCAGTGGACACCATCCATATTTAATCCCATTTTCCAGCACTTGGCCTGTAGCCTTCTACGCCTAGGCAATTAAGTGCTTGCCTGGACACTTCTTAAATGCTGTCAGTGGCTCCACTTCTACCACTCTTTACAGTGCATTCCAGATACACACCACTCTCTGGGTGAAAAGGGTCCCTCTCAGATCCCCTCTAAATCTCTTACTCCTTATCCTAAATCTATGTCCTCTAGTTTTACCCACCTCTGATAAGGGGAAAAGTTTCCTGCAGTCTGCCCTATCCCTCATAATATTATATACATACCTCAATCATGTCCTCTCTTAACCTTCTCCACTCCAGGGAAAACTGACTTAGCCTTTCAAGTCAAGTCAAGTTTATTGTCATAGGCGCAAGTATCGTGAGATACCGGTACAATGAAAAACCTGCTTGCAGCAGCATCACAGGAACGTAGATTCAGACAACACACAGAACATAAATTATACAAGACAGTGAAGAATAAGACAATACAAGACATTAGTGCAAAAAAAAAACACAATCTGAAACAAGTCCATGGTCGTGAAAGAGGTGATCTGTAGTGTTCCATTCTGAGGTAGAATTAGGGTTGTGCAGGTCAGTCAGGAACCTGATAGTTGTAGGAAAATAGCTGTTCCGGAACCCAATGGTGTGGGACTTCAGGTTTCTGTACCTCCTGCCCAATGATAGCAGCTACAAGAGGGCATGGCCCGGATGGTGGGGGTCCTTGATGATAGATGCCGCCTTCTTGAGGTAGTCCTCACGTACAGTAGGTGCTTTCAGTGGTGGGAGGGTTGTGCATCCGTATAAGTTTGTTAGAATATTTGGTGGCATGCCAAATCTCCTTAAGCTTCTAAGGAAGTAGAGGCCTTGGCATGCCTTCTTTGTGGTTGCGTCTATGTGTGGGGTCTAGGCCAGGTCATCCGAGATGTTAACGCCCAGGAATTTGAAGTTGCTGACTCTCCACCTCTGACCCACCAATGAAAATAGCCATGTGGTCTCTCAACTTCGTGTTTCTGAATTAGTTCCTTGGTTTTGTTGACTTAGTGAGAGGTTGTTGTTGTGGCACCACTCAACCAGGTGTTCTACCTCACCCTTGTACACTGGCTCATTGCCACCTGTGACTTGGCCAACAACAGTGGTGTCATCGGCGAATTTGTAGATGGTATTGGACCACACAGTCATGGGAGTAAAGAGAGTAGAGCAGGGGCTAAGCACACAGCCCTGAGGTGCACCTGTGTTGATGGTCAGTGAGGAAGAGATGTTATCTCTGTACTGACTGAGGTCTGCTGATGAGGAAGCCTGGTGATGTTTGGAGGGGATGACTGTGTTGAACGCCGAGCTGTAGTTGATGAACAGCAACCTGACATAAGCATTTCTGTTATCCACATGGTCCAGAGCAGGGTGGAGAGCCAGTGAAATAGTATCAGCAGTTGACCAGTTGTGGCGACAGGTAATTGAAGTGGATCCAGGTCAATGCTGAGGCAGGAGTTGATGTGTGCCGTAACCAACCTCTCATGGCACTTCATTACGGTGGATGTAAGTCGTACCACATGGTAGTCATTGAGATAAGAGAGATAAGATATCTTTATTAGTCACATGTACATCGAAACACACAGTGAAATACATCTTTTTGTGTAGTGTTCTGGGGGCAGCCCGCAAGTGTCACCACGCTTCCGGCGCCAATATAGCATGCCCACAACTTCCTAACCTGTACGTCTTTGAAAGTGGGAGGAAACCAGAGCTCCCAGAGGAAACCCACACAGACACAGGGAGAACATACAAACTCCTTACAGACAGTGGCTGGATTTGAACCCAGGTCGCTGGCGCTGCAAAGCTTTACACTAACCGCTACACTACCGTGCCTGCCCTAAAAAAAAATCATGTTCCTGCCGAGGATCGAACTGGGGACCTTTCACGTGTGAGGCGAACGTGATAACTGCTACACTGGTATATCACCATGCTCTTCTTGGGCACCGGTATGATAGGTGTCCTTTTGAAGCAGGTGGGAACCTCAGACCACAGAAGCGAGTGGTTGAAGATGTCCTTGAATACACCAGCCTGTTGATCTGCAGAGATCTTCAGCACTCTGCCAGGTACACCGACTGGGCCAGCTGCTTTGCATCACTCTCTGAAGGATGCTCTGACATCGGCCTCAGAGACTGAAATCACAGGGTTGTCAGGAGCTGCGGGGCCCTGTGTAGGTGTATTGTTGTTCTCCCTTTCAAAGTATTTATAAAAGACATTGAATTCATCTGGAAGAGATGCACCACTGCCACCTACGCTACATGGTTTCGTGCTAACCCTGCCACAGCAGGTGAGCATCCATCTGTGACTCCAGTTTAGTTCGGAATTGTCTCTTTGCGCTCACAATGCCCTTCCAGAGGTTGTATCAGGACTTCTTGTATGACTCTGGATTGCCTGACCTAAACACCTTCAGCAAATTACGAATCTCCTAGTTCATCCAGGGCTTCTGATTGGGGAAGACTTGGAATGTTTTGTAGGTATTCTTTATGAAGTCAGTGAAGATTGTGGTATATTCATTCAGGTCTGCTGACAAATCCTTGAACATGGCCCGGTCCACCAATTCAAAGCAGTCCTGTATTCGGTCCTCTGCCTCCCTTGACCAGCTCTCATAGTCCTCCTCTGCCGTTGCCATGTTCTTCAGTCCCTGCCTGTACGCAGGAAGAAGCACAGCCAGGTGGTTGGATTTTCCAAAGTGTGGGCTAGTAATGAAGCAATAGGCATTCCTAATGGTGGTATAGCAGTGATCAAGCATGTTGGGTCCTCAGGTGTTGAAGGTGATGTGTTGATGGTAATGGGAATGGGGCAGAGACTTCTTCAAGCTAGCCTGATTGAAGTCCCAGCAATGAGAAGGAAGGCATCAGGGTATGCAGTTTCATGCTTGTTGATCAGAGCGCTCAATTACTTAAGTGTGAGCATGATATCTGCCTGAGGTTGGACATAGACCTGCAGTCAGAATGACAGCGGAGAACTCCCTTGGTAGGTAGAGTGGTCAGCACTTAACCTCCAGTTCTCCAGCACAGAACCCTCCAGGCAACATCCCGGTGAATCTCTTCTGCACCCTCTCATAGTGCTTTTACATCTTCCCTACAGTTTGCTGAACAGAACTGCAGGCAGTACCCCAGCTGAGATCTGACCAATGTTTTATAAAGTTGGAGGATAACCCCTCTGCTCTTGTCTTCAATACTCCGACTAGTGAAGTCGGTATCTCACATGCCTTCTTAACCATGTTATCCAGCTGCGCTGCCACCTTCAAGGATCTTTGGACTTGCACGCCAAGATCTCTCTGTTCCTTTATAGTCCCTAGGACCTTACCATTCCTGATGCATGTCCTAGCCTCATTAGTACTCCCAAAATGCATCACCTCACATTTATCAGGCTTAAACTCCATCTGCCATTTCTCAGCCCATTTCAGCAATACATCAATATCTCCCTGTAGCCTAAGACTACCTTCCACACTGTCAACAATTCTACCAATCTTCATGTCATCTGTGAACTTACTGATCCAAACCACTCACATATTTTACAAACAGCAAGGGTATCAGCACCAATCCCTGTGGAACAGGTGTACCTAGCTTTCTACAACTGTTATTTTATGGTCAGTTGTTCTGAGGTCAAGATAGTGCAGCTCCTGTCAATGAATCTACTCTGCCTTCTGTGAGAGTTATTTGGCTATCCCTCACTCACAATCATGAATCACATTGAGAAACAGGCACTAAGTATGTGGAAGCTAAATTGTTACACATATGCCAACAGTTGGTAGCATATTGTGATACTCCAAACCAAAATTATTTTGAAGCAGTAAACCTTTCTGAAACAATGTTTTGTTTAAGATAATACTAACATCATAATGTAATTTCATTTTTGTGAATCAATTGATCATGGTGTTCCTCAGAGAACACAAGTTAGTTTGATTTTGCACCAGGACTGCTGAATTAAGAACTAATTGAGCGAACAAAAGTGTAATTTTGTGGTTTTGAAGTTGTGAAGTCTAGCATTCTGTCTGGGTCAAGGTGACCTAAATTCAATGTAAACCCCATGAACATTTATC
Organism: Pristis pectinata; assembly: GCF_009764475.1. NCBI lineage: Eukaryota > Metazoa > Chordata > Chondrichthyes > Rhinopristiformes > Pristidae > Pristis > Pristis pectinata. The sequence goes on along the minus strand of NC_067408.1, from coordinate 25,047,474 downwards.
CAGAGAAATTCCCCCTAAGCCAGCTACAGTGTCAGAAAGTAGTAAATTACCTGCCTAATATGCTTGATGATTTTGATCTTATTTAAAGTTATGCCAATCTGCAATGAAACTCTAATTTCTGGCCATAACACACCGAGCATACATTGTGGGAGGTTTTACTTTGGAAAGTAAACTCAAGTAAAACATTATGTACTGTTCATACACATTTAATTGCTGTTGACTGACATAGCCTTGGGTCAAACTATAATTGACTGTTTACTGAGGAACTTAAATTCCTTGCTACTTTCAAGCATTGGGTCAGAAAATTAAATAACTGACATTGCCCCCCACCCCTTTAACTTAGAGATTAGGTTGCATTTGGGAACAAATGTAACACCTGCAAATGTGATATCTGAAGAATTACAGGTTCCTGATAGCCACAACATTTTTCTGCCTGCTTGAGAGTCCCTTGTTGAATTGCTCCAACTGCATGTGTGATTAAGTTGTACAGTTGTCATAGAGTCATAAATTCTTACAGCACGGAAACAGGCCTATTGGCCCAACTTGATCATGCTGACCAGGATGCCTATCTTTGCTAATCCCATTTTCCTGCATTTGGCCCATATCTCTCTATTCTTTTCCTATCTGTGTATCTGTTCAAATGCTTTCTAAATGTTGTGATTGTATCTGTCTCTCCGACCTCCTCTGGCAGCTTGTTCACCCACCACCCTTTATACCCCACCACCCTTTGTATGAAAAACTTGCCCACCAGGTCGCCATTAAATATTTCCCTTCTCACCTTAAACCTAATTCTTCTAGCTTTGGACTCCCCTACTCTTTGGAGATGGACTGTGACTAGTACCCTATCTAGATTTCTCATAATTTTATAAACCTCTATAAGGTCACCCTTCAGCCTCCTGTGCTCCAGTGAGGACAATCCAAACCTATCCAACCTCTCCTTATAACTAAAGATCTCCATTCCAGCCAACATCTCTTCTACACTCTTTCTAGCACTACCACATCCTTTCTATGTGGTGACCAGAATTGCACACAATATTCCGAGTGTGGCCTAACCAAATGTCTGGTACAGCTGCAACATGGTGCCCCAACTCTTATGCTCAGTACCCCTGTCTATGAAGGCAAGTAAGCTAAATGCCTTCACTACCCTATCCACCTGTGTCACCATTTTCAGGGAGTTATGAACCTGCACCCAAGGTCCTCTGTACATCAGCACTTCTAGGTCCCTGCCATTTACTGTATATGTCTAGCCAGTATTGGATGACCCAAATTGCACTGAAGAGAAAGCATTTAGGAAGAGGCTTGTATGAATTATTTCTGAGGATGTGAATCAATTGGCTTTGGTTGTACAACAGATGCTTTCTTTACAGAGATGAATCACTATTTTTAAGCTTTTTTTTACTCAATCTTCCCATCATGTAATGGAAATAATTTCTCTGGTCTGTTTCACAAAATTATAATCCCCATCCTCAGTATTAGTCTGGTACATTGTGTGTTCGCTATGACTTTAATGTTTATTGCAATACAAGAATCCAAACTGTACAGTGTAATTTTTTGATCTAACCAGTATTTTGAACAACTTTGTCATTATTCTTTAGTCTTGAATTCATAGATTTTAATTTTTAATCCAGCCTGTTGGAATGCAAAGGGTTAAAATCATTCGTGCAATTCAAGGCTCTGTTCCACTGTAAAAGACCTCTTAGCTTTTCCTTACCTTATTGCAAGGTCTGGAGGAAGGAGCAGGAATGGAAAAGTCTAAATTTATGATTAAAGATATTAGTCACTACTTAATAAACCATTTTAATGCATGGGCCGATATATTTTTCCATGGAGAGGAGCAATCAGCTTATCAACTACTTAAAAAAAGACTATAATTATTCTGTGCTTTTTATGTCCCCTTCAGAACACCATAAAGGGCTTCACAGCCTATAGAGTTTATCTGACTACCTTCTGAAGTGTGGGTACTATTGTAATGTTGGAAGTACGACAATCAATTTGTACACAGCAACCTGCCATGAACTGAAGTGTGACAGTAACCAGGTAGTTTTGATGTAGAGCACAGTATAAATGAGGAACTAAGAGGTTCATTTAACAGGACTAATACAGTATTGATGAGGGACTTGAATCTACAATATGGACAGGGGAAATCAAAAAATACTGGAGAACCATGGGTCTGGGACAAACGAGGATGTAAAAAGAAATTAGTACTAGTGAAGAAATATGACAAGAGAAGTTAAAGAGTCTGAAAACTAATAAACCCCAAGAGTGTCCCAGAGTTTTGAAAGAGGTGGCTTAGGAGATAATGGATGCTCCAGTTATCATCTTCCAAAATACCATACAAAATATTTGAGTTTAACCATTTTGCTATAAAATACTTAATTGTTGAGTATGTTTTAATGGCGAGAGACTGGGAAATGTTTATATTCAAGGGAACCTGGGCATTTTGTATATACATTACTGAAAGCTAACATATGAGAGCAGTCAGCAGTTAGAAAGGCAAATGGTACATTGGTCTTTATTGCTCGAGGATATGTATACAAATGTAAAGATGTCATACTGCAATTACACCTTTGTCTTCTTATGCAGTCCCTTAAGATCAAGGATGACTTGCTTCCACTCTGGTTTTGAGAGTTCTGAGCTGGCTGACAAGACCAATGAGGCAACCACAGATCATTCCACAGAAACAATTATATAGGGTCTTGGTGAGACTACACATGGTGTATTGTGTACAATTTTGGTCTCCTTAACTAAAAAAAGACATACTCATTACAAATTACAGCAAAGATTCATCACACTGGTTCTTGAGATGGCAGGCCTGTCATATGAGGAGAGATTGAATGCACTAGGGCTTTATTCTCTAGAGTTAAAAGAATATGCGGTGACATCATTAGAATGTACAACACCCTTAGGGGAGATGACCACACAGATTGTAGATTTCTGGATATTAAAGATCCAGAACAGGGCAGGAAAATGGTGTTTGAGTAGAAGATCAGGTACAATCTTGTTGAACGTTTGATGGACCAAATAGTCTACTCTGGCTACTATTTTGTATGTAGTCTGTTCTAGAAACATTGATTGAAAGCTAACTACTACCCAGGACATAAGGGATAACTTCCCTTCTCTTCTTCAAAGTTATAACTGGTAATATGGGATTCTTCTTGTCCATCTGAGGTGAGAGTTCAAAATCTTATTCAAACTAAGGCACTCCAACAGTGCAGCACTCCCTCAATATTACACCACAATATCTGTCTACATTTTTGTCACTGAAATATGTCCTGAAGCCAGACCCACTTAATTCAGAGAAATGAGTGCTAATAGCTGAGAATATTACAAAGGAAACAAGTGAGAGAAGGTAATGAACAGAAATTAACAATGATCATAATATGGTTGAATTCAGTGCTAGGTTTGAAAGGAAGCTACTTAGTTTAGTTAATAAAATTTTAGAGTTTGATAAGGGTAACTAATAAGATGAGGCAGACTGAAAGCAGCAAATTAATCCAAACTACTATCAGTAAAATAACATATAATCAATAGGTTGTAAAAATAATTTAGGTTAATAAATGTTTAACATATACCAGTAAAAAGAGCTCTACTTACTGGACAAAACAATAGTGATAAATAAAAGAGTTGAGAGAAAACAAAATTATGAATAACAGCATAAAAGTGCAAAATGTAAGTCCAGGGTAGAGATATTAAAATAGCAAAGGAAGATAGTAAGAGCTACAATTAGGGAATATGAAAAGAAACATGGAAGAGAAATCAAGAGTTGCACAATTACTTTTAAATTATGTTTGAAGATAAAGGGTAGTTGGGTCTACTGCAGGCAATTTAAAACAAATAGTGGTAATATACCAGATGAAAATTGCTAAGTTATTGCTTTGCATATTATCCTCTTATTCCAAGGAACAATAAATCCCAGAAGTTACTGGTTTCCGTCTCAGGTTTTTAAAGGAAATGACAAATGCTTTAACCATGTTCAGCCACAATATCATAGTTCCATGTATTTATCCAAGCTCTCAGTTCATCACCCTTTTTCCTGATGCTTCTTGTATTTAAGTAAAGGCACTTTAGCCCATCCATCTTACTACTTTTATACCCTATACTCTGCTTCTCCTTCCTCAAAGCCTTGCTATATGTTAGATCTGGCTTCATGCACTTCTTCCACTGACCCATCCCTCTGGTCCCCATCCCCCTTGCAAACTAGTTTAAACCCTCCCGAACCACACTAGCAATCCTGCCTGAAAGAATATTGGTCCCCCTTGAGTTCAGGTGTAACCCATCCACTCTGTACAGGTCCCACCTTCCTCAGAAGAGATCCCAATGATCCAAAAATCTAAAACTTTGCCCCCTGCACCAACTCCTCAGCCATGCATTCATCTGCCATCTCCTCCTATTCTTGCCTTCACTATCACATGGCACTGGCAGCAATCCTGAGATTGCTACCCTTGAGGTCCTGTTCTTCAGCCTTCTGCCTAGCTCTATGTGCTATGATGAGAGGTTAGACAAGCTGTGGCTGTTTTCTCTAGAGGCAGTGGAGGCTGAGGGGAGGTTTGATAGAAGTTTATAAAATTATGTGAGGCATAGATAGACAGCCAGTATCTTTTTTCCCAGGATTGAAAACATCTAGTACTAGAAGACATGTATGAAGGTGAGAGGGGAAAGTACAAAGGAGTTGTGTGAGGCAAGTTCTTTATACACAGAGCGGTGGGAGCCTGGAATGCACTGCCAGGGGTGGTGGTAGAGGCAGACAGCATTGGAATGTTTAAGAGGCTCTTAGAAAGGTACATGAATGTGCAGAGAAGGGAAGGATATACTCAACGTGTGGGGAAGAAGGATTAGATTAATTAGGAATTATTGGTTTAATTAGTTCGGCACAATATCGTGGGCTGAAGGGCCTGTCCTGAGCTGTACTTTTCTATGTTCTATGTTCTATGTTCTTCCAAAACATTCCAAATTCAGGAACTGTTTTTTTTATTATAAATTTGCAAGTTAAAACACCATATTTAAGAAAGAGAGATTGATGTTTGGGACACAGGTGCTGAATGACCCATTGAAGCTAATAGAACTAAATTCAGGATGGGTTTATAAAAGGTGTTTGATATTCTAGCATCTATTTTGGCACTATTAACCAAAAATCCATTTCCATCTCCAAGAAATTATAGACCTGCTAGTCTAACCCCTACTGCAATCTATAATTAAAGACAGTTATTGAGCACCTAGCTAACTTTGAACTAATTTCTAAAGGGCAGGTTATGTCTAATGAATCTCAATGAATATTTTGAGGTACCAAAGAAGTGAACTGAATGCAAGGGCCATGATGAAGTAGATTGAGAAATCAAGAGTTCATCTTGATCATACATATTACTGTTCCCCAATTTTGCTTTTCTTGTTTGCAAATTCAGTTGCAATTCTTTGATTTCATCCCACGCCGTAGTTAGGGATTTGACAATCATGTTCAAAAATGGTAAAAATTAATAGAATTTTGGCCTTAATAATATTAAGAAATTATATAAGAATATTAGGAAAATATCAGAATGTTAAGAATATTAAATATTATTAACATTAAGATTATTTAATTTAAAAAGTAAATTTAAATTATTTTATTGTATTAAATAGTAAGAATATAAGGAAAATATCAGAATATTAAGAAAAGTCTTGCTGCAGCTGCTACAAAGCTCTGGAAACACCAATTCTGAATTTGAGAAACACATCTTAGAAAAGAATAATTTGAAATATACTCAATGCACTATGCTAATGGATTCCATGCGCCAAATTATGGAGAGAATCTACATAAACTGGGATTGTCTTCCCTGAAATATAGGAAGCTAAGGTGTGATTTGATTGAAGTGATAGGGTACAAAGAAACTCTTCAGCTGGTGGAGAGTCTAGACCCAACCTAAAATCAGACACCAACCATTCAGAAATTGGAAAATACTCTTCACACAATGGGTGTTTTAAATTTCCTGCTAAAACATTTTTAAAATGCAGTTCTTAGATTAGTAAGTTTTTGCTGTTGAAGATTATAAAGATCTAAGTGAATGGAATTAGGATCAATCATAATCTCATTAAATAGGATATGCTTGAGGTGTTAAGTGGCCAATTATTCATAAGATGTATGATCAAAATGATATCCAGTTATTTGATCTGCCCCAGGTAACCATCAATATAAATCCAGAATAATTGGTCTTTTCCTTAATATGTTTGTGGAACCTTGAAAATTCTCCACTAAATAAAACCAATAAATAGATCTCAACATAATTAATTTGATTTGGGGACCACAGATTACATGAAAATTGCTAAATAAATAGGAATTCAGATGTCCAAAAAGTATACACTAATAACCATCACTGAAAAAGTGAAGTGACAAGCCTTGCTGTGAGAGCGGATATTGTGTTGATATCCAGTGTCTGGAGAACACTTTTAGCCGTGTCACCCTTCGCATTCAAAATTATGTTTGAAAAAAACTGCCACTTTTCTTTCCAGGTCGCTACTTGTAAATACACCGCCTCCTTACAACAGATTATAACGCACATCTTCATTGGGCAGTTGCTGCTCACCGAGCGATTTTGCAGTTAAAATGAGACTCCCTCGGTGGGAAAAGTGCGAGGTGGAGTTTGTCCGTCACCACTGAAGCTCTTGTGACTTTTTTTTTGACTAATTCCTCAGTTCGAACTGAAACATTATTTCTGCCTCCACTGATGCCATCTGACCCACTGAAAAAAAAATTCAGGCATCTTACAGCTTTTGTGAGTCTGCCACCGCGCCTGTAATCCCCCGGGGCGCCGCTGTCACATCACTGGCGCTGTCGGGTCAGAGGCGGCCGCCGCTGGCCGGGCAGAGCTGGCGCCTGCGTCATCTGCTGCTGGCGGGTCGTTGCCAGGAGCCGGCGCGGTGCGTGCTGGGAGCCGGCGCATGGTCGGTTGCCAGAATGGCAGACGAGCTGGACGATTTCCTCCGGCAAAACCGGGAGATCGCGGACACGGTGGAGGGACTGCGGGGTTCGTGGGGAGAGCGACAAGCACTGGAGGGCGCGCAGGGACTTCTTGGTCAGGAACTTGTCCGACTATCAGCGGGATCGCATGGACTACTTAGTCGCGCTCTCTATGGTCTGGTCCAACCACATCTTCATGGGCTGCCGGTGAGCCAGCTTGGTTCTCGCCCCCTTTTCCATCCACAGCCTCCCTGGTCTCGCCTCTCCCCATCCCCACCCCCCTATCCACCTCCACCCCCCCCCCCCCCCCGTCGTCCTCCTCCACTCCCCCCCCCCGTCCTCCTCCACTCCCCCCCCCCCGTCCTCCTTCACTCCCCCCCCCCCCGTCCTCCTCCACCCAACCAACAGTTGTAGAGTAAGTGGCAGGGACCTTAGGAGCACTGGTGTACAGATAGTCCTTGGGGCTGCAAGTCCACAGCTCCCTGAAAGTGGTGACACAGGGTAGTGAAAAAGGCATTAAGTGTGCTTGCCTTCATGCGCCAAGATATTTGAGTGTAAGAGTTGGGACAACGTGTTGCAACAGTCCAAAACCTTGGTTAGCCGGCACTTGGAGTACTGTGAACGGTTCTGGTGGCCACACTAAAGGAAGGATATAGTAGCAATGGAGAGAGTGTTGAAGAGATTCACAGGATGTTGCTTGGAATGGAAGTCTGTTGTTCTAAGGAGAGATTGGATGGAGTTATTCTCAATGGATATTAGGAGGCTGGGTGGTGACCTTGTAGAGGTTTATAAAGTTATGAGGTGCATAGATAAGATAGACAATCAAAATCCTTTTCCCAGGATGATGATGTCAAAAACTAGACGGCACAGGTTGAAGGTGAGAGGGTAGAAATTTAAAAGAGATCTGAAGGGAATTTTTTGACACAGGGTGGTAGATATCTGGAATGAGTAACCAGAGGAGTTAGTGGATGTTGACACAGCTACAACATTTAAATAGGTGTTTGGACACTACTTAGATAGGAAAGGCTCAGGGGGATATGGGTCTAATATGGACAAATGGGATTACAGTCGATGGGTATCACGGTGGACATCAATTGGTTCTATGAACTGCTCTCTGCTTTCTCCCCCTGTCCCCCACCAATTCTCTGTTTTCCACTCCATGCTCCCCATGGCGTTCCCTCATCAATGTGTGCCCTTCAGTATGCTGGTGCTTATCCATGTTTATAATGATCATTTTTTGACTCCGTATATGTCAATCATTCTCCCCTCCTTTCCTCATAATATTTAGGGGTGGAATGCCTGATTATCTGTATAGTCATCAGACAGGGTTGGATGAGGAGCTGTTGAGCAGCTTTTGACAATTCTGATTGTATTAAGTGCAGTATCAACATGTTTTCTGTGCTTTGACCAGGGATGTTTAGATATATAAATTGCTGAAAAACCTGTTTAATTTCTGTTTTTTAGTTATAATGATGAACTCATGGAGAAGGTGTTGGAAATGGCAGATGGAGTTGAAGTTGAAGATGCACCACAGTTCACCACTAGAGATGAGATAATGAAAGAGGTAATTCTCACTGTCTTTTTTGAAGCTGGTCAACAATGAAGCATTTGGTACCACAAGAGTATTGTATTGAACAGCGCAGAGAAAAGAATTAGGAAAATGAGCCCAGCTGAAAAGGGGGTGGGTTGGAAGAAGAATGGGAAACTATCTAATTCTGAATCACAAGGATGGAGGTTTACAAGGTAGGGCATATGAATGGAGAAGGTACTTGTTGTGAAATATTGTATTCCTACTATCTTAGACATATAACATTAACTGACTAAGTTTTGCATGAAGCATGTGTCCCAATGGATATGCTTCATTTAACTGAATGTAACTGACTTATTGAGGCAATGTTTTTCCATTAAAATCTATTGTACCTTGTAGTAGTGCAGATGGAAAATGGGGAATGCTTAGACAAGAGTGAATTATTAGTAAGAAGCTGTAAAAGGACAAAAACTCAATTTCTTAGGCAGTACCTTGGATCAAGGATGACTTGCTTTCATCCTAGTTTTCTGGGGTGTGAGATGGCCAGAGTGGGAACCACGGACTCAAAGTTCTCAATACATCCCAAATCCTCTTCCACTTTAATCTGTCATGAGCCAAAGTTTCTCTGGAGTTGCTGGGAATGGTGCAGACCTATCTTTTGTCAATCTTCCACACACTTATGTGAACTATTGAGGGGAAAAAATGGATGATAACTTTCTTAATTAAATAAACCCTCCTCAACAATGGCCAATCTCCATCAAAGCTATGGTACACTGATCATTTTCCCCTGGATAAGATAGCAAGCCACACTATAGAAAGGATTGCTGACCAAGTTGCCTACCTGAGCTGGTCCCCTTTACCTGTGTTTGGCCCACAGATTCTAAAAGGAATTTAGACATGTACATGGATAAGAAAGATTTAGATTCTAAATCTTTCTTATCCATGTAAGTATCTAAATTCCTTTTAAACGTTGGAATTGTTCCCGCCTCTACCACGTCTCATTCAACATACCCACCAATGCTCTGGGAAAAACTTGCCTCTTGCATCTCCTTTAATTTTTTTTCCCTTCTCACCTTAAATCTATGCCCTCTAGTTTTAGACTCCACTACCCTGAGAAAAAGATGGTGACCATTCAAAATATTTATGCCCCTCATGATTTTGTATACCTCAGTAAGGTCACCCTTCAACATCCTATGCTTCAGGGAAAAAACAGACCCAGCCTATCTAGTCCCTCCTTATAACTCAAGTCCTCTAGTCCTAGTAACACCCTTGTGAATATTTTCTGTACCCTTTCCAGGTTAACAACAACCTTCCTATAACTAGGCGACCAGAACTGCGTAGAGTACTCCGTGTGGTATCACCAACGTCCTGTACAGTTGTAAGATGATGTCCCAACTCTTGTACTCAGTGCCCTGACTGATGAAGTTGAACATGCCAAATGCCAGCTTCACCACCCTGTCTACCTGTATTTCCATTTTCTGGAGAGTGCTATAGAACAGAGAGACTTGTACCCCCCACCCTTTAGACTTCTCCACTCCAAGGGGAAAAAATAGCCTTTCCAGTCTCTCCTATAGTTGAAACACTCCATCCTGGTGAACCTCCAATGCAATGAAATCCTCTCTTTCATGTGGCAATGAGTACTGCACTCAGCACTCTGGCAATGGCCTAACTTGTGATTCATGGTTAAGACACTGGAATGAATGGACTTAATATCTTTTTACTAGATCTTTATTTATATAAATTGATTTTGCATTGGTAAATCTAAAATCTTGTTCCTTTCTTTCAGAGACATTAAAAATGTATGCAGCGACAGGTTTTTTTGAAAGTTCGTGCCGAAAGTTTCCTGAGAGTAAATGTGCAAGTTGGAACGAGTGAGGATGGAGGCAGGGAATGAATTGGGGAAAGAAAAAAGAAAGGGAATGCAAAGCAAATGAGCTGAGGCTGTTGTCTTCAATGTGATATGTAATCAAATTAATTACAGATATCCATATCCAATGGAAAAAAATTAATTGTAAAAAAAAATGTTGTAGTTTCTCACAAATTGTTGTAAATGAGTGTTGACCACAAGAAAACTGGTTAGGAGAGACAGGGACAGTGAAAGATATATACAGTCAATAGTCTTAGTTTTATTTTCATATTGGCAGAAAAGGCTTATATTTCTGATGTATGTTAAATTGGTGACCAATTTACTCTTTTTCACCCTGTATTGAAATCAATAACTGATGTGATGCTACTTTATTCAGGAGGGTAAACAAGTGCTTTTTTTTAAACTGCCTGGAGCAGATTATTTTTCAGTGCTGGGGCAGGGATGGATATAGGGAAGGGAGGGTAGAAGAAGTGCTTTAAGAGTTTTCTTTAACTTAGTAGACGCTGATTTTTTTTTTGTTTAATTATTTAGAGTCCAAAGTTTTTGTTTCCTCAGTGTCCCATATTTCTACTTGTGGGTAATGTTGTCTCCTTAGCATAAAGAGCAAACACATTTCATCTCTTTTCAAAGCTTCACTGGATTTGCATTCCTTCATGCTGTTTGGGTTAATGTGCTTAGTGGGATACATATTGTTGCATTTGGTGGGGTAGTTGAAATTTAACAGTTAAAACAGTAGTTTAAAGAAAGAACTAATTGGGTTCCTCCTATACACTCAATGCTTGATGCTCCCATATTGCCTGAATAGTGCATTTCCAGTTTAAGGTTTTGAAAAGATAATGTCCAAAATTATGAATCTTAGGGCCTAGTTTAGAGTTAAATCCCATTGTAAATTATATTGGGTTTATTACATGGTACTGGCCCTGTTGTATTTGTCGAATACAAGAGAAGTTAATGGTGACCTCTGATTCTGATTGGTGCGCAAATGGGGGATACAGCTGACTGGATTTTGACTCTTTTAAGCAATGATGTTGGGAGTACTCGTGTGGTATGCTTCACCCACACACAATTTTGATCTTGTATGGCCATACAACACCTTTTAATTTGGGTAACATTAATTTTGACTGGTTGTTTTTGCAGTTGTTTTTACTGTTGGACATTTGCCTGGACAAGATCTTAACATTTATACTACTGTAAAAAGCAATAAATGGACATCTTGAACAAATCCTGTTTATTTCTATCTTTCATGGAATTTAGAACTTGCGCTTTCCATTAATCTTTTGATTCCAAGTCTTTGATTACTTCAGATCTTGGTAATAGAATTTTTTTAATACATATTGTGAAATTCAGTAATCAAGGACACTGATGAATCTTGCTTATGTTAGTTCTCTCCATCCTAGGGTACAAAATTAATACATTTGATACTTCACAATATTTATTATTTTAAAAAAAAGCTGTTTGCACACAAACTTTCTGATCTGGGTGATCTGAATGGCCTGCAGACTCAACATCCTAATACTATTATTTGGTACAGTTGCATGAAGGAACATTTGGCAGTAGGATTCAAGAGATTTTTTTTAAAAAAAATTCGATCAGGAAAAAATGAAGTAAATTCTCAAGTATTGGTTGAAACAAGGTGCTTGTTGCCCAGTTGAAGTTGCAAACTATGTGTAGTTTAAGCATTCATGGTTGTAACAAGTTTATCAATTTAAGCAAAAGATTTTGAATTGTCCTAAAGTACAACAAGTTGGTAAACTGATTTTACTTTACAATCAATGTACCGTAACTGACTAACCTGAGGAAAGCAAACTTTTGTATTAAAATAACCAATTATTTAAATAGGTATAGATTTCATGATTCACAAGGAATCCACCTTCAGGTTTCTGAAATACTTGGCCATGCCTGGACCCAAAGTACATGGTATGGCTGACTTAGTCACTTGTATCTCAGCATACCTTGAGGAAAAATGCCAGAAAATTGTGCCACTCATGCATTTTTTAATTGTTATTACAGTGTATCTCATATTGCAATCTTTGTCCCTCAAACATGGCCTCTAATAATCAGAATCAGGCCTTTCTGGAGTAAATTTAGGAAACAAAGGAAATAGAAACTCTTCTACAAATTACAACCATGTTGTGCCAATTGTTAGCTTTAAATCAGAAATTAACCAAAGATCTTTTATTCTTGTGTGGAATATGGACATTGTTAGCAAAGCGATTAATTAGTGCCATCTTTCAGTATTCCATTGTTTTCCTGATGTGGCTTTTAGTTGAGCTTTGAGAAAATAATTTACCGTAATTGCTTGAGATGGTGGTGGTAATCTGCCGCCTTAAAGTGCTATTGTCCTTGCAGAGGTGGTAAGGAGTTTAGGGTTTTGACCCAATGATGAAGTCAAACTGGTGGTTGAAGTGGAGGTGAAAGTAGAGCTGATGGTGTTCCCATACACCAATCGTCTTTGTGGGGGAAAATTTGGAAGTTGCTGTAAATTGTTGACATGCTGTAGTGCATTTGATAGATATTAACCACAGGACATTGGTGTTAGGAATAAAGGCTTGGGGTAGTGGATGAAGTGATCAAGAAGTCTGATTACATTGAGCATCTTATTTGAACTGTACTTATCTAAGTAAATAGAGTATCCAGATTTCCTGACATGACTTTTAATTGGTGGAAAAACTCTGGGGGAAATCCATTGCCACAAATACTCAGTTTCTGTTCTACTTCTGTTGCCATGGTCACCATGGTGAGACATTTGCTGTTGATAATGTCGTTGAATATTAGGAATAGATGCTCTTGAATTACTTGCTGCTTATCAGACCAAATATGAATGTTCAGCTCTTGCTGCATCTGGGCATAACTAATTCATTATCCAAGATCAATGATGAAGCAATTGGTTGAGTAGGGCACTCTGAAAGACACTTGTACTGATGTCCTAGAACTGAAATGATTGGCATCCAAGAACCACAACCAATGCAGAGGTTTTCCTTGATTTCAATTCAAGTTTAGTCAGGCTTTTGCAGTTTCAACGTCCAGAGCAGTTGCTCACTCGTCTCAGCATTTCAGCATTTTTGTCCATTTTTTAGACCAAGATTGTTGCTGCGTAATCCAGATGGAATTCAATCTAAACATCAGCGGCTAGGTTATTGGTAAATTTTGCTGGATTACACTATCAATAATTGTACTAATGATCAAGTATGGACATAAGTCACACATAGAGTAGATTTTTCCTACATTTTATGGACTGAAAAGGTAATATTAAGGGGCTTAGGGCACAGGTGGGTATATGGAGTCAAGTCACTCAACAACTGATATTGAATGATGTCACAAAGTATTACACTTTCTTGCCCAGCCCAATCTAGTAACAACTTGTGTATTGTATGTATGGTTATGCTACCTACTCTTTGTTCACTGTCACCGAGCAATCTCTCCCTATGAGCAGATCTGAATTACAAGAGCATTCACTGAATTCTCCCTTGTAGCAAGTGAATGTTTCCAAAGTGGATGAAAAGGTTAAAACAGCAGCAGCACCAGGGAACTAAAAATCTTAAGGTCATGAAGATAGATTTAATACAAATGTTCATGCATAAAATAGAGGGATTTAAGTAAATCTCCTGGATTTCTTGATATCCACCAGGGTATTTTGAGGAGCAGTTGCATTGCATTAAATAATCATTTTTTAAAAAAAAGCTGCACTGTAGGGCAACATTTTCACCCTGTGGGTGGTTGGTATATGGAATGTGCTGCCAGAGGACATGGTTGAGGCAGGTACATTAACAACATTTCAAAGGTACTTGGATAGGTACGTGGATTGGAAAGGTTTAGAGGAATATGGGTGCAGCGTGGACCAGTGGAGCCAAAGGGCACATTTCAGTGCTGTATGACTCTAGATGCTTGAAATCTGAAATAAAATAATACTGGAAACACTCAGCAAGTCTGTCAGCATTTGTAGAAAGAGAATCAGTTACGTTTCAGGTCAACCTGGGAAAAAGGGAAAAGTTGCACAGGTGGGGTTGGATTATATAGGACATACTGAATATCTCTGAGGCTGAGGCTCAGGTTGCGGTGGTGATAAGTTGTTGAAGCCATCTGGTTATAGGTTAAATGAGAAACGTTAGAGAGAAAGAAAACGAATATGTAAAAGTTGTAACATGCAGATAGATAACCTATAGTATCTCAACATCTATCTTGTCATGTCCTCTTCAGATCTCATATGTTTCATTAACATCACCCCTCATTATAAAAAATATTGCTCTAACTTTTTTTCTGTTGTTCATGTTTGGGCAACCCTCTCAACTGAGGAATCAGTCTAGTGAATTTCCTCTGCATTGCCTTCAATGCTGATGCAGTTTTGAAATAAAGGGACCAAAGCTGTACACAGTGCTCCAGATGTATCCTGACCAATACCCCATACAAGTGTAGCAATCATCTATTTTTAAACTCCATCCCCCTAACAATAAAGGGCAATGTGACAAATGACTCAATTACTTGCTGCACTTGCATGCTAACATGTGTTTTATGCACAAGAACACTTACAACTTATTGCATTCCACTCATTTACAGCCTATTTCTGATGCATCCTCAGATTCCTCTTCCAGGTTGATTAAAAGTGTGGAAGTGGGTGAGGTCCTCAATGAATACTTCTCTTCAGTATTCACGAAGGAGAGGGGCCTTGATGACACTGAAGACAGTGTTGGTAAGGTTAATGTTCTAGAGCATGTTGATCTCAAGAGAGAGGATGTGTTGGAGCTGTTAGAAAATATTAGGGCAGATAAGTCTCCAGGGCCTGATGGAATATTCCCCAGGGTGCTCCGCGAGGCAAGGGAGGAGATTGCTGAGCCTTTGGCTAGGATCTTTGAGTCCTTGTTGTCCACGGGAATGGTACCGGAGGATTGGAGGGTGGCAAATGTTGTCCCGTTATTCAAAAAAGGTAGTAGGGATAGTCCAGGGAACTATAGACCAGTGAGCCTTATGTCTGTGGTGGGCAAGCTGTTAGAAAGGATTCGTAGAGATAAGATCTATGGGCATTTGGAGAATCATGGTATGATCAGGGACAGCCAGCATAGCTTTGTGAAGGGCAGATCATGTCTCACAACCTGATAGGGTTCTTTGAGGAGGTGGCCAGACAGATTGATGAGGGTAGTGCAGTAGATGTGGTCTACATGGATTTTAGTAAGGCATTTGACAAGGTTCCACATGGTAGGCTTCTTCAGAAGGTCAGAGGGCATGGGATCCAGGGAAGATTGACCGTGTGGATTCAGAATTGGCTTGCCTGTAGAAAGCAGAAGGTTGTGGTGCAGGGAGTGCATTTCAGATTGGAGGGCTGTGACTAGTGGTGTCCCACAAGGATCGGTTCTGGGATCTCTGCTTTTTGTGATGTTTATTAATGACTTAGATGAGGGTGTAGAAGGGTGGGTTGGCAAGTTTGCAGATGACACAAAGGTTGGTAGTGTTGTGGATAGTGTGGAGGATTGTCGAAGATTGCAGAGGGACATTGATAGGATGGAGAGCTGGGGTGAGAAGTGGCAGATGGAGTTCAATCCAGAGAAGTATGAGGTGGTGAACTTTGGAAGGACAATCTCCAAGGCAGAGTACAAAGTTAACGGCAGGATTCTGGGTAGTGTGGAGGAGCAGAGGGATCTGGGGGTCCATATCCACAGATCCCTGAAAGTTGCCTCACAGGTGGATAGGATAATTAAGAAAGCTCATGGGATGGTAGCATTCACAAGTCGCAGGATCGAGTTTAAGAGCCGCGAGGTAATGATGCAGCTCTACAAAACTCTGGTTAGACCACACTTATAGAGTACTGTGTCCAGTTCTGGTCGCCTCATTATAGGAAGGATGTGGAAGCATTGTAAAGGGCGCAGACGAGATTTACCAGGATGCTGCCTGGTTTAGAGAGTATGCATTATGAGGAGAGACTAAGGGAGCTAGGGCTTTACTCATTGGAGAGAAGGAGGATGAGAGGAGACATGATAGAGGTGTACAAAATATTAAGAGGAATAGATAGAGTGGACAGCCAGCACCTCTTTCCCAGAGCACCAATGCTCAATACAAGAGGGCATGGCTTTAAAGTAATGGGTGGGAAGTTCAAGGGAGATATCAGGGGAAGGTTTTTTACTCAGAGAGTGGTTGGGGCATGGAATGTGCTGCCTGGGGCAGTGGTGGAGGCAGGTACATTGGTCAAATTCAAAAGATTGCTAGATAAGCATATGGAGGAATTTAAAATATAGGGATATGTGGGAGGAAGGTGTTAGATAGTCGTAGGTGAGGTTTAAAGGTCGGCACAACATTGTGGGCTGAGGACCTGTATTGTGCTGTACTGTTCTATGAAAATCACATGATAATTGTAGATCCTTTCTTACCCTCCTTTGTAGATCCTTTACATTCCTTTGATAATTCCTCATTTAAAGCACCTGTCTGTTCCTCATTTCCATCCATATCATGAGCCACTGCACCTATATCACTACTCATCACCACACTGATAACCTCCTTGATCAACATTCTTACCCTGCCTGCTTTTTGCCTATTCTTTTGAACATTAAATAACCTGGTGCATTGATTTCCAGGCATTGTCACCCTGCAACCTAGGTCTCCGTAATAGCTTATAAATTAAACTCCGTTCCTTTTATTTGTACTGTCAACTCATTTATCTTGTTATATTGTGTGCATTCAGATAGCTTTGACTTCCTACAAATTGGCTGGTTGCAATATTTCTCTCCCATCCCATCTTCCTCACTTAATTGGGCTTCTGTGCCATGGTGTTATGGACAGTTTAGAGATCCTCCCTCCAGTGTCCACCCTCATCCAAACAGGGAGCCAGAATCTCATACCTATTAGCCAAGGGTAAAGATTGAGGCTCTTTCAGATCTACCCTCTGGATTCCTTTATGTGCGAAGGCTATGGGACCAGACAACATCCCAGCTGTCGAGGAGCTTGAGAGCTTTAAGTTCCTAGGAGAGAACATCACCAATAATCTGTCCTGGTCCAACCACATAGACGCCAAGGCCAAGAAAGCTCACCAGCTCCTCTATTCCCTCAGGAGGCTAAAGAAATTTGGCATGTCCCCTTTGACACTCATCAACTTTTATCGATGCACCACAGAAAACATCCTATCTGGATGCATCATGGCTGGGTATGGCAACTGCTCTGCCCGTGACCGCAAGAAACTGCAGAGAGTTGTGGACACAGCTCAGCAAATCACGGAAACCAGCCTCCCCTCTATAGACTCCGTCTATACTTCTTGCTGCCTCAGTACAGCAATTAGCATAATCAAAGACCCCACCCGTCCCATTCTCTCTTCTCCCCTTTCCCATTGGGCAGAAGATATAATAGCCTGAAAGCACATACTACCAGGCTCAAGGACAGCTTCTATCCCGCTGTTATAAGGCTATTGAACAGTTCCCTTGTACGATAAGATGGACTCTTGACCTCACAATCTACCTCATTTTGACTTTGCACCTTATTGTCTACCTGCACTGCTCTTTCACTGTAGCTGTTACACTTTATTCTGCATTCTGTTATTGTTTCACCTTGTACTACCTCAATGCCACTGTGTAATGAATTGATCTGTATGAATGGTACGCAAGACAAATTTTTCACTGTACCTCAGTACAAGTGACAATAATAAACCCATTCCAATAGTACTGAAGACCTATGCTCCACAATCAGCTGCATCACAGGCCAGGCTGTTCAAGTGCAGTTACAACACTGGCACTCACCTGACAATTTGGAAAATTGCCCAGCTATAACCTGTTCACAAAGAGCAGGACAAACCCAAACCATCTTTTTAACTACTCATTCATTCTACTCTCAATTATCAGCAAAATGATGAAAGCTGTTGTCAACAGTGCTATCAAGAGGAACTTACTGAGGCCCAGATTTGCTTTCACCAAAACCACTCTATGCCAGACCTCACCGAAGCCTTGATCCAACCATGGATCAAAGAGCTGAATTCTAGAGGTGAGGCAAGGACAGACCTTGACATCAAGGCATCACTTGACTAAATACAGCATCAAGGTGCCCTGAGGTCAATGGGCATAAAAGTGAAAACACTCTAGTGGCTAGAGTCATATCTTGTAGAAAGGAAGATGGTTGTGGTTGTTGGAACATAATCATCTCAATCCCAGGACATCACTGCAGGAGTTCTTTAGGGCAGTGTCCTGGACCTAAACATCATCAGCTGCTTCCTAAATAATCTTCATAAGTCAGAAATGGACTTGTTGGTCATGATTGCACCTTGTTGCATTTGCAGTTCTTTGGCAAATGAAGTTGTCTATTACCTGCATGAAACAAAACCTGGACAAAATTCAGGCAGGCAATGACAAGTGGCAAGTGACATTAATGCTATATCAGTGCTAGGAAATGAACATCTCCAACAACAAACTGGAAACACATACCTTTGATATTTAATGACACTACCATTGCCAAATATAACACCATTAACATTCTGGGGGCCACCATTGATTAGAAGTTCAACTAGTCACAAAAATGCAAAAATAATGTGGCTACAAGAGCAGGTCAAAAGCTAGGTATTTTGTAGTGAGTGCCTCAGTTCATGAAACCCCAAGGTTTTCCACCATCTACAAAACACAAGTTAGTAGAATGATGAAATACTATCCACTTGCCTGGATGTGTGCTTTTCCAATAATTCAAGAAGCTTGTCACTGTCCAAGGCAATACAGCTTGTTTATCATTCAATCAATTGCTCTAAATATTCACTCCCTTTGCTACCAGCAGAGTGGCCACATCTTCAAAATGCACTGTGGTTATATATCCAGGCTTTTGACACTTCCAAAACCTAAATATCTCAAAGAACAAAGGCAGTAGGCACATGAGACCGCCTGCAGGTTTCCATCCAAATTACTCATCATACTGACTTGGAAATCCATCATTTCCAAATCTAAATCTTGGAACTCCGTACCCTGCAGAGATGGGATACCCATTTCAAACATACAACAGCGTTCAAGGCTGCTGCTCACCCTCACCCTCCCATGAGCAATTAGGGATGGAGAATGACTGCTGGCCTTGTCAACAACATCCAGATCCTGAAAATCTATTTAAAAACATCACGAGATGAAGCACAATTAGAAATTCATCAGAAATGGAAGTGAGCCTTTTATCATTTGTCATTCTTTTGGATCATACTACTTGGTACTTTGTTTTCCGCGTTATAACACTGCTAGAATAATTTATTGGTTGTAGAGTTTGGGATGTCACAAGATCTTTAATGAAGATGGAAATGTAAAATCTTTCACTTTATTTTTTTCTCCATATTCTGAAATTAAACATCTTTCATTTTCTCTCCAAGATACTGATGGCTTCGATTGGGTCCACGTTTTGTTTTATTTTTACAGGCACTAGACTTTATTTACTACCATGTCAAAACAGACTTTTTTGTGTCAACACGATCGAACATCAACAAGCTATTTGAGTGTGGTGGACAGCACAGCTGAGCTCTGTCCTTTCTCTGCTTGGCATTCATATAGCTGGAGTTTCCAGCATAGGTCACCAGATTAAATTAAGGGCAGGAATCCAAGCTGATTGATTTTCACTTGGCCTAGAGGGACATGCAAATTGTAGACCTTAAGTTCAGCTTGGCTAAGGACTGACTGTTTGGCTTAGTATTACATCACATGATATTTATACCTACAAAGCCAGCACTGGCATTAAAATTGTATTTGGGGCAGCTTAGAAGAGGATCAACACTTGACTCTAAAGTAGATGGAGACAAGTTTAGTGCTCATTCCAGTTCCTATGTTTTGGGGATCTATAGCATCACACTGAACACTGCTAGCAACAATGTTCTGAGGTGACCATTAAACAAAAATTAAACATTAACCATTAAACATTAATCCAGTGTTATTTTATTAGTAATCAGTTCTTGTTTCAGGAATAAGCATGACGGTCAGCCTAGACATGGTGGGCCGAAGGGCCTGTTTCGACACTGTGCAATTCTATGAATAAATTAGAGGAATTTAGTGTCTTACAAGAAAAGGTAAAACATGATTTTGAATTTCTTCCATTAGTACTGGAGGTAAAGTTCCATAATCACCTAATCTTTAGTTATTCAACCACTGGGCTTCATGCTTGTTATCCAAAATAAGTAAATGTCTCTGCTTTTATGGAGTTTTTTTTAATATAAATAGTATAACAGAACATAGGCTGATATTGTTCCAAGTCAATACTTCCAGAAAGCCTGACCAACTGCTTGTTTTTTTTAAGTATGTAGAAAAACATCTTGTGGTCACTTATGCAAGTGCTGTGCTTGTTCATGTTATGCTTGCAAAGACACACAGATCAAAGTTTTTTTTTAATTAGAATCAATGGTTCTGATAAGATTTCTTGCCCTCTAAACTGTAGGTATAGCAAATATACAATACCGGGCTCCTTGGGTTACAAATGACCTGACATATGGAAAGCCAACTTACAAAAATGGGAGAATTTGCATAAAACATTTTTCATGCTAGTAATAATAGTTTCATGGTATTCATTAATGACTGGATACTATATACATTCCATTAGCTTAATTATGGGCAGTGTTCAGGTGATTATTCAATGGAAGAATTAGAGGACTGTTAGGTGACCCTATCCTGTACCTACCTAATTGCTGCATATATGCAAAGCCATTATGTTTGAGGTTAACCTTGATTGTGTGCATCCATATTACTAGGATGCTAAGGCTGGCCTTGCAAGGCAGGCCATTGAATTGACAGTAAAGTTCTGGTATGATTAGCTGATGTGCATTTCCTGGCACTGTTCAAAAGAACAGGGCCTCCTGGCTTGTCTCTTTCAGATGATAGCATTCATTGATCAATGAAGGCCCCTTGCAATGGTGATATGCTAATTTAAGACAACATTGGAGTATATTGCACCATTGAGTGAAAATGTAGAGTTTTCCCACTCATGCAGCTATATATACCTCTAAACTATGAAACTGTATGGGTGGGATGGTGTGTACATTTGTGACAGCAAGGCTACAGTGTTGTTCCTAACCTGCTCCTTGACCCAGTGGACCACAGCGAAGTGTTGACTCCACAGGCACAGTGCCTCATTGGCGAAGATGCTTGAATGGAGACTGCTGACACTGGAAATTCTGTACAATGAAGTACTTGCACTTGCCTTGTAACTGAATCTGACTAAAACCAAGGAGGTCCTACCAGGCAAAATTGGTGCTATTCCAAGCACAAGTGAACAAAAAAAAATCATCAGGTGAAAAAGGAAAAGCTTTCCTATACTGTGCAATAATTAGAAATAATTTTGACACCAACCAATTGTGAAATATGAAAGTTTTCTTCAAAAAGGAGTCACTGCTGCACAAATGACTGGAATTAAGCAATTCCAACAGTCCCCATTTTTCTGGTCTCTTGCCATGAGTTGAAATACAAGACAGCAAGTGTACTCCAGGGAATCTCACAACAGGGAATGAGGGCACTTGGCCCATCATGTCCATGTTAGATCGATACAAGGACAATCCAGCCAGTCGCAGTCTCTTACAGCCTTCGTGTAGCCCTGTCAATTTTATCCTTTTGAGTACCTACTTTCTTTTCAACATCACAAATAGGGTCACATTAAAATAATTGTTAGATAAATGGTTCAAAGTGACAGCAAAGTTTACAAACCAAATTGCTCTTCAGTTAGTGTGTAACTTTACATATTGGTTGTCCAATATAGATTTCTGTGTTTTGGAGTTCAGCCTGAAACCTACAAGAACTGATTTTAACTACTGTCATTTTCCCCACAATTAGACCTTACACAAACTGAAACAGGAATGGGCCACTTAGCCCCTTGAGCCAGTGCTTCTTTTTTAAAAAAATGGTAAGATCATGATTGATTTGATTTTAACCTCAATGCCATGCTCCAGCTTACTTAGAGGAATGTTCCCCTCCACTTTCCTTAGGAATCAGTTGACAAGGGGCTCACTGCAAAAGGTTGTCATTGGAAGTGATCTTTGTAGTACACAAGAGTAGTTTTGTGACAAGCAGCTCCTCCATTGATAGTTTTGAAGCAGTTTGGAATGAATGTTTACTGAATATTAACAGAACATCTTGTTCTTAATGAGTAGCTAAATTAGATCATATCTGTTTTGGCAATGATCAACTATGATATAGCATCCATCTCTGGTCACAACAAAGTTTGAAAAGCAAAGAAAACAGCAAAACACAAGTCACTTCAAGGATACGAGTTAGAGCAAAAGACTGAAGGAACTTATTTTTCCAATCTGGAAGCAAAATTACCAGAACAAGATGGGGAATTATGCATAAAACCATATTGACAATAAATTGCAGTAGTAGAAGTTGGGAGCACAGATTCAAACAGGCAGCTACTAGGGTTGCTCTGGATGGATGAATCAAATGGTCATAGGGCTTTCCTCAGTTCAAGTTGTCTACCACCTTTTTACGTTCATTAAAAGAGGGCAGCATTTACAAGAAAATACAGGTTTATCACCATTACTTTCAAAGCATATTCACAAAGTAAGATTTTATTTTAAAAAAATCTGAAAATGTTTTTGCATCAATACATATTGTACAACATAAGCATCATGAAACTGCAGAGCCCAGAGGGCTAGAAACATTCTTGCCAGTGTTGCCTTATAAAAATGGAACACAAGCCCATCAATCGCTCAATTGTTTTTCAAGTGTCCAAGACAGACAAGAGTAAAAGCAAGGCCAAAAACATACTACGACGACAAACATTACAAAGTTAATATCATTAATCACTTCCTGTATAAAACCTGTTAAGTGACTAAATGATTTGTTTTCTTCAGTAAAATAGATGGTGACCAATTACTCCTATTGAGTTACTTGAATGGAATCATAAATACATTTCCTTTACTCACTTCCTTATAAAAAAGCACTGTAGAGTACAAAAATGTTTGATGCACCTTAAAGGGGGCTAAGATTTAAATGAAAACATCTTTACAAAATAAGAATAAAAGTTCTTTATACAGCATAAACAGTAATTCTCACAAAATAGCTGAAAATGTAACCTTTGAAAAAACATTACAAGAGTACAGTGGACAATTACATTAAAGTTAATTATAGCAAAAGCAGAAAACAAATTAGAAGTATTTTCACTCACACACACATACACATCACTAAACCAATCTCCAAAGCTCCTCAAAAAGGTAAAAGATGGTCACCTGGACTACCCAGCTCATCATGGTGACTATCCTTGTTATGGTAAGGCCTGTGAAAATTCCCTCCTGGAGAATACACTAAACTGGGTGGTTCCTACTAAGCACTTATTGATAATGATAGATGCAATTCATGTTCCAGATGTAAAAGTGGCTCAGTAGTTTTTTTTTCTTTAAGATGTCTCATTTTAAGTTTGGCTGCCTGTCAGAAAAGTGGCTTTGGTGGTGGGAGTAGAGATAAGAATCTTTACTTGTGGAAACATTAACAGGCTAATTTGGAAAACAAAATAATCTGGGCATACATTTCATACTTGATTTACAAATACTTCAAAGCTTTGTTAGTGTATACAGTTTTGCACAGCTGAAACAAGGTATCATAAAATGAAACCGCCAGCCTTACCTGTAACTTAATACACAGAACATTCCCAAGAATGAAGAATTATCTTCAGTGCAAGAGCGTTCAAATTGTCCCCATTTATAGTTGCCACTAAAGGGCAAAGTTATCAAGAGGATACTGGATATTTTAAAACTACAGAAAATTCAGATAATTGCTCTTTTTAAAAACAAATCTGATGTTTTGCTCTCCAGAGTACAAGACACCATTATCAACTGAACAAAAAAAATTAGGTTGTATTTAGATTAAAAGCCTCACTTGGATGGGCATCAAGAAATGGTACCAGAGTTGGCTGTTACTTTTTTTCCCCCTATCTAATAGCACTCACTGCTTATCCAAACTCATATTACTGAAGTACCGAAGGGATTTCATCTCCCACATGAATAAGTACCTGGAGGGGGAATTTGAATATTTTGGAAGAGCAATCTGATCAAATATTTGAAGATCTCTCCCAAACATAACTGACTACAGGAAGCTGATACATGTATCAAATGAAGCAGGCTACTGATTTTCCTCAGTACATCCCCAAATTTAATTGTGCTTTGTAAAGAGCATCTACAAGTGAGTAATCAAAATGTAGCAAGTCATTAGTCATCCATAATAGGTACAATGCTACAGATTACTGTTCTATGTACACCTGAATAATAGAAGCACCTGCTTTTTGCTATTTTACAGATTCTCATGAATCTGCATGTCCAATTGCTGCCTGTAAACACAACTAGTGCCAGTCACATTGGATTAATCAGATGGTACAGCTTTTCCAAACAATGAACAGGCACATTCCCTAGCACCCCACCCAGCCCCTCCAAAATAAAATCCAAGGAAATATGGGCATGTATCCTCCCATCAATTTAGCTCAGTTTCATTGAAAACTGTATGAAAAGAAAAAGCCTGCTTACTACCAACCTACACTAAGATCCTATAAAGTAAGTTTCCAGTAAGCCAATGTCACAACAGGCTGTTTGTTGTTGCTAAGCAAAATACATTGTAATTACTCTTTACAGATACTTCAAGAGTTTCAGCTGATGAACAGGATACCAGTATATAATAATGAACTATAAGTTTAATATAATGGGTTCCAGAATCGGGATTTATTGCAATGCAAATCAGACATTGCTGCTAGCAATTCAACAACTCGCACTCACTTGTATCAGTGAGAAGCTATTACACTGGTTGATGCAAGAATGGGTCAGTGATGATGCCTAAACAAGGAAAGAGTGTACAGATGAATCAAATACCGCTTACAAATTCACATCATGCAACAGAAGAACCCTTTAACAGCACAAACGTTAAAAGGGTTAAATTCCTTAAGAATGTCAGCAAAGAACTTATGCTGAGTCTTCTGCCAGTCTCATGACACAATATTTTGCAATTATTCAAATAAAACAATGCACTGAGCAGATGGCAGAGAATTATGGTTGCTGTAGGTTAGCAGTCACTCCAACTCTGCTCTACAATAGCAGATACCCTCTTCTCATATTCTCGTTTGTTTTCTTGATAAAGCTGTGCAGCCTGGCTATTTGCTGGACTATTTGGGTTTGGCTCATCAAGTAGCGACTAGATAAGCAGAACAGATAATGTGTTAGATTTTGGAAAGTTACTTCTATAAACCACCCATTTTATGGTAAAGTTTAACAGTGAATAAAATTTAAACCAGTTTTTGTTCAGCAATGCCCTCTTCTCTGAACAATTGAGTCCCTCACAACAATACTAAAGGGAGTGGGTAGTGTATTTTTGAGATCTTAGCCAATAATTAGGAACAAGTTGATACAAGATTCCTGACAATCCAGGTTATTAACCCCCCAATAAAGTATAGTCCAATTTTTTTTTTTGCATAGGCACCTTATCAAAGCCCTCTGATCTATTCTTGAAAAGATCCAACAGGTGGGAAAGATCTATGTGTATGGAAGAATGGCAAACTGGTGCAAAACAAAACTAAAATGTTGAATAACTAAACTTAAGACAGGCATGGCAGGGCAGATTTGAGGTGCAGCTGCAGTATGTGAGAGTTGATGGGAACCATTGACATTCAAGATGATCAGGCAAGTGGCGTGTTCCTGCAGCTCTAGAAACGTTGGCTCTGAGCTGATGAGTTGGAGTCTGCGACTTGGTCACTGATGCATCAGGGAGGAGAAAGTTACCTGGACAGTTTGTTCCAGGAGGCACTGTCACCTCAAAGTACTGTAGAACTGCTGCAGTCAAGAAGGACAAGAGGGTGTGACTAATGTGGCAGATATACAGATCCAGAAGGCAACAATGCAGGAATCTCAACCCTTCTCATGTCCATTAGTCTGAGATTCTTGCAGCTTTTGTTAATTAGGGGTAATTTAAAGAGAATTAAAGCAAGAGGATAAAGTGATAGCTCAGGTTGGCAAAATAGATAATGATAGCTAGAATCTCAATAAGGGATAGGGCATATAGTAGCTCTCAGCTCAGAAAATCAAGTAGTAGAATCAGTTTGGCTAAAGCTCAGAAAGTTAGGTGCAGAAAACATAGGTCGGAATTGTGTTTTTGAAACCATTCAAGACAGATGGTGAAAAATGTTTGTTAAACCTAGAGGATTGGAACCTTTTGGAATTCTCTATCCAAGAGAGATGTGGAGGCTCAGTTGCTGAGAACATTGAAGTCAGCAATCAACTGATTTTATGATAAAGGAATTAGCAGACACAGAGTTATAACAGAGGTAAAAGATTAGCCATGGATCTTGTGAACAGTGGAACAGGTACAAAGGTCCAAATGGCCCACCACTGTTTCTACTCCTTATGTTCTTACAAATGAAAGCAAGGATGTTGTAGAAAATGGTAAAGTACAAATGATTAGATGGATATGAAAAAGAACCAGTGATGAAACAAGTTCGTAACAAAATATTGTTTAAAAACGGTAGGGGCAAATTATGGGAGCAAAAGAGGAAATTTTCTCAGAGGATAAGGAATATCAATAAGCATGTTACAAAACAAAATATAATAGTAGAAGTTGAAGTACACAAATGGAGCAATTGGATAGTATACTCATTAGTAAGGAAGTAGAGCTGAAAAAAATTGGAATATCACAAAGATCAGTGTTGGGATAACTACTCTGACTGGATAAATGTGACAAGTAAAAACAGTCTGATGTGGATTGTCTATGGGTGTCAATGTGCAGATCTGCTCCCATGTCTATGGTGCAGATGGTAAAGAGAGCAGAATAAAATTATCTATGAAGCAGACCAAGTGATTTCAGGAAAGAAGTTCAGTGGATTGGGATAACATTTAAATGACAGAAATCTTACCTGAATAGATGTTAAAATTGAAGAAACATCATAGGTTGGACTCCAACGATTCTGAAGAATGTCTAAGCATATACTTCCATCTGCATAAACTGTAAACACAGAACATCACAGGGAATTGCTTCTCACAATATTGCTAATGCAAAAACTTCAGTCAGCCCGTTCCTTTGCCCTTAGAATATAATGTACAAGCAAAATAATGAACCACTGATTGTGGCAGAAACAATAATGGACACTACATTGATAAGCTGTCAAATGTGTATTTAGTAATGGTGAGATGTAGTGTGCTATGTAGTTGAAGTTGAGACCCTTGCAAAATGATGGAATTCATATGGTAGGCCAAATCCAACTGTGAACGCATCTAGCCTACCTTGGTAAGCTGTCTGTGATCAGAGGTGGCAGCTCCGGCTCTTGTGCCAAGCTCCTGATCAGAAGGGGCCTCAGAAATGTTTTGAGAGTTGGCTACACAACACCTTTACCAGCCATCAAAAGAATTTGAAAGAACGTTTCTGACATTGAAGTATTTATAAAATTTAAAAGTACACTTCTAATTAAAATAAAAAACACTTCAAGATGTTTAATTACACATTGATAAACACATTTAATACAATTGACTTAAAAAATTGCAAGTTTCCCGAAACCCAAATTGGAGCCCCTACTCTTTATTAAAAGAAATGGAGCAACTGGCAAATTTCCCAGCATAACTGCTGGAAATCTGTAAAAGATTGGTGCTATGAAGTAGGACTCCATCAAAGCACGATTGGAATGATGATGATAATTTGGTACTGGAAATCTGGTAGCCCAAAGTTTTATTTTGGATTATCATTCCATCCGTCCCAACAGATAAAACTGTGCACCACTTAAACAAAAACCAAGGTACTGGGACTGTAGTTAAGAAAATCTGAATTTAAAATCTTGGAAGTAAAACAAGATGCCTGTAGCAAAAATGTTAATGGGTGTAGACAGTCAGAAATTGGAGACGGCAATTGGACAGGTAGCCATACAAACATGCATGATGGTCAGGTACTGTGATTAACCTGGGCCAAAAGCAAATTTAGCCAGCAACTGGTTTGAACGTTTTGTGGCAAAATGCTGGTACATTCATTAGCATTTCTCCACACCTGTCATTGGTTATGCAAAATTAAGAAAATAGAGGATAAAAAAACATGCACCTGCATTTCACAAAATACTTGTTCTCTAAGTCATGGAATTCTATTCCAATCCCCTTCAGTCCCTTAAGCATTACTAATACAGCAATTCGAGCATTTATTACCTCAGGTTTAAAATGTGCTAATTTTTAAAACTTTAACATATTATACAATTTTTTTCTTTAATTCTCTACAACTTACTGTAGAAATGTTTCAAATCTTTTGAACATAATACTTAGGAACTATCCTTTAAAATATTCATTTTTGGTATGCTAACATCACTGGCAGGGCTGACATTTATTGCACAACCCCCAACTAAATTTGAGGAAGTGACAGTGAACTGTTCTTGAACTGCTGCTGCCCTTTTGGTAAAGACGGTGATGATTACTTGCAACTTAGACGATCATAGTTTAATGTCATTTAGGTCTTGCTGCATGCAGGCAAGGAATACATCACTTACTCAGGAACTTTGTGTGCAATGTTTACTTCCATGTCAATCAGCAGCAAACATCCCTACTTCGCCCTTATGGGAAAAAGGTCACTGCTGCAGCAGTTCTGCAGGGTGATGTCCGAGGCCCAACCGTTGATTCAACGTCTTGGAGCTCAGGTAATTGGTCAACAATCACAGTCAATGTGGACTCCAACTATTGAAGAGTTTTCCCTTTGAGCTTTGATCTGATCCATTAATCCCTTGGCATTGTATCTTGCATACTGATTTTGGAATTTAGCACAGCTGTAGTCTCTTATTCCATCCTGATAATGTAACCACATTGCCCAGCATATTCTTCACACCACACAAGTCAGAGGAGCTAGGGAAGGAGTGTGGAAACCATTTTCTTGGTAACAACTGTGGACAAAGCTGCAACATATGTTTACGTGTGCTACAAGGAGCAAAAGTAGCATGTAAGAGAGTGCAAAGTGATCCCAGAACCAGCAGACCAGATTAAAACTCTACTGTCCTGCCACATTTCGATCATGAATGGAGTTGGAATAATTAACAGCAGATAGGAGGTACCAACTTCAATGTCATCCCCATCCACAATGATGGCAGATTCGACTGTGTAATGGCCAAAATCAAGTAAAGCTCAGGACCATCTTCAGGGAGTAATACTGGGTGAATTATCCATCTCAGCTTCCTCCCAAAATTTTGTCATCATAGAAGCCAGTCTTCAACTAAACAGATTAATTCCACATTATTTTGGAGAAATAACTGAGAGTGCTGGATAAAGGCAAAGGCTATGGGACCAGACAACATTCTGGATATAGTGCTGACAACCTGTGCTCCAGAACTAACTGTAACTCCAGCAAAATTATTCCAATCCAACTTATAGCACTGGTATCCACCCAACACAGTAGAAAACTTCCAGTATATACTGTCAACAAAACACTGGTGAAACCTAATCTGGCTATTTACCACTGCGTCACATTATTCACTATATGGACAAAAGAGCTAAATTTAAGGAAAGTCACAAGATTTTCTGCCCTTATTATCAAAACAGCATTTAACAAATGTGACATCAAAGAATGAACTCAGTGGAAATAAACGGAAATAATGAAGCTTGCCATTGATGGGAGCTATAGCTGGTTATGATTTTGGATTATTGGAGGTCAAGCATCTAAGCAGGAATTTCCTTATGGCTGTACTCTAGGCCTGTTTCTTCCATCAAGTGTGATATTGATTGCACAAAGTTCACTTCCATTTGCAACTTCTCTGAAAATAATACAGTTTGTGTCTGTATTTAGCAAGATCTAAACAACATGGGCTGATAAGTGGCATACAACATTTTTGCTGCAAAAGTGTCAGTAATGAGCATCTCCAACAAAGGAGTCTAGCCTTTGACATTCAATAGTATTGCCATTGTTGAGTCCTCACCATCAACATAATAGGATGAAAGTAGTTGAGAGTCACCATTAGCCAGAAACCTACATGGGTTAGCCACTTATAAGGTGGCTACAAAAGCAAGTCACACTCTGACTAACTCACCTCCTAACTCTCCAAAGTATTTCCACCATCTACAAGATTCAATTCCAGAGCATGAAGGAAAATTTCACTTGTCTGGAGGAGTGCGATTTCAACACCACCACTGAGACTAAAGCAGCCTGCTTGATGGCTATCCAAGTCTGTAACTCTAAACATTCACTCCCTATAATACTTGTGCACCGTGGCTACAGTGTGCGCCAACTATAAATACACTGTAATTAATCATAATTTTTACTTGGAAATATATCACTGTTCCTTTATTGTCGCTAGGTGCTGGAAATCCCAACAAAACCCCATGAAAGAATAGTGAATTACCACCATGTTCTCAAGGGAATGGGCAACAAATGCTGTCTTGTCAAAGCTGTCCAGTCTACCAATGAATAAACCCCTTAAACAAATGTGAGATCAGTCAGAATTCCCAAAGTGAATCCATATTCTCACTTTTTCTACTATTGGGGAATGAAATGCTATAGCAGAGTTTAATTGTCCCTCCACAACAAGAACAAGCAGAGGAAAAAAAAACTAATAAGAGACACCTTGGTTCACAATTTTGATTTTTCTAGTGGCTTATTTGAGTAACTTTATCAAACAGAAGTCTACCAATGAACCACAGAGACAAAAAGGGTGCATGCTTTGATACCTGGTCTGTACTAGAGTGAGCTAAAATGAGCTGAAACTCTAACGGAGGAAAGGATTGTTTAAGAATTGGTTCAGTGTTTCTCTATTTTGTGGCAGAAAAGATTCAGCAAAGGAAACGTGGATCCTCAAGTTCCCCTCTTACTTTAAAGAAACCTGAAGAACCTTATTAGAAACACACATAATGCGAGTGTCGGATTCCATTGCAACGACTTTCAGGGTTAATAGTTTAATCCACAGCATTTTAACTTCACTCATGCAGGACAGTAAATTGGGTGAGAAACAAGGAAGCCATCATGGTATTATATCCCATTAATAGCCAAGGACATGAGGCAGAAACAAAATTGACAGGGCTGCATTGTACAAGGATTTACAATACTTACCATTTGGATGGAACATTTTTGACACAAATCTAACAGTTGGAGGCTTATTAGGGTACTCTTCTGTAAATTCTATAACCAATTTGAAAGTACCTGTAAACAAAAATTATAACATAGTATGAAAAGATAATGTCAGATGTTCTGTCATCTGAACACAAACTATTTATTAATTGTTCATTCAATCACCTGAGTATCAATACTCAAAGTAAATTAAAGCTTAAAAAAATAAACGTAAGAAATAGGAGGAGAAGTAGGCCATGTGGCCCGTTGAGCTTGCTCCGCCATTCAATAAGATCATGGCTGATCTGGCTGTGGACTCAGATCCACCTACCTTCCTTTTCCCCATAACCCTTAATTCCCCTACTATGCAAAAATCTATCTGTGTCTTGCTTATATTTAATGAGGCAGCCTCTACTGCTTCCCTGGGCAGAGAATTCCACAGATTCACTACTCTCTGGGAAAAGCAGTTTCTCCTCATCTTTGTCCTAAATCTGTTCCCCTGAATCTTGAGGCTGTATCCCCTAGTTCTAGCTATCCTTTATACAAAAATACCAAAGAATGTATTTCCGCAGTGTGAAAGCAATTGTGGAATTTTGCTTTGTTGGACAGTGATGCAAACTAGCACCATATTTTCAAAGCCTCAAAATAAAAACTCAGCAAGTCAGTCTGATTGGCCATCCCTGATAGCAGATTCATATAACAATAAATTTTTACCAGGAAAAGTAGACATCAAGGACTGATCACTTCCAAATACAAGTCTACACTTAAACAACAGGTACTCAGGTTTCAGAAGCTGTCGTTATTGCTGCTCCTAAAATAAACAGTATCAATACACATACCATCTTTTTCATGCACTGTCATTAGGCACTCATGCAAAATGTGTCCTGCAACCTACGATACAATATAAGCAGCCAAGCATCTATTTAAAAGGTGTTACAACCAGTTCAGTGATCCAGTGTGCAAACACACCAAAATTACATATTTCACCTCAGGTGACACACACTTCAACTACATATGCCACTAGATGGAGAATGACACGTTTCAAGGATCAGAGAAATTTCCCTCCTCCTTTCCTACTACTTTTCCAAATTAACGAAAAGGATAGAGAAGGTTTAATTTGATCAATGATGTTAACTTACCATCTTCAAAAGGTGTTCCTTCAGGTCTAGAAGCAATTGTCAGGAATGAAAGAAAACAAGTATTAGAATTATTTAAAACATCAGGTACTAGTTTCTGATATGTACAGCCCAAGGAAGATCAAATTGATCTGATTATAATATATTGTTCTTTTAGTACAATTTAAGGCTGCTCTGCCATACACTGCATGTGAGCAACTGAGTCATTGGAGATTGCCTTGACAACAAAAAATCCTTATCTCATGACTATTCTGAAATGTTTCCAAAGTGTATCTCCCAAGAACGATCATAGATGAAACTTCACTAATGTTAACTGTGCTATTCTAAATGATTTCTCACCAAGATTAACCTTAGCTTTAAAATTTTCAGATTCCATATAGTTAATCACACTTACAAAAATAATTGGAGCAATTAAATAACTGTCATTTCCTTTTTTAAAAATAATGTTCATACAAAAATTGTAGAGCAACTTCAGTTTTGCCAATTTTTTTGCCTACTTTCTTTTTGAAATTATTGAATCATAATGGGAAACGGACCCAACTAGCAGAAAAATTACCTTATCCGACATACATTTTTCACGTGTAGGCATGGACAATGACAACTGATGGGCTACTAAAATCATGATTGCCACTGGAAAGCCTCATCCAGTCCTCACCCAATGAAAATGAACTTTTCTCACTAGGGTCAGAGGCTAAAGATCAGAAGCAGCATCTTACACTGGGAACAAGTCTTCCAACTATTGCATCCCAATACAGGGATTAAACATGGGCTCAGAGTCCACACTGCTCATTTGATACTGGTGAAAATCCAATTGAGCCTCCTGTTTTGGTTTCAATTTAGTCTTGATGGAATTCATTTTTTTTTCTAAAAATCATAAAATCTGTGGAACTTTTAAACCAAACATATTACAGCTCTTGCCTTAATATCTGAATAACGCATTCTCTGGAGCAATATAGAGTTTGTCACTCCATGCTTCCCCAAAGTGTTTTTTTTAAGTTTGAAACACCTTGGTAAATTTACAACAGCAATATCAAGTAGTACCTCAACTTTTACAAGCTCTGTAGGTTGCACAAATGAGTGAAGTTTACAGCACATTTTGGTCCGTGGTGTTATGGGTTAATTCAGTTAACTTTTTAAATGTAATGAGGGTTTCAGCTCCAACCAAAATTTCCATGTGGTGAATTCCACTACTCCAATTGGTAAAGACATTTCTCCTCAAATTCTCCCTAATCCTTCTACAAATTACTTTAAATTTACATCCATGGTTTTCAACTTTCTATTTTCAGTAACTTTTTGCACCCCAGTTAAATCTCCACTCATCCTGTTTCAAAGGATGCCAGTCTAGCCAAACGTTCATTTCAGCTAAATTTTGCAACACCTTTGTAAATCTCTACTGTAACCCCTCTTGTGCAACCTTTGTTTAAAGATCATTTTCTTTTTGCTGTTGGCTTACTCCACAAACCCTACCCAAAAATCAGAGACTCACCAAAATATCTTGTTCCAAGTGACAGCTTTCAGTTTGGGGGACATTGCAGTGGGCAAAAAGAAATCAGTGGAATAGATAAATGAATAAGTCAGAGACTTACTGCAGTATTTAATAAAACTTACTCCCTTTCTTCCAAATGAGAACAAGTATTTTCCCCAAGAAATTGCTTGCTTTTGTTCGAACATTCCTATAGTTAGGGATAAAAGCAAATTACAAATATCACTGCCTCTTTACTCACCCAAATATAACTGCATTCCATGACATTATATTATTGTCAGAAGGTGCACCACTAACACCAGCTGGAGGATCCTCTTGCAGCCTGGTTAAACACAACACATTTTAAATTGCAAACTTAAGACTGCTGATTCATTAGTAAGCAAAGACCTAAACAGCCACAATGAAATTTATTCTACTTAGTGAGTTTTCTTACACTGTACAAGCCATAAACATGTTGAGGAGCATACATTTCATTAAACTTGATTAGTTGCACCCACGTGAATTAATATTTTCAAACCACCTAGCCCTGTGAAACTCTAATCATAAATTACTCACTTTTTTTTAAAATACTGAAAATCTGCAATTCATCTTCTCAGTGCAAAATAAAAAAGACAAAGTAAGACTTGGTCTCAGATGTCCATGCATTAGTCTCAAGACTGCCACTTATGTGGATGCCATTCAATGTTTTTACTCTCCAAGAACAGGTTCTTGAAATTGCAGACTTGTTGCATGCTGCCAAATTCTGTGGTCAGCCATTGCTGCTTGCAGCTCCTCACGTCACAACATATTTTGTCATTCACAATAGGTGTAGCAGGTGAAAATATTATCATTCAATTATAAATATTCCTCACTTCAGCAAAATTACTTCTTACAATGGCTTTCAATACATTTCTCTCAAACTTTGAGAAATGAACTCCCACTCATATCACTAACGGAGTTACTGGAACATCCTCCATGTTGATAATAGTCTCCAAAATAGATTGTAAAACAGGTTATTTTTAGAAACTGGTCAGTATAAATAGAGAAAGAGCTTAAACACTCATGGGATTATAAAAACAGCTTAGATGTAGAGTCTTCTATTTAAATGTGAAACAAGGCATCAATATTAGGCACCGTAAACATCACATTTATTAATTTTTTTTCACTCAATTTCCAAATATACAGTAGTGATAGCAACAGTACACACAAAGCACACGAAAGGTAACACATCGGAATAAGTATTTTTTTGCAAAATTATTTTTGATAGTTAAATCTTTCTCTACATCCTCCATGTCATGAAATGAGTCGTATTATAAGGCTCCATTTACATAAAGCACTTCCCAGTCAGTTGCTCCACAATCAACTTCAAAGCACAACTCCAACTTGAAAGGCAAAAGGGACCATTAGCTCCGTGTCTGATTCTCTCTGCCCAAGGTTTCTTTGGTGCTGCCTTCCCCTCACTACTTTCCCTACCTCTATACTTAAAATCCGATACACATCCAAGTTATTTTCTTTTGATGATGGGCAAGTCATTGACTTGAACTGCTAATTCTTTCTATGTCCATACTCTGCAGTTCAGGTAGTATTTCCAGTATTTGCTCTTAATATTCCAGATTTACAGTATTCACAACATTAGGGCATTGACTCAAAGTTACATGCTCTCCTATTGTATCTGCAAGTCCATAATGGCCACACAAGTGGATAAATTGGTAAAGGTGGTGAACACCATGCTTGCCTTCATCAGTTGGGGCATTATGAACGTTGGAAAGTTATGTTGCAGCTGTATAAAGCTTTGGTTAGGCCACATTTGGAGCATCATGCATGATTCTGGTCACTGCAGTACAGGAACAATATGCACACCTTGGAGAGGATGCAGAAGAGATTCACCAGGATGTTGCCTAGATTGAAGAGCATTAGCTATATTGATGAAACTTGGACTGTTTTTGCTGCAGTGTAGGAGGCTGTGGAGTGACCTGACAGAGGTTAATAAAATAGTGAGAGGCATAGATAGGGTAGATGGTCAGAGTTTTCTTCCCAGTATGGAAATGTCAAATTCTAGAGGACGTTGCTTTAAGGCAAGAGGGGGAAAATTTAAAAGAGATTTACGAGACAACTTTTCTAAAGAAAAAAAGAGGGTGGGAGCTGCCTGGAATATTCTGCTGGGGAAAGTGTTGGAAGCAGATATAACAGCAATGTTTAAGTAGTATTTAAACAGACACATGAACAGGCAATGGATTAGAGGGATGTGCAGGCAGATGGGATTAATTTGGATTGGCGTCATGGTGGCAAAGACATTGTGGGCCAAAGGGCCTTATCCTGTGCTGGGTGTTCTACATTCTATATCCTCTTCTTGGAATATTCAAATACTATAGCCTAGCAGAGGCTAAAATATAAACCGTTCAAATGCAGTTTAGGGACCATTACCTCCACTTATCACAATGAACATCAAAAAGGCCAAACTAGCTATATGGGCATGAAATCATATTTTATTATCCTGTGGAGCTATATGGTGATAATATACTAGATCAAAATCACTCAAATTAATTTACAGCAATTTCCTCTGTTATAAGAACAATCAGATAGGCTCTTTTGAGACAAAAAGACTAGCGGGCCCCAGGCTACATTGACAGAGCAGTAGAGTTTCAGTATCCATGAGTAAAGGAAAGGGAAAAAGTTAATTTGGTCAAGGCTTCCACTTTTGATTATACAAAGTCCACTTGTGTGGATGCTGAGCAGGAAAAGGATTACAATAGTAAATCACATCTTTTAGTGTACTGTTCATAGCCACTCATTGCACAGATCACACACAAATATTCCCTGCTTGAATAGATTAATCTTGACAGAAACAAAAATAAAATGTTAGTCTCAAGGAGGAAAGGACATTTAAAAAACAAACTGAAAAACAGAAAATAAATTTCTAAGATGGTTCCTGATACAACAGGGAGTTTCGGAATACAGGGCTTAAATCAAAGGCAATGCTGAAAGTTCCAAGTATCTCAGATAAATACACTGAAGAAAGAACAAAGTGTAACACTTATCTTCCTAGTATCCCTGTGACAAGCAATGACTGTAGCTGATAAAGTAGATTGTTTGTGTCTAGCCCTTTGCTGCTGGTGCTTAAACAGCCAGTGAGATGCACAGCAAAGACTTGGGACTTAAATTTCTTGCTGGAGAGGGTAAAAAAAAGTATCTATATCTTAATTTAAAATCCTCACCTTTTTCTTGAAATCCCTCCACAAACTGCCCTCACCTTCTCTATAAGAATCTCCTACTTTACATTATTTCATGCTCCATCTTTGGTCCCATTTTCATCTCTCTGATCTGTTTTGCTATTTGTGTCCGAGTTTTGAGACATCTTGGCTCACCTTGTTGTTTGTTTCTCCAATTCAAATCTTTTCAAAGAAACAACTGAAAGCCTTTTCAAAATTCTTGACATCTAACTTGCCTACGAAAGGCCAAGTACCCAGTTCTCCCCCACTGGTGGAGTTCAAGAGATTTCTCCATCTCAGTAAGGCTGTCATATTTGTTGTTATTGCTTTTTCTTCAAAGAAATGTATATTCAGAAGAGGTGGCTCCAGGACAAAAACTGCAGTGATACAAGGACCCAGTCACAGCTGTAATTGAGCAGCAAATCTCACCTGCAGATAAAATTTGGAGCATACCCATTACCTTGACAGCAGATGACCACCCAATACAAATGTGACCCGACTGGTTATGGTAAATTGCATAGTTTATTAATTAAACTCTAGCAGCACCCTTGTGTCTATTGGTGATCGTGTTAAACATGAGCGTTGTCAGGTTGTACCCAATCTCTGAATTAATGTACGCAAGGTATGGGTGCACTCGATATTGAGCAAATACAAATCTTTAACAGTGCAAAATTTCTTCATTATTTGATTACAGAATGACACCAGACACCAAACTGAAAGTGCCAACTAAACAATGAGTACACTTCAAATGCAACTGACTGATCTTGAAGAGCTTGGTAACGAACTAACAGAACTATAGAAATCCAAGTTATTCTCTTTACTGAAGAAATAAAAGTTTGAGACAGCATTTGCATTCAAATATTCCCTTAACATCCAGCACAATTAATTTAGTCAAACTTCACCATGGCTTTTACGTGACATGAAAAGGAAACTGATATCTGCATTCCATAGTGGACAAACTGCACAAACTGTTGTATTTATATTGTACATTTCACAAGCTCTTAATATCCCAAAGTGCTTTGACAGTCAAAGTACCTGTGAGGTGTTGCCACTCTTGTTATTATAGAATACATGGACCAAATTAGTTCCTAGGAAGCTCCCACAAACACCAATGTAGTAGTGACTAGAAAAGTATATCTTAGTGATATTTGCTGAGGGATAAATATTGAAAGGGTACCAGAGCTAGCTCCCCAAATTTGTCCATGAAAATAACACTGGATCTTTTACATCCATCCAAGAGCCTCAGTTCAAGACAGTCTAATCCAAAAATATTGCATCTCTGATAGAAAGCACACCCTCAGTATACCACTGATGTGTCAGTCCAGATTTTTGTGCTCCAGCCTCTTGGCTGGACTTGAATACAGAATCTTCAGACTCAGCAGCAAAAGTGCTATTAATTGAGCAACCATAAGCACACAAAAGTACACTTTAGTTTTTTTTCCCAAAATAAAGTCACTTCCACATACAGGCACAAAATTCTAGCTATGGAATCAGAGGCGTCTTTTATAAATTACTGTTTTTACAAATAGCATGTTCAGTGCTGCTTCTTATTGGAGATGTTTGCACCAGGACCATTTAAGCTGTAAATTCTCAGTTCAATTGGAATGTCTTATTTCCAAATATGACCAACACATTTGAGATCATTTTGTACTACACAAGACCAGAGTGAATTATTATTGGTTACTAGTGATGCTGCTTGTGTCTTGAAGTAATAAAGTTAACACCATAATTGCTTATTAATATCTTCTCCCTAGACAGTCCCTCAGGATAAAGGACAACTTGTGTGTTATCTGGGGTGGCTCAGATGAAGTCATTGTGAAATCCACAGATCCTGCCATAAATGGGGCAAAAGGTGCATGACAGGGCAAGTGGGTCAACAGTTTGAGAGCAAAAAAAAAACAAATTGCTGGAGGAACTCAGTGGGTCAAGCAGCATCTGTAGAGGGGAACATACAGTCAATGTTTCGGTCGAGACCTTTCATCTAGACTGCAAAGTTCGTCCAGCAGTTTGTTTCCCACTCCAGATTCCAGCATCTGCAGTATCTTGTCTCTCCAATAGTCTGAGAGGTTGTGTGCTCCTGCCATTATTTACACAGGGCTGTATGTGCTCATGACAAATGAACTCCAATGCTCCTCCTGCATTTTGAGCATTCATGAGCCACTGAGTTACTGGGCATGTTACACACTTTCTACTTAGTAATCTCTTGCCTTGATGGAGCTTGGAGCAGAATGTTTGTTTTTGGGTATGTGAACAACCAAAGGAGCAGTATAATTAGGGCATCAATGCTGGGAATGTTAGCTTGGAATGAGACATTAGTGTTGTTTCATTTTTGCAGTGGCAACATCTGTGGTTCCTCTCCAGTACTTTGAGATGCCTAACGTAGGTAGTCAATGTGTCCAAAGCATAAAGGGTAAAGATCACTCCTACCGAGTAGATCATGAGCTTTGCACTAGGCTTGAGTTCTTGATCTTTAAACACTGTCAGATGGCCAAAGGCTTTACTGACACACTGATC
This sequence comes from Pristis pectinata, assembly GCF_009764475.1. NCBI lineage: Eukaryota > Metazoa > Chordata > Chondrichthyes > Rhinopristiformes > Pristidae > Pristis > Pristis pectinata. The sequence continues at coordinate 25,007,900 of NC_067408.1, read as the reverse complement.
AAATGATAAACCCATTTTTGACATCCACATTTGTTGAGAGGTAGCTCCTACTTGCCTGTAGTTGGCTTTAAAAGATCAACACCACAGCACCCACTTTGTTCATGATTCTCGTTGGGAAGCACATGACAGAATTATAATAGCACCTACAGTTCAGGCTTATAGGAGGAGTATTGCCAAGGGAACAGAGAGCTGCTGACATCTATGAAACCGCACATCCTAGTGCTTCAGCAGGGAGAGGGTACACGAAGAAAGAAAAATGTGCTGCAAAATATTGGACATCTTTATAACGTAAGAAATCATAAGTAATATCATTTCTCCGATTTTAATGAATGCAATCAATTTTAATTTAAATTATACTGAACAAAGGAACTGGCCAACCCACACTTTCCAGCAGAAACCTAACCTAGTGTTTGCCATCTTTCGTGGCAGAAGAAAATACAGAATATAATAGAGGCAAAAATCACCAGTATCAATGCTTCTAAAGCACATTTTACTTTATTTAGTCCACGGGACCCGGCCACGCAAGTGTGCCTCACATATTATGCAGGCATCGCTCCGCACCAACACTACAGGTCACACCAGATTCAACCATCGGAGGCCGGCCACACTCTCAAGTTTCATCAACAATTACAGGCATGCCGCACACTGATGCTGAGCAACACGGGACCCTGACATCACCGGCCTGGTGCACACCGGCTTCCCACCGAGCCGAGGCCCCGCAGACGCCCGGACACTTCACAAACTCACAAACGCAGCCTAATTAATCCCTTTTTCACCTTTTAAAGTCCCTCATCAGTCGCCGTCTCGCCGGAGTGGACATTATCGGATTCCCGCAAGTTACTTATTGATTTAAATGTCTCCAGATTCACAGCAACAAAAGATCCTGCCCGGTCTTTCCGGCCACAGCCGCCGCCACCGATCCCCACCCCGACTACTCCCAGTAAACAGCAACCTCCGACTCCGAATCAGGACGGTTCCGTTCCGTCGCGACTAGCCAATCAGCGGCCGGAGCTGTATTGACCTAACCAATCATGTTACGGAGACGAGGACGATAGTAACCAATCGCCTGCCAAAGCTAGTGCGCCAATCATAGCCGCCTTCTTCACATGTTGTCCAATCAGTGAAGGGAGCAGAAACAGAACCGGAAAGGAGTTTGTGATTTAGCCTGTTTTCATATGGGGGGAGGGATTTCTTTAAATTCAGGCATTACCTTTTACTATATCGCGTTTATAGCTGTAGAGATTTTTAACAAGACTTAGAAGTTTTTTTAATACAAATTTTACTAAAAAGTGTTTTATTTTTTCAGGTTACTGTTTTAATGTGGTTTTTGCACTAACCAATATTACCCCTTGGCTAGCCGTGGATAAACCCAGTGCGTCACCAAACTTGGCGCTATCGCTTCTTGCGTAATCTGAGAACGTCAGCTTGTCGCCTAGCAACCAGAGGGTGCGGTCTCGGACAGAAGGGCCGAAGGGGCTGGGAGTTGTTGGTTCAGGTGGAGAACCTGATTGGAAACTATTGCGTGGACTTCCAGAAGCCAAGTCGTTGTTTGCTGTGTTGGGGGGCCGGGGTGGAATGTTACAGCCGAGCCAACACACTCCCATTAATTATTTTGCAGTGTTTCAGGTGCCTTATGGAAACAACAGTAGCCCTTTCCAACCCCTGGATAAAATATCTGAAATTGCATTTACAGAAAAATGCAGAAAATAACAATACTAATGCATTGCTTGCTTTCTTATCTGTTGCCAAAACCGACATTTATTGTTCGTCTTTAATTGCCCTAGAGAAGGTGTTGAGTTAGAATTGCTGCAACTTTCGTTAGATTACTACAGTAAATCCAAGATTTTCACTCAAAGTGATCGCGTCTTATCTGCAAGCTCATTGCCTGTTCTTGACCCACGTTCCCTCTTTTTCACTAAATGAACCAACTGAAACATTCCCAGTGATGGTCAACCAAAAGTGCTGAACGTCTCTGCTTCCTTTTGAAATAGTCTCCATCCAATTCAATTAATTCCACACAAACATTTGAAAGCAAGGGATACAGGGAAGTCTGAACATCATTCCAGCTGCAATACTGGAGACCTGAATTCCAGAACTAGCTGTGCCAATAGACATGTTCCAGTGCAGTTGCAACACTTGCAACATGGAAAATTACCCAGCTGTGTGCTCTCTATAAAAAGCAGAATAAATCCAATCTGGCTAATTATAGCCCAATCAGTCCACTCCCAATCATCAGCAAAGTTATGGAAGCTGTGGTTCACAGTGCTATCAAGTGGCACTTGCTCACTGATAATGTACTCATTAATGCCTAGTATGGGTTTTGCCAGGGCCATTTGGCTCCATACCCCACTACAACCTTGGTTGCAACAAGGACCAAAGAGCTAAATTCTGGAGTGAGAGTGAATGCTCTTGGCTTGAAGGTATCATTTGACTGAGTGTGGCATTAAGGAGCTATGATAAACTAAAGCACATGAGAATCAATGGAAGAACATTGCACTGGTTGGAGTCACATCCAATGCAAAGGAAGATGGTTGTGGTTGTTGGAGGGCAATCAAACCAACCCCATGGCATTACTGCAGGTGTTCCTAGGCCCAAACATCTTCAGCTAGCTCATCAATGAAATTCATAAGATCCAAAATAAGGATGGTTATTGATGATTGCACCTTATTCATTATTGTTTGCTACTCCTCAATAAATGAAACAGTCCATGCTTACATGCAGCAAGACCTAGACAACAGTCAGGCATGGGCTGATAAATAGCATGTAACATTTGCACCTCAAAGGTGCCAGGCAATGACTATTTCAAACAAGGTGGAATCTGACCACTTACTCTTGACATTCAGTGGCATCACTATCGCTAAGTGCCCCACCATACCTATTCTGGGAGTCATCGTTGACCAGAAGCTCAATTGGAGCAGCCACATAAATGCTGTGGTTACAATTGCAGGTCAAAAGCTTGGCACTGTATGGTGAGTGACACATCTCCTGACAACTTGAGGCTTTCCACCATGCAGGGAGCCTATTTCCCCTGACCAAGGTGTCTAGAAGTAAGGGGTCACAGTCTCAAGTAAGGTCCTTTTAGGACTGAAATGAGGAGCAATTTCTTCACATGTAGGAATGTCTTTGGAATTTTGATCCCCAGAGGGCTGAGGAAGCTCACTCACTGATTTCTTTCAAAACAGAGACTGAAGGATTTCTAGATATTACAAGGATCTAGGATATGGGGAAACAGCAGAAAAACAGTATTTGATGTAGAAAATCAGGTAGAGCAGGCTTGAGAGATCAAATTACTTATTTCTGTTCCAATTACTAATTTCCTTTGTAAAAAGAAATGCTCTCTAACTTTGACTGAACTCACCAGCTCTAACTGTTAGAAACAAAAGAGAAAACACTGAAAATGATCCACCAATATCTATGAAGATAGAAGTAAAGTTAATATTTCAGAACCCGTTGAAACGTTATTGATCTGAAACTTAAGTCTCAAGATGAGGCCTTCTGTTCCAAGACATCTGAAATGTCTTCCTTTTTCAGGAAATGTGGCGTACCTTCTGCTGTGGTTGATAAAGCCCTCTCTCGTACTTCCACCGTTTCCTGGACTTCTGTTCTAACCATCCCACCCCCCCCAACATAACAGAGATAGAGTTTCCTTAATCTTCACCTTTACCCTACTAGCCTCCACATTCAACACATTAACCTTTGTCGTTTTAACATTTCTCTCTCTCCCTCCCCTTCTGCTCCATTCCTGGCCCTCCCATTTTTGTCCCCTTTACCCATACTACCCTTCCAGCCTCCCATCACCTATCTTTGTCCCTCTCCCCCTCCTGGTTCCATCCACCCACTACCCGCACATTTCACCCACTGGAATTCCTCCCCCATTTGGTTCCATCTGCCCATCTCTCCCTTAAATGGTTCCCATGATCACCTTCCTTACATCACATTCCATCACTTGTAGCCTCTGTGTCACCGCTCATCACCCTCCATCCTCTGACTCCATTCTCCCCTCTCCCCACCTGGCTCCATACACCCCCACCCTTTTTTTCTCCTTGTCTGCTTCCACCTATCACCCACCTGCCTCTGTCCCCCAACTTCATGCCTCCCCCCCCCCCCCAAGCCCAACCTCAACCTCAACCTGGCTCCAACTGTCCATCATTCCTAACTCTCCTCAGTCCACATATCACTTCCAGTCCCTTTCTCACCCTTCCCCCTCCTCTTTATACCTGCTACCTTCCACATCCACTCGCAGTCCTGATGCAGGGTCTTGACCCAAAATGTTAACAGTTCCTTAGCATGCAGTCCCCCTCACCCCTCCTCCCCACATTCCCCAGGTCTTTGCTTCTGGCCATTAAGTTGGAATGTGCACATGTGTGTGTTTGAGTGAGAGAGAGAGTCTGGCAAGGAAGGGGGCACGTTTTATTAGTGTTTTCATTTGAAAATACTCAAAACATATCAAGAAGGAGGAGGTGGTAGTGGTGAACAGTTCTACAGAGAAAAAAAATTCTTTTAAAAACAAAATTCCTTTCACCTCCACAGATGCTGCTCGACCCACTGAGTTCCTCCGGCAGTTGTATTTTTTTGCTGAAACTTGACTCTTATTTTTTTCCCATAGATGCTGGTTGATGTAATGAGCATTTGCTCTATTTTCCATTTGGATTTCAATCAGTGTATTTAATTGCTGAGTAAGTAAAACCAGCCCTCCTACTTCGAGACCTTTCAGCAAGTAGAAATGGTTTCTGTCTGATTGCACTATCGGTTTTCCTTAACTTGAAAATGTAGATCAAACTTAACTCAAGTCACACCTTAAATATCTAAATTTCTTTAACCCTAAATCATGTCTGCTTTCCTGTTAACGTTTGGAGTCAGGATATGATTCTGCAAAGTCTTCTGCGTTCTTTTTAAGTTCCCTGTATACTTCCAAAAGAATGATGTCCACTGCTGCTCACTGTATTTCTGGTTGAACTGGAGTTTTATATAGCTGCAGTTTAATTTCTACTCCATTGTAGACTAGCAAGGTATAAAAACAAGCATTGCATTAATTTTTGTCCTGTTGTTGACATGATAATCATTTTTTATTCATGAGATGTGGCCATCACTGAAATGGCCAACATTTAGGTGAGAGTTATACACCTTCACAAACTGTTGTAGTTCTTGTGGTGAAGGTACTCCCACAATGTCGTTGGGTAGATAATACCAGAATTTTAATACAACAAATGATTTATTTTAAGATCAGTGTATTATGTAGAGCAGCTTGCTGGTGATGGCATTCACATCTGTTTGTTTAAGGTCCTAAATGCAGAAGCAGTCAGGTGGGCTGCTTTACCTATATAATAAAATGCAGTAGGTCAGGCAGCATCAGAGTTAATGTTTCAGGTTGATACCTTTCATTAATTTTACTCTGAAGAGTCAGCAACCTGAAACATTAACCGTTTCTCTCTCCACAGTCTAATCTTCTGAGTGCTTCCAGCATTTCTGTTTTTAGTTCACATTTCCAGCATCTACAGTTTTCACTTTTGATCTGAATGATGTTGAGCTTCAGTCATGACATTGGAGATGCACTAAACTGCAAAGTGGTGAATATTCTTTCACAATCCTGACATGGTTGTGACTGTTTGAAAGGCCTTGGAGGAGTCAAGAGATAAGTCATTCATTGCAGAATACTCCGTCTCTGATCTTGTAGCCACAGCATCCATGCAATTGGTCCAGATTAAGTGGTTGATTTTCTGGTTATTGGCAATCCCCTGGATGGTTTTAGCATGAATTTCAGAGGAGGTGGTTATCAATACTTGTCTAATGCAAATGACATTTCCCACATATCAGTCCAAGCCTAGATGTCGTCAAGCTTTTGTGCATGCAGGCAGAGACTGTACCAGTGGTTGTGACAGAATCCAGGGCATAGGTCAATACTGAGTGGTCAAACCTAAGTCTCTTTGGACCTCCACAATTTCTACATTTGAGAGTCCTCTGTTGTAATCCTTTCTTAAATCCAAAGAAGAGAATCTCACATTTGCTACAGTTGACCATTCACTGAATCTCTTGATAACTTTTTGTATTTATGCTTTCATCTTTATTGTTTACGGCGCCATCTATCTTTGTCACCAGAAAATGCATACGTGGCTTTTTCACCCATCTTTGAGCAATAAAATACAATGAATACTTGACATTCCAGCACAGATCCTTGCAAGATACCAAAAGCCATCTCTTGCCAATTCAAATACATACCTGTTATCCCTGTTCTCTGTTTCCTGCCACTCAACAAATTTCTTAACCAGACTCGTAGTCCTTTAAGCTTCAATATCAGCTGGTAGTCTTTTGGGATTGACTTTGAGTTATAAGGAGAGACTGAATAGGCTGGGGCGTTATTCCCTGGAGCATAGGAGGCTGAGAGGTGACCTTATGGACGTTTGTAAAATCACGAGAGGCATAGATAAGGTGAATAGTCACAGTCTTTTTCCCAGGGTAGGGGAGTCGAAAACTATAGCGCATAGATTTAAGGTGAGAGCAGAATAATTTAAAGGGGACCTGAGGGGCAACATTTTCACACGGAGGGTGGGTATGTGGAACGAGCTACCAGAGGAAATGGTAGAGATGAGTACAATTTCAATGTTTAACAGGTACATGGATAGGGAAAGTTTAGAGGGATATGGGCCAAACATAGGCAAATGGAACTTGCTCAGGTAGGCAACTTGGTTGGCATGGACGATTTAGACTGAAGGGCCTGTTTCTGTGCTGTATAACTCTATGATGCTATGATTCTCAAATGCCTTCTGGAGGTCCATATAAAAATATTATAGACCATTCCTTATCTATTACAGTTGTCACATTTAAAAGAAAACAATTAAGTTTGTTATGTATGGCCTACCTTTAACAACTTCATGCTAACTTTCTCCTATCACTTGAAAAATTTTAAGGTGTTCAGTAATTTTATCGTTAGTAATTTGCTGACAACAAATAAAAAGAGAAAATGAAAGTACTCAGCAGGTTGGGAGGCATGCTTGAAGAGAGAAACAGAGTTAACGTTTCATTCGTTGACCTTTCATCAGAACTGGAGAAAGTTAGACCAGGGAATTTTGAATGACCCAAGTGACGATACAGTCCATCCTGGGATGCTCTGGTTATTTCTTCCATCTCCACCCTTCTCCCAGCATCTGCTCATGCAACCACATCACTTAATAGTCCCTTCCTATCATACAGAGACCCAACCACTCTTCCCAGGTGAAACAGCACCATCTGTGTCATTCAAAGCCACCTGATCTCCACTTCAAGAGTTTTTGGTCCTTTCTCCCACCCCCACTATTTTTATCTGCAACTTGAAACTTGTGTTCTCTGTCCTGGAGAAAGGTCATCAACCTGAAATATTGTCTCCATTTTTCATTCTCCACAGAGCCTGCCTGGCCTACTGAGTGTTTACATTATTTTCTGTTTTTATTTCAGACTTCCAGGATCTGCAGTACTTGACCTTTGGATTATTGCAGACAACAAATGTTAGACTAACTGGTTTATAATTTTTTTCTGCCTCTCCGATATCTTAAAAGCAGAGTCACATGTTCAGTTTTCTAATCTAGTAGAATGGTTTCTGAATCCAGAGAACTTTCAAAAGTTATGCTTTTTGCATTTGCATATTCTCATTGAAATGGGTATAATCTGGTGACAACCAGGGAGTTGTCAATCACTAAAGCCATCATTTTCTTAACTATTTTAATTCAGAGTCCCTGTTCCTTTCAGCATTTGTTTTTTTTTTGAATGTCCTGCATGCTTTCTTTTTTCTCTACAGCAAATACTGACTTAAAATAATTATTCAGCGTGTCATTCACTTTCCTATTTTAATTTATTTGTAGGGGAGATCTTGCCTGACAAATCTGTTGGAATTCTTTGAGGAAGTAACAAGCAGGATTGACAAAGGAGAGTCAGTCGATGTCACTTACTTGGATATTCAGAAGGCCTTTGACAAGGTGCCGCGCATGAGGCTGCTAAAGAAGATAGGAGCCCATGGTATTACAAGATATATTCTAGCATGGATAGAAGATTGGCTGACTGGCAGAAGGCAAAGAGTAGGAATAAAGGAGGCCTTTTCTGATTGGCTGCTGGTCACTAGTGGTGTTCCTCAGGGGTCGGTGTTGGGTCTGCTACATTTCAGGTTATATATCAGGACTAGAAAGGAAGAGGGCAGAAGCCAGAATGTCCTGATGAAGGGTCTCGGCCCGAAACATCAACTGTTTATTTCCCTCCATGGATGCTGCCTGACCTGCTGAGTTCCTCCAGCACTTTTTGTGTATTGCTCTAGATTCCAGCATCTGCAGAATTTTTTGTGTCTAGAATGTTAGTAATTGTTTCACCTTTCTCCCTTTCAAAATCTCCCTTTGGATTCAATCATATTATCACTGTTAAACAAGCATTTATTTGCCATTAGGCTATTGACTAAATCTGATCGTGACTCATTAATTACCCAGCCTAATATGGCCTGCCACTTGTTGGTTCAAGGACATTTTGTTAGAGAAAACAATTTTGAACAAACTCAAGAACAATGTTATCTTTTTGGTATGAGCTAGCTTGCTAATCCTAATATATGTGAAATTTAAAGTTCCCTTTAAAACTATCCTGGCTTTGCCTAATGTCTAAATATACGCATTCCCTTCTACTACTAGGGGATCTATGTAGAACTCCCACTTAAGGCATAAATTATATTTCAAAAGAAGTCTCCATTCCCTTTCATTATATCCTCTCATTGAAATTATTACATCACAAATTACTAAAGCTTCTTGCCCTTCTATTTTACATATCTTTCCTGAAGACCTTATAATTCATTATATTTATTTATCAATACTGACCATCTTATAGCCATATTTCAGTAATGGATATCATGTTTTATCCTTCAACTTAATTTTTTTTGCCTGAAATTCATTTAATTGTTTCCTTGTATTCTATGTATTTCCATAAAAAATATAAATGCGGGCCACACACCCAACATGTCCGTCTGCTCTAATGTTTTACTCAGATAGTTCTTGCTTCTATCTTTTGGTTTAAGTATCTTATATTTTTGAGTTTGCCTCTACACGTTGTGCCTAAGGCACAGTTTGACTGTTTCTCTTTTCTTCTCTTCACTTACTTTAGATTCTCACTTATATTACCTTTCCACTGAGTCCTCTTCAAATTTATTAGTTTAAAATCCTCATGACTTTCCTATTTTATCTTTCTGCTAAGGTATTGAATGCATCTCCATTCAAGTGGAACGCATCCCCACAGTACAGTTTCTTCCTGGTCTAACATTGGTCTCATGATATAGAATTCCTCTTCCTACATGATTCCTTAAGCTACATGTTAAGACCTCTGATCTTTGTATCCTAATCTGATATGCTTTTGGTTTAGGTAATAATCCAGTGATTACAACACTTGAGGTTTTGTTCTTTAATTCAGCTCCTAGCTTCTGCTGCTGCCCAGTCAGGACATCATGTAGATTCTGTCGAATGGTCAATGATCTGAAATATTGATTTCTTTTTCTCTCCACAGATGCTGCCTACTTGCTGAGTATTTCCAACATTTTTTTGTTTCAGATTTCCAGCATCTGCGGTATTTTACATTATGACCAGCTGTTTTCTTTTTCCTATTTTGTTGGTCCTAACATAGACCACAACCACTGGGGCTCCCACTCCCTTCCCTCTGTCCTTTCAAACAGCTTCAAATGTGCCCCGCTTTCTCGTCCCGGCTGAACGTCCCATGTGTGGCTCTCGTTCCAGCCAGTCCCCTTAATTGTAAAATCCCCCAAAATCTATATATGTTCCCTGCCCTCTTTTGGATCCACCGTATTTCGGTAATCTGTATCATCTTCGCAAGCAACAAGTTGATTGTGCCTGGTGCATACGTTCACTTTCTGTGGATGCCAGTTCTTTGTCTCGCATGGGTCAACTGATTTTATATCCCACATACTATCAGTCATAGCAACCCCGCTCTGATTCTGCATTTGCTGTACTAGGTAACTGTCCGTGATCACATATTCCACCCCACTCCTCCTCCCCACTTTCCCTTGGTGTTGACCATCTCCATCTGAATGACTGAGCCCGAGAGATCGGATTCTCGCTGTCCACAAATTCGCATGCACTTCAGCCAGATTCTTGAAGATAGGAATGATTCCGAGAAAATAGTTACACCATTCCCGTGTATGTTATGCAATTGGAGTTATTTTAAAGTTTATTCGTTTAATAAATATATATTCTACTCCACAGTTGACGAAATGCTCGACGTGGCATAAACGAGGAGCAACTTTGAAGGACTGAGTGTTTTTCAAAATATGTAGATGCAGGCCCACGGGCACTTCATTAAATCTGGAAGTGGGTGATTCAGATCATGACTTTGCAGTTCCGCAGAGTTCATTCCAAAAGCTTGCATGCGCAGCGAGAGCAGAAGCGAGTCTTCTCCGCCGCTGCAGCCTTGAAAACCGAGGCATAGGAGAGGATATTTTAAATGCATCGTCACCTATCTTGCGTCGCTTCCTTTTCAGTTTGGCGTTCTGTGCTATAGGTTCTACGGATTCCAGATTCCATTGTTTTGTAGTAACTGAATGTGTTGCTATGGGTGAGCGCAAAATTATTACACGGTATAAATGAGAAATATGAGATCAAAATAATTCACAGCAGCATGATTGGTGTACAACCAACTTCTGTCTCTTGAAGTGTTGGATTGACCTCTCACTTTGAAAGGAGGACAAATATTGCAGCTGCTGGATTTCATTTGTCAACCGGATGAAGTTTATTTACTCTACCAAAGACTGATTGGAAAGAAGCATTTAGACACGATTTATCGCAGCATGGATGCAACTGAGCACTACGCTAAACTCATTCTGGATTTTCACTAATGAACTCATTCTTGTAAGGGTAGGCTATGTAAAAAGGACACCAAACCAAAACCAGTTTTGGTATTTGAGGCTCTTGGTCTTAATATTCACTTAATACATGCAGCATCTGTTTTTCCATCTACTCTATCTGGAAATTCTGTATTTGCCTGACCCTTAACCCTTTAAAAGCTGTAGTTGCATCTCCATTTTGGTGGAAGTACAACCGTGGCATTTGGTACGTCAATATGGCTCAGATTGGTTTGTTTCCTGCAAAGACTCAGGACCTATAGATTATTAGAGACTCCGGGTCAAATCCAGAGAGTTTCCAGTCCAACAAAGTTGACCCGGTGGTCAGTGCTAGGTCACTTTTCTGCTGGTCAGTACTTAAACCTCAAATAAAGTCTCTAAAGCACAGATTGTCTGATTGCTATCCCTTTATGGAAGTCTCCATTGTGCAAATTGGATGTCACAGAGTTATACAGCACAGAAACAGACCCTTTGGCCCAACTCCATGCCCACCAAGATGTCTTCCTGAGCTAGTCCCATTTGTCTGCATTTGGCCTATATCCCTTAACCTTTCTCGTACATGAACCTGTCTAAATGCTTTCTTAAACATTGTAACTGTACTGACTTCTACCTCTTCCCCTGGCAGCTCGTTCCATATAACCACCACCCTCTGAAAAAACCTGCCTCTCCTCAAAACCCTTCTAAATTTCCTTTGCTTTAATTTAAACCTCTGCCCTCCGGTTATAGACACCTCTAGTAAGGTGAAAAGTTTCTTGCTATTTATCATATGTCCCTCATAATTTTGTATACCTCAATGGAGTTCCTGCTTTCTCTCAGCCTCTCTGCTTCAAAGCAAACAAGTTGTTTCTCTTCATAACCCAAATGGTCCATACCCCGCAACATCCTGTTGAACCTCCTCTGCACCCCCTCCATTGCAATCACTTCCTTCCTATTGTATGGCAGTCAGAACTGAACACAGTGCTCCAGCTGCAGTGTTTGTTATAGTTGGAACCAATGTCTTACATAATTGCAATAAGGTTTAATTAATCATTATTATGGAAATAGATTAATATTGCAATTCAGAAGTGTTGGAATATGTTGGTAATTTTATAAATTATCAGAGGCTACAGGAGAATTCTCAGCTGTACTTGTACTGCAAAGAATGGCATCCACCAATCAGCTTTACTTCCTGAAATGCTGTAAATATTGAAAGTAAAATTATTTAAGCAAACAGTAGGGTGAATTGGAGCTAGATGTTACAATGGGTATGAAATTCAATTGGATAGCACTGCTTTCTCTCAGGGATTGCTTATTTTCGAACCATGATTGTAACCATTTCCAGATCACTCTGGAAATTTCATTGGGTGCCTCTGGTCACAAATCATGTTTGTGTCATTGATGTGATTTCCATGTCAGACACTCCTAGACTGATATCACTTTCCATGCAATGTTCTTTTTGTGCATGTCTGGGAAAAGCGGTCACATTGTTCTGAAGAGTGCCTGTCATTAGCCACACCCGGATAACCAGGCTTTAATAACACTGTGTCTCCATAGCATCTAAATATAAAGAGAGCCTCCCTGATCAAATCTGAGCCCAGTGTCATCTGGAAACCTGACCTTGGGTAGGTAGACCCTTTTACCTTAATTATTTACTGGTTGCTCTCAGGACACACTACCATCCCTGCAAGTCAACAGTCCTCTGCTAATCCCTCTCCATACTACTCACTAATTACCCCAATGATCATCCTCTTTACCATGGATGACCCCCAGCAGGCTGCAAGTCCCCATTATTGACCCTCAATGCCACATGACCCAAAATGACAACTGTCCACTTCCCTCCACAGATGCTGCCTGACCTGCTGAGTTCCTCTAGCAGTTTGTTTGCTGCTTCACATCCTCTACCACCTCAATTGCAATATTTTTCTTACAACATCTAGTTAAATGATGGGATAAGCCAAGCATCATAACAAAAGGATTATTCCATATGAATACTATAGTAATATATTACTTATTGTCACATGAGTTCTCTCTTGAAAAATAGGTTGTTTAAGCTCTGCACCAAGATAAGGGCTAGAGTTTGGGCCAGTGGCTTGTTTACATACATAACATTCATTGAACGATAAACTATTTGAGAACCTAAACTTCTTGCACATGTGACATGAAAATAATAAAAACTCCAAATGTTGGCTGAATGACAGAAGTCCAGCATAATTTTAGGAAAAGATATTATAAAGATACGTAAGATACAGTAAATGATCTAGCAAAGGCCTAGCAGGAAATTACTTCAAATTAAACTAACAGTAGGATGAATAGAATACAGGTTAAATTTTAGTTAAAGCTGAATTTAGGAATAATGTTGGGAACTTTTAAAAAAAGGATCAAGTAAACAGACCTTTGAGTGCTATAATGGAAGTGCATGGCTGAAATTACTTAATGAAGAGTACCGGTGTATGAAGCAAATGGGACAAGACACTTTCCATATTTATTTTGTATGAAGAACAAAGCAAAAGAGAAATGTCTGTCCACAAAAGAGAAAATTAAATGGGTAAATGAAGCTGCCTTAAATATTCCCCAACCAGAATGTAATGTCTGATATGTTCTTAAACTTCCACCAATCTTAATTTGAATGAAAGTTTCCCCTCTCTGGAAGCACTTGACCTAGCTTTATACTTCCTTTGAGCTCAGCTGTAGTCAGGAATTTAGAATGCGACAGGCTGAGAATGGGAAGCTCTGTCCTGGAACTCTTAACATTGGGCAGTGACACTGTACCATTATGGAATAGCACTTCCCTCTATTGTTTTATTTCAGCAAAGGTATAATGTTATTAGAACAAAATTCCCATATATATATTACCTGACTGTAATTTATAATTCCTAATAGCAATTTGTGATGCATTCTGATACAGGCCTACAAATGGAGATGTACGAGAATCTAGGTCTAGTGGGAGAGGGTACTTATGGATCAGTAATGAAGTGCAGACACAAAGAGACAGGACAAATAGTTGCCATCAAAAGATTTCAGGATCGAGAAGATGACAGATTAGTAAAGAAAATTGCTGTGAGGGAAATACGATTTCTGAAGGTAAGGGCATGAATTATTATTAATTTGGAAGAATTAATTTCAAGTGTTATGAAGGATTAATTAATTTTGAATGAAGATTTCCTTGATGGATCGGTAGGGAAATGCACCATGAGATTTGGTACTGAGTCATATAAAATAGAAGAGGCTAAATTCAGTGTAAAATCAGTATTACAATGTTAATAATGAAAGCTTACATATCCTATAGGTTCTCTGGGCTAGGGATTCAGGAATTCCAAGAAATAATGTTGTTGATGATAGTTTTGGATGTCTTAGCATCCTACCCTACAGTTTTTTTGCACTGATTTCCCACTGAATCTTCTGGAACCATTGTTGGCCTCATTAAATGAGATATGCCTTTGGACTGAAGGACTGAATTAAGCAATTGGTGATGTAATACTGGTTTGCATCATTCGGTTTGGACAGCATGTTAATCGGTTTGACTACCTTATTGCATATTGTGTTATATAGTTTTGCTACCATCTTGAAGGTGGATGTCTATCATATTGACATTCAATGGCCTCACCATCACTGAATCCCCCACTATCAATATCCTGGGGGTTACTGTTGACCAGAAATTGAACAGGAGTAGCCATATACACAATGTGGCTACAAGAGCAGGTCTGACGCTAAGAATCCTGTGGCAAGTAATTCACCTTCTAATGTCCCAAAGTCTGTCCACCATCTACAAGGCTCTAGTCCAGAGTGTAATGGAATACCTCCACTTGCCTGGAAGAGTGCAGTTTCAACAACACTCAAGAAGCTCAACACCATACAGGACAGAACAGCCCACTTAAAAAACACCTCATCCACAATCATTCACTCACTCCACCACTGATACAGAGTAGTAGCAGTTTGTACCATTACAGGATGCATCGTAGCAACTCACCAAGACTCCTTGGACAGCACCTTCCAAACCCACAAGTTCTATCAGCTAGAAGGACAAAGGCAACAAAAGCATGGGAACACCACTACCTGGAAGTTTCCCTCCAAGCCACACACCATCCTGTCTTGGAAATATATCACTGTTCCTTCATCGTTGCTGGGTCAAAATCCTGGAACTCTCTCCTGAGCAGCATTGTGTGTATACCCACACCTCAAGGACTGCAGTGGTTCAAGAAGGTAGCTTACTAGCACCTTCTCAAGGGCAACTAGGCATGGGCAATTAAACATTAGCTCAGTCTGTGAAGCCCACATCCCTTCAATAAATATATATATAAAAAAATGGCTGATGGGAAGCTCTGTGACTTGTAACTACAGCTGCTGGAAAATGCTATCTGGAGATGGGTATGAGAATTTTATTGCAAATGCTGTACCTTTGACTGACGGAACCACAGTCATTTTATTACAATTTGTGCCCATAATGTCCTTATAAAGGTAGCAGCGATGTATTTAAGTATTATCATAAATTATATATTGTTGGCCAGGCCTCATTAGTCAACCTTTTAGCCGAGGACATTTTTGGTTTAGGTTATCTGAGAAAGGCCTGAAAGTTTTGATGTACGGTTAGAGATGTGCTAATATGAGCTGTATGTTGCTTTGGTACAAGTGTTCAAGATAAATGAAAGATTGTTAATTCTTGTTTAGGAATAGGTGGCTAATTTTAAAATGTCACTTGGAAGAGAAGTTGGAAGAATTGTGTTTACACTGAAGATTATTAGAATAAGGAAAGCTTTACCACTGATAAAAGTTCAGACAGAGGCAATTCCCTATTTCAAGGAATATTTTAGGAGAATGTTGGGAATGCGAATAACTTTAGATTACTTGAAATACACACAATGGGACAGTTAATTGCTTGGAGCTGTAAGCTCCCATGGTCTTCTTAAAATACTTCACCAGACCTAAGAAAATGCACCACTTTTTGCCCTTTCCTTATAATACATCTAATGAAGGAAATACTGTGTATTCTCGCACCTTAAGCCATCACAAGCTCATGTTGCACTATACTTCCATTTTGATTCATATATTTCAATTGAGGCCATTGGACTTTGATCACAGGGGAAAAAGTGTTTTACAGAATGTATTTAAGGCTGCTTTTCAGTGTAGGTTGCTTTTCAGTGGTTCTTGGGTGGTGTCAGTTTTTTTGCAAGTATTCAGCTTTTCTGACTTCTGTAGGTTGGCATGTATTGCTATATTTGTGAGGAATTTCTGACATGTATATCTGACCAGCAAGAGCTAACAACTTTGCTTGTCTGTTGTCAAATGGTAACAATTGCCCATCCTTCATTGGGTAGAGAATGGTAGAATCTATTTGGAATAGAGTTGAACCCAAGACTGATGAATGATTAGAATTCAGTCAACTCAACTAATTTGTAAGCTTAGGCCTAAAGCATTGTGAAAGCAGGTAATTTGAAATATAAATAAAAGCTGTAGAAAATACTCAACAAGTCAAGTAGTTTGGTGGAAAGAAAAAAAAGGGTTAACATTTCATTAAACTCTTTCAGAATTTAAAACTTCAGGTTTTCAAACTTCCAGAACACTTGATAATTGACCAGCCTTGTAAAGGTTGATATCTCGAGGTGTTGGGATTCTACTTATTTGGGAATAACTCTTCAGGAAAATGCAAACATGTGATACTGAGATCTTGCTTGGAAGCAAATAGGAATTTATTAATATTCTATCTGGTAAACTGTACAATTGTAGTTAGTTAAATTTCAGCTGTACACCTAGCACGTCCTCATCTTTGGTTCTTGTGTCTAACTGTTCTGGAATGAGATAGTGGAAATACATATGCACCGAAGAAGGCACTTCATATTAAACAAACAGAAAGTGTTGAAAATCAAAAAAAAAATGCATACGCTGAGGTAAAAAAGAGAAAATGCTGGAAACAAGCAATAGATCAGGCAATATCTATGGGACGAGAAACAGTTAGTGTTTCAGGTCACAGATCTTCGATTAGCTGCTTGTTCCCAGCTTTTTCTCCTTCTTACTACAAATAGAAAGAGTTCCATGGTTGAAATCTCAATAACTTGGCTTGAAGACTAATAAACATGGAGGCAGATTTACATGTATTTCAGACACTTGAATAAATGAAAAGAAATAGCTGGTTGGAAGTGATGATATCCTTGTGAGTTTTCTTTCCTCAACGATATGTTACATTCTTGCCCAAGATCAAGAACTGAAAGAACAAGGATTTATCAAGTTCCATTTTATATTCTGTCTTAACTGGCATTCTTCTGTTATAACACAAAATTACAAATTTCATTTGTGAATAATTATTATTTCCTTTCTGTTCACAATATTTGACAGCAATTTAGACATGAAAATCTGGTAAACCTTATTGAGGTGTTCAAGCAGAAGAAACGTTTATTCTTGGTGTTTGAATTTGTTGATCACACTGTTTTGGATGATTTGGAACGGTTTCCAAATGGTTTGGAGAGTAAGAGACTCAGAAAGTGCCTCATTCAGGTGTTGAGGGCCACAGAGTATCTTCACAAGAACAACGTAAGTAAACACAATTGAAGACAGTTACATTTCTGGTAAATTGTTTGTGGATTTTCCATTTTGATTTGACAAATAAGATGGTCACTGAGCCAGGAGAATCATCAGAAAATAATGGCAGAAAAATGAAATAATTGACCGTGATAACAGTAAGTTTTGTGGACAGGAGGTGCATTACCCTGTGCAAGATTTTAAATACTACATAGATAAAGGATACTCAAGAATATTGGAGCCAGCTTAGTGGCCTCACATTGGCTCAGCTGTTCTATCAGACTCCTACTATAACTCCAAGAGTAGTTTGCTGGAATGCTTGGAAACCCTCTTGCATCCTACTTACTTTGTGTCCCTCTAAACATTTTACGAAGTCATGATCGAATTCTCAAGTACAGGTCTCTTGAACTTATTAAACCCGATATATCCATGAGCTGTTTAGAGGCTTTAGTAAAGTAAAAAATCCTGATAATAACTCATTGTGTTTTGAAAAATAAAATGATGAAAATATCATTAAAACTAGAAATAGCCTTTTATTAGCCACACACACAAGAGATGGAGCAAATGAACAAAGGGCACTACTGATTTATCAGTTGTTCCATTTATTTTAATATGGTTTGTTGACATCTCTGTTAATTTACTGATTTATCAGTGTGATGGCTGCTCTATGAATTAACAATTCATTGTTTCCTACTGCCCCATTAAAATATTGACTGGTTGATGTGTCATTGATTAAATTTATTCATTAATGTGACCAATGTGCCATTAATTTATTTGTTGGTGTGTTTACTGCTCAATTAATTCACTAGTTCACTGGCACTTATTTCCACTGTGATAATTAATTCACCTGCCCAGTGCTCTGTTAATTTATCTGTTGGTGTGTACATGGCTCTATTAATTTAGTAGCATTTGCCTCCCCATTAACTACTTAATTCGTGTGCCCTATGATCTATTAATTTATTGGTTGGTGTGCCAACTGCTAAACTATTTTTTTAATTCACTGGTGCTTGCTGCCACATTAATTAATTAATTCACCTGTTGAATGCTGTATTTAATTTTTTGGTCTGTCCAATGCTTCAGTAATCAATTAATTCACTGCTGCCTGCTTTTTCTTCAATTCATTCAATTGTGCCACTTTTGTTCATTAATTTAGCAATTTATTGGTTGCATACCAATTAAGGAATTTATTAATTTACCACTGCCTTTGTTTTGCTGGTTCACGGTGCTTCTTTAATTTAAAGTGCTTGTTTAATGTAATGTAATAGTCACCTGAAATATTCCATGGATTTCATTGTATGGAGCTGGTTGTTTTTCTTGCTGGTATTTGATGGTTCTGCTTTTTAGTATTGTGTGCATGTTTTATGTGTGTGTTGTGAAATATAAATCCTTATGATGTATCTGATTTAGACCATGTTTTAATCTTCTTCTTCTTCTTCTTCTTGGGTAGTTTTTCTGCAATGAGGTTGACTTTCTTTTACTTCAGTTTTGTGGGTTCTGAAGTGTCTAATGAGGCCAATCCAGGAGTCACAGACTTGTCCACAGATGGGCCAGGAGATGGCAAATGGGGTGGGAGGGTTGTTTGTAAGCTGCTGCATTCCTTCGACTACTTGTGCAAGACTTCTGTGTATCCCCATTGCATAGCTTCAAGTTCTCAATACTCCAGATGTTCCTTTTCCACTTTCAATGGTCATGGGCCAGAGGTTCCAACGGATAGGTGGAGATCTTTAAGGAAGCTTTGACCATACACTTGAATCTTTTTCTCTGTCCAACTGCTAATCTCTTCCCAAACAGAGCTTGGAGTAAAGTGCTTCAGCAGTCTGGTGTCAGGCATCCAAACAACATGGCCTCCCTAACATAGCTGATTATGAGTAACTAGGGCCTCAGTCAATGTGATATTAGCAGCAGTATATGCTGCTCACTTTTTATTAAGCTTTAATCACTTTCCTTAGAAATGTTGAGTGTTCAACATTGCATGAGTTTCATTTTCCATTTGCAATGTTTTAGATCAAGATCAGCCAGTGTAGAGTGATAACAAGGTGATTAGCAGATCATAGGAAATGGTCTGGAAATAGAATTTGCAAGAAAGCTAGCGTCAGAATATAACCTTTTTTGCATGTTAATGCTATTTCTCAAATTTCTTTGGCGTGTGGGAGAGCAACAGATGAAAACTGAGTCTGAAATCAAACTGGGTAAAAATAATATCAAGACTAAAAGAAAATTATTGTTATTGTGTCATGGGTATTGCAAATGCACAGTATGGTGAAACACTGCAATATTTGGTGTTTGGTCATATTGTAGGCTGTGTGATTTTTCTGAAACATATCACGTTAATGTAAAGCCTTACAGTATGTTGGTTACATTACAGTGTGCCACATGATTAAACAATCCTTCTTCAGTGAACTATCTGTATAAATTTCTTGGTGTGGTCTGAATATTTACTATTACAGGAGGAAGGGTGTGTCTGTAAGTTGATTTACCCAACTTGGCTGTTATTCATATATGGTAGCTGATTACATAATGATAGTGGAAGAGCTGTGGGAATTGAATGAACAACTATGGTTTCAAATCAATTTACATCCTCCTCTTCCATAGCCCAATACATTGATACTAAAACACACTGTCATAATATGCCTACTGAAATATATTCAGTTTTAGTGGGATGGTGGCTTGAACTGGCTTTGTGTAATTCATTGGTTTTGCTTTTCACTTCAAACAAAATTTGTGAACCATTTTAATCTGTTTTTCCCTCCTTACTTATCTCCAGATAATTCATCGCGATATCAAACCTGAGAATGTCTTGGTGTCAGGGTCAGGTGTTGTTAAACTATGTGATTTTGGCTTTGCCCGTACATTGGCTGCACCAGGAGAGACTTACACAGAATATGTGGCCACTCGCTGGTACAGGGCTCCAGAGTTAGTAGTCGGTGACAACAAATATGGAAAGTAGGTACATATTGTAAACTATCCTTTAGTTTCTCTTATTTCACAGAAGCAGAAGATTGCACCACTATTCCTACCAACATTACTTGGTAATGAACCATAATAGATCAGAAAGGACTCTTGTCTGATCCTTGTCTTCTGAGCTTGCTGACTTAAGTCAAGGACAACAAAAGAATCTATAATCTCAAAGTCCACAGACGAGGCTTGAAAAAACCTAACTAAAATTTTCAGTTTTGATTACTTTCCAGTGCTCTCTGCTTCATGGGCAGACAAGTGAGAACTCAGGTAAAGCAAACTAGTTCTGGTTCACTGTACTGCTCCCACGGTTGAATACCTGCTGATTGTCATTGACTCAGCTGACACAGAAAGAAAAGTCATATAGGAGAAAAGAAATAAGGGATAAAACCAAAGGGAAAATTCAGGGTAAGAAGTAGTTTGTGGGTTCTTAAAGCTAGCTGATTAACTAAGCTTGTCTTATTTCTGAAAACCGAATGATGTGACATCAAATGGGAAGTCTTTTGAGAAATGAAAGAGGTGAAATCAAACAGGGAGTTTTTATAAAAATTATTGCAAAATTGAACAGAAATGATACTCAACAAAGAACTTTGGCAGAACAAGCAGATTAGATATAGTTTGAAAATATAGCAGTTCAGGGCCATTAAAAATGTAAATAATTTTGAAAGGGGTGGGAGAAATACTCAGAAGCTTGGAAAATTGGCAACCATAAAATTGAGGAGGGGATATTAGATAGTTAGAGGTAGGTTCTGAAATGCTAAAGCGTCAGATGGCAAGGTACACCAAGGAAAACTGATTCCAATTAAATCGAGAAAGGAAATGTAGTGAATCGACAGAATGTGAGCTTCAGGCCCTGGAAACAAAGAAGCACTCATATTTTGTACTTAAGGTGAGCATGTAAGGATGAGCAGAGTCTGGAGAAAGCAATTAAGGTCAAAGGAGGGGTAAGTGATTTGTTTACGGAAGAAGACAGGTAGATACTTATTACTAGGCTTGTCTATGGCCTACTGACAAGTCCACTGGGCTGGCACTTCTATTGAGGAGAACATTGATTATAGGAGATAATTTGGTGCGTGGTAGAGGGAAATGAAGGCACAGAAATTGGAAATAACCAAGTTGAATTCACACTACAAGTTGTCAGACATTTACATACCCTGAGTGAGGTTGGAAAAAGATTTTTCTGTCAGATGCTGGGGAGAGATGTGGTTAGATGACAAGTTGATAATTGAAAGAGAGTGACAACTGGAGTAGAGAGCAATGCCATCAAATGTGGAAAAGGCATCCAGGTGTCTTGAGCAGGCAGAGAGATGATGGCATGGCTTGGTGAATCAGAAATTATGCATGTGATTTCATTGCTGGTCACTTAGAGTTAGAATGAGGTTTCAATGTACTGCATCAGTGTTCTGACGTATAATATGCACGAAAGAGTTGTTTTCCCAGATCTTGTCAGAACCTCCTTCTTAACTTTGATTCAGTTACCTAAAACATTAAAACTTTTTTCATTCATGGTAGTTATTGATCAACATTGATCACATTCAGGGGATAGTAATTGAATAACTGCATCTACTATTAGTATATTTGTGGTTTTAAAGCAGCATTGTGTGGGGAAATGGAATATTTTCTGTTTTATTGTAACAAGCATCAGTTTCAAATGATAATTCATGGCATATGCAATATTAAATGAATAAGTGTGGAGTTATCCACTTTGGTGGAAGAAAACAAAAATCCACATGTTATTTAAATGATGAAAGACTGGGAAATGTTAATGCACAAAGGGATGTGGATGTCCCTATACACCAGTCACTGAAAGCAAACAATCAGGTGCAGAAAGCAGCTAAGAAAGCAAATTGCATGGCCTTCATTGCAAAAGATTTTGTGTTTAGGAACTAGGTTGAATTACTATATTAAGTATAGTAATTAAATACAGTAGGACCTACTAAATATAGTAGGACCTTGGTTTGACTACATGACCACATTGGGTGCAGTTTTGGTTTCCTTATGTAATAAAGGATATATTTGTGAATGGAGCGAGTGCTGTTTTGTTTTGCATTAAAAAATAATGGACTACAGTAACTTAATTATTTACAGGCATGCTCCTTAGTTTTGTTTTCATATGTGTTACCGTCAATATAAGATATGTACTGACTCCAGAAACTGAGGTAATGAAATGATCATGACTTAACAGGAAATATGTGGTTATAGTAAAGATTGTACACAATATATAAGGAATATAATTAAATAGTTTCTTTCATATGTCACACTATAACACATCAAAATATGTGTTAATTTTTTTGTTGGGGAAGGATTTCTGAATCTAAAGCAAATAAATTTGAAATACAGATCATTTGGTTAGGTGGTGGAACAGGCTTAAAGTGCTAAATACCTCACTTCTGTTCCTGAACTTACATAAGCAACACTCATCTTCTGTATTTAATTCAGAGACATGCTGATACATTTTATTTTGTAAATACTACAAATGGTTTCCTTCTGTGTTCCCTAATTTGAACATACAATTTAAAAAAAAATCATTCATTATGTGCTAGTAGTAAACTGCATGTCATCAAGTATCAATACATGGAGTTAACTGTTTTGAAAGGAAATCATATGGTGTCTATTCAAGGCCATGTATAACTGGAAAGACTACATTCCAATGATGTGAAGACTAGGATTAGAATATGTTGAATAAATGGAACAGATAATGCAGATATAATTCATTTCCAGTTTAAAAATATACCCTATTTATCTGTTTGTGCTGAATCTTAATTTTATTTTATAATATTAGTTAACAGATAAATTACAATATGGGAACTGGATAAATACAATTGATTGGATTGTAAAAATGTTCCAGCCGTACAACCAGGAACTGGGAATTACAGCCTCTTCAGTTTAAGCAGGCATCTGCCATTTTCACTGTGGAACAGTGAATTTATAACAGAAAAAAGATATAAAATTGTTACAAAAACAAAATTCTTACTTCCTATTGTAGAAAGCAATGGACAAGGTTGTAAGATAGTTATAGATTCATATGGCACAGAAACGGGTCCTTTGGCCCACCCTGTCCATGCTGACAATAGTACCACTATACCATCCCATTTACCAGCACTTAGTCCATAGCCTTATATGCTTTGGAAATTCAAACTGCTAGTCTAGATACTTTTTAAACACTGTGAGAGTCTCTGCCTCCACCATCTTCTCAGGCAGTGCATTCCAAACTCCAACCACTCTCTAGGTGAAAAAATTCTCTGTTAGATCCCTTCTAAAACATCTTTCTCCTTACAAAAAACTTATGTGTTCTAGTTATATATACTTATGCTATGGGAAAAAGTTTTACCCTATCTATGCTTCTCAAAATTTTGTACACCTCTATTGGGTCCCCTTATCAGCCTCCTCCACTCTAAGGAAAGGAAAACAAACCTAACCTGTCCAGTCTCTCCTCATAGCTATTACACCCCATCCCAGGCAGCATCCTGGTGTTATCTCCTCTGCACCCTCTCCTGAGCAATTATGTCCTTTCTATACTATGCTGACTAAAATTATTCCCAAATGTGGCCTCACCAATGTTTTATAAAGCTGTACCATAACTTCACTGCTCTTCTGTTCTATGTCTGGCAGATGAAGGCAAGCAGCCCATATGCTTTTTTTAACCACCCTATCTACCCATGCTGTCACCTTCAGGGATCTTTGGACTTGTACTGTTTAATATGATATGGATATATATTTACAAATAAAATCATTCAGCCTTTTTCTTTAAAAACTCAAAGGTGAGAACTTACAGAGAATAACTTACAGAGAAGTAAGAAATAATTGAATTACATTTGTTAGTTGTTAAGAAATAAATAAGTAATAGTCATTATAGTAGGGTTCTATCAAAATGTAAATTACACCCTTTTGCAGAATTTTAAAAGTGGAACAAGTTTTCAACTCATGTATTAATGCAAAGGATCACCACCTTAATATGTTTTGAATGTGTGTGACTCTAATGTTCGCAGTAATTAAAGCCGGTAGTTCTCATATTCAAAAATATTTTGTAAGGTGTAACTAATTGTAATGAATATTTTAAAAAAATACATCTTTTTAGGCCTGTAGACATTTGGGCATTTGGATGCATGAGCATTGAAATGGCGACAGGAAGTCCTTACCTGCCTGGAAACTCTGACTTAGACCAGATCCATAAGATAGTGACTCAAGTGGGTGAGTATAAATCAAAAGATATTATTAAATAAGAGCTACTGCACTACTTACGCAAAATTTAACAAACTAGCTTTTTAAAAAAAATCACAATATGTAATTTACATTGATATCCTAAGTGTACTTTCAGTGGTACCAGTATGTAAATATAATTTTATTGGAAGTGGTCATAATTAGTTAAATTGCACTTAAACTTAAATGCCATGATTGAGAAAAATTAATATACATATGGATCTCCAATGCTCCCTCTTATAACCTATGATTTCTCATTTTCTGTTCCTTTTCTATTGATCATGACTCGTGCTGGGATATAGTTCCATACATAGCAGTAGTTCTCTAGTACTTTGCCAAAACCTGCATTCCTGATGATGAGTTCAGTAAGTGCCTTCAAAAATTTCAATTCTGGATGGCATCAATAGATGACATCAATGCTCTTTTTACCCAACCATGTGTATATACAGACACACAGACACGCACACACACACGCACATTTTTCCCATTCCCCCCCCACCCCCAAAGGCACCAACAAAAGAGCCCAACCAGCACACCAAATGAAAACCTGACTCAACATTAAAATTGGTGCATCTCTAGCCAATATATTTCTGTAACGCACCATATGGTGCTTTTACCTGGCGCAACATTGGAAGGCTGTGCTTTTCTGCATTATTCATTAAAGTTCAAGCGTAGTCTGATTTGTACAAAATGAACCCGTGATATTGTCAGTAAACATCAGCCATGCACACACTAACACAGATGTTTACATTAATTCAGGGTGTATTTTTAAAACTTTGGTAATAAATTTGGTATTTCCTCTAGTAACTGAATATATAATTAATGTCTCTATTTAGACTGTCCTAGTGTCCTCTGAATTGTCTGGTTTTTCTGAATGCCTTTGTGAATGCATGAATGTTGCATAAATATTATTTGCATGTCTTCCAATTTCAATATTTAAACATGTGCTTAAGTACCTCAGATGTTAAGTCCAGTGCATTAGACAGGTGACAAGCAAGGTAAAGCTGAGAAACAGGAATTCTTGAAGCTGAAATTGTTGTCAACTTGAGCTGATAGATTCACAATAAAGCTCATCCTGTACTGTAGTCAATCAGTTTAGATAATTTTTGAAAAGAGCCTGAAAATTAATTATGCAATTAAAAGTCTATTTTTTGTTTGATATGTTTGTAGATCACGGGGAAGGCTATTATCAATTGCTTTTAAGTTGATTAATGATAGTCCAAACATAAACCACTACTGTTTCACAAAATATTTTCTAAAAATCATAAAAGAAGTTGTATGTTTTAATTTACAAAATCTAGAATTACAAAAGAATTTACTGGAACAGCCACTCAATAAATCTAATCACCTGATGAACAATAGAAAGATGTAGAATGATATTAGAGCAGGAAAGTTATGGTACAGCTTTGTAAAACCTTACTTAAGCATTAGATAAGGGTATTTGACCTGTAATGTTAGCTCTGTTTCTCTTCCCACAGATGTGGCCTGACCTGCTGAGTGTTTCCAGCATTTTTTGTTTTTATTTTAGATTTCCAATATCTGCATTTTTTTGATGTTCAATTAGTTAAGCCATAGCTGGAATACTGGATGTTGCCTGGGGTGGACTGTTTGAGCTATGAGGAAAGACTGGATGACACATATGTTTTCCTTGGAGCAGAGAAGTCTGGGGGGTGGGGATGGGGACTGATTGAGCCATACAAAATTATGGAGTTTGTACATTCTCCCTGTGTCTGCATGGGTTTCCTCCAGGTGCTCCGATTTCCTCCCACATTCCAAAGAAGTACGGGTTAGGAGTTGTGGGCATGCTATGTTGGCGCCGGAAGTGTGGCGACACTTGTGAGCTGCCCACAGAACACTACGCAAAAGATTCATTTCACTGTGTGTTTTGATGTACATGTGACTAATAAAGATATCTTATGGGGGCATAAAAAAGGTCGATAGGGAGAAACTTGTCCCTTAGCAGAGATGTCTACTAGCAAAGAAAATAAGGTGAGGGGGGACATTTGGAGGGGGATTGAAGAAGAAAGTTTTTATACAGAGGGTAGTTGAAATCTGTAACACACTGCCTGAGGGGTTGGTGGAGGCAGGTATTTTCATAACATTTCAGAAATATTTAGATGAGCACTTGAAATGCCATAGCATGGAAGGCTATGGACCAAGGGCTGGAAACTAGGATTAGAATAGGTAGGTAGTTGGGGATGGTGGGCCAAAAGGCCTGTTTCTGTGCTGTATGACTCAGATCATGGAGTTCAGGAATGTCCTAGCCTTCTGTTCTAATTCAGTTATCCTGGGTGTTTTGTTTTTATTTATTCTCAACACTTGGGCAATGCTGGCAAAGCTACAGATACTATTCATTCCAGATTGCCCTGAGAAAGACAGAACTTGCTTTTATGCAGAGAATTTTATTACCTCAGAATGTTCCAAAGCACTTTAGTCTGTGAAGTGCATTCACTGGTGTAATCCAGGAAACTGGCATAATCCAGGAAACTGGCAGACAGTTTGTATGCAGCGTAGTACCAAGAAGGTCATTGAAATAAGAACCAGGAATGTTGGTTGAGGGCCTTTTTTAATATGGTGTTGAGGGATCTTTTGCATCCATCTGAGAGGGTATTTGTTTACATCCACTTGAAGGTAAGGAGGTTTAATCTCTCATTCAAAATGTGGTAGCTTGTCCTATGAAGCACAGTTAAGTAATCACAGGAGATATAATAGTGGAGGGAAATAAAGTGGCTGTCATTTCTATTCTTGATTACCAGCCATCCAGTCCTGTTGGGAAATGGAGTTAGTGGTGATGATGATATTGATTGCTTACACTTAGTATGGCCAGAGTGGCCACTTGATGAACTCCAATGTTGGTAAGAACTGTACCCTTGCAAAAAGGAGGGAGAAAAAATTTAAGTGGGGTATAAAAACACATGAGCTAGATTTTCCCTCAGGTGGATAAACATTGCACTGTACTTTTTCAAGGATTTTCTATGTGGTTTTGAATTGATACTTATTCTAGAGACCCAAATAATATGGCACCTCCTTCAGACCATCTGGAACCTGTGTGAACAGACTATATATCTCTTCAACAATGAGATAGAATAATCATCCAGGCACATTATTGTAGAGTTTTAACTAGGAATCATCATTTAGGATATTAAGTTCAATTTCAAATCAGGTACAGAAAACAAAATAGAGGGTAGAAAGACTGGATTAGTAGCAAGGGGATACAGGAGGAAAATGGAAAAAAAGTATTTAGATACTTTATGAATCTCCAACAGTAATTTTAAATTTGGTAAGAGAATCTACACTTGGAAAACAATTTTCAGATTTGTTGGGTTTAGTTCATTTGTGAGATAAATACAGCAATTCTATACAGTTCAATATAGTTGATGAGGAGCCAAGTGGCAAAGTACACTTTTGGGAAGCAATTGGATGAATTTTAGAATCATATTAATCAGCAGAAAAGCAGTCTATTTAATCTATAGTGTCCACGCCAGACAAAAATGAACTATTTAGTTTACTCCCACTTCCCAGGTCTCAGCTTTCAATCTGTGCCCTTGTAAATATGACTTTAAGCACCCAGGTACCTTTTAAAAATAATTAGGGCTTCTGCCTCCATCAGCCTTTCAGCAGTGAATCCATCCCTTCCACTGTAAGGGTCACCACCCTTCCTCCTACTCCCGCCTCCTACCCCCACCCCTTTCCCCTTCCCCTCCACCCCCATACACACACTCTGAGTAAAAAAACATTTTCCTCAGCTCCCTTCTAATCATTCTACCAAAGAACTTAAGTCTATGCCCCTTAATTATTGACCTTACTGCTGAGAGAAATATGTCATTCCTGTTCATCATATCTAGGGCTCTCATAATCTTGGACACCTTAATTAAGTCTCTCCTCAATCTCCTTTGTTACTAAGAAAATAACTGCTGCAGTCAGTATCTTCTCATAACTACAATTCTCCAGCAACATTGTTGTAAATCTCCTCTGCAAAAGTCAGCAACTTTTGGAATACTGCTTTTAATGAAGGAAGTGAAGTTACCAGGAGTTTCTGGCCAATTCCTTTTAGAGTGCTTGTTTGTCACTATTATTTCTGTAATGAAATGTGGCTCGTAAAGGACCAACCAAAAAATCGCTGTTCAGAGTAAAGATGGAATTATGGTCATTAACCTATCTAGTAATTCAGATCAATACTGGTCTGTCTGAGGACCCTTACAGTACTACTTACTGATGTGAGCTACCTTATGAGCTGCCTTATTTTAATCTGCATTCTTTATTTTGATCAGGAAATTTAACACCACGCCTCAAGAGTCTTTTTAGCAAAAATCCTACATTCGCTGGGGTATGTCTACCAGATATCCAGAGACCAGAATCACCAGAAAAGAAGCTGTCAAAATGTAATCCTTTGTTGACTCTGCTGGTGAAGGTAAAGTGTTTGAGGAGATTAAATAAAGATTCATTAAATATCAGTAGGATGTCTTCCATGACAATTAACTTTTCCTAAAAAGGGAATTATAGTTCACAAAATACTACCTAGTTCTTGAAAGGAAAATTCAATATTTAGTCATGTTACTTAGTCAGCTGCTGTTACTTCTTTCAAACTGCTGATCCAGATGAGCTCTATAGAAGTTTCTGCTATATTGTGTCATGAAATTCCATTCAAATGATGTTCCCAGTAGGAACAGTGAAATGAGGGGGAAAGGAACCAAGGATGCAGTGGGTGGCAAGGGGAATAAAATGGTGTTGGGGGGGTGCTAACACCCTACTGTCTTTCATTTTATCTCATTTTCCACTACAATGTTAGTGCGAGACCAGAAAAGGGGTTTCAAACTGGTGCACAGCCTAGATCTTAAAAGGCAGTAGTAATATTTTTCATATGGATATTCAAAATCATAACAAATCTGACAAATCAGCTTTCAACAGGGATGGGGATCGGGTTCATTATGGAAAGCAGCAGGCTCCAGATTTACAACCTAATGCCTTTAAACAGGTGACAAAACATGTCCGAGTGTTGCAGGTGCCTGCCATCTGTATTCAGATGGCTGAACTTTCCACTGTTCCAACTCAGTGGTTCAGGTGAATGTGATTCTGACATAACAATCTTACCATTTGCAGCATCGCCATCTGGGAGGAGATACTGAACTTGACAATATGGTGAAACTAAATTGACAATGGCACAGATGCACCTGCTAACCCAGCATTATTTCTGGATTAGCCGAGTGCATTAGTTCCAGATCACCGCATATCTTTCATGGAGTGAAATGATCATTTTTGTCTTTTGGAGAACAGCAGACTTTCTGAATCAACTTTACAAACCAGGCACAGAGTTCAGAAGTGCAACTGCAGATCCAAAAGGTCCACATGTTGCAAAGATATTGTTGGTAATTGTTTGAGATGTCAGACATCTGAAGACCTGTAAATTATTGACATCCACACTCTTCCAATCATAAATGCACAAATACTGTCTCTTCTGTCCTCATAGTGACATTTAGTCCATATTCACAAACTTACTGACCGTAATGTATGCTCTCACATTCCCACAGTCACATTCTCATACATTCTCATGCATAGTGTTATTGGAGACAATTATACACACTACCCTCAATCATACAGTCAGTTAGATATGAAAGATCTGTTGTACTATTTGTGGGGCAGAGAATTGTTTTGGTCTGTCCATTGTTCACAGGTTAACGAACACTCCCAATAGCAGAATAATTTTATTTATAACTTTAATTGTAATTCTGGAGACCTTGCTGCGTACAAGTTTACAACTGTGTTGAATTAAGTAACAAGAGTCACTATAGTTCATATCAAAGTATTTTGTGTACTGCATCTTTGGGTGTCTCTGGGCGACATAATGAACAGAAAGAAAATAGTTCTATTATTGACCTTAGGACATCACAAAGAATTTTTACAATTAATTAAGTGCTTTTGAATTCTGGTCACAGTTGTAATTTAGGTAACAATACAGCAAGATCCCACAAACAACAATGCAACATTGACTAGAGGATCAGATTTTTAATGCTGATTGAGAAATAAATATCCTCAATCTTCGAAATAGAAAGAATTCCCATGGGAACTTTTACATCCACTTCAGAAAGCAGACAGGACCTCATCTGAACAAAACTAACTCCAATAATTCAGTACCACTTAGGTCCTGCACTGGAGTGCAAGTTTAGAGTTTTGTGCTCAAACCTTTGGAGTAGAACTTGAAGTCACAATGTCTGACTGGGAGAAAAATATGCAGTCTACTGAACCACAGGTAGAACTAATGAACAGCTACATAAATACAAGTTGTTTTATTTCTGCCACATAGTTAAGTTTCCTTAATAAAGTGAGGCACTTTCAGGAGATTACCCCTTTGAAATGGTTTCTATTGAGTCCTGATTGAGGGCCCTGAATTTTAGAAAGTCAACTGCAGTCTTTGGGAGCAGGGCTAATTACCTGCTTTTGTGCCTTATTTGTTGAAATCAAAGTTTTTGGTTAATCATGGTTACAGTTTTGTTTGGACATAAGGATTGATTGGAAATATGATGTTTTCACAGAAATGCTTACAGATGGATGCAGACAAGAGAGCTTCATCCACAGAGCTTCTAAAACATGAATATTTCACAGCAGATGGATTCTCAGAGAAGTGAGTACTTTTTAAATCAGAAAGAAAGCTATTTTAATGGCTATTTCTAACAATACTATTACCTTCCTTCTAAATGATTCAAGAAAAATCCACTCAGTAACAAGAGAATAATGTCAATTTGCAGAATTGATTTATTTTTTAAAAATTGTGATTGTATTCAATCCCTTTACTCTCTGCCTATTTCCCAGCAAGTCATGGACCAATTGCAATAAGGAAACTACTGTTTATGTCTCTACCAGTGCCTTCCTCTGAATATTTGTGGTGAGGGGGGTGGTGGGTGGGGGTGTGGAAAAAGGGACAATACACAGACTGGTTGTTCTCCTCATACCTGAGCTTTACAGTTGAAATGAGAAGTAATGAATGAAAATTAGGTCTGCTAAATGCAAAAATAAATGTTAATCACTGTTTTACTGGCAAAAAATAGTGGGAAGGGAATAGACGGTGGGAAGGGGCAGGCACGATAGTGTAGCGGTTAGTGTAACACTTTTACAGACCCAGTGACCTGGGTTCAGTTCCGGCCGCTGTCTGTAAGGAGTTTGTACGTTCTCCCCGTGTCCGCGTGGGTTTCCTCTGGGTGCTCCGGTTTCCTCCCATGTTCCAAAGATGTACGGGTTAGGAAGTTGTGAGCATGCTATGTTGGCGCCGGAAGCGTGGCGACACTTGCGGGCTGCCCCCAGAACACTCTAAGCAAAAGATGCATTTCACTGTGTGTTTCGATGTACATGTGACTAATAAAGATATCTTAGATAAAAAAAAGATTTTGCCTTTCTTGAGGTTGCACAGAGTGTTGCCATGGGAAGGGTGGAAGGGAATGTTGTTGCTGGTGATAGAAGAGTGAACCAGGGTAGACTCACAGATGGCAAGGAAGGGGATGATGTGCTTTTTAACGACATCACATTTTAGGTGGCAGAAATATCAATGGATAATCTATTGAATTGGAAGCTGGTGGTGTGGAAGATAAGGACAAGTGAAATCCTTTCATTTTTCCAAAAGGGAGGGGAAGGGTTGAAAGCATAAAGACAAAATGCAAAGGGCATGGTTGAGGGTGCTGTCAGCTATAATGTAGGGAAACCTTGGTTGAGGGGAAAGAGGAAAGATTGATGTGGAAAGGCACTCAGCAGAACAAATGTGTCAAAGATAGAGAAACTGGGAGAATAAAATGGAGTCATTACAAAAAGCATGGTGAGGGGTGATATGGACAATATAGCTATGGGGATTGGTGGTCTTAGGGTTGATATTGTTGCTGACCCTAAAATTGGCATCCTGATGGAGCATGGTGATGTAAAAGAATTGCATATCTTTGATAAAATTACATAGTTAAGGTTAGGAAGGTAGAAACAGTTGAAGTAGCTGATGTTGTCAGATGTATTGCAAACATAGGTGGGGAGAGACTAGATAAGGGGAGGTAAAATAGTCAGATTGGGAAGAAATATGCCACGAAACAGTGTGCTGTATCAGGCAGATTGCTTGGGGATTTTGGGTGGAGGTGGAAGTGGGCTATGTGTGATTAGGAGACTGAAGTTTGAGACTGTAAAAGGAAAATCTCAGTGACAGAGAAACAAAGGCCTGATATTCAGTAGTGGGGTCATGGTCTTATGGGACATATTAGGAGTTGTCAGGGAGTTATGATTGAGTCTCTGCAAGGCAGAGGCCAGTTTGCTAAACAATATCACTGTCCTTGTTGGCATATTCAGGTTAGGGTGCTGCAGGTTCAGAGTGGTGATCAGTTAGGGTAAGTGAATGGGGTAGGAAGACAGAAATTGTTGATGTCACACTGACAGTTTGCAATGAGGGGATAAGAGAAAAGTGTGCAGATCTGAAGTTGGGAAAAGTGTTCAGATCTGAAGTTAGCAAAAGGGTCCAGCATGCCGGAGAAGGGCCCTGGCCAAAGAAATGGCCCTGAAGGTGGAGGCAGCTGAAGAATAGGTAGAAGTCACGTTGAGATCAAAATTTGTTGATATTGAGATGGTAGGGAATGAAGCTGAGACCTTTGTTGAGAACTGATTATTGAGTTTGGAGAGGGGATCAGAAGAGAGAATGAATGCAAGATAATGTGTGAAACTGGTGGTATATATAGGGCTAGAAGGAAGTGATGGGGAAGAAAGACACAGAGAATGGTTTATATCCAAGAGCTGTTGAAACATGTAGTCTTTGACATTTGAAAGGAAGAACATTTTTGTTAAAATGTTAGATGAGATGCTTGTCATATAAACTTTGAACTTTACTTTTTTAAATTTTGAAACTTAATTTATACAGCACGGTAACAGGCCCTTCCGGTCCAACGAGCCTGCACTGCGCAATTACACCCAAGTTAACCTACTAACCCGTACGTCTTTGGAATATGGGAGGAAACCGGAGCACCCGGAGGAACCCCATGCAGTCATGGGGAGAATGTACAAACTCCTTACAGGCAACGGCGGGAATTAATTATATTTTCCTGAAAATACATCTTACATTGCCAGAAAGCACTAGAAAATGTTTATAAAGCCAGCACACTAACCTGTGGAAACTTGAATAACCTGTACAGGCTGCAGGAGGTACCTATCTGGGAGCTGAAAATGTTGCTTCAGTGAATCAGGCTAGCGACAAATTTAAAAATGAATTCTCAAAAATAGTGATAATGTTAATTGCAGAAGTTAACTGAGGTTTGTTTACAGGTTCCCTTGAAGTAATAATCAAAATCAAAAACACTGCAGATGCTAGAAATCTGAAATGAAAGCAGAAAATACTGGAAAAACTCAACATATTAAGCAACATCTTGAAAAAATTATCCTTGTATTTCTAGATTTATCCCAGAGATTCAAGCTCAAGTTCTCAAGGATATGAAAGATAATCCGCTGTTGATAAGAAAGCGTAAAAACATCAGCAAAGAAATTACAGAATATGAAAAGGCGCTGTTAGCTGTAAAACAAAGTGGTAAAAAGCATGGAAAGGTGAGGTTTTTTGTTCTGTTATAATTTTAAAACCCTTGTTTGAGTTAACATTTATTGACAGTGATTTTAGAAAAAAACACTAACTGGGACAGGAGTTAGAGAGTGACATTTCGTTGCTGGAATGTAGGTTCGAATCATACCTGGATTATTGGGGGAAATCCTTTTTCGTCACTAGCTGTAAGGAGCTTATTTGAAATATTTTTGGATGGCCTCCACTGATCAATTTGAACCTACATTACAAAATAGTTCCAAATGGCTGTTAGTAGAATTAAACCATCAATCACACTCGAGCAAGTGCATAGGATGACTTGTTTGGCAGATGTTGCATGGGTACTTGAGGTGAGGTGAAGAGAATTGTGGGGCATGGGTGTGATGGGGCTGTGAAACTGTTGTGTTAACAAGAAACAGCTTCAAGTAGCAACTGAATGGAAGGGAAATGAGGTAGGAAAGTGTGAGCAGAACCTTCTAGTGTTAAAGTTGTTTCCTGTTAAAACAAAAGATTCACAGCCCCATTGCACACATTCCCCACACCACCTCAAGCACTAGTGCAACACCTGCCAAACTAGCCAGACCCATACTTGAGAGTCTCCAAATCAAGCCCAGAAAGCTGTCTTAAATTTGCCTTGTCTGATACAGATTGATTCTCTGTCTCCAGACCTGCATTGTATTTGCACGTTCAAAGAATTTAGGTGCAAATGAGCATGTTTAAGAAGTGTAGAATGGGTAGGACTGAAATGTATGCAGCTAGATTCACATACTTTAGCAGCACGAGGGACTAGCTATTCAGATTTGGACTACTTTTTCGGATTGGACTTCCCTACTTTTCAAGGCATTAATGTGCAAGAGCAAAATGAGAAAAATTGAAAGCCCCACTTTGAGATCTACACCTCTCGATCCAATTAATAAGTCAGTCTGGACCTGTCTAACTCAGGAATTTATTTACTGAGCTTTATGGGTGGGGTAACTAAAATTCTAATCTTCTATTGTGAAATCTCCACAACATTAACAGAAACATGTCAGTTTATTCCACTGAAAGCTGTTAATAATCTATTCAGTGTTTCATCTTTGACAGTTCTGCCCCTAGTTAGATTAGTATTGTCCAATGAATTAGCTACAACTGGGTATTGGCAATGGTGAAATGGTTAAGTGAATTTCTGCTAACAATGAATAATGAGTACTTGATATCATGGCTGAATTGGTGATTGCAGTATTGTTTGCACATGAAACACACATGTATTCTTTAATTTTATAGTTTTGTTGATGGCACATTATTTTGATGTTCATTCAGAAATTAATTTTATATTCATTTATCTAAAAGTGTAATATTCCAACCCTAATTATTTAATCTGGAAACAAATCAGTTGCGCCAGCTATGTATTTCTTTAATAGATTACTTCATGTAATATTGAAGGAACATGTCACATTTTATATATAATAGCAGATTGATATTTATATAATTAAAGGTGATCATTACTTAATTCTTAAAATGTCCCTATTTCCAATGTAGAACAGATTTAGAGTTATTTAATATTAAAAATATTCAAATATACTCCATTCAAATTTATTAAACAGACTGAATCAGCTGAGATCCAACACGATAATTGACCAAAGTTATATTTTAGACTATAATATTATAATTCTACTCCATTTAAGTTGTTTAAGGTATAACTTGGGTGACAAACTGTGATAATTATTGGAGGTGATATTTAGTTCTGGCTTTAATCTCCAGCAAACAGTAGCAATTATGCATATTTTTATCATACAAGGCCAGTAATGTAAATTTCTAAGTTCTTTTGCTCAGTTATCCATTTGTAGGTTAGCTAGCCACTGTAAATTACCCTGGTGTGGTGAGTGGGGGAGGAGTTTATGAGAATGTGGGGAGAATAAAAAATGGAGATTGATGCAGCATTAAAATAAATGGGTAGTTGATGGTTGGCACGGACTCAGTGGGATGAAGGGTCCATTCCCATGCTGTATCTCTCTATGAAAACATAACTTAAAACTCAATGCAAAGTCATTTAGGAGTGAAGTTGGAAAATGACTTTTCACATGAGCGCAACTCTGATCAGGAACTTGGCAGCATTGGCAGGATCAAATTGTCTACTTTAGTAATCTGATGCCAGGGATGGTTGATTTATCATGATACATCCTCTTGATAAATCAATAGCCACAATTGACTGACAACTGATTTTTACCTGTTGCAAAATTTCATTTTATTTTTTGTTACTCTAGGATGAATTTGCAACATATGGTTTATTTTTAAAAATATACAAATGATAGTCAATGTTAAAAATAGATAATGAATCAGGTGGATTTATTCAGGAGCTTGAATCACTCGGGATCAAAATTAAACCGAGGTACTCCAAAACGACAAATTATGTGTAACTTATTTTTCAGATGCTAATCATTCAGAAGACAATTTTCTCTTTATGTAGGACACAATAAGAGACAAAGAGCCTAAAAGTAGGAAATACAAACGTATTAGCTCAAAAGGAGAGACAATAAAAGGGGAACAAATGGATCATCCAACTGTTTGGAAATCTTCTCCAAAGCCTCAGGAAGCCACCCTGGGAAATCCTTTTGCAGGAATTGAAGGAACTGAAGGAAGTCCCATGGGAACTGAAGGAAAGCCTACTGGAACTGAAGGAAGGTATAGTAATGGCAGTAAAGCAAATCCAGCGGTTACTTCTTTGAAGGATTTGAACAATGGTGGGGAAGGTTTGAACAACACACCAGCTGCCAGCATCCCTCCCATCGGCATGCATGCCGGAATGACCACTTCTGCGTCTCCTAATAAAAATCTCAATATTGACACCAACGAAACTTCAATATCGAACTCAAGGTAACGATCAAGAAAGTATGTCACAAAATTCTGTAGTACAATCATGAGTAATACATCTTTCCATAAGTAGACTTCCCTGTCAGACTGTACAATGGCACTAAGAACCTTTTATAAATACCCTGTTGGAATTGCATATAGTTGTTAATTTGCAGGCTTTATCTATGAGTTGCAGTAGTTTAATTTGTTGGCTGTTATAGGTAAGGTGATAAGGACTTGAGCAGAACAAAAATGGCAATGTCTCCAGTGCAATTGCTATTCTTTGACAGTGGCCCTGGTGAAGGCTGCAGGAAAGGGGGGAATTGTCTAAGTGGAACACAAGGGAAAAGGTCATTCTATCATTCTAGTATACCACAGACGTCATACATTTGATTACTGTACAAAGGATTTTTATCTGCTATCTTTCACTTGAAGGCTTATAAAACACGTACAAAATATTATTTTACAGGATCAGATGGTGCACACCATTTTTGGCTTAATTGTCATTCTGCTGACATCTAGATGTATTCTGAATACAATTTAACACTTTGTTTACTTTAAGCTACAATCACTAATATATTGTGCACTCTTGCTCATCACTTTTGGCAAAAAACTGTTCATAATATTTTGATATACATCAAATTTACTTCTTATGTAGCCTGGTCTGCTGATTGTACCTGTTGTTAAAAACAGACTTTGTAAAAACAAGCACTTCAATTTGTGATTTTTAAATGAGGAATGTCACTTTTCGAAGATGGATCACTTTTCCATTAAAGTGATGGATCAATTTCAACTAAGGCACCATCCTAGGTACAAAAAGATTTAGATCCAGATGAAAACCCTGTCTCTTCTGCTCCAAATATATAATTTTTATTTCAACTGTAGAGAAGTAATCTTTCTATCAGTATCATATTTCTGTTTCCTATATTGGTGTAGTTAATGACTGTGTAAGGAAATTTACAAACTTTCAGGTAGTCTTTGGCAAATGGTAAACAGTTTTGTGCAAAGTATCCATGCTCTTTTGGAACTGGATTGATAATGACCCCAAATTGTTCTTCTGGAAGATCCAAATGACTGGTAAAAAGACACTCAAGTCTCAAGAGGTGATCAAATGCCATTAATTTGTCTTACCATTGTTTCCCAGGTGCTTTGCATAATGACCATTATCAGAACATCCCCAGCTCTTGTTTGGTGCAGGGGCCATTGTTATGTTGTTTTTTTTGTTTTGAGAAAATAAACTTTTA
The DNA here is from genome assembly GCF_009764475.1 of Pristis pectinata. Classification (NCBI taxonomy): domain Eukaryota; kingdom Metazoa; phylum Chordata; class Chondrichthyes; order Rhinopristiformes; family Pristidae; genus Pristis; species Pristis pectinata. The sequence goes on along the minus strand of NC_067408.1, from coordinate 24,969,793 downwards.
ACTTTTTTAGGACACAAGAGAAAGTGAAAAAAAAAGCAAGCCCTTGTGGCAACCAGATACCCAAAACACTTCCAGCACCAGTAAGTGATTAGATGTAATATACATGCATCATTTTGATGAAGTTTATTTGTTAAACATAAAGAATAATTTTTAAGAAGTTAAACTATATTTCACCTTTAGCTAATTTAATAAAATTTTTAAATAAGACAGTATTTGAACTTGACATGAAGATCTACCTTAATTTTTTCTAAAACTGACAGCAGAGCCCTTGATTTTTTTACTTGGGACAATGGCTCAAAATGAAGTATATAAACTCCAGTGCCTTCCAAAATATTTTGTTGAATATAAATAGTAATATCATATTTGCATTTTTTTTGTTAGCTAAGAGTTCTGACAGGCATTGAATTATTGCCTGCGAAGAGACTGGGTAGGCTACTTGTTGCCTCTCTTTGATGACATGCCCATATTTTACTCAGTTAAGACCTTTGATAGGTATTAGCATTGCACCCTCAAGGGCAGTGGCCACTGAGTGTTGACTTTGGTGATTAAGGGGGTCATTTATTTTCATTTTAAGATTAATTGGTTTAATTTAGACTTACAGTTAAATTCTGTTAACATTGTATTTTTTAACTATTTATTAGACTTAGGTGTGTGTTTAATCACTATTGTAAGTATGGAATTGAAATGAAACTTTTGGTAATTTGGCAATGACAAAACTCTCTGTTGGTGGAGGTGGTCATTGCCAGACACTAGTGTAGTGCAATGATAACTTGCCAGTTATTATTCCAAGCCCTACTGTTTTTGAACATATGGCAATTCTTTGATTGAGCTCTTATTAAGTGGAATGGAATGAGCCTGAAGAGCCAATCTTCCATTTGGCATGGCAACTGAAATATGGTTGGAGCAGGTTGCCTCAGAAAAAAAAACTTATGCAAACATGTGAGGTTCACAGTATTGCCTGTGAGGATTTTTTAGTGATGGTCATATAGTATTGCCTTGTTGATAAATCCATGTGGTTCATTAACAGAGTTATCAACTGCTGAATCCTTGGGAAGCCCACAATCTGGGCAAATCTCCATGCCCATGCTGTCTGCTGCACTGTACTCAAGCAGAAGAATAATAATTTCCCACTCCTTGTGCAGAGAATGCAGTTGTGTGTTGTAAACTTTGACGTGAGGCATGTATCAATTATCACCTGCAATGATGCAAAGGCTGAAATGTTAAGGGTCAGTTCCCAGTCACCACTATTTTTGAAAATCTTTACTTTCAGATATATTGCCCTCAAGACTTTTGGATATAATAGCTATGCTGCTGATGATTCTTGGAGTATAGGCTATCTTGGCCAAAGCCCTGGCCTCTACCTCTTTGACATGTTTGTACAGGGAGACCTTGTTTTGGGGATCTCTCATCATGCTCAGAAACTCAGCTGGACTAGTCATACAAATACGGAGTCTATGAGGACAGGTCAGAGGCTTGGTATGCTGTGGCAAATGATTCATCTCCTGACACTCCGTATGCCAACTAAAAGACACAAATCAAAGCATATAGAATATTCTCAATTTTCATGGATGAGTTCAGTTCCAATGATATTCACAACATTCCTCACGATCCCGGAGAAAGCACTTCATGTCCATTCCACCACCTTAAATATTCACTCCCTCTACCATAGTCGAACTGTGACTGCAGTGTGTGCCATGACCAACGACCTTACTGTCAGATGTGACTCCAGCCGTAGGATGATTTTCCCTTGACCCTCATTGACCTTCATTTTGCTATCAGTTAAATATTGCTGCTATAGCAATATTTTCATCTCTCCTCAGGCGTGAAAATGTTTGAGTTTATATTGGCTTACTTCAGTGTACCTGACGAAGAATGATCTTGGAGGTCACTGATGATCAGAGGCTCAACTGGACAGGTCATGTAAATATCATGACTAAAAGAACAGGTCAGAGGGTGAGTATCCTGCAGCAGGTGACTCACCTCCTGACACTCCAAAGCCTATCCAGCATTGACAAGACAGATTAGGAGCGTGATAGAATACTCTTCACTTTCCTTGGATAAATATAGCTCCACCAATTCTCAAGAAAGTCCTGAAGAACCAGGTTACGGTATCCAGCTAGATTACTACCTGATCCACCATCTTAAACATTCATTCACTCCACCACTGGCACCTAGTAGCTGCTTTGATAATGGGCATCTGCAAAGTGCACTGCACTTACTCAGCTACGCATTGCCAAAACCTGCAATCTTGACTATCAAGAAGGGCAAGGGCAGCAGGTGTATGGGAACAAAACCTCCTGTGGGTTCCCTACTAAGTACTCATCTGGATATATATTGCTGGTCCTTCTTTATTTCAGGGTCTAGTTCCTGGAACCCCCCTGTCCAAGAACATTACGGAAGGAGTCCTTCACGAGAAGGACTCCAGTTGTTCAAGAAGGCAGATCAAGAAGGTGACTTACTGCCACCTCTCAAAGGCAATTAAGGATAGGCAATAAATGTTGGCCAAAAAGTAAATAAGTAAATAAATGTAAGTATAGATGTGTTACAGCTGAATATTATATGAACATATACAATTATTAATCAACTCTAATTCTTTACTAAGAACATAGAGAAATTTGTGTGTAATTGCTAATTACAAGTTTAACCAATTAATTTGGCAGTACTTCTTATGAAACTCTTGCATTAACAATGAGCATGTACAATAAAAAAGATCATTTCAAAGTTTATTTGACAACTAAACCAGGAAGAACAAAATATCTGAATTTTTACCCTGACCTCCAAAGATAAGTAAATGAAAACTATATTCTCCTGACTGTACCCTAATATCAGTATTATTCATCCCTGACTAGTTGCATTTCACAAGTAACCTACAAATGTGCAATCAAAATATTCCATGGTCAAACCTAGGACCTTTTTGGTGTGTGGGTTTCAATATCATATCATGTGCTATATTTACTCACTGAAGTATTTATGGTTCTCAACATTCAATACCTAATAAATTTTTAAGTATATAATCTATTAATTGTGTAATACAAAACGTTGATGGCATGATCGCATACTTTGTATTGGCTGAACATGACAGGCTACTTGGACACAAATTCACATAAAAAATCTGTGTTGCTGAGTTCCTGTTTTCAGCTGCATTGTTACACTAAAATGCTGAGCTGCAACCTAGGAAAAAAATCTGTCATGCTGGAAACCATGCACTAAAATGTTGCATGGAGGACCTGTGCCAATCCCAAAAGTATCTTGTCCATATATTTAATGCAATGATTTTTGAGTATAAGTAGGGCCAATCAAACTGTTTTTGAATTAGCACACAATAAAGAGGAGCAATTTCAAGAGTCTCACAGACTTGAAGTCCACTAGTAGGTGTTAGATACCCAAAAGATTGTTGTCCTTGCCCATCTATATGATAGAGATCAAAGGATATTTCTTGTGCTGAGCAGGATGTGTTGACAAATTCTATTTTGTGAATGGGACATACTACAGGCATTGAATCGATATGGTCTACAGTGAATGTTCAGGGTGAGCAATGGGGTTGGCTGTATAGCAGGATGCTTCATGCTGAATCAGTTAAGACTTTTAGTTGTCTAGAGAGCTGTGTTTTTTGAAGTGAATACCGTACATTCTTCAGCAATCCTGATTTGTCTTGTAAATGGTTGAAACTCTTTGCAAAATTATGTTTGAACTCCCTGCTACAGAATATGAAGTCTAATGTTTTCTTGTAGCCAGATAGGTATGTAACAGGCTCCAGGTCTGATTCTGGTCGGTGGTGAACCCCAGGAGTTTGCTAGCGAGATGTTGGCAGCAGTAATGCTATTGAATGCCAAAGAGAAATGATTGGACATTCTTTTGTTGGAGATGGTCATTGACAAGTACTTGTGTGGCACAATGGAATGTTCCCAACTCTTGATACATTGAAGCACAGATTGCCCTTTTTTTGAGATCTTATTCTCTGGAGTGAGGTTTCCCACGTGAACCACAAATCAATTTGGCATACCCTGGCAGCATGTCAGAGAGAGCCTCTTTTTTTCTTGTCTGCCTCGTCTTGCTCTGTCTAGTCTTCTCACTGCCTCAGTAAAACAGCCAGCATAATCAAAGACCCCACCCACCCCAGACATTCTCTCTTCTCCCCCCTCCCATCAGGCAGAAGATACAAAAGCCTGAAAGCACGTACCACCAGGCTCAAGGACAGCTTCTACCCCGCTGTTATAAAGCAATTGGATGGTTCGCTAGTACGATAAGATGGACTCTTGACCTCACAATCTACCTTGTTATGAGCTTGCACCTTATTGTCCACCTGCACTGCACTTTCTCTGTAGCTGTTACACTTTATTCTGCATTCTGTTATTGTTTTACCTTGTACTACCTCAATGCACTGTGTAATGAATTGATCTGTATGAACAGTATGCAAGACAAGCTTTTCACTGTACATCGGTACATATGACAATAATAAATACCAATACCTTGTTTTTTTGTTCTTCTGCTTCTCCTTAAGGATGGTAGGCAAAGACCTTCTGGGCCACCAATGATGAGTCTAGCAATTTAAATCTCATTTTGACAACCCCAGTGGCAGTCTCCACAACATTATCAGCAGCTATGAACATTATAATTGTGCTGTCTGGCACTTCCAGAGGCCTACACAGGAATTAAAAACCAAAGATAAAGGAGGTAGCCCTGTGTGCTCCAAGAGGCTTCCATTCAGTCTGTGCAGTGGTTAAAACAGGCTGAGCTCAGTCCTAAATGAATGAATCATCCAAAATTCTCAACTGAAAGCATCTTCTGGTCATGGTCACAAACCTTTTGCACATTCAGGGAGTGATAATTGTGTTAATAGATGAACAGCTTAGGGTCACAGCTCCCAGCAGCACAGGGTGTACAGTCCAGGACTCCCTGAACTTTCAGGAAGCTTGTAATCAAGGCACACCTGGAAGGTTGGTTTGCTTGTTATTCTCTACTCAATAAGAAAGATAGATTTGAATGGAGAGTCCTGTCACATCTCAAATGAAGTAGTGGGCTGCAAACTACAGTATATATCATCTACCACTTATATTGAGACAACGTTAAGGGCTACTGTGACATTGAACTCCAGGTTGCATGGAGCTCTGCCTAGAGCAGGTGACAAATCACTTTAGGCCACTTGCTCTGCTAAAGTTTGCCTCAAGATACATTGCTCCTCACACATATGAACGTGGATTGGAGTCCTCCTCCTCTTTCAGCCTCCTTAAACTAGGGCTTGCCTTGGCACCCTCTCCTACTTGTGCTGAGGCCCTAGCAGAATTATTTTAAAGTACCCTTTAACTAAAAATACTGCAACCTTCACCTCACTAAATCAGAACCATATCTGTGAACCGGCAGCTAAGTCCAAACCTGTAGAATGTATTGACCTTTCCTCCAAGTTAATCCTCTGCCAATCTTATAAGATAAGGTAAGGTAAGATATCTTTATTAGTCACATGTACATCGAAACACACAGTGAAATGCATCTTTTGCATAGAGTGTTCTGAGGGCAGCCCGCAAGTGTCGCCAGGCTTCCGGCGCCAACCCAAAGGAAACCCATGCAGACACGGGGAGAACATACAAACTTCTTACAGACAGTAGCCGGAATTGAACCCGGGTCACTGGTGCTGCAATAGTGTTATGCTAACTGCTACACTAACGTGCCTGCCTGCTAGTACATATGATTTAGGCCCCTCAAGCCTGCTACATCATTCAACAGATCATGGATAATTTGATTCTAAATTCAACTCTGCATTCCTGTATCCCCCTACTCACCCTTAACCCTCTTGCTTATCAAGAATCTATCCACCTCTACCTTAAAAATATTCAAAGACCTCTCTTTCTGCTGCTCTTCAAAGAAGAGAGCAAAAACTCACGAACGAGAGAAAAGGTTTCACCTCATCGCTGCCATGAGTGGACAATCCTTATTTTTACACAGTTACTCCCAGTTCTAGATTTTTCTACGGGAAGAAGCATCCTCTGAACATCAATTCTGTTAAGACCACTCAGGATCTTATATATTTCAATCAAGTCCCATTTCACTCTTCCCAACTACAGGGAATACAAGCCTAACCTGTCCATCCATTCCTCATAAGACAACCTTGCCCAATCCATGTGGTGAGGGTACTTTAAAAAGTTTTAGTCATGATCTTTTCTGATTTTCTTTCCGGGCCCTCATTCCTGGTTACATCTACATGGCACATTGTTGCAGTGCATCATCAATGGAGCATTGCACAAACAGTAACTTCACCACCCAGTGCCATTAAAGAATTTGCTAAGTGACTGAATTTCAACTCAATGTTTTTTCCTAGAGGGAGGATGGGAAAATATCTACCTCTAGTGGTCAGCTTCTGCATAGCATTAGTTGGGGCCTGGAAACTGGTTGCCAGGAAACCTTTATCATAAAAACAGAACATGCTGGAAGCACTGAGCATTTCAGCATCTGTGGAAAGAGAAACAGAGCTAATGTTTCAGGTCTGAGACCCTTTATCAAGAACCTATTGCCTTGGTCATGAATAGAATGGAATAGGAAGAAGTTGGAAGAAGGAGCTTGTATCATGTTATAACAAAAACAGAAAATGCTGGAAATAACTCAGCTGGTTATGCCACATCTGTGGGAAGATAAACAGAAGTGAAAAGGAGACAAAAGAAGCTTGTAAAGCTGCAGGGAATGTGGGGGAGGGGGATGTCTGATAGGTTAAAACCAAAGTGACCATAGGGATAAACTGTAAACAAGGTTATCTGGTTAATGAGAGAATAGGAGCAGTTAGATAGTGAGAACAAAGACAAAAGAACTTAGAATGTGGGAGTTGCAAAATGCAGAGCAGGAGGACAAGTCCAGCAGGTGTGGCTGGACAGGTCCTCCACTCCCAGAGAGAAATAAAAACAAGCTGAGCTAATATCACAGATGGATGGCTGATCCAGACTGTGAAATCAAGTTACCTGAAGTTGTAGAGTTCAATATTGGGTCCAGAAGGCTGCAACATGCCCAGACAAAAGGTGAGGTGTTGTTCCTTAAACTTACATAGGGTCTCAGTGTGACAATGTGGGGGGCCACAGACCAGTAGGCCAGAGTGGGAGTGGGAAGGGGAATTAAAGTGACAGGCATCAGAGGCCTGATGACTGGACACAGTCTGTGTTTGGTCTCTCCAGTGTAGAGGCAACGATATTGCAGTACATTAGAGGGGAAGAAGTGCAAATGAATCGCTGCTTCACCTGGAAAGACTGCTTGGGTCCTTAGATGGTGGGAAGGGAAGAGGTGAAAGGACAAGTGTTGCATAGCCTGTGATTACAAGAGAAAGTCCTGTTCCCGCAGATGAGGCTGACCTGCTCAGTATTTCCCGCATTTTCTATTTTTGTTCTAGATTTCCAACATCTGCAGTTTATTTTTATCTTCATGAACTTGTATCACATGGTGGAGTCACTTTTAAAGTAAAGGTTTTGTGTTTTGCTTCTACATAGTGGGAAAGTATTGGGTTTCTTGCTATTTGTAATTCATAGTGGATCTCACCACTAACAATGTGTCTTTTCCTTACTTCATACTCAGGATGAGGACGCTGATCTTGGTGAGCAACCTGTACAAACAGATCAAGAACTAATTGGAAGCAAAAAAAAGCCAAAAACCACAAAGACAGGGAAGGGAGATCTCCATTTTCCTGAGCTCCCATCAAATGGCCATCAACTAGAAGTGAAGGGGTTGGAAGGTACAAATAGAATAAACTGTCTTATAACATTTATGTAATTGTCTGGTTAAATTATATGAACTAACAGTACTAAGCTGGTGCAAGTCTAGGGTGGAAGATGGATTTCACTTCTTGGCAAATTCTACTTTAGCCATGATCTCTGTAGCTATAATACACCACAAGATCCAGACAAATAAATAGAGCGGAGACCTGCATTAAATCAGAAACCATGTCCAGAAATAAAAGGTTTTAGGGAAGTAATCCAATGCATCATTTGGAACTCTGAAGGGCATTTTAAACTAATGCACCCATCGAGAAGCAGGCTATAACTCTGATTTTAACTAGATGTACCAGAATTTTCCACTGCATTAAGTCACTGGTGAGTAATAGGGGACTTGGTGTAAATTGGTGTTCCACCCAATCCCATGGGTTTTTCCACTGGTAAACTGGATTAAAATGGATCCCTTTGTCAACACTTTAAGAAATAATGTTCTTTTGGTGATTTACATATTTCAGTTTTACTGTTGAAGGGATTCAAAAAAATTTTTTAAGATTTTAATAATGCTTCTAACCTGAGATTTTGTAGATTGAATTCATTTCAGGAGTATAAAATTAAGTATTTTGCTGATTAAATGTATGGGAAAGACTTCACTAGATATTCTGAGGATCTTACTATTATTTCTCCCTGAATTCTTTTCTTTCTAGGATGTTTAACACTTACACAGGAGGGTGTTTTACTCCATGTTGACTCTAGACGTTCCAATGTCTGTGAATTTTTTCTTTCAATGATTTCTCTGGAACTACACTACAGCACAGATTCAACAGAGGGTGGGACTTGGTCATAAAAATGTATGGTGCCTGCCTGTTAGATTATTTGAGGGAAGCTATGTACAGATCCAACTTGATTTGGGAATCAGAGCTACTATTCCATTAAATTGAAAACCAAGCTTCTTCCACATTGGAAGAAACAAATCATCATTCTTTTTAGAATGCCAGAATAACATTCTCGATGAAATTATAGTGAGATTAGCATGACTTGGCACTGACCATGCTGGAAACTGTGAACAGCATCTTTTTTCATCTTTGTAACTCATTATGTTTTTCTTTGCCACTAAATTTCACTCCAGTATTTTTTTGCTGTTATCTCGCCTGTGCAGAAAATAGATGATGAGAAAGGTTCAATGGCTTTGTATGGTGGAACATTGTGCAGCTTCTGCATAGAATTGGCTGGTGGGATAATTGATCTGGGAAGGGGGAGTAGATTGTGAGTGAAAGGCATAAACATATCCGACAAAAACAAACTGCTGGAGGGACTCGGCGGGTCCACCAGCATCGGAACCGGGTGTGGGGGGGGGCGGGGGGGGGGGGGTGGAGGATAGGTTGATATCTCAAGTCCAAGTCGAGACTCTGTATTATGAGTGGAAAAGGAAGATAGTCAGTATAAAGAGGAGAGGGGGAGGGGTGAGACAGGGGCCAGTGGGTGATAGGTGGACTGAGGATGGGGGAAGGATGATGGGCAGATGGAGTCAGGTGAGGGAAGGGAGGGTAAAGGTGGAGACAGCTGCTGGAGGAAAACAAGTGGGGATACCAAGGTTATCAGTGCTGGTGACTGAGAAGTAAGGAAGCTGACAATAGGAACCATTAAGGGAGAGATGAAGGGCAGATGGAACCAGATGGGAGAGGGGATCTGGTGGGTAAAATGTGTGGGTAGTAGGTGGAAGGGAAGGGGATGAAAATGAGTGATGGGGGGCTGGAGGGGTAGGGAGAAGGGTATGGGAAAGGGAACAAAACTGGGAGGACTGGAGGTGGATCAGAAAGAGAGGGGGGGGGGGAACACAGGAGGTAAGGGTAACATATCCAGCAGCTATGCAGATGACTTTTGTAACCACCTGTTTTTTTTTGAAGGATGAAAAATTATCTTTTACTGAGGGGTTACCAGCAGTCCACCCAAGAACATTCATGCACTAGAATGAACAGCATTTGTTCCATCCATTTCTATATTAAAATTGTAACCAAGTTTTACAATTGCTCTGTGATTTCAGTTTGCATTCTCCTTCCTCCTTGGAGCAGAAGTGCAGTTAAAGTCTGGCTGAAATTTGAATCTGGGAGGCAAACAGGTCCTCAGGGTGCCCACTGGAACATACTCTCCTGGAGAGAGTATAAAGAAACAGCAATGAATGACTAAGATATTAATAAGAGTTAAAATTAGAGCATGTGGAAAAGCTGGTTAGAAAAATAAAAACAAATAGTAGGAATATCTATAGATAAGTAAGAAGAAAGGAGTTAACAGAATGAACATTGGTGCTATGCCCTGTGAGTCTGGGGATTTAGTAATGAAAATTAAGGAGATAGCAGATGAATTGAATAAATATTTTGCATTGATCTTCACTATTGAAGAGATAGGTAATACCCCAGAAATAGCTATATAATAGGAATTGGAAGGAACTGAGAAACTTAGCCAAATTACAATCAGAGAAGTGATACTGAGCAAATTGTTGGAAATGCAGGCTCATAAGTTCCTAGATCCTTATGGGTTTCTTCCTTGGGGCTTAAAGGTGGTTAGTGAGATGATTGATATTAATGTTCCAAAATTCCCTAGATTTGGGGAAGGCTCCATTAGAATAAAGAATATTGAATCTCACTCTCTTATTCAAAAGTGAAGGCAGGCAGAAAGTGAGGAACTACAGGCCAGTTAGCTTAACAGTGGCCACAGAGAAAATGTTGACAGCTATTATTAAAGGCATTACAGCAGGACACATTGAAAAATTCAAGATAATCAGAAAAAGCTCACATGGGTTTTGTGAGTGGGAAATCAAGTTTAACCAATTTATTTGGAGTTCTTTGTCAAGGGCAGGTCCTGTCTTACGAGCCTGATTGAACTTTTTGAGGATGTGACTAAGCACATCGATGAAGGGAGAGTAGTAGTTGTAGTGTATATGGATTTCAGCAAGGCGTTTGATAAGGTACCCCATGCGAGGCTTATGGAGAAGGTGAGGAGACATGGGATCCAAGGGGACATTGCAGTGTGGATCCAGAACTGGCTGGCCCACAGAAGGCAAGGAGTGGTTGTTGAAGGGTCGTATTCTGAGTGGACGTCGGTGACCAGTGGTGTACCTCAGGGATCTGTACTGGGACCCTTACTCTTTGTGATTTTTATAAATGACCTGGATGAGGAAGTGGAGGGGTGGGTTAATAAGTTTGCAGATGACACAAAGGTTGGGGGTGTTGTGGATAGTTTTGAGGGCTGTCAGAGGCTACAGAGGGACATAGATAGGATGCAGAGTTGGGCTGAGAAGTGGCAGATGCAGTTCAACCCAGATAAGTGTGAAGTGGTTCATTTTGGTAGGTCAAATATGGTGGCGGAATATAGTATTAATGGTAGGACTCTTGGCAGTGTGGAGGATCAGAGGGATCTTGGGGTCCGAGTCCATAGGACGCTCAAAGTGGCTGCATGGGTTGACTCTGTGGTTAAGAAGGCATATGGTGTATTGTCTTTCATCAATCCTGGAATTGAATTTAGGAGCCGAGAGGTATCGTTGCAGCTGTATAGGTCCCTGGTCAGACCCCACTTGGAGTATTGTGCTCAGTTCTGTTTGCCTCACTACACGAAAGATGTAGAAGCCATAGAGAGGGTGCAGAAGAGATTTACAAGGATGCTGCCTGGAATGCGGAGCATGCCTTATGAAAGCAGGTTGAGGGAACTCGGCCTTGTCTCCTTGGAGAGACGGAGGATGAAGGGGGACCTGATAGAGGTGTATAAGATGATGAGAGGTATTGATAGGGTAGATAGAGGCTTTTCCCCAGGGCTGAATTGGTGGCCACAAGAGGACATAGGTTTAAGGTGCTGGGGAGTAGATATAGAGGAGATGTCAGGGGTAAGTTTTTTACTCAGAGAGTGGTGATTGCGTGGAATGAGCTGCCGGAAACGGTGGTGGAGGCGGATACAATAGGGTCTTTCAAGAGACTGTTAGATAGGTACGTGGAGCTGAGTAAAATAAGAGGGCTATGGGTAAGCCTAGTAATTTCTAGGGTAGGGACATGTTCGGCACAGCTTTGTGGACCGAAGGGCCTGAATTGTACTGTAGTTTTTCCATGTTTCTAATTAACATGTGCTGAGATAAAGGGGAAGTGGTGGATGTACTGTACCTAGATTTCCAGAAGGCATTTGATAAGGTGGTGCATCAAAGGTTAAAAGCTCAAAGTAAAAGTAAAAGCTCAAAGTGTAGGAGGTAACACATTGGAGTAGATAAGAAGCAAAGAGTAGAAGTAAATGAGGTTCTTTCTATTTGCAAGGAGTAGCCTGTGTGTGTCACTGGGATTGGGGCTTGTGCCTCAAATTTTTACAATTTATATAAATGGCTTGAATGAAGGCATTGACGATAAATTTGTCAATGACATAATCCTAGGTAGGAAAGTAAATTGTGAAGAGAGTATAATGATGGTACAAAGGGATACAGAGAGGTTAATTGAGTGGCCAAAAATCTGGCAAATGAAATATAGTGTAGGAAAATATAAAATTGTTATTTTGGCAGGAGAAATAAAAAAATGCATCTGAATGGCGAGAAAATCAAGAGTTAAGAGTCATGCATTTAAGATGTATTTTTTTTTGTCAAATGGTCATGAGACTTTGGAACTCTCTTTCTGCTTTTGGAAGATTGAGCTCTATTTTCTCCAGCATGTTTAATGCCCAGTGCATGGTAATAATTGATTGCTGAATTGCAGTAGAGAATTCACAATGTGAATTCTTTTTCAAATTCTGAGACTGGAAAATAAATTAGTGTTAAGCATTATTAAGCCAATTTATACCTCATAAATAAATATCTTACATATAGGGTGTAATGAATTATAAGATGGACAAAATGCATAGTCAGGAAACAATCAGAAGCTTCATTGGAAAACTGGAATCAGAAAGTGATGATGACATTTTGGGTTCCATGCTATCTTCTGATGTGTGTATATTCAGGATGAAATTTATAGTAAGATCAGGAAATACTCACTTAGGCTATCCTGATAGCACGCAAATCATGAACTCCTTCGCCAAGAAGGGCAAAGGCAACAGGTGCAAGAAAACACCACCACTTGCAGGTTCCCCTCCAAGTCACACACAGTTTTGACCTGGAAGTATATTGTTGTTAGTTAATTATCACAGGGTCTAAATACTGGAACTCCCTACCTGACAGTAACTTTACCAGAAGGACTGTAACGGTTCAAGAAGGTGAGCCATCAGCAGCTTCTCAAGGGAAATTAGGGATGAACTATAAATACTGGTCATACCAGAAATGCCCATAAGACCAAAAAAAAATTTAAAAATGTAAGATTTATGTTGGTTTATTTTTCTGTTGCCATTTAATTTTCAGCAGCCTTTCTTGGCCTATAGCAAATACTTATCTCCTTAAGTTCCATAATTAACTTTCTGGTGTAAATCCTTTTCTATCAGAGCTTTTTGGAGAAAGGAGAATCAGTGAAGACAAACCAGGCAGGACAAGCTATTGATATCCTAAACTCTCTGGACACCATCCTTGCCCCTACATAGAATTCAATTCCCAGGTGTTTGTAACTTAAATGTGTTTTAAGTTACAGAGAAAGGAGAAGGTTGGAGGGAACAAAGTGAATGTCTGTTATAAGATGGAGACCAAGAGAGACTGGATGACATTAAGTGGTGTTGGTGCTGACTGAGAGAGAATGGCAAAGATGAAGGCTCTTCAACTTGAAATGTTAACTCTCTTTCTCTTCCCACAGTTTACGGCACTTTCTCTTTTTAATTCAGCTCCTTGTGCCTGCTCCATCATTTAAGATAAAGGCTGAACTTTAATGTCAGTACAGCTCTCTGTAATATTCAAAAAGCTATTAACCTCTGAATTGAATATACTCAGTGAACACGCCTCCACAACACTCTTGCCTTGTTTTGAGTCTCATCTGAATGTATATTCAGAAATATTCTAAATGATTGCACCTTTGAACAACACCAAAACTACTTCAATTTCCTATGTTTTCTGATTAACTTCATGGTCAAAGCTTGATGTGGCTTGCTTACATGACTTGAAAATATTGCAAAGGCCCTGGCCTCATGTTCAGATCCAGAATTTTATGGGTCAGCAATTTGAAGCAGGTCCCAGAAGTTCCAAGGTTGGTAGGTCCTAGAGACTGGTTGAAATTCTCCTCCAGTGCTCCAGAAGGAGTGTTACATGGGGAATTGTGTCATTGTGTATGTTACTAAAGCAAAAATCACATCAGATGCTCAAGGGTGAATCACTCTGAGAATTGCCAATTTGAATTTCTGGAGTGATGCAAGAGTTGAATCTGGTTATCACATTTCACTCCAGGTTGTCAATTTTCAATCCCGTGGTGCTGAAAAAGACAGCATTAAGCAGTTGGATTTCTAGATAAAAGAATTCAGCGTCTCTTGCAATTATCAACCAACCTTCTGCATTTTCTATACCTGCTGTATGTACACTGTGCATCACCCAGTCTGTGTATGAACTATACATGTTTATTGCAATGAGTCATCTCTCTGCAGCACTTGCTCACTATGTATTATTAGTACCATGACAAGATTGCACGATGAACTGCTATAAAACCTACAGAGGTTACGCTGAAATTTTAAAGTGCATCTCAGATGGCAAATCGTGCTCAGTTTTGGATATTGAGATTGAATATCCATGAATTGGAAGTTGTTTATTGAGGGCAGCAAGAATAATCCCAAATGTAAAGGAAGGAGATAAGGAAAGAATACTACACTTTATGCTTTTGGGAGAAAAGGTTCACAGGAAAACTTACTGACACATATAAAACTATTATAGTGCACTTATGGGTTTCCTCTGATATTGTTTATGAGTAGTTCAGATCAGAGACTAGAGAGCTGAAAATGAAATTGGACTGAAATTAAGTACTTGGACAGGCATAATCTACATTAATGCACAAGTCTACATTGATGCAACAATTTCACTCCTCTAACTCCTCCTCTTCCAACTCCTCCTCTTCTCACTTTAGTGTCCTTTTCTAGTTTCTCATACCAGGCATTCTTACGCCTATCTGACTGTTGAAGGGGATGTGGAATTTGGTTTTCCCATGCGAAATGTCTGAATGAGGTACTTGGGAAATGATGAGGAGGATGGCTTTTAAATAGACCATAAAGTGTGTCAATGACACAACTGAAAATACTCAGAATAGGAAAAAGATTGAAATTTTCGTTTAAAAGCATATTATGTGGGTTTGAGGAATAGCATATTAAAAGGAAATACCTGCAAATCATCCATGTTTCATGCTGACATCATCATTCTTATCTTGCTGTACAATTGTTAGCAACTGATAAAAATCAGCAGAAGTTAAACTGCCTGCCCAGTATTCTGGAGGTTTGGTCCAAATGCTCTGCATATGCAGGGATCTTATACGTATGATTAGATGAACGTTGTGCCTGATCATCGTCAGGCACAGAATAGAAAATAAATTAAGTAAAATTAGTTAGTTTATAATCATATTGATTTCAAGGAGAAGCAAAAAATAGAAAATCTCAGCTAGTCATCAGGGATCAATAGAAATGAATATCAATTCATATTTCTTGTTCTAATTGAAAGCATCACTGATATAGTTCAGAAGGACTGAATGGTCAGCAACTAGCTTCCACATGAATATTAATATTTGGGGAACTTGCAGTTTGCACAGCCAATATTAATTCTTTTGAAACTTCTCAGGAGCTATGATTAAGGCTTAATTTGCTCTAATTCTATAGTGTTCATTATCCATTTACTGTCTAATAAATCTGTTTAGCCGTTTTTAGCTCATCTGTTGAGATGTCGTCCTGAGGGAAAGCATGTGTGTGAATATTTAGATAACCAGTAAGTTAAATTTAATTAATAATAATTTTTGATTTGGCTTGTGCCCTTACTGGAAATTACAAAGTATTCATACAGGTGAAGTTACACTTTAGGACATGAAAAAGATATACGTGATTTGTGATGCCCAGGCAACATGGCTAAAAGCATTCCACTGCCTTCATTTTACCTAGTAGATGCAATTAACTGTGAGGAAAGTCATTACCAAATCATTATTTCTTCAACAGAGAAACATATCTTAAAACAAAACAATGCATTGGAAATTGTACCCTGCCCGAAAAGGTATATTAAAGTGGCAATTGCCAGGATTGGTAGGAGAAGTGGGAAGAATTTTGTAAGTTTCAAGCTCTAGAGAATACAGGCCGAATCAATTTCTCCTCATACAACAAACCCACCATTCCTGCTGTCAGTCTTGCGAGTCTTCGCTGTACTTCCTCAGTGGCAAGTACATCCCTTCAAAACTGTACACAGTACTACAGATTTGGTTTCACCATGCCCCTATAGAATTGCAATGAGACGTTCTTACTCAGTATCCAAAACCTCAAGTAATAAAAGCTAACATATCATTTGCCCTCTTAAAGAACCTTCTGTAGGCCCCTACCTGGCAGGTGGCTGAATTGACGCCCTGGCTAGTGGAAACGTGTAAATAAGTTAAAGGAGGCCACAGTCATGGATCCATGGGAATGGTAAAAATGTGGTTATTATAGGGCTGCAGGAGGTCAGGGACCCGACGTGTCTCATTTCTGGGGAGGTGGTAGATTGGTAAATAGGAAGCCTAAGACTTCCTCGTGAGAAACGGCAGACCATTCCCTCTGTTCCATAAAGACCAGAAAAATAAATTTAAATTTACTTTCTTGGGCTTCTGGCCCATGATCCACCTTTTAGGAGTTTTTATATATGTTGGCGAAAGGTGAGCCAAAACAATCCCCTCCTATTTTATATAATAGTAGTCCTTTCAGGCATCAGTTTGAAATTGTATTCTGCGCCCTGATCACTTCATTGAATCCAATCTGCATATTTAAAGTAGGACCTTGCTTCCTTTCTGTTGTTGCCTTTCTTGTCTATTCAAGAGCAAAGGTAAATGAGGAAACACTGTGTGTAGGAAACTGGATTAGTGGGGGAAGATGTTTGATTTCTCATTCACCTTGTACCTGCTCAGTAGGGATCATGGTTTCTGAATCCTGAAATGCTATGCACTGTGTGCTTAGCTTTTGACCATGGTAAATCATTGCCTACAATTGAAAGAATAGGGCTTTCATTAAGTAAGGAACTCCAGTGTTGAACGCTAAACTGCAATTGCTCAGCACCTCAGCCCACGCATTTGTTTTTTGATTTGTAGACAAATGTCACTTGGCTCATCTGAAAACTTCGAATAGTGGAAACTAAATTGATTGTCCTGTTGAGAGATAATTGCAGGCATCAGTGACTGACAGCTGATGTTTCTTTTTTTAAAAGAAGGCGATTCTATATGTCAACCATATTAACTGACTCTAATTAAAACAGCTTAAGGATATTAACATTTAGAATTTATAAATAGTATGCCCCTAGTGTTAACTGCACATTGTATTGTGTCTTCTTGAAACGGCTAAAATAATCTTGCGTAAGTCACAGATGTCAGCATGGCTGGGTTAGTTTGGAAAAGAAATAGATTTTGTTGAACTACTGCATATTTTTTTATTACTAGAAATGTAAATTTCAACTGGTCATTTTCCTATGTTATTGGACATGAGTAGTTTGCCTTCAGGTGAAAAATGAATTAAACTGCAGATGCTGGAAATCTGAAATAGTCACGGAAATAATGGAAATACTCAGAAGATCAGGCAGTATTTATGGAAAGAGAAACCTTTCAGGTCATTGACCCTTGTTTGCAAATTTATTATGGAATGATTTGGAGGACAATATTTCTAGCATTTTTTGTTTTTGTTATGCCTGTAGCTGAAACAGCACGAAGGTGAGAGGCTAATTGGCTCAAGGCATTTGGCCCATTGGCGCATTGTTTCACCATTTAAAGTCACAGAAATAGAAAGACAATTGTGTCGGTATGGATTTTCATGCAATGCAGGTCCCCATTTACATGCATTTTAAATCACAGTTCACCACTGGCACATAATAGTGTACTTCTGACATTGTGTCTCATTGGTTCACATAGTTCAGACTGTGTGCCTTACACATGTACGTCAAAATGTCTGTAGTCTTACAGCATTGCTCATTCAATGTGCGTCCTGCCAAGATGAGCCATTTAATGCATTTAAAGTAGAATCTGGGATCAGAGATAGGTCTGAACAGTAGGAAAAAGCTTGCATCTACTCTATGCATAGGGGTCCTTAATTGTTTTCAGATTTATTGTGGATTCATTTGAAGGAGAGGTTGTTGTTTATCTGAGTATTGCACTTCGGAGCCATCAGCATTACTGCTTTTTATCTCGGATTAACAAGGTGAACTGAAGAGTAACTTGTGGATGCTTGCTGCGTGGCTCCTGGCATCACCAGGAAGTGAAGGAGAGAATCTAAAGGCAAGGTGTCCTTGACAGAGGAGGTTACAAGAGGAGGGGAAGAGGGTTCAGGCCAAGAGGGCTTATACCCCAAGATTCTTTTGAGTGCATTACTCCTTTCTCCAATTGTTTGAAGAGCAATCTATCTGATGGCTTGTATTTTCAAAGGCAAGGACATCTTTCAGCTACAGGAGTAAATGCTGCACAAATTTTAGAGACATGCCACTGGAGTGAGTTTCTAAACTATAAAACAACTGGCTCAGTGATGCAGCAACTAAAGCTGCTGTCCCACAACTCCAGGGACCTGGATTCAATACTCAGGGACTGTTTGCACAATCCCCCCATTTTCAAGTGAGCTTTCACCTGGTGCTCTTGTTTCCTCCTGAACCCAAAGACATTTTGGTAAGGTAGTTAGCTAGAGTCATCTACTCAATGGTGCAGGTAAATGGAAAAGAATCAAAGAGGTAATGATGGACACGTAAGAGAGAATTTACATTATGGCAGTACAGGGAAATAAGGAGAGGGGGAATGAAATGAGGGAGTTGCTCTTTTGGAAGGTGACATGGATCCATAGGGCCAAATGGTTTCCTATATCATAATATGTAAGTAAGTACTGTATGAGAAGAAGGCTATGGAACTCATGGGTGAATAATTGACCCTGTGGATTGACAAGGTGTTTCTGTTACCAGATTTGTGACTGAACATATGCAGTGTTTTAAGAATGTAGAATCAGGAATAGAAACTACTGCTGATACCTACCTTAACAGAAACTGATTATAGCTCTGGTTGTAATAGGAGAGAGAACAGAAAGCTCTTTACAATTCATGTTTCAGCCTGTGATACTACTGCTGACTTTAGTGATAACTGAGGATACATATTCAAGACTCACTGGGTTGGTGATAGTAGCCTTTTTGTTCTCTGGACTTCAGATCACCACATCAGTAGGACATTGGAGGCAACATCAAGCTTCCAGGACAAACTCCAGATATGTTATCAGCATTAGTTCCTTGAAAACAATTGCCATTTAATCCACCCCCAAGTATTTTACATGTTGCAGCTATTAACCAACTTCTATGATGCTGGCTGCTTTGTAGGTAAGAATACCATTATCCAAGGCAAGATTACTTTGGCAAAAAGTTGGTTACTATGAATAATCTTCAGACTTTACTGTAATCAAGTTGAATTTGCATTGATACTGCATTGTTGTTCATACTTTAAGTCATCCAAGAAAGGATGCACTTTCTTTTGGATGATTATTGTCACCTTCAAGTAAGAGCAATACAAGCTGGTCAAAAACCACCTCCTCCTGTGAGATAACTACCCCATGGCCAATTAAGTGATGAGGATTAGGGGGTATTGCAGGAATACATACAACTGCCCTATGGGTTCTCTTATATAAATATCACAACCCAACTGCAAATTCAGTTGTATGACTTTACATTAAGGGATCGATAAAAATTGCTATCTACAAACCAGTGCTTTAATTCCAGGAAAATGCAAGATGTTGAAAAAGGAGTTGAGAATCCCTTTGTTGGTGACTTCTGACCAGGATCAAACTAGGAACACTCTTCACCAGGTAAAATTATCATATACAATAATACCGTCTATACTTGACATTTATGTTTCTCATTATGGTTAATTTTGCCTTCCATCTGCCAAACTGCACTCTTGGCCACACAGCTTGAAAACCTGATCTCAGTGCTCGATCTTTCCCAGCATTTTCTGTGTTTGTTTTGGGTGTCCAGCATCTGCAGTTTTTTTTTGATTTTCAATTTGATCTTAGCACCTTGACAACACTCCCTTAAAACACAACTACTCAAATATCAGCAAGAGGGGGTTTGGTCATTTTCCTTTTGCATTTCCCTCAACATTTTCACTATAGTTGAGGAAATGGGAATGGAGTAAATTTTAACTTCTTCTTCTGGGAGGATTGGCCACCAATTGCCACCCTTGAAAAATAAATGCATTAAAACAGAAAATGTTAGAAGTACTCAGCAGGTCAGGCAGCATCTGTGAAAAGAGGAGCAGATTTTACATTCTGATGAAAGACCATGGAACTCAAAGACTAACTTTGTTTATTTCTTTATCAGTGCTTCCTGACCTGGGTGAATATTTTCATCATTTTCTGTTTTTATTTCAGAATTCCAGAATCTAGCTTTTTGGGTTTTGACTGAAAAATAAAATCTGGCAACTTGGATAACAGGTCAGCTGGTGGTAAAAATTTCTCATGTGGAGTTCTCCAGTGACAAATCCCTTTTTCCAGGATTCTCGATACTGTACCATTGACTTCACAGTGCCATTGCTTCAAAATATATTTGGATTTCCATTTAATTAGATTTTATATCAGATAGATTTACTGTCATGGTTATCATTCAGACATTTAGACTCCCACCATTCTGTTGCTTTCTATTATTAGGAACACTAAACATGGCCTGACTGGGCAGCTTAATCAATTAACGCATCATTGCTTAATGTTGCATCAATAAATCCTTTTAGTTAGTCCATCAGGATTGAGGATGACTTGTTTCTATTCCAGTTTTGTGGGTTCTGAGGTGGCTATTGAGGCAGATGTGGGAATCACAGATGCTTCCAAAGTTGAGGTATGAGGTCACTATGGAGTGAAAGGGTGGTATGGTCCTTCTGTTTGTGAGGTGGTATATTCCTTCTGCTGCTTGTGCAGGGCTTCTGTGTGCTCTCAATGCATGAACTTGAGGTTCTTCATACCATCCTGAATGTTCCTTCTCCACTTTGAGCAGCCATGGACTAGAGCTCCCCAGGAGTCAGTGGGGACATTGCACTTCAAGAAACCTTTGAGCACGTCTTAAATCTTTTGCTCTGCCCATCTGTCAATCTGCTCCCAGGACAAGAGTTCATAATAAAGTGTCCATTTCAGGTGCCTGGTGTTAGTCTTGCAAACAACATGGCTTGCCCCAGCATAGCCAACTTAAGAGTAAAACCAGGGCTTCAGCAATAGGGATATTGGCTTGGGAGAGGACAATAACATAGATTTGATTATCCTTCCAGTGAACTTGGAGGATTTTGCGGAGATGATGTTGATAGAATTTTTCCTATGGTTTGAGATGCCTGCTATAGGTAGTCCAGGTCAGAAGCATATATGAGGGCAGGGATCATGGCTGTCCAGTAGGCCGTGAGATTTTGTGCTGTGTCTGAGGTCTTGATTTTGGAAAACTCATTTGGTCAATTGACTAAAGACTATGCTGGCGCAGCATCTGCCTTCACTGAGAAATGACTCCTGAAACATGGGAAGTGGTTCAACATTTCCTGAATCTTGCATGAAACTTTATTATTAGAGGGCAAGGTGACTCAGCAGTTTGGTAGAGGAGCTCAGTCTTGCAGATGTTGAGTATTTTCCCATTGACATCAGTTTTACCAGGGCTCCTGGTGCCACATCTGGTTAAATGCTGGCATGATGTTCAGAGAAGTCACACTCATCTCACATCTTTGGACCAAGGCTGCGATGAGACCTGGAACCACCTGGGTCTGGTAAAATCCAAACTGGGCATCAGTAAGCAGACTGGTGAATAAATGTTGCTTGATAGTGCTGATAGCACTGTCAACAACTCTTTCTATCGCTTTGCTGATGATTGAGAGTAGACTGATTAGTAATTAACTGAATTGGATTTATTCTACTTTGTGTCAGCCGATGTCCCTGGGCAATTTTCTATATTGTCAGGTGGATGCCAGTGTCGTATCTGTACTAGAACAGCTGGGCTGGAGGTGCAGCTACTTAAGTACTACATCCAAGATGTTATCTGCTCCCATAACTGAGTTGTATTCGTGTTGTCATTCATTTCTTTATATCATGTGAAGTGAATCAAACTGGCTAATGACTGGCTTCTGTGGTGGAGGGGGTCTCAGGATGAGCCAAGATAGATCATGTATTCCGCAGGTCTGCTGAACATACTTCTGAATGTATCAGCCTTGTCTTTTGCACTCATGTACTGGGCTTCACCATTGTTGAAGATGGGGATGTTCTTGGACTCTCCTCCTCCTCGGCTGTCTAATTGTCCACCACCATTCACTACTAGATGTGTGCAGAGCTTTGTTGGTTGTGGAATCATTTGTTGCCTGCTGCTTCTGCTATTTAACAACTGCTGCAGTTTCATCATGTTGGCACCTCATTTTATGTATGCTTGGCACTGCTCCTAACATGCCCTTCCACAGTCCTTATTTAACCAGGGTTGCCTCCCCTCTCCTCCCCCAGGTTCACTGTAACAGTTGAGTGAGAGAGATGCCATATCACAAAATTACAGATTGTGGTGGTGTACACTTCTGCTGCTGTTGGTCCACAGTGCCTCATGAATGCCCAGTTTTGAGCTGCCAGATCTGTTCTGAGTCCAACTCATTTAGTACAATTGTACTCATGACATGATGGAGGTTACCTTCTGGGTGAAAATGGGACTTTGTCTCCTCAAGGACTGTGGAGTGGTCACTTTTACCAATGGACAGATATATGTGCCATAGGTATGTTAGTGAGGCAGAGGAGAAGTTGGTTTATCCTTTGTGTTGGTTCACTCACTATCTGTTGCAGACCCAATCTGGCAACTGTATCCTTCAGGACTCAGCCAGAGATGGTGCTACTAAGCCATTCTTAGTAATACACATTGTTATTCTCAGTGCTTCTTTCAAGTGTTGTTCCATATGGAGGAACACTAATACATCCAGCTGAGGGAGGTAGCTTGCCCATCAGACTTTATGTGGTCTGGAGTCAATGTTGAGGATTTCCAGAATTACTCCTTCCTACTTTTAGACCATTGTATTTCTGCAAGGTCATCTATGTCAACCTATTGCATGACTAGTCTGTGGAACAGTTCCCAATTAGACACCAGATGCTTGTGAGGAGATCTTTGCAAGGTTATATGGGCTGGGAATACCTTTGCTTTGTCTGAATTTAGCAGATAGGTCAATACTGGGTGGTCTGCCTGGTTTTATTGTTTCTCTGCTTTGATAGAGGCTATGATAGTACTGTATGGCTTACTCAGCCATTCAAGAGTCATTCACATACATCTCCACAAAGATGCAGATTTCCTTCCTTAATGGAATTAGTGAAACTGATGGGTTTTTACAACAATCTGGTACCCCTTCACTAATGGCTAGTTTTTTTTAGAAGTCTAAATTATTAAACAAATCTAAAGTTCATAGCTACCATAGTGGGATTTTAACTTGGATCTCTGGGTTACTAGTCCAGATTAACTGCTATGCCGTACCTGGTGTCATGTAAAAGAGGGTGGAAAGATAATTAATGAATAACAAAATGTTAGTCAGTGGGAGTTGTAAATGAAAGAAGCAGAATAATTATCTAGAATTATCAGAGGTGAAAAAAATGTGAATGCTACAAATATGAATACAAATTCTGGAAATATGAAATTAATGTTGCATTCAGTATTGAGCTCAAAAGGATGTAATGTGCTCAGTCAGAAAATGTTGTTTATTGAGCTTAGTCTCCATACAGTTTGAAGTATAAACAGACCTGTAGTGAGGAAAATGACACGATCCTCAGATAAATGTTTTTTCCTTTGTTTCAGAAACTGAGAGGGGTAGGTTTTGACTTTTTACTAATTGGGTGGTAACAAATGAAGAGCCTATTTTACATCTTTCCATATAAAGTGAAATATAAAACAAGTTGCCATTTGCTATCAACTGTTTTATGCTTAGTTAATGTGGCCTTCAGTTGGTTTTAAAATAGGCCCCACCATATCAATCACACTTTAAAGGTACTTTTACCTTGTAATAATGGTTTGAGGGACTTGTTCCACTGGGCAACAACTGTTTCTTTACATATCACCCAACAGAATCAGGATGAAGCAGAGTTGAAAAATCCACCAATAGCTCATAAGACCCATGAAAATGTACATCTCTGCTGCTGCTGGAATATCATGAAGAAGAGGCAATTTATATTTCTAATCTTAGTGTTTTGAGAAAAGAAGTTAGAATTGGCTTAAGTTTCATTATATTAAAGAACTTCAAACTGGAAATTTGGCCATTTTTCTCATTGTTGCTAAATCTTACTGAAATATAATTCTTGGAAGGCACTGTGAGCTCTTTGTGCTTTCAAAACAGAACGTGACAGATTGACTGTTTACCCAACATTTTCTGGCAGAGAGCAAATGTTAACATTATTATTCTTGGTTTGACTTTTAGGCCACAGGAGATTCACAGAAAGCCAGGAACTCTGCATGTAGAATGCATTGCCCAGGATGAAAGCTTTCCATATAATAAAGCCTGTCACTCCCGAAGGAAATGTGTGCCACATTTATTTTAGCTGAATTAAAACAAAACCATTTTTTGAAAATGCTTTATTTTCAACATCTTCTTGTTCTGTAATTCAGAATAAACTGCAGAGGAAGGTAAATATATGGGTGTTGTACTCTTAACATACTATCAATTAGATTTTTTAAAATTAGAATATGCATTTGATTCAAACCACCATTCCATGAGTTTTAATGTTAATTTGTGAAGTGGTGGGAGAACAGTAAGAATATATTTGTATATTTTATGGTAATCTGTGCAACTCACTATGTTATTTTTAAGGAGTTATTTATACTTTCTTCTTGCCTTGTAAGACCTTAAACTTGTATGTGTCTGTTGTCTCATAGCAAACCATGCTGTATGTGGTCAGGAGGTGCTAAACAAGGCCTGATTACTCACGGGTTTGCATGTTTGTTGATGGAACTGATCCAGACTTTAGGATGACAGATTTTGTATTCTGAGCAAGGCAAACCTGCATTCTTCTAAGTGCACTGGTTGAGGATTGACCAGTGAGGTCATTGGGAGTGACTGGGGAAAGGTGTACCTGAGTATTTACAATGGGAAGTGCTCCCCTATACATTTGGAGAATCCAAATGTTTACTGTTAATTACAAAATCCCAAGAAACAATAAAATCCTTATTTATTCATATTTGTGTGTGGGTATAGAGGAGAAACTCATCAACTCATGGCTAATTGGTTGCTTTGTTTTCCTGGACTGGTGATAATCCTCAAAATTTGGTGATGCTTTCGCACAAGTAAGAATTAACCTAAAATTTGGCCGTGACTCAATAAAGCTTACAGCCGTTCTTATCAGTAAGAGTTGCAGGTAATCCAATATGTTTTGTCTATTGATGATGGAACATTCTTTGGAGTATTAGTTTAATACTCATGGGTGTTACGGATCTGCATAAGGAACTAAGAATGTAATTTATAATGTCATGGGGCCAATTACATCATCACCACCTGTTCTGAGGTTGATTTGAATCCTACGACTTCTGCCATCATTCGTACAGTGTTATTCCAGAGTAAGTCCATGTCTGAGGTTGGGCAATGCTTTCTCATTAAACGTACCAAAGCAAGGGGTGCTTCCAATTGAAAGTGCTGATGAATTAAATGTACGAATTGAGCACAGCTCTGAAGATTGTACTTAACAAAACATAACTATACAAAAATGAATGAAAAATCAGGGAAAAGGCAGACTTTTTTCTTGTTTTGTCCAAGATGAGGCAAACACAGAACATTACAGCACAGTACAGGCCCTTCGGCCCACGATGTTGTGCTGACATTTTATCCTGCTCTAAGATCTATCTAACCCTTCCCTCCCACATAGGCCCAGTTCTCTATCATTCATGTGACTATCTAAGAGTCTCTTAAATGTCCCTAATGTATCTGCCCCCACAACCTCTGCTGGCAGTGCGTTCCACGCACCTACCACTCTGTGTAAAAAAACTTACCCCTGACATCCCCCCTATACCTTCCTCCAATCACCTTAAAATTATGTCCCCTCATGTTAGCCATTGTCGCCCTGGGAAAATGTCTCTGGCTGTCCACTCGATCTATACCTCTTATCATCTTGTACACCTCCATCAAGTCACCTCTCATCCTCCTTCGCTCCGAAGAGGAAAGCCCTAGCTCACGCAACCTATCCTCATAAGACATGCTCTCCAATCCAGGCAGCATCCTGGCAACTCTCCTCTGCACCCAATCTAAAGCTTCCACATCCTTCCTACAATGAGGCGACCAGAACTGAACACAATACTCCAAGTGTGGTCTGACCAGAGTTCAATAGAGCTGCAACATTACCTCGCGGCTCTTGAACTCAATACCCCGACTAATGAAGGCCAACACACCATACGCCTTCTTAACAACCCCATCGACCTGTGCAGCAACCTTGAGGGATCAATGGACGTGGACCCCAAGATCCCTCTGCTCCTCCACACTGCTAAGAGTCCTGCCATTAACTTTGTATTCTGCCTTCAAATTGGATCTCCTGAAACATATCACTTCACACTTATCCGGGTTGAACTCCATCTGCCACTTCTCAGCCCAGGACTGCATTCTATCAATATCCTGTTGTGATCTTCAGCAACCTTCCACACTATCCACAACACCACCAACCTTTGTATCATCAGCAAACTTACTAACCCACCCTTCCACATCCTCATCCAAGTCATTTATAAAAATCACAAAGAGCAGGGGTTCCAGAACTGATCCCTGCGGAACACCACTGGTCACTGACCTCCAGGCAGAATCCGCTCCATCTACCACCACCCTCTGTGTTCTATGAGCGAGCCAAACAGTTGAATATAATTCCACATTAGCATAACTTCACCAAGCTGCTGAAGATAAAGGCGATGCAGGATTTCCTGTTGCTTTTCTGGCAATGCATCAACTATTTGGGCATGGTTGAAGGAGCATTGCACAGGGAAGTTTAAGCTTGCTAACAAAACCGTAGTAAAACTATGGTCAGGTGCATGTTGAAATTGAGAGACCGACAGCCTCCTGACCAGGACAAATGAGGTTTACCGTCCCCTTTAACTTGAATGTTGCAGGGCTTTCCAATCACAGAGTTAGTGCCATGGTGTTGGATACATTATGATTACTTTTTCAAAAACTTATGACATCGTTTGCTCAGTATGTAGAGGAGGCCACACTTGGAGCACTGAATGCAGTAGATGATATTAAGGGAGGTGCAGGTGAATCTCTGTCTCATCTGAAAGGACTGTTTGGGTCCCTGGATGGAGGTGGTGTAGAGTCAGGTATTGCACCTATGGCGGGGACAGTGGAAAGTTCCCAGGGTGGGAGTGGGATGGGTGGGGGGTGAAGGAGTGAACTGGGGAGTTGCGGAGAGAGCAGTCCCTGTGAAAGGCAGAAAGGGGTGGGGAGGGGAAGATATGCTTGGTGGTGGGGTCCCGTTGGAGATGGCGGAAGTGGCGGAGAATGATGTGTTGGATATGTAGGCTGGTGGGATGAAATGTGAGGACAAGGAGGTCCCTATCCCTGTTGGGTCTGGGAGGGGTGGGGATGAGAGCGGACGTGCGGGAAATGGCTGAGATACAGGTGCGAGTTCTCTCGACCACAGTCAGGGTGAAGCCATGGTTAGAAAACAAGTTGGACATCTTCGATATCTGGTTGTATGTGAATCCAGAATGGCCCAAATTTTGACTGGGCCTGCTGTTGGTCTGGAAGTTTTACTTCAGCCAGCTCATTTTCATTTTTAATGGAATTGTGATTGGTGCAAATTTTGTGTAAAAGAGAATCAATTTATTGGAAAATGTGTTAATTACTGTATCATATTAAAACACTGTAATAGCAGGATGTGAGTGCAACAAGTAAGGAAAGAGAAAATTTAGCTCTTTGACAATTCCCATAGCATTTTTTTCCTGATACCTTAAAGAAGGGTATAAATTTTATAAAGGGATAACCATTTAACCCCTAACTTATACTGGTACTCCAGCAACTGGGCTTAAATTTCCTGGTGCAATAGAATGCAACATAACATTTCAACCAAACAAAACAGCTATTTCAACTCTGGTCTCAGGAGTACAGCTCGCCAAGTAATGAAAATTTGGTTTTGGTTACATGGCTATGAAATAACTGCAATGGCTTGTGAAGGACGTGATAGCAAAAATGATTTCAAAAAGTTTAAGGATAGAGAGCTAAGCATAGTGCTGAATAAAATCGAATTTGAAAAGGAATTTATCTCAGGCTAGTTGTTGAGCAAGATTTTCCAGTCCACTGTTTTGCATC
Organism: Pristis pectinata; assembly: GCF_009764475.1. Lineage (NCBI taxonomy): Eukaryota > Metazoa > Chordata > Chondrichthyes > Rhinopristiformes > Pristidae > Pristis > Pristis pectinata. The sequence goes on along the minus strand of NC_067408.1, from coordinate 24,941,766 downwards.
ATAATCAAATAACTTAAATCCATATTTGAAAAAGAAACTGTGATTGCTTATGATTATGACAATTGGCTAACATAATGAATTGCATTCCTTTCTTACCACGGCTATGCATGGAATGAAAACATTGCATTTTACTTACAGTAAAATTCATACCAGTTCCTTTTCATTTTGGTCTTTACTGACATTCAATTTCCTACCCTCTTCATTTCCCCTTTGCCTGCCAATTGGTGCCAGGTTCCTGTGACTAGTTACCCAATGGTGGTTGGTATGAAAATACATGCTAAATAACAAAAATGCAGGGCACTGAGCCTTTTTTAGGTAAAACAACATTTCCCTGCATCACTTGATCAGACATCACTCAATTAAATGTTCAATCAGAGCAGGCGATCTAATGTAGAACTGCCCGCCACCTGCACTAAGATAAGTAAACGAGTTTTGGATGGGACTGGTGTTTTTGCTCATCCAGCCCATATAAAGAAAGTCAAAAGATGTGAAAATAGTTACCATCTGGACACAGTCTGAAAAGGTTAAACTAATTGTCCTGTATGCAGGCTTTTGTTAAAATCACACTGAGATCTGAAGATGTCTTTTGGGCCGAGTTTGGTCTTGTCCTGCAATTTTGCTGCTTCTCTGTTGGAAATTTTCCATTCAACAATGATCTAGCTGTTCCATGTTATTCTTGCTGATTTATATCCTGTTGTAAATTCTTATTCATTCCTGCCATGTTACCTTTGCTACTTCTTATTTCATACTTTGGAACACCTTCTTCACCAATGGCTTGCTTGGGGTGGGACTGCCTCATTAAGATTTTACCTTTCTCCCAATCTTGTCTACCTCGCTTATGATAAGCTGTCCTTCTGCAATGATTCCGTGGATTTTGTTTTGTCAACTGCTCCCTGGGCTTCACTGTTTACTCCAGGTGTTTGACTTCTACTGCTCCTCTGCTAATACATTAGGTAGTCAACACCCAAGTCACAATTCAGCTCCACTGGATTCCTGTATTAATGTCTGTTGTGTCAGTTCTCTTAAACATTCTTGCTTTTCCATTGTCCATGACGTAGTCTCCAACAGTGCATCTGCTGATAATCTACCTTTCAAAGTTCCTGGATTTATTCTACAACTGCCTCCTAATTTGGACACGGGTTTGTTGAGCTGACTTCAGCCTTTCTACAAGTCACTTGCAATGCATCACAGGGTCTTTGATTTTAGCTTTTGCTTATGACTTCTCAGGGTTCTGGATATAGTGCACTTCTAAACCTGTGACCTCAACCTCCAAAAAGAATGATTCTTTTGAAGTAATTATTATCTTGATAACATCACTCTGGACCCTACCCCTCTGCCCCCCCCCCCACCATTATTTTCACATTCTACTCTCTGCAACTTAAAACACACCTGTCTTCTCACTTTTCCAGTTCTGTTGAAGGGACCTTAACTGAAAGGTCAATTCTATTTCTCTCCCCATTCCTACTTCCCGACCCGAGTGCTTACAGCATTTTCTGTTTTTGTTTCAGATTCCCATCATCTCGAATTACATAGAGATGTACAGCACAGGAACAGGCCTTTCGGCCCACAATGTCTGTGTCGAGCATGATGCCAAACTAAACTAAACCTACCTACCTGCATATGATCCATATCCCTCCACTACCTGCATGTTCATGTGCCTATCTAAATGCCTCTTAAAAGCCACTATTGTATCTGCTTCCACCACCAACCCTGGCAGCACATTCCAGACACTTACCACTCTCTGTGTAAAAATATCTTCATATAGCTCCTTTAAATTTTCCCCCTCTCACCTTAAAGCTATGTTCTCTAGTATTTGACATTTCTACCCTGGGAAAAAGACTCCAGCTACCCTATCTATGCCTCTCATAATTTTATAAATCTCTACCAGGTCTCCCCTCAGCCTACAATGCTCTAGAGAAAACAATCCAAGTTTGTCCCAACCTTTCCTTATAACTAATACTCTCTAATCCAGGCAGTATCCTGGTGAACCTCTTCTGCACCCTCTCCAAAGCCTCCACATCCTTCCTGTGATAGGGCGATCAGAACTGCATACAATTCTCCAAATGCGGCCTAAGCAAAGCTTTATGCAGTTGCAACATGACTTTCTGACTCGTATACTCAATCTGTAGCTTTTTTTCAGAGGTTGGGTTAACAAGGTTCATCACAGATTATGGTGCAATGAGAGAAGAAGCAACATTAGCTGAAAACTATATTATTCAATAAATGTGCTAATTGCCAGCAATTACTGCTAAGTTAATATGAGTGTGAATGTACAATTTTCAAGATGTGTACACAGCGCTTGTATCTCAAGAGAATCAATGATTTCCCATTTGCTCCTAAATGACGAACAAATGTGCAATTAGTTTTGAGGATATATAGGAAACCCGGTAATAATACGGCTAACAACACTGCCAACCAGAGAATTATACAATTTTGAAAAGCAGAAGCATTAATTGAGTTGATAAGTGGTGAACTTTAACAACCAATATTTGGAATACATTGGGGTGTTGTACATTACTCCCTGGAGTAGGTTACCAGCATAACAGTAATTGTTTTGTTGTGCATAATGTAATTATTGAAACAGTTTAAATTTGTTTGAGATAAACTGCAACAAATCATGATACTGGAGGAAAAAACTGAAGCTGATAAAAAGGAATAAGCAGAAACTTAGCAGCCACAAGAGGAAGCAGCTCAGGTCTGGTGTACCAATTAAGCAGTATTTTATTTAATTTACACTGGATGTACTTTTTTCATGACCACAACTATTCCAGAGTGAAGAAGAAAGAACCTTTATAGCAACTTTCACATCCTTTGACCATCCCAAACCATAGCACAGCCTGTGAGTTATTTTTGATGAGGTTTCAGTGTTCACACCTGTGGGACTTCTGCAGTCTCTTGTGTCTTTCTTTCTTGTTTTAGGGTTGCTTCTGTCTAGAAGCATTTAAAAATAAAGGATGATTGCTATTTGATTGTTCCTGAAGTTTAAGTCAGAAGCTTTTGCTGGAAACTAAAAGTTTGCATTGGCTGCACCAGCCGTTAAACGCAGATCATTGTACAACCATTAGGTCACTGACTTTTACCATGCTTCTGTACAGTATGCTAGAGAACAGTTGTAGCACAATTATCAAGGTGAAGCCTTCCTGGGAGATGCTCCCTGTATCAGTGCCTGAGGTCCCTTTCACAGATGCCATTGAAGCTTCACACCTCACGATAGCAATTTGTTTCCCAACATTTGTTTCCGAACAGAAGCAACAGTAATAAATGTATGTCTAGAAACTGAATTTAGTGCTGTATAAACATGCAATGTACAGCATTAACACACAATTGACAGGACCAGGCTCAGCTATACACAGCTCCCAAGAAAACTTGCTGCACACCACTCTATGAAGGGACTTAATCCTTGAAAGTACAATCCCCATGGCAGCCAGACAGCTGTGGAAGAGAGAGGGGCTACTGAAGAGAAAAAGAGTGGTCCTAGGTTTAGTGAAAGATACCAGACATTCTCATCTGTGAGGCAAATACCAGGAGGGAGTTCCTGTGTGCTGGCTTGGCAGGTGAGTAGAGAGGGCTAGGAAATCCACTAAGGCCACCACTAAGCCTAGCATGAGGAGCTCCAGCTGTTTTCTCCAGGTGTGAGAATCCCCTCTCAACTGAGCAAAGCAGAAATAAATTTAATGTTCTTACTGGACATTTAAGGATGAGCTACACACCATGAAAAAAGGGCTGTGGTATGCCTCAGTAATAATTTAGGGCAGCTGATCATGCAAAGGAGGGGTGAGGGATTATTATGAGCTGGCTTGGCTTTCTTGGTTGATGATTGTGGACTATATTGGTATTAAGAATTGGAGAAAGTCACTTCATTTGTATTGAGGACTATGATTAAGCAGGCTCTTCATGAAAATGCATCCAACAATATTGTACATTCAGTCAATCTGTCTGTTCCACTCTGCTGGTTGGTATTGGTCCTCTGGGACATCTCCTGGTAACCTTGCTCATCGTCTTGCTCCTCTTGCTTCTGCCTGTGCCTTTTGTCTCTCAGGGTCTATAAATTGTTTCTCTAGAACAGACTGCTTTCTTTAGATTACTAGATTGTGCAGCATATAGCACTCACCTCTGGAGCAGCTACCACCATAGCTTGCTAAACCGATGCAAGTTCAGGAAATCATTTCAGCACATCATCGGTACTTTCCACAACAATTCTGGTACTTGTGTGACTCTCGTAGTAGTGGCAGGAGTAGAAATTAGTGTCATGAGCCAGGGAGATAGTTGGTAGCCCTTGTCCCTTAGTGCTGGCCACAGAAATGTCTGATAGTTAGGTCACCCTGAGGATGAACGTGTCATGGATGCTCCCAGACACATGGCATTCGCCATCATGAGCAGCTTTTCATGATCCTGTTGATTAAATAATTTGGATTATTAATGGGAGCCTGAATGGGCCACGGGTGCAGTCCATGGGAAACCAGCTGGCAAGTTCCTTTGCCTGAGATAGCACCTGATCATCACTCAGATTAATGCAGGTTGTATATCAATGTACATCTGTGCTCAAATACTGTGCCCAGGTGCCCTCTCTATTGCAGCAATGAGCAGCAAATTGGGAGACATTGCACAGAAGTACCACAGCCATTTGCAAAGATCCTGTGTCGAGAGTTGAGGGTTAAGGGGACTTTGACATCCGTTCAAAGAATAGCCCAGGCATGAGCGCATGGCCCAAAAGGATTTTGCATATCTCAATGCAGACAGCTTTGGAAGGCCTGAGCTTGTGAAGACGATGTTCATCAGATAGATCTAGGTAGGATGCCATTTCCAAAGGCTCTGTGGTGTAGTCTTTGCACAGGTGTGCACATTTTTGCCTCCTGGTCTCCAACCCACTTTGTGTAACATGTCAATGCCATACCAATGCTCCAGTAATAGATTACTATTAGTGGTATCTTCACTACTAAATGCTGAAAAAATCAGTCACTTTGAACTTTGGAAGGTGTTTGTGCAGCCTGCAGACAGCTCTGAAGCAACCTAGTCACATCTCCCAATGTCAGCAGACATAAGTGAGAGGCATAATGCGCTCCTCATATGAATGTTTGACAAAGATTGCAGGTTATGCCCAAAAGCTCCTGCTTATGCCACCAAAGGAGAAAATGTGATCAACCAGTGATGTCATTAGAAGTGTGACTAATGCCAGAAAAACATCTGAGATGCTAATGTGTATGGTGTAAAGAAGTGCCCAGGCTAATTTTATCCAGAAATTATCATTAGTGAGAACCAATCCATATTAAATTACTTTTAAGGTCAATTTGTGCATAAACATAGAGCTCATGTAGATTCAGTTTCTCAGTGATGGATTACACCATGGCCAGGATTATTACCCTTTTGTGCACATGGAATAACTAGAGGTTCCTTGAGATAGCAGTTAATAAACACCTCATCAGGGTTCATTGCACTGCATTGTAACCATTTGACAGAAGCCAACATTTCAGCAGTTAGCTTCCTTGATTCTTCTGCACCCTGTAGGAGTGAATTAATGACTCAGATTTTGCAGCATCTGACAGCTCTTATCACTACTGCAGGGTAAATCAGCAGCAATTATTGCCATCTACGCACAAGTTTTTGAATGTGGAAATCCAGAAGTTAACATTAAAAGCTACCTTGATCCTCCACAGGGATCAGGTTGCAGTCCTTTGCGCATAGATTCAGCATTGAAATAATTGCAATGGCATTAATTAGTTTTAATTGCCCACTCATTCTGCACTGAAAATTTTACAAATGATGTATTCAGGATTGAGTTTTAATGACTTGCTTCTAACTTGGAGCCATTTCACTGATTCTGAAAAATCAATGTTGTGTCTTATTTCCTCAAAATAAAATTAGTCATAGAGTTATGGAGTTATACAGCATGGAAACAGGCCCTGTGCATTCCAATATTTTTTTAGCTTTATCTGTCTTTCTTTTTTAATCCCAATCTCTTTATTCTATCTATATTTCCTAATCTTAGTTTTACTAAGTTTTACTTAGTTCTGTATATTATATAATCTAATTGATATTTCCTGATATATTCTTCCTGTGGGTTATAGCTGTCTCTGTGACGATTTTCAGTCTTTGAAAATTCTTGTTGCTGCTTGTCTTTTTCATTGATGCCATAGATCCCCTTTACATGATGGCACTGCCGTTAAAGATGATGGATTAGACAAAAGAAACTTAAGCTGAGAAGCTCACAAAAGTTTTGTGGGGGACTGTCGGTAGATCGAACACCAAACATTGCTCCTTCATCACTAACAGCAATATTCAGGTCACTGGATGCTTCCTTCTCTAAATCATTAAAATAAACTTCCAAATTTTATTTGGCACTGTATCATTTGGCAGCACATTTTTTATTTAGAAAGTAATCACTGCATTATTACAACACAACGGAAAATATAATCACATCAAAAATTCACCACCCTTTTAAAAGTTGCTGACTCGCTGCATTCCCTCCCTCTCCCCAGACTATTGTTTCCTTCACTGTCTTTATTGCATGTCAGTCTCTCAGTATTTGTAGAATGTCCAGTCTCCTGTTCTCACATCCAGAGGCTGCTCGCAGTTAAGATATTTCCAACCCTGACTTTGTTTGAACTATTAAGTCTTCCATGGTTTTATGCTTCTGATTAGCTTTGTAATGCCTATACCACTTGTTGGTAGTACTTTAACCTTCTATATCAGAAGATCATAAGTACAAGTCAAGTGCAAGATACTTGACCACATAAATCCAGACTGGGGAATTGCTGTGGTCTGAAGTGTTGCTTTTCAGGAGACATGTTAAACTAAAGATAGATCTGCTTGCTTAGATGGATACAAAAAAAAATCCCATGGCACCTGTATCCTTGCCAATAGTTATCTTGCAGTCACCTTTACTAAGAAATAAATATTGTCATTAATCACATTGCTGTGTGTTGGAGCTTGCTGTGTATAAATTGGTTGCTCTACTTCCTGCATTACTAGAGTGACTACACTTGAAAAGGACTTCCTCAGATTGTGAAAGGTGTTTTTTTTAACAAATTTGTTATTGTATCTATTTCTTGAGTATTTGTGACAATTATTGAGATATTTAGGCATTTTTATTTGCAATAATTCTAGCTTTTCTTTTTATCATGCTTAGCTAGTTTTCCATAATATCTTATTTTCCTTGGTATTGCATTTGCAGCAATTTACTGCCCCAACTCAATTTTGGGTATATGGTACATTTTTCCAAATCTCTAAATACCTTTGATTGACATGGGTGGCTGCCAATATATCATTCCAATCAATGCATTTGGTAAAGTTCATCCATTTTTTCACTTCTGCACTTTTCTTCGAGCATGACACCTTTCCAACTTCCTCTCATCTATGACCTATTGATCACCTATGTGACAGTCTCCAATGCTTGCTTTATTCTCTGAACATTAGACATTTGCCTTTGCTCATTATGAACTGCACTTAGCCCTATCTACAAACTGGTGTCTCTGATCTGTAGATCATGATGAATAAACTTTGCTTTAAGCCATCTGCCTTTACTTTTAGATCATTCTTTGTACTCTTCATGACTCAGATTGCTCACAGTGAACTATTTATATCTGATAAATGTCTGCTTAAATGTATTAGCTAGATTCCTAGAGCGCTCTCTGATGGGCTGCTCAGTTATATATTACCTGAAGAACTTCCCTAAAATAAATGATCAGTTTGTTCCTGTGCATGTGTATAGTTTCATGCTCTGATTTTACACAAAGAATATTTTCTTTACCTCCTTGTTTAACAAAGTAATAACAAATCATTACATTAAATGCAATCATTTGTTTTAATGGTATCAAATCTGCTGCTGTTTAAAGAAGCAATAGCTGCAATGAAAGAGGGAGTACAAATGAACAGCAGTAATGAGAAAAGTGCCAGAAAAGAGCCTTTAAATTACATAGAGCTATGGTGCAGAAACAGATTATTTGGCTCAACTGCTCTACGCCTGTCTATGCTCCATATGTCTCGTCTCCCTCCTATAAATATAACCCCAATCAGCATATGCTTCTATTCCTTTATCCCTCATCTGATAATCTAGTTTCCTCTTAAATATGACTATGCATTTTGCCTCAGTTGTTCCTTGTAAAGAGATTTCTTGTGAAATAACTGTTGGTTTTATTAAATGATATTTCTATACTCTTTACCACTTCTACTTTTAAGCTCTCCTCACATGGAGATTATCAAATCCTCTTTTATTCAATCTTGAATACCACTGTAAGATCACCCTCAAACTTCCCTTTGTTATGTGAAAATTCCCCAACCTGTTTCACCTAAGTATATGTTTTCGTTCTTGGTAAAAAAAAAACTTGTGAATCCTTAAAAAATTTCTCCATTGCCTCTATTTCCTTTTAGAACAGTGTCATTGGGTCATACAGCAGGGAAAAATGCCCTTTGACATCCAACTATCAAGCACCCATGTATACTAATCCTACATTAATCCTATTTTATTTTCCCCACATCCCTATCAACTCCCCCCAAATTCCACCACTCACCTACAGTCGGGACAATTTACAGTAGCCAATTAACCTACCAACCTGCATGCCTACTGGATGTTGGAGGAATCCGCAGCTCCCGGAAGAAATGCGTGCAGTCTCAAGGAGAACGTGTAAATTCAGCAAAGGCAGTGCCAGAGGTCAGGACTGAACCTGGGTCACTACAGCTGTGAGACTGCAACTCAGCTTGCTGCACCATTGTGTTGCCCTGTGCACAGCACTTCAAGAGCAATCTAACAGGGCCTCAATTCTACTGATCTAGAAATCAGTACAATTGATCAGATTTTTTTTAATGTCTTTTATTAACCTTTTGGTAATTTTTTCGATGATTTATGTGTTTATGCCTAGGTTTGCTTGTCCTCTTTTCAATTCTTATTTGAACAATACATTGGCCTTCCTTGATCTTGTTAACAAAATACATGACCTCACTCTTGTCTTTATTTAAATTAATTTGCCGATTACATGCATTCTGCAAGAGTATTCATGACTGTATGTTGTCACAATCCTCTTTTCTGTCAATATTTCTACCATTTCACTGTGATTAGTTATGAGTTTATCAGTGTAGGCTAGATGTCATGGTCTTACTTGAGAACATACTATCCAAAAGCTATTGCCTCTATGTTGTTATTTATGTATCTTTAGAAAAAAATTGATAGTTTTAATTTTTATTACCACTTTGTTTTTCTATTTTTGACTTCTTTGCTAAACTCTTAGTATTCACATGTCTTTTCTTCATTCCCTACATTCTTATTTTTTTTAGTTCCAGTTTTATCATTTTCTTTTTGCTTATCCATTGTTTGTCTTTATTGGAATGTTTTTGACTCCAGACTCCTGGTTTCATTTGAATGCTATGTACATTTCTGTACAGACAATTTCATTTGTTATTTTGTCTTATTTGTTCTGCTCACTTTCTGCTTAACAGTCATTCTATGCTTATGTTCCACAAATTACAATTTATACTATCTGTAAAACTGAATCTATTCTTATCAAAGAGCAGAAGATGAAGCAAAACATTCAATGATATAGATGTTGGCATTTCAGATCAGAAAATGAGTTTAAGATTGGCAAACTTCAATTGGGATCAGAAATTTTTCCATTTAGATTTATTTTAACTTTGAAAGCTTAGTAAGTAGAGATTCTGTTCACCTAACATGGAATGCTCACTCTTTCCCCTTAGGAACATCCCATTCTCATAAAAGTCTTGAGACCTTAAGTTAAAATTGTCAGGGATTTCCAAGTATGCAATGTTACAGCTGAAATTTAATCAATTGAAACCATACAATTTAATAGCTTATTGCATTAAGAAGCTTCCCATTATCAGTACAGGTAGGATTATCTGTTGACAAGAATCTCAGCCCCTGGTGACTAATTTGCTGTTCCACCTCCTAACAATGAGCGAATGCAATTGGCCAATCATCAAGGTGATTTGGCTGACAGATTTTTGTGCTTCAGAGGAGGTAAACAAATTTTTAGAAATGAGCACACCCCCACTAAAAAAAACTATTTTCATTTTATAGCGCAAAGATATTAAAGAGGATGAAGGAAGCTACATTGGATAGTCTGTAAAAATGTGCAGTTGGCATGAAGAACACAGAATTGACTTTCGCCCATTGTCTTTGGTGCAGGCAGAATGGCAACTTTATGCTGACAGATTTGGGCAGTTCCATTCATAACCACGAGCATTAACCAGTGGTCTGAGGGCTTCCAGTAATCCTAACCTCATATAAATGATAGCTGGAAGGTGCAAAATACTGAAACATTTTAGCCCGTGGATTTGTTTGATTTTCACATCTCCCATTTCTCCATGTAGTCTGAGATTTGAAACTGTGTATATAAACAGAATGTGTGATAAGTTGGTCAGTTAATTGGCAATATGTTGTTTGTTGATGGGAAATTTGTTGCTTGGATTGTTACTTTTAGACATCCCAAAAGGCAATATTTATTCAGTCTAAAAAATGGCACTACATATAAGTACTGTGTTCACATTTATATCCCTAATATAAAATAGGGCAGATATATTATTATTTGTTGCACATTTGGTACTAAATGGCTATTTAGAGACTTAGGAAAGGCCCCCTACTTTTGGAAACATTGTATGTGCATCAGCAATCATTTTAATGCCAATCTCCAAATTATGGATATTTACTTATGCCTGAGTTCCTTTTTATTTTAAAAGAATACCTTAATCAGTTGGCAAAAGAAACACTCTGGGAAAAGACAATGAAATTGAGTTGAGTTGGTACTCCACAAGGGTTAGACAATGAACTACAGGGGTCTGCATCCAACAAGACATAAGACCTCTGAAGGTAAGGAACAAAAACCTACACCAGTCTTTCTAAATCCACAAGGGAAACACTTGATTGGAGCAGAACCAGGAAGTTGTGGAATAGAATCATGGAAAATCTACAATACAATATGAAGCCATTTGACCCATCAGATCTATGCTGAATTCTTGGAAGAAAAATTCAATTTATTAACACAGTAGGGAAATTAATTAAAATTATTAAATTTGAAATAAAATTCATTACCTGTAACACTTTTGATACTTTGGATTTCTGTGTGGTTTTATAGCATCTCCTGGGTATGCATTATCTGTCTATCACTGGTACTGATTTGGTTTGGTGTTCTTTAAAGCAGGATTAAAGGAGTAAATAAGGATATTACAAGGAATATTAAAGGGTAGTGGTTTTGCATAAGTTTTCATAGCAATTGAATGATGGGGACACTGGTTTTGCAAAACAATTCTATCTCATACCTCTTGCTGCAAGTGATCATCCTTCTGGTCCCTGCTTTCTCTTGGTTTTCCTCATCCAGTGAGAAATGCCATTGCTCTCTGTCCCTTATTATGGTAAGGTGGTGAAGGATGCAATGTATCACTGTTATGTAAGGGAAAACTGTCCAAAGGCCCAATAACATCTTCCTAATGGTCCTATGTCTTTTATTTTACTTGTGTCGCTCAGCCACCATACATTATGACAGGGTACTGGGAGTCCCATATGTCAAGGGGATTCTTTCTGCCCAGAAACCAAGATGAATTCAGATATTGGTGGGAGTTGCTCAAAAAAGCAATGTGGAAATTGGAGGCTTTCTGGCAAATGGAATACAGTCTAGATCCAATTACATGCAACTGTCTTGCATTTTACTTAGTGATTCCAGTACCGATAGCCTAATTGCCCTCATTTTATGAGTTGGGTTGTTTTCTTCGGAGGCTCAGTAATTTTGCATGAATTAGTATTGTTTTATTTGCATCAAAGCACTTCAATTTGAATGTATACATTAGTTGTTGAAGCTTATAACTCTACTTTCCCTGCCCTTCCAATTTAGAGATTGAAGGGAGACTATTATTGCTTTTTTTGCTGTTCCAGCTTATTATTTACCTTTTGCATGACAACCAAAATGTTAAGGAATATGCAGCTCACATGGACTTGCAGTTCAAGCTATGAATACCTTAACAATCAGAATAGCTTCTGTTGCAGAGGCTCACACTCAGGAAGATAAATTCCCTTTAAAAGCACTTGGCAAAACTTCCATTTCCAAGCACATGACTGATGTGGTCATCATTGTGAGTGATATCATTGTGATAAATAATTCACAGCTCTTCTTCTGACAAATATTTCTCAAGTTATTTTTGATGCAGATTGTGGATATTAAATGTTGCCATTGAATCCTCAAATTCCTCTGCTTATTGCTTACTAAAATATTGATGTTTTTTTTTACTTTATCAAAACTGCTATAAAATGATATATAAAATTGTAAATTTATATTCCTTTATGGGGTTGATTTTGTAATTGCTACTTCCTAAATATCAACTTCAGTATGGCCTCTATTTCTAATTTAATATATAACATGGACAAGCAGGATAGCAAAAGGAGAGGATCAGAAGTGAACAGGTGTACACGATGTTAATTTCTACATTTATCATTTTAAAAGAGAAGGAAAAACATTGGATTAAATAAGAAAAATAACAGGTAGGAAATGTACTTTGGCATGGAAATTTTCTAATATGCATTCTTGCCTTATCTGAATCTCATATTTTTCATGGATCCTGATCACTGGATACAACTGGTCCATATTCAGCTTGTAGTGTATTTCCAGATTTTTATTCTGGGTGCTCCAGTGATGGGACACCTGCATGGTGTGAGTCTCACAAGGGTTGAACAGAGGGCTGAGGCCTAGTTTGACATTGCATAATGAGAGTCCTTGCTAATGTTGTGGAGTCCAAGATATCTGTCTTCTTTCAGGTAGGTTTTCTTCCTTCTTACTGAACAGTCCTTCCATCCATCCAGCCCCATCCCACCACTGCAGGGGTTTCTTCACGTCCTATGACCACTCCCACCCACCATAATCATTTCCTTTGAATTATATAAGATAAATAAATACTTTGCAATTTGCTGCTACAGAAACACTAGTAACTGTTTAACCAGAAGCAATTAAATCTCTAGTGATTTTTTTGCCAGTACTGAAAGCAAAGAGTAGAAAAATAACTCCACTGACAAACTACAATTCTTTCCAGGAAATCAAACATACTATCACGAGTGTTTCCAAATGGATGTATGACAAAGGGATTAGTTTCTTTATGTTATTCTACTACATGCTTTTACTTGGTGCTGTCTTAAATAGAGGTATGATGAATCATGTAAATGTTATTTACCAAGGTGGTGTTGTGCAAATTGATCATTATAACACACAGTTTACTGCATCTATAATAGGTTAACCTATGAAGCAGCATTCAATCTAACCTGATAATGGCAATCATTTTCATATTTTTGTGGATAGCCTGCTCTAATATAAGGTATTAACCTGTACTAACAGCTGTTTTGGCCAATCATATTTCTTGTTTCATTATATTCTGGATAGTAATTGAAAAGATTAAATTGATTCTATAATTGGCTAAAAATATATACATGGATGGGTGGAATGAGTAATAGGGTTCTGATATACCCTTGGGGTTCAGATGACATCACTGACCACAGAATCTAACCCCAAGAGACTTATGCCTGTCACATGGACCCCAAGATTAAATTACAGCCTTAATTCATAATGTCATGTGTTTTCTTATATTAGATGATCACCAGTATTGCTCTTCACAATACCAGAGAATGTGTTGTTTTATTCAGCATGTTATTTGATTTACAGTGATTAAATAAATATAATTATCTTTTTATTACATTGGTAAAATTAGAGTGTTACTGGTATATCTAATGTTGAATGCCATGATTGTCCATGTTTGGGAAATACAGCAGGCTGTGTAAGTTTTTTTGTTCTGCATTGACTTAACAATATACATTCTTTTATTGTAAACAAGGGAAGTGCTTTGCAATTCTCCTCTTAGATAAATATGGGCCATTTTGATGGCTAATTTTAGCAGAATGCACAATGTATAACAGGTCAGTTTTTTTCCCTGCATCTTTCAGTTTTAAAGAAACATTGAGCTCTAACTTGCTGTAAGGTGAACTGAGGGAACAGGGCATCTGGGACCTCAGTGAATGGTTGGATGAAAAGTCTATTTTCACAACTAATGTAATATAAGGATTAAATATGGGAGTGAGTATGATTTAGTTTTAATTAGAGCAGGTTAATCACATACAGAAAGGGAAATAAGGAGGGGAAAAGATTGGAATGAGAAAGTATTGCATTTCTATGTTGCCTTTCATAACCTCGTGTCTGAAACCATTTTACAACTAATTAAAGATATTCCAAATGTTGAAACTGTTGAATTATAGTAACCATTTTGAACAAATGAAAATCCCACAAACAGATCTTATTTATGCTAATAGATAATCTGTTCATAGGTTGAGGAATAAACAAGAGCAAGGTTATTGGGAAGAATTCCCTTTCTGTATTTCAAAATAATAGTATGGGATCTTACACATTCACTAAAAAGGGCAGAAGAGATCTCAGATTAAAACACAACATCTCCAATAGTGCAGCAATCACATCTACTTGAAGGATGAGTATTGAATGTCACCCTGGATGTCATGCTTATTTTTTGTGGAGCTGGTCATTGACTTCAGGAAAGGGGGCTGTGTATATGCACCTGTCTACATCAATGGTGCTGAGGTCGAGAGGGTTGAGAGCTTCAAGTTCCTGGGAGTGAATATCATCAACAGCCTGTCCTGGTCAAATCATGTAGATGCCACAGCCAAGAAAGCTCACCAGCGCCTCTACTTCCTCAGGAGGCTAAAGAAATTTCATTTGTCCTCTTTGACTCTCGCCAACTTTTACTGATGCACTGTAGAAAGCATCCTATCTGGATGTATCACGGCTTGGTACAGCAACTGCTCTGCCCAGGACCACAAGAAACTGCAGAGAGTTGTGGACACAGCCCAGCGCATCACGGACACCAGCCTCCCCTCCTTGGACTCTGTCTTTACCTCTTGTTGTCTTGGCGAAGCAGCCAGCATAATCAAAGACCCCACCCACCGGGGACATTCTCTCTTCTCTCCTCTTCCATCGGGTAGAAGATACAGGAGCCTGAGGGCACGTACCACCAGACTTAAGGACAGCTTCTACCCCACTGTGATAAGACTATTGAATGGTTCCCTTATACAATGAGATGGACTATGACCTCATGATCTACCTTGTTGTGACCTTGCACCTTATTGCACTGCACTTTCTCTGTAGCTATGACACTTTACTCTGTATTGTTACTGTTTTTACCTGTGCTACATCAATGCACTTTGTACTAACTCAATGTAACTGCACTGTGTAATGAATTGACCTGTACAATCAGTTTGTAAGACAAGCTTTTCACTGTATCTCGGTACAAATGACAATAATAAACCAATACCAATTGTGGAATTAAACATGAATCCACAATTTTCTTGGCTTAGAGATGAGTCTACTACAAGGTGAGACACATCTGACAGAGGGAGAAAAAAAAGGCACAGAGGAATGAATAAAACTTAAAATATAATATTGTAGTTGTTAGCTATTTGTGGGCATAGTTTCCTTTAGCAAGTTTATTAGACAATTAATTTGAAAATGCACCAATTTCTTTAAAATAATTGATATGATATTACAAAGGCAATGGTGACAAGATACAAATCATTCAGTATCTTGTCATAATTCAAGAGGTCTTTCTTTTTCATCAGACTCTTGCTTTCTTCTCTGGCAAATAACAGGAATGCTGCAGTGAATCAACTGTACATGGCTCCAGGCTGCATGTATTTTATTAAGTTTCCAATATTTGCCACAAATTAATGATGTAAATCAGAAAGTTATGATGAAATAATGAAAGGTCAATGACCTGAAACATTAGCTCCATTTCTCTCTCCACAAATGTTGATTGACCTGCAAAGTGTTTCCATCATTTTCTGTTTATATTGTAGATTTCCAATATCTGCAATATTTTGCTATTGGGTTATGGATGCAAGCCTCATTTCAAAGACTTATATCTGTCTATAGTGCAGGAAAATGGAACTGAGGTAGAAGATTGATTATGATTTTGATGTTAGAGCAGACTCAAGGGGCCAAATGTTCTGCTCCTAAGGAGCGAGGCGGGAAGTGTGGTGGGTGGGTGGTGATGGGGGAGTGAGGCGGGAGTGTGGTGGGTGGTGATGGGGAATGAGGCGGGGAGTGTTGGGTGGTGATGGGAGGGAGGGTGGTGGGTGGGTGGTGATGGGGAGCGAGTGGGGAGTGTGGTGGGGGTGGTGATGGGGGAGCGAGGTGGGGAGTGTGGTGGGGTGGTGTGATGGGGAGCGAGGTGGGGAGTGTGGTGGGTGGGTGATGGGGCGTGAGACAGAACAGAGGCAGCACTTTCTCATACACGGCGATCCTGAATGATCAGCGTGCAGGTGCCTGCAGTTTGGGATTGCTTCCCCCAATGTTAATAGGCGACCCTGCCCCTTCCGAAAAGCCGTCCTGCAACACTCGAACCTTGCCTCTTTCCCAGGGCACCAATACTCAATACAAGAGGGCATGGCTTTAAGGTAATGGGTGGGAAGTTCAGGGGAGATGTCACAGGGAGGTTTTTCACCCAGAGAGTGGTTGGTGCATGGAATGCGCTGCCTGGGGTGATGGTGGAGGCTGATTCGTTGGTCAAGTTCAAGAGATTGTTAGACAAGCATATGGAGGAATTTAAAATAGAGGGATATGTGGGAGGAAGGGCCTGTCTTAGGCGAGGTTTGAAGGTCGGCACAACATGGTGGGCCGAAGGGCCTGTATTGTGCTGTATTGTTCTATGGTTTATGGTTCTATGGTTCTCTTCTTATATGATAACACCTCAATGGGATCACTGCACATAAATGGAAGGTGATATCACACAACGCCAACACAAAGTCCAACTAACATGAAATGAAATTAAAGTGCTGTAATGAACAGGACAAAGGTTATAGGAAGGAGACTCAATAGCTTTTGAATTACAGACAAAAGGGATCAATCCAAGCAGTAAGAAATTTCCTCTCTCATACCTCTTCTCTAAAGACAAATGACCTAATTTACTTTCTTCTGAGGCCAGCCCCTTATTTTGAGACATGTAACCTCTTGCTCCAGATACACAAGATAGGGGAAACATCGTCATCACTCTGTCAACCCTTGTAAGAATTTCATTCTTCTGAATTCTGAAGAGTATAGGCCTAGTCTGCTTAATCTCTATAGGACAATATCTCCCATTTTCAAGAATTAAATCTGGTGAACCTTCATTGCACTCCTTTTCTCGCAAGTCTTTTCCTTCCTGAGGTGACACTGATATTGATGAATAAATATTTCGTTATCTATATAGTGTTTTTCACATTCCTTTCGTGATGTTTTAAAGCTGAAGTTCAGTCACAGTTACAAGGTAGAAACGCACACTAACCTAACCCTGAGGAAATTCAACCGAGGACGAGGCTTTTGGAATCCCTTCTCAAGAAACACCACCGTTCTCACAGCGAAGGGATTTCCCCCGAAATATCTATACGTGGACGGGTAAAAGGTTTGAAGAGCGTTGGCACCGATGCCGGCTGTTGGAATGCAGTCAGTGCACGAATTGCCGCCCTCCGTCCGGAAACCAGGGGACGGCCGAGGCTGAGGGCGCCTGCGCGGTGATGTCACTGCAGGCGAACGGCCATTTTCTTGGCCGGGGAGCTGGAGCCGGAGAGGGATCGGGCTTCGAAGGGCAGTGCTGCCACTCCAGCTCAACACGTAGACCCTCTCCGACTGGGTGTTTTTTAAGAAAAAATAAACATAAAATTTGTTTTTAAGTAGAAGTAGGGGGGGGACGGGGCAATCTTCTTTGCGGGTTTTCTGTCTCTGTGTGTGTGTGTGTGAATCGGTCGTCCCGCTGCGAGCCGGCGGCGAGCGCGTCGTTGAGCGATGGACGAGAAGGCGTTCACCAAGGAGCTGGACCAGTGGATCGAGCAGCTGAACGACTGCAAGCAGCTGACCGAGAGCCAAGTGAAGACGCTGTGCGAGAAGGTGAGGGCGGCGCGGGTGGGTTGCCTTTCCCACGGCCGGGCCTTGTTACTGGCGTGTCTCCGCCCCCCGCTTCCCTCCCGGGGTGGCCTAGTCCCCGAGCCTCCCACAAATGTCGGGCCGCTCTGGCAAGCGAAGCCCAGGCGGCTCTCCGGCAGTTCCTTTGTAATGTTTCGGTCGAGGGTTCTTTTTTAAAACGCTGCCATCCGTCCCCTCGAAGGAGTGAGAACATTTTGTTTACCGCTGCCGATCGAGAGCCGGCATTTGTGTGCGGCGTATATCAAACCTTTCAAGTGTGCACCTAAGATGGCGCCTTCCGGGCTGCCGTTCTCGCGGCTGCAACCCACCGCCCTGAGCAGCAGCATAACAACTGCAAATAGATCTCGGTGTCATTCTCTCCTCACCCGCCCATCAGCAAAAACATACCACTGTATGATTATATTTTGTCCGTAACGTTTTGTGATTTAAAGGTGTGATCCTGACGTATTATTTGGACGTCTTCTAAATTTGACATGCACGTCTGTTGCTTGCCCAGTAGTTAATCTCAGTGTTTATTTGGGTCTGTGTTTAATATATTGGTGTGAGATTACTTGAAAGTATAACGGGGAACAGGGAGAAAGAAACAGCAGTTGTGCTGAATAACTGTTGTATAACAAGATCAGAATTGCATGAAACATTTTGAATTGTTGCTGAAAAGAATTTGGATCTTTTAGTGCACTTAATATCTACTTAAAATATTGCTGTACTTCTCAAATATGTAGTCTTGAAATAATCGGACAGAATTAGCTGCTGCTTGGGCCATCAAGGACTTTGCCACAAGGGGTCGGGGGGGGGGGGGGGGCTAGCGTGGAACAGTGCCAGAGGATGTAGTTTGGTAGGTGCTATACTATTGCCACCTATGCTGCATGTTTGTGTTTTGGTGAAAGGACTCCAGCATTGTGAGGAGGTGGGGTGTTGTTGGTGAAGAATGCGTATGGCATACTTGCCTTCATTGGTCAGGGCATAGAACAAGGTTTGGGCATGGAACAAGGTTGGGACATAACATTGCAACACTGGTTAGACAGCATTTGAAGGATTGTGCGCGTTTCTGGTTGGAAGGATATGGTTGGGCTGAAGAGAGTGCAGAGGAGATTCACCAGAACGTTGCCTTGATTGGAGGGCTTTAGTTGTGAGGAGAGGTTGGTAGGTCGGGTTTGTTTTCCCAGAGCGAAGGAGGCTGAAGGAATGCATAAAATTGAGAGGGGTAGGGTAGATGGCATCTTTTTCCCATGGTGTTGGGGTCTCAAAAAGGAGGACATAAGTTTGTGGAAGAAACGAGTTTTAGAGAGGATTTGAGGTGAATGTTTTCAACACAGTGATTGATATATGGAACTTGTTGTCAGAACAGGTAATTGGAGTCAGATACAGTCACTACATTTAAGATACTTGTATAAGCACTTAAATAGACAAGGTATAGAGACCTAATGTGGGAAAATGGAATTAGTTTAGTGGGGCCAAAAGTTCAGCATGGACGTGGTGGGCTGAAGGGCCTGTTTCTGTGCTGTACAACTCTGACTCCATAAATTTGCAGATCCTTGTAAAGGTGTTACTTGATTATAGAAAGTTCGCATGAATTTGTGCACAAATTTTATGTTTTTTTTAATCAAGTAACAGAGGTGGTCAGTGGAAGAAGTGTGATTTATGTGAACTCCCAAAAGTCTTTTGGTAAGGTGCCACTTAATGGAATTGTCATTAAGGTTGATGGTTGTGGAATAAGATTGTCTTTAGCACCATGGAGTGAGATTTGGCTAAGTAACAGGAAACAGTAGTGTGAAAGGTTTTTTGGACTGGAGGGAAATGTATGATGGAGTTCCCTGTGGATTGCCACCAAGACCACAACATTCTTTAATATATTGCTGACTTGGGTGTTCAAGGAACAGTTTTCAAACTTGCAAATGATACAGAATTTGGTGGCATAATAAACGTTGGGGAAGGTAATGATAGAAATTCAGAGATGTAGAATGGCTGGACAGATGGCAGTTAAAACCTAATGCTTAAGAAATGTGAAGTGTTGCATTTTGGTAGGAGGAATGAGAAGAGGCAAAATAAGCTTGAGGGCACAGTCCTAAAGAATACAAGGATAAAGATTTCTGGCGATATGTACTTTGTATAGAGAGTATCGAGGAAGGTTAAAATGCTTTCTTTAAAGAAAGCATATCCCAATATCTGTAGTGTACTGGTCTTTATTTATAAAGAGCACATGAGCAAGGAAGTCACTATGAACTTATATAAAACACTGGTTCAGCCCCTGCTGAACTCAGTCATAAAGTCGTACACCAACTCATCCATGTTGATCAAAATTCCCATCTGAGCTAGTCCCATTTGCCTGTATTTGGCCCATATCCCTCTAAACCTTTCCTATCCATGTACCTGTCCAAGTGCCTTTTACATATTGTTAATGTGCCTGCTTCAACCACTTTGGCAGCTCATTCCATATACTGGCCACCCTCTTGGTGAAAAGTTGCCCCTCAGGCTCCTATGAAATCTCTCTCCTCTCACCTTAAACCTATGCCCTCTAGTTCTTGACCCCCAAACCTGGGAAAAAAGACTGCACATTGACTCTATGCCCCTCATGATTTTGTATACCTCTAAGATCACCCCTCATTCTCCTATGCTCCAATGGGGGGAAAAATCCCAACCCACTCAACCTCTCTGCATAACTCAGTCCCTCAAGTCCTGGCAACATCCTTGTAAATCTCCTCTACACAAGTTACAGCCTATCTTTCCTATAGCAGGGTAACCAAAACTCAACACGCTATTCCAAAGGTGGCCATACCAACATCTTGTACAACTGCAATAGAACATCCCAACCTCTATACTCAATGCACTGAAGTGCTCTATCCTATCCTTAAGGAATGAATTAAAGCCTTGGGATGCAGAGGAGATCTACAAAAATGGTTCCAGGCTTGAGGGACTTAAGTTATGTGGATAAACTAGAGAAGCTGGGTGACAGTTCTTGGTACATTGGTCACAAGGAGATCCAATGAAGGATGGTATGGACAGAGTAGTTGAGAAGAAATTATTCCCATCGATGGGTCAGAAACTAGGGGAAGGAGATTTCAAGAAACATGAGAAAAGACACTTTTTACACTGGTTAAGGTCTGGAATGCGCTGCAAATGGTAGTGATGGAGCAGCATTAACTGTAGCTTTCAAAAGGGACTGAAGTATCTGAAGGAACAATTTGCAGGGCAGGGGAGTGGGATTAGTTGTTTTGCTCTTGTAGAGCTGGTATGGAATCAATGGGCTGAAGACTCCTTTTTGTGCTATAACCATTGTTATTTCTGGTTTTTTGTTTGTCATTTTGGATATATCTGAGATTCACAAACTGATATATTTTTGGAATTACATAATTGCTTTTAAAGGAGGGTGTGTTTTTAAAAACGGCTTGACGTCATTGAAGAATAAAATGCACATGTTTGCATTTTCAGTGTATTGTTCTGTTTCCAACTATACTTTAAATGACTTCACTATTCAGCTATTTTGTCTTGCAATATTTTAGCTGCGTGGATCATGTTTTTAATTGATACTCACCTTTCTTTTATAAAATGTCACGTGGAGATATCTGCCATTTAATCTGAATAATAGTATGTCTTCTGGCATTGATCTCCATTTCTATTTGATTTTGAGTTTGGCTGAAGAATGCAAAAATTGTTCGTGTTATTTTTCAAAAGGTTAAAATTACCAAGTGTTTTTAAGTACCTTAAGTAGGCTGTATGTCAACATAAAAGGAAAATGCTGAATGTTGGAAATCTAAAACAAAGTATTGGGAATAATCAGATCAGGCAGCACCAGTGGAAGGAGAAACAAGCAGGGAATTGACCTAAAATGTTGATGATTCTTTCCACACTGCTGTCTAATCTGAATGTTCCTAACATTTTCTTTTTATATATATATAAATTTGTTGATTATGTCTTATGATGTCACTTTTATGTAAATATAACTGCCAGTGTTTGTATGAATGCTTATTCTGGCGTCTTTGGGGTATTTTGATAGACTCCAGGGAATGCTTAAATATTTAATGATACTTGAGGTATTTAGCTTGCAATTACTTTCAATAGCTTTTTTTTTCCATTTTGGGGACAATTACATCCAGCCACAGAACAGTTAGTTATCACTACTTCTGATTTTAAAATAGTGACATTTCTTGATGTTCTGGTTTGAGCCCAAGACTGTCTCATGGCTGGCTAAAATGTGTGCTGAAGTAAGGATCATACTTAACAATGGATTCATTATAGTATAGTCAGGCTGCCTTGTGCTTGGTTATGTAGTATTTTTCCATTCCTGATTTTTTTCCCCATGGATACTAGGTCAATCTACGTGCAAGAATGAGGATAATGCATGACCTGGCATTACTGCTTAGCTTATCGAATGGTGACATGGTATCAAGCCATCCAGATGAGGGCCTCTTTGGTCTGTTGTGTCCTGTATTGCAACAGTGACTACATTGCAAAAGTATTTCAGTTATAACTCACTTTAGTACATATAATGAAAGACACTATAAATACAAGTCTTTGTTAGCTATTCTCAGCTTGATTGGTGATATGGATCAACAACTTGCCATGATATTTAACTGGGTTATGGAGAAATCTGTCACATTATTGATGGCACATTAACTTTGAGTTGAAAGGGGGAAAATGTTGTGAAAGAGAAATCAAAACCACACCTAAATAAATCTTTTGGGTGGTGATGTAGAAGTTTTATTTGGATACAGGATGCTAGTAAGATTGAAGATGTTAGATGAAGGAAGATGGGCTGAGAAATTGAACTACAAAAGAAGACCACTTTTTTGATGGAGATATTCAGATATTGTGTTGAGCCATGGAAAACGTGTACTGAACATTTGATCTGAAGGAAATTGTTGCAAGTATATAGAGTCCGACAGCCAAAAGAGAAATTAATGTTAGACTGATTAGAGCTTATTAGTTTGAATGTTCCACCATTGTAATTGGGTTATTAAAATAAAAAACTAATGCTTGGCAAAAATGCAAAAAATAAATCAAGCTATAATTGCATTTTTATGATACATTGTGCAGAAAATCCTCTGTTTTGTAGTCGAGCCTGGTGAAGGCTATCACGTTGTATGTAGACTGCCACTTGAAAATAATCTAAATAGGTATAATTTAATGGTGCAAGAGACCACTTAGTGAACAAACATACCGCTAATGTTGCTGTGAAGAACTTCATTGTAGAAGTGGCTGATACTTAGAAAGTGGTTCGGGCAAAGAAAAACAATTTAAAATGTGATGGGGGAAATAAATATCAAATGAGTTTTTAAGGTCAGGTGATGTTATCATGAATGCATTTGGAAGTTTTAAGTGGGAAAAACGTACAGAAATTTTTGAAAGTTATTGTTTAAAAAAAAATCCTGATTCAAACAATATATTATTTAACAGTATTAGCCTACTGTATGTAAGATTGTTTTTTGTAATCCCAACACTATGCTACCACTCTAAAGATTGATGTTTGAAGATTGGCTGTATATCATTTTGTGAAAACTTGCCATTTAAGATTTCAGTTAGGCTCATTGTCTTCAAAGAAGGAAACTAAGCCTTGATTTGGCTTGTTGTAGTATTTTGATTATAGAAAGTATTTTTCAGATTTGGTTTTTAAAGCTATTTCTTTGATGCTGTGGTTGTTGGAACTGGAGTAATAGCTCACACTTTGAATGTTTGGGTAATGTATGAATATTTAATGATTCTTTATTCTTTGTCAAAAATTTGTCATGAATAATGTTCCCAGCATTAAACTGAATAGTTATTAAGTGACATGGATAGAAGAGGGAATGAGAAGGTAAAGCTAAAAAGTATGTTTTTGTGTATAATGCTGAACAGACATTAAGTGTTTTTGGCATTGTTTTTAATTTTTTAAAAACAATTTAAAAAAAATTTTTGATTTCCATAAATCCCTGTTTGATGGGGAGGTGAGGGTGTGGCTGTTTTCATCTATGTGAAATTGGATGAGGTAATTCATTGCAAATTGTTTTGTGGTATCCTGAGATGCTTGATTTGGATCTATTTGTGTATTCTGTATCCATCTCCCTCTAATAACAGAACAAATGGAGTTAAATGTTGGAATGCGTCAATATCAGGTTACCGTAACTCCAGGTTAAATATTGTGGGGTTGTAATAAATTTAGATAGCTGTATGTGTGTAACACCAGGACTACTGTAATAGAACATAGAACGGTACAGCACAATACAGGCTCTTCGGCTCACAATGTTGTGCCGACCTTTAAACCTCGCCTAAGACTATCTACCCCCTTCCTCCCACATAACCCTCTATTTTAAATTCCTCCATATGCTTATCTAGCAATCTCTTGAATTTGACCAATGTACCTGCCTCCACCACCGCCCCAGGCAGTGCATTCCATGCCCCAACCACACTCTGGGGGGGGAAACCTTCCTCTTGAACTTCCCACCCATTACTTTAAAGCCATGCCCTGCTGTTCATGTAATGAACTGTTTTGGATGAGTGTATGCTTTAAGGTCCACACGATTTGGTGGCTGTGATTTAAATATATTAAAAAATCTTGCTCTTTATGCTTTTGCCTTTGGAATAGGTTTATCTTTCATTTTCTGACTAATCTAAGAAGTAATCCTAGAAGTAATAAGTGGTAAATACATTTAGTAATGCACTTGATCTCTTACGGTTTTCATTTTGTAGACTATACATCTGAAGTTTTCCAAAAGAGTGATCTGTTAGACTTGTCTTTTTATCCTATTTGATCAATTGAGGCCATGACTAGCTTTGTGACCTACAAAAGAATACCATTAAGTCACTGGAATAAATTTTGAGGTTATAGTGTCACTTTAAGATGTAATCAAGAAACTATTTAAATAAGACAGTTATTTGCACAATTGTGGATTAAGCATGGATTTAATTGCAAGATTTTTTTCCTTTGTTTAGGTTGCGGGGATATAAGGGTTTGACTGATTCAAGGGGAATGATGATAAGATAAGCTATCTTTATTAATCACGTGACATTGAAACACATAGTGAAATGCATCTTTTGCGTAGAGTGTTCTGGGGGCAGCTCGCAAGTGTCGCCACGCTTCCAGCGCCAGCATAGCATGCCCACAACTTCCTAACCCGTACGTCTTTGGAAAGTGGGAGGAAACCCACGCAGACACGGAGAATGTACAAATTCCTTACAGTGGCTAGAATTGAACCCGGGTTGCTGGTGCTGTAGTAGTGTTGTGCTAACCACGACACTACCATGCTTGCTCTAGAGGTTATGAAGTCTCCTTTGCCAAATTGTGGGATAAATTTGGAAAGCGAATTGCAGATGTTGTAAGTCAAAAATAAAAACAGACACAAGGTCAGGCAGCAACTGTGGATGGAAAAATGGAATTAACATTTCAGGTCATTCATCAGAAGCACTGAATCTATGCGGATACTGCCAGTCTTCTGGGATTAATTTGGTTGGATTTTTACTTGGTTGAGAAAAGTGTATTTCATTTCGTTGCATGGTTGAAGATTGTCAAAACCTGTGTTAAAATAATTAGAGGCTGATGTTGCTCCCTGTGCTTTTCTTGTCATGTGGTGAAGATCATGTCCTCTGCCTCTGGTTGAACAGAATCCACACTGATTCAGAAAGCAGCTCTTCACCCATTGGGAGTAGGCAGTTGAGAAGGACCCTGGCAATAAAATTTCTTGTGGATAGCAGGGGGACCACTCTGTAGTGACATCTGTTTTCTTTCCTGAAAATGTTTGTGATTACAACATCTGAGGTCCACTGGAACGTGACTTTCCGAAATGTGGATGATGAGGCTGTGAATTTCTGACTGAAGTCTGCTGTGTGATAGGGTTGTGTTCTTGCATTTTCCTCCAGGTGTTCCGGCTTCCTCCTACATTCCAAAGATGTACAGGGTAGGAAGTTTTGGGCATGCTGTGTTGGCGCTGGAAGTGCGGCAGCACTTGTGGGCTGCCCCCAGAACACTACACAAAAGATGTATTTCACTGTGTGTTTCGATGTACATGTGACTAATAAAGATATCAAAGTCACGGCTAAGGAGGTCTCCAAAATTTTCCTTCCACCCTGGGTTGACTACATCTGCTACTGATAAGTTAACCCTATTTTTAGCTCTCAGTGGGCTGGGGCATTGGGTGTCAGGGCTGTTGATGGCTCTTTCAGCATTAGCATGTGTCTGCTGATGAGTTGCTTAGCATGCTGCACTCTCTGCATCCACTCCCTGTTCTTCTCCTCCTCCCCCCCCTGCCCCCCAAATTCATCGTAGAAATTCAGCATCATCTTATGCTTTGTCTGTAATGATATACAAATGATAGTAACTAATGGTGTGCAACAGAACCATTCTCAGCAAACACCAGTGTCAAACAAAAGTGTGTCATTACCCCAACACTTAATCCTTTAGCTATGGTTTTGCATCTCCCCTCTTGACGAACATCCTTGAGTGATCATCAGAAATAACGGGAAGCTAAACAATCTATAATGACTACACACCAGATTCAAGGTTACCCAGACCTCTGTGGCTGGACTGTAGTGTGCAGACAGTGCTTGCCTCTGTGTACACTCAGGCCAAGCTCCAAAGCATCACTGACACTCTCGCTGAAGAGGTTAGGCTGGACACTCAACATTTGCAAGACCAGAGTCTTCTGCCGATCTGCCCTTGTACATTGTCCTCTGACAATGAACGTTCATGATGAAACCCTGGAAAATATGGACCACTTCTTATATCTAGGTAGCAATCTCTCAGTGGAGGTAGACATTCATGGTGAAATTAAGTGTTTCATCACAGCCTTCGGGCAAAGTTTATTTGAAGATCTACATCTCTGACCTAACATACAACTAACTGATGGTCTCATGGGCAGCAGTAATTCCTCCTGTGCTTGTGCTTCTACACCAACAGCAGCCATCTCAAGGCACTGGAAAAATAAGCCAATGCAGTCCATGTAAAATCCTCCTTCCAAATTCACTGAAAGGACAAGTGAACCAAAATCAGTGTCCTCTCCCAGGCCAACTTCCCCAATATCCTCAAGGTAGAGGAGCATACAGAATTGTATTGAGGACGTCAATTCCATGCTTAAGCAATGGAGGGAGCAGACCACCTCATGAACTACTGACCTGTCAGCCCCACCTGTGGAAGAGTTCTGGGGTTCCCACATTGGTTTTAGTAGCCACCACAGAACCCATAAAACTGGAGTGCAAGTAAGTCATCTGAGTCCTAATTCACTGTCTAAGAATAAGATTTAAATAATTTCAACATTTTGGGAGTGTGGTCATTTTGGGTTGTGCTGAGAACTGGTTTTGCAGATTCTTGCATTGTAGATATCATTGGATGTTTTTGAAAATGTATATTCCTGGTTGTTACATGCGGTTTCGAGTGATTTTATATTCCCAGTGATTTATTATCGGCTTGCACTTTTACTTTGTACTTTTCTGTAGGTTACTTTGCCAAACTGTTTTAAAAATTAGTTGCATTCCATATCTACAACCTTGCATTCATCATATATGTTTGACCTTGTAGCTATATGACATTATCTTGGGTGATTTGCAAAAATGTTGTCATCTCTGAAAATGAGTTAAAGTTGAGAAATGGTCCCTCAGAGTGAAACATAATAAGAGGCTCTTTCCATTTAAAAAAATCTTTAGAAAGCCCTTAGTTTATAGGCAGCATGTTTAAGCTCTGGTCGGGGAATGCAGACTCGCGTGAATTGTTCAGGAGCAGTATGGGGCTGTTTTGGCTAAATTGTAATGATAACCAGCGTGTAGATCTTCTGAGTTGGTATGGGTCTCTGTTCAAAAGAAAAAAGCTATCTGCATAACTTTCTATAAACCATGAAAGGGCTGGATTTCCCAGGACTCGTCTTCTAGTATTGGAGATATCACAGTCAATTTAAAAAAAAAAGTGAGCGTCAGGTTCAGACACAAATTAATTTTACTCCCAAATCAAATCAGCTATCCAATATGTGATTTCATTAAAGTTGTACATTTTGATTTTGTAATTTTAACCAGCATTGAAGCTTAATGTTCATGAGTTTAGATGGTTTTAAATTTGTTATATTTAAAAATATTTGAAGGTCATATGACAGTTTTATACATCATAAGAAAAGAATGGGTGAACAGAGGTAACCTAGCAATGGAATTCTCATGAGCTGTGTGAGGGCGAATGATGTATTTTAACACATCAGAATAAATATTTGAACTAAAATAGAAATTGCTCGAAATACAGGTCAGACAACTACGAACATAGAAATGAGTTCTCAAGGCATTGACCTACTCTCTTTTGAGAGTATTTCTAGTGTCTGTTTCAGATTTGAACATCTGCAGTATTCTGTTTTTCCATACTTGAATGCTGTTTAGTGAGGTTTAATAGATGTGCCCTTCTTGAAATGCCTACTTTCCAGGCCTCTCCCACAACTTCTCCTGTAACTAACTGCTGCTAAAATTCATGCCCATTGGGAAAAAACTTCCCAACACTTCATAATTGTAGCAGGGGTTACCTTTTGAGTCAATGATGTAGCACATGAACATGATTCTAATTATTCTTTGCCATTTGGTAATGGTAGTGCAAACTATCAGTAGAACTTTTATCCTTACAGCTAATATCTGAGTGTCCATCTTATTTCTGTGGATTATGTTAAAGTAGATTCATGCATATCAGATTAAACTCGGTCAAATATATGTTCATGAACACCTTAATTTGTGTCTCAGCGTTTCCTCTAATCACACTTGAGCTAACGCTTTGTTTCTTGTTATTGACAATAAGAACATTTGGAAAAAGGACAAAATAATGGTAGCTTATTTTAATATTTATCATTTAACTGATCATTTTGTGTTTCTTGTTGGATGCTAAATATTTTAAAATCAGTACCTACATTGTCCTATTTAGTGTCATCAATATCTTTTGAACTAATTTCTTTATTTTGTTCTTGTTTAGGCTAAAGAAATTTTGACAAAAGAATCAAATGTGCAGGAGGTCCGATGTCCTGTTACCGTCTGCGGCGATGTCCATGGGCAATTTCATGACCTCATGGAACTTTTTAGAATTGGAGGCAAATCACCAGACACAAACTATCTTTTTATGGGAGATTATGTTGACCGAGGTTATTATTCAGTTGAAACAGTCACACTCCTTGTAGCTCTTAAGGTATCCATTTTTATTTGCAAAGTATTAAAATTCTAACATTTTCTAGAAAATTCTGATTACTTTTTTGTAAGATGTGCTGAAAATTTTGCACTTTATATCAAGTCATTAGCATTAATTCAGCTTGTTGCCTATTAAAATGAAAAATAACACCATTTTGTAGCATTTGTAGAAAACTGCTCTTTCCTTGCATTGAAATTGTGAAGTAGAGTTTTAGTATTCTAATTTCAGTAAATAGAGGAAGATAGTATATGCAATCTATACATTCCAGCAACAAGCCATTCAGCCCTTACAAGTGGATGCTCAACTCAGCGCTAATATATCAGGTGTTTAATTTGGCTGTCTATCGACACTTTACTACATTGTGTCAAAGGATGGCCTGACAATAGGATATTAGAATCTCTGCATGGTGGTTCAGCTGACCTCTTGACAGCTGTCTCATCAGATTGCCTACCTTGAAAGAGAGAGAGGGCTATTTGTCTAGGATTGCCCTAAAAAGCTGCATGGGATTCTGTGTGATACAAGCTGTTCCCAAGGACACCTGTTTAGGCAAATATTATTTGTTAGAAAACCATCAATGTGGTGAAAGGTGCCCTGACATTTGCTGATATCTCAGAGCAAAGTGTTAGACATGACTAAATGCTAAATCATGCCCCTTGGCCATCAGATTTCCAAATGGTCCATGAACACTACCTCATTATTCCTCTTTTGCACTATTTATTTATTTTTGTAACTTATAGTAATTTTTGTTTTGCACTGTACTGCTGCTGCAAAACAATAAATTTCATGACATATGTCTGTGTTAATAAATCTGATTCTGAAACTGGCAAGCACTAAGGTCCAGGGCTATGTGCTGAGGGACATGCTGAAGAACGATATAGTCATTGCAAAGGCTATATGGGGAAAGACTACAATTTAAGGCCCATTTTGAAACTGCACTCTAATCTGTTGGCAATCTCTGGTTTTCAAAAAAAACCATGAGCTATTTGCTTGAGGTTGTATGTAAGTGATAACTGATGTAATTGTTAAGCATTGGAATACCATAAAGTGATGAAAGTGAGTTGAATGTTCAGTTGGTTTATTATTGTCAAATGTACTGAGGTACAGTGGAAAATCTTGTTTTGCATGCCATCCACTCATTTGAATGTTGAATATTGCATTCATTTGAATTTTTTTATGGATAAAGTATATTTTAGGGAACAAAATCAATGTTTACCTAATCCGTCAGCTAGAATATTTTAAGTAAGGTTGATCGCCATATCAATGTAGCTTCTAAATAATGGAGGATAGACTGTCATCATAATAAAACTGCCTTCTAATGTCTGCCTTGAGAAATTTCTAGCTGCATTTCTGCAGATGCTGAAAACTACAGTAACCAACTAGTTACTTCAATCTAATGTGCAAGTCTGGTTTCAGTTTGGATTTAGTAATTTTAGTAGCTAAGTTTTGTTAACATTGGTCTTTTGGGGAATTAACTGTTTAATTGTCAAAATTATAGTTGTAAAAATCAGTGTACTGAGTTTGCTTGTTTATTAAACTATAGGAATTAAACGCACTTGTTTTACTGAGGAGGATGAGCCAATGTGGCTTTGCTCATATGTGATTTTGTTTCAGGTACGTTATCGTGAACGTATCACAATACTTCGAGGGAATCACGAGAGCAGACAAATCACACAAGTGTATGGCTTCTATGATGAATGTTTAAGAAAATATGGAAATGCCAATGTGTGGAAATATTTTACAGATCTCTTTGATTATCTTCCGCTCACTGCCTTGGTAGATGGCCAGGTGAGTAGTTTTTAATGCTGATGTAACCCAGGGCTAGGCAAGTCTATTTGTATAATGGTGGTTATAGGGCACAAGTAAATGCTTTAGAACTAGTGATTAAATAACCAGTTGTGAATGGAAAAAATGATTCAAGATGTGTGTTACCTCTATTTTCAAAAGATGCCAAATGATAGCATACAATAGTATGTGGATTCCAATCTTGTCTTTTTGCAACACTTAAAAATTAGTTGCCTTGATATTTGACAGTGTATGCTTAATTAATAACAACCCTCTTGTGGTGTTAATTTCTGAAAGCTAAGATAAACTTTCAAGCTGACTCTTATCTTAAATTGTTGCTATGTTTTCTCTCTTAGATCTTCTGTCTCCATGGAGGTCTTTCTCCTTCCATAGATACACTGGATCACATCCGAGCACTTGATCGCCTTCAGGAGGTTCCACATGAGGTATGCTTTCAGAGTTGGTATAAGTATTTACTGCCTAAATATCTAATGAATCACTTCGTTCTCATGGGTTTGTTTTCTTCTTGTGTTTTTTAGGGTCCAATGTGTGACTTGTTATGGTCAGATCCAGATGACCGTGGAGGCTGGGGTATATCCCCCAGAGGTGCTGGTTACACCTTTGGTCAGGATATTTCTGAGACTTTTAACCATGCAAATGGCCTTACTTTGGTCTCGCGAGCACATCAGCTGGTTATGGAGGTAAAATGATATTGAAGGTTTTCCCTTGAAAATAGCTAATTATTTTGTATTAACAGATTATACTCACAATTTGAAATCCAAATTGACTTGATCATTAACTGTACCCAGCAGCTTCCAAACAGCCAGGGACATAAAATGCATACAATGTAATAGACAATTTCAAATCACCCAAGTAAAATTCGTTCCATTAACTCTTACCTTTTGAACTTTACTTTTGAACTTATTTCATTAAACTATGTACATAGCTAATTTGTAGGTGTTCATTTAAAAATTAATGTCAGAATTGCAGGTTTTTGTGGCATTTTGTTGGCAGTGGGGAGGGAAGAAAAAGAGGTCTCTGCTTTTGTATGGAGTGACCCTCAGAAGGAATGGGAACCTATGATCATTCACATGTGGAAATGACAAGCAGGAAAGTGAAAACAGTTTCTCTATCACTCAGTTGATGGAGCATCATGTAGAGGCACTTTCTCCTGCAGGACCATTCTAACTTCTGTTTAGGTCATCCCCATCTGGCAAGATTAAATATAATCTATAAAAGGACATGCTGTTCATAATTATTCTACAAATCTTTACACAGTTTCCTTGAGCCCTTGTTCGTAAATCACCAAACTGCCATCTTTATAGTTGGGAATTAGTTATAGCTTTGAACTTTTCCCAAAGCCACTGATTCACCTGTTGCATGTAGGGACAATTCTCATGTTATTTAGCAAGCAACCTGTGTAATGACCTATTTCTGTCTTTTTGACCAGAATGTTCTATTAATGGTGCCATTTTTGTTAATAGGGTTACAACTGGTGCCATGATCGCAACGTAGTGACCATTTTCAGTGCTCCAAACTACTGTTATCGTTGTGGTAATCAAGCTGCAATAATGGAACTTGATGACACCCTTAAATATTCTTTGTAAGTGATGCATATTGCTGTATAAGGACTCTTGTAGTCAATAATATTGCTTTTTATTTTAAATGCTTCTGTTAATTGGTAAGATGTGATATATTGTAAACTGCATGCGAGATTTACTGAGTCCTGGATGAGAGCTGAACAAATGTACCATTTTGCAATTCTCAAATTGTGACCAACTAACCCAAAGTAAATCAGTGATTATTTTTTCAGTATTAATTGTTAATTCAAATCTATTACTGTTTACCATGGAGTGCTCCAAGTTGACCTAACACCACTTTAGTGTTATCTTGAATTTTTGTTGCTGATGTTTTTATTGATCGGCAAGCATAATAGCAAAAGTTCTGGTATGTTACATGGAGCTGTAAATCGTAAATCTGTTTTCCTGTTCTCCCATGTCCCTCTGGAACAAAGCATTTATTATTTGCCTTTAGTGAAGGTAGATTTGTCCATTTTGGTGAAACATTTCCATTTTTATAGGCCATTCTTAATTTTCCACTTGAGTCCTGAGCTAATGACACTTAATCATTTGAATGGCTTGAAATTGATGGCATTGGTTTTAAGAATGCATTTCTTTAAATGTATATACAAATCTATGGATGAAAAGGATAAAAGAATTGTATTTTCTAAGATGGCTTGTTCCTTAACTTTAATCTGTTTAAAATATTATGTGCCTCCAGATTATTTCTTTTCTGACCAGTTAAATGGTATTTGATTAGTATCCTTTTCAGACTTCTGTGGCAATTGATTTTAAGATGTGCTCAACACCTACATATTTGATAAAATTGTTCCTTTCCTACTTCCACAGCCTGCAGTTTGATCCAGCACCTCGCAGAGGTGAACCACATGTTACTCGTCGCACCCCAGATTACTTCCTGTAAAATCTTATGTACAGTATTGCCATGAATTAAAAGTTGGCCTGACAATTGGAAGAGCAACAGTAACTTCAAATTACAAGCGAGGATCTCAAACATTCAGAACCCTTCTGTCGTCACGGACCAAAAGACGTGCCATAATAAATACAAACCTCAGTCTGCAAACATCACATTGTTCTACTTGAGCACCTGTTCATCAATGCATGCTGATGTGTGAAAATTATGGGTTGAGAACCGTGGTTTGAGCCTAGTTTGTAGTTACTTTTGCTTTTTCAGAGATTGCAGAGATAAAGATGTAAACATTAAAACCTGCACCTCGTGATAATTCATTTAGCTATAGCATACCAAGCATGACTTGTAGATAAACGATAGCAGTAAACAATCAATGGAGCTTAAAAGAACATTTTAAAATACAACGGCCTCTATTTGTGTGAGTACTGAAATTTTGTTTCAGGGAATACTGATTAATTTAATTTGTCTCTACTGTTTCCCATGTATTTTTCATAATGTCTAAATCAAATAAGTTGTATGGAACAAAACTTTCCTTTTAAAGAATCGTGGCAGATGTCTGCTATGTTGTTTTCCATAAAATTATGAACCAAGAATTGAAATACTTCATATTTTAAATGTATCGGGATGGAAGACATAATGATGCCTTTATGTAAAATGGTTACACTAACATTTGAGTTGTGTATCAAAGGCTCCAGGTTAAAATAATAAAGACTGAAATTACTCGTACAGGATATGTTTTTGCATTTAAGAGGAGCCAAATGGCCAATTTGCATCTCTTCAGTTTCCCAATAAAATGTGATTAGAAATGAGGAAAATGCATAACATGGCATAAAAGTATCCAGCATAAAGTTACATAAATTCACTGCTCATTGACTACTATAATTGCTCTTGCATGTGTTGTAATTAGTTTTGAAGCACCAAGACCGTAGTCAGTATTATATAGTTCTTCATGGTTTTCTAAAACCAGTCCTTCAGTTTTCCTGGCAGTAATTTATAAAAGTTATTGTCCTGTCTTTCAAGACAACAATAGTCACTTATTTAAATTTAGCTAAATCCTGCACCATCCAATTTCAACAAAATGCGTAATCTAACTTCAATTAAAATGTTTGTCTCTGTTTTTGTAGCTATGCTGTGTTTGGGTTTAGTTCTTCTGGACCCATTTGTTCTGCTTGATAATCCAGTTGTTGGGACCATTGAGGTGCCATATTGGTTTGGTACTGTCTTGCGATTTTATAAATGGCTGCCATAATATTTGATTCAATGTGTGTCTTGATCATTTTATGGACATGGGTGCTCTTGTGTGTGAGAATTCTGGCTTTATTTAAAAAAAAAGGGAGAGCCAGAAGAGGAAGAAAGTATACATGGAAGGGTTTAATGAAGAGGAATGGGTGAGGGTTTTTGTGGGGCACTTGTTGGTCTTGGCTTAATTTCTGAGCTGTAAATATCTGGTTTATGAAGTCAAAATCGAAGCAATGACCTAGTTCTCTTGCAATGTGGAAAAGTTGGAATCAACCGATTCACACAAAGTGCTTGTTTGTTTACAGATATCTGTAATCACTTATTAAAATAGTTTAGTTCCATATTAATGCATGAAGAAAATGAGTTTCTGAGGATTCTGTTTCATCAATTAGTCTAAGAATAGCACGGAGAAGAAAAAAAATTGCAAGAGAGAATTGCATGATTCAATAAGGTTGCTGGTATAGCCACATAAACTTGAAGAATCCGCAGTGAAATATTTGTCCTGTCTTGGTGTCCTATAAAGTTCAGGTCCTTGATTTATTTGTTTTATTGCTTATCTATACTTTATATAAATGACAACAGAACTATTGAAAACTTTCATGTTCTGAAGGCACAAAATTGTACCAGACCAATATGTTGAATTTTAACCTCATTCTCTCCAGGGTAAACATGCAAGTGATGTTTTATCCACATTATCGCATTGCAGATGAGGGAACAGTTTGAACATTCTGTGAATACAGGAATTGCATATCCACTCTTGCTCTTCATGGGGAGCAGCATTTACCTATATTGGAAACGAGATAATTTGAGATGTGCAAAACCAGAACTCTGAGGGTGAACACTGGACAGAAACTATTGGGTCCCCGGGGTGGACTTGGAGAGTTACGAACCACCTATGCTCTGTGCATTGTATCCTAGAATTATGAACTTTGTTAACATTAACTTTCTTATGCAACTCTGGACATGGCTGGTTTAGTTACTGTCACTGGTTGAATGTAAACTGAAACCATCCTTGTCTTTGATCAGGCCATTTGATTGGTACATTCTTCAGTTCTTGTAAGTGAATGATGTGCCTCTAAACTTGTGTTCTGGTAGCTTAGCCAACTCCAATAGAGATACATTCCAGTTATAATGTATTTATGTATTAAATTTATTGTCTCCATGTAATCTTTATTATAAAGATGAATTCATATATAATACCTTTTTACTTGGAGTTGTGCATTGTCATTATAACAAATTTTCATAAGCTTTACCAGAATGGCAAGTGTAAGTTAGTTGCTTTTCAATATGGTGGCCATCCCTTTTACAGCATTTGATAGTGATAATTTACAGTTCATTTTTTGTGGGACTATATATCTGAAATTTGTTGAACCAATAAAAATAGACTAAAGTTCTTGTGTGTTCATTGTAATTTGGTTGGTTAGTTACTGCATGTCATTGTGAGGATCAGCAAGCTAACGTGAGAGATTGGAGACCAGTATTCATTTCTAGTATGTATGTCTAGGTGAAATGCGGGATCTGGTTCATTTGCCAAGAATAATTGAGCAGAACAAATTGATGAGACTTCCTCCTAAACTACTACTAATTCTCAAAAGCACTTACATTGCTGGAAAATTGTGTGTTACTTTAAAATTCTATGCTAGGATCTATGATGTCACAACAACATGGATATAAGCTGAATTTTTTTTTTAAAAAAGCATAAATTAGTTTGCATCCAGATACACAAGCATCCATTGCATGTGAAGTTTTAAGCTGCAAGGAAGTTAGCTACTTTGATTGCCAGATTACTTTAAAGGTTCCATTATACCTTGAGATGGGTGGCTGGACAGTTTTGCTTTAAGTTTAAATTTAAAATTGGTTTAAATTCTATAGGTATGGCGAGTGAATTGCATCAATTGTGTTTGGTTCTTACAGAAGTCACCTTACCAGAAAGAACTGCAACAATGGGATTGTTAAATGATTATCAAGGACGTATCATTTTTAAAAATAGCACACCATTGTTCAACTATAAATGCAAAATGATAATTGTGACCATTATTATATTGGTCATTGTTTACCTGCAAAATACAGGTGTGTCATGCTTTAAATTAGTCATGGTGTTGATTGAGGAACTGATGGTAAAAGATCATATTACATCAAGCTTTATCACCTGGGTATCTTTTGAACATTCTTGTAGTAGTAGTATTTAGGAGAATGGACCAATTGCTTTGCAAAGAAGGTTGCCTTGTAAAGTTGTCATTACATTTTCCTGATTCTATTTTGGAAGGGGGGGTGGTGTTTGGAAATCAGCTTGATTTAAAGATTGCCCTCTTAAATCTAGCCACAGTGAAGAGGTTGATATCATTTACAGTTTTGCACCATGGGATATTAAGACATTCCATTTATCAATAATTTTGGAATAATGCATTCATGATGGGGAGAAGAAACAGATTAAAGTAAAAAGATTAGTTTGGTATCTGATTTTAAAAAGTAGAAATCAATTTTACCTTGAACAAACCTTTATCAAAATCATTTCAAAATAAGCTGGAGGTAAACAGCTAAACTTCTGTTTAGTAGTGCAAGCTTGTTGAGTCTATTTCCATGCAGAAGAATTACGATTCTGAATAACTTTTAAGTTACAATTTTCCACATTAATGCAAATGGCTAAGACCACACTTTCTGGTATATCAATATTATCCTAAAAATGTGAAACTCAGTCTCTTGCCTTGACAGCAGGAATTTTAAGTACCATTTAAAAAAAACATTGTCTTTAGCAGAGGGAAACAAGTTGGAGGATTTGGCAAACTTTCAAGAAGGCACCTTATTTCTTTGTATAATTATAGTGCATGTAACTTCAGTCTCAACATTGCACCTGATATATTAATCATCCCAATCTTGGACTGTTCTGTTAGTGCTCTAATTCAGCAAATTTGGCAATAATACAGAAGCTGTGGGCTTGCTGTTGAATTAGTTTCTGTGTTACCACCAAGTTTCAGTAAAACTTCTGGAATATAATGCCCAAAAATGAAAGCATTACAATAGCAGTGGCACAGCTAATGGAGCTACTGGTTCAATGCTGACCTTGGGGTGCTGTCTGTGGTATTTGTGCATTCTCCCTGTGACTGTTGGGTGCTCTGGTTTCCTTCCACATCCCAAAGACCTGCTGGTTGGTAGGTTAACTGGCCACTAAGTCGTTGCTAGTGTGCAGGTGGGTGGTAGAATCTGGGGGGAGTTGATGAGAATGTAGGGAGAATAATAAAAAGTAATTTAATATAGGATTATTACAAAGGATTAATGAATGGTGGATTAAAAAATTAATTTGTACTATATATCACTATGACTTACAATTGTCATATGAAACAACTACAGGCAGGTATCACTTAATTAACACAGTTTGCTTACAAATTTTTGCTTAATTAAATGGTTTTCAGGAGCAGAACTCTTCTAATTCAAAGAATGTTTTTATGTACTTAAAATGTTGGAGGAATTTGGGTCAGGCAGCATCTATGGAGGAATAGTTGACATTTCTGGTCGAGGCCCTTCATCAGGACTGGAAAGGGAGGCAGAAGCCAGAATGAGGAGGTCAGGGAGGGGAGGAGCACAGGCTGGCAGGTGATAGGTGAGTCCAGGTGAGAGGGGGAAGATAGTTGGGTGGGGGAGATGAAAGGGAGTGATGTAAGAAGCTGAGAGGTGATGGGGAGAAGAGGCAAAGGGCTGAAGAAGTAGGAATCCAGTAGGAGAGGACAATAGACCATGAAATAAAGGGAAGGAGGTGGGGAATAGATGGGCAGGTCTTGGGGGAGGGGAAAGATGGCATGAGGGGGCCACAGGAATGAGGGAAAACAGGGAAGGGGGGAAAAGAGGGGAGGGGTTACTGGAAGTTGGAGAAATTGATTTTGAGATCATCAGGTTGGAGACCACCAAGGCAGAATATGAGGTGGTATTCCTCCAGCCTGTGTCTGGCCCCCTCCAGCATTTTGTTTGTTGCTCCAGATTCCAGCATCTGCAAAATCTCTTGTGTCTCCATTACTTATAACAACTATTCAGTTTTCTTCCAATCCTTATGAAAGTGCTATTGACATAAAAGTATTCGAACCTCAATTTGTATCCAGAAACTTAAATTCATAGTCCTTACTCTGGGACAAAATGCTTAACTTTAAGTATGTATTAAGTGTCTTTATTTCATATTTTACAAACTCCAGCTATATTTTTAGTTATAGTTATAATTGCATATACATATCTATATTTGTAGCTGCAGCTAAATATATACCCTGTATCTGATTATATATAAAGATCTTAATTCCTTTAACGGTCAAAAATTATTTTTAGGCAATGATAACGTTTAGGTGAAAAGTTTTTTTTTCTGTAGACAGTAACTTGAACTTAATCATTGAAGAATACATGATTAAGAGGAGACTTCATTATGTGATGAATACTGTACAAATATTAGGATGTTAATTGACACATCTACATCTGAGTTTATAGCAAGACTTAAGATTAGATTATTTTTCTCCCATTGTTTTGTCAATACAGAAATAATGACAACAAACAGCCCACTTGTCTGATATTTAATTTCAATTATCAAGAATAGTGAGTCTAATTCTCATGTCTCTGTCCCATTTTATTTCAATGGCTACTTGTTAATTGTCGTGGTGCTAGCTTCAATCATAACAAGTAGCAGAAATGTCCCAAGTCCTTTGACAAGAGCATTATCAAAGAAAACTGTGACTATGTACATGGGGAGATGTCGGGGCAAAGGACCAAAGGCTTGACTGGAGGTAGATTTTAGAAGGAAGAAAGGGGTATGATGGCATGGTGGTTTAGGGAAAAAAAATTCCAGAGCTGGGTATTTTGGCTGTTGAAACAGTCACCAATAATGCAGCAATTAAGTCAGAGATGCAATTAAGTCTTTCAATGGAGAGCATATAGAAATGGCGACATATAAGAAAGGTTTTGTAAACATGGGAATCACAAACTCCATTTGGGATTCATCTTTTTTTTACAAACCACATTGTTTATATCTACTCTCCAGTATCTTATTCTAAATACCTAAAATAAATTCAGAAACACAAATTCGGAGCAGCACGTGATTTTTTTTCAGAATTCCAGCATCCATAGGTATTTGAATTTCTTTCATTTTTATCAAATTACCTGTAACCTCAAGTAATGAAAACAGTTGTAGTTTTTAATGTCTTTCTATTTTATACCAGGTTGAAAAAAGATGATGAAAAAGAAAATAGGGCAAACGAGAGAATGTGAGAACAAAGACAGTAAAGGCTAAAAGGGAACCTTGAAGCCATTTATAGGCATATGAGAATAGTAATTGGGTGGTAAAGAGGAAATGCAGAGACGTGAAGAGAAAAACACATGGAAAGCAATTGGCAAAAGGAGAAGAAGAGAAGCACATGGAGAGTAGCAGGTAAAGGGTGAGAGTGTTTTTAGGAAAGGGAGGGAGATGGGATAGAAAGGTAACTCGCATCTGAGTGAGAGAACATAAGAAATAGAAGGAATTGGTATTTTGATCCCTTGCGCAGCTCCACTATTTAATACACCCATGGCAGATCTGGTCTCCTGCACTAACCCCATATCACTTGATTCCCTTAATATTTAAAAATCTATTGATTGACTAAGCATCAACAGCTCTCATGGGTAGAAAATTCCAAGGAATTCATTGCCTTCTGGATGAAGAAATTGCTTCTTATTAACGCTGCATGCATGTTTGAGACCATGGCTCCTGATTCTAGACACTCCAGCTTGACAGAGCATAACTCTGTATCTAGTCTATTGAGCCCTTTAAGAATTTTGTAAGTTTCAATGAGATCATCTAAAGGAAGTAAGTGCCTAGTCTATCTAATCTCGCCAGGGCCTCAAGAAACTCAAACAGATTTGTCAAATGTGATTTCTATTTCATTCATCCAAATTGACTCTGCCCAACTGTATCATTTTTTTAAGTGCTCTGTTATCACTTCTTTAATAATTGATTCCAGTATTTTGCCTATTACTGATGCCAAGTTAAACACTTGGTAGTTTCTGATTTTCACTTTCCATCCTTTCTGAACACTGGGTTTACATTTACTCCCAATCTGCGGAAACTCATCTAAAATCTACCAAGATACAAGACTGCAGATGCTGGAATCTTGAGCAAAAAAGGAACCCAGTGTGTCAAACAGCATCTCTAGAGGCAAAGGATGGTCGATGTTTTGGTTCAAGACCCTGCATCAGGATTGAGAGTAGATGGAAGATAGCAGGTATAAAGAGGAGACTGGGAGGGGTGAGATGGGCTGGCGGGTGATAGGTGGAACTAGGTAAGGTGGAACGCTACCTGCTGGACTGATGAAAGAAGACTCTGTTACAGCTTTAAAATAGCCATTAGATAGGTACTTGAGGGAAAATAATCTGCAGGATATGGGAAAAGGACCAGGAAATCTGACCAAATGATTGCTTGACAAGGACTTGATGGGCTGAATGGCTTCAATGAATATTCACTACAGCCTTTCTAACAATTTAATCTTCTAAAATGGTTTAACTTTCTAAAATGTGGAGACAAAACCTGCATGCAATATGTCTGGTATTGCTAAGACTTTTATATAGCCTCATCATTTCTACTTGACTTTTATTTTGTTTTTACCACTTGTAGTAAAATGTAGTAGGCCATTAGCTTTTATTGTGATCTTAACCACCTGTGCTGCTGCATTTAGTGCCTCATGAATCTAAAGCCCCTCTGGACCTCTAAATGTAATCATTCATACATAATTTATTTTTCCACCAAAATGGGCCAGGTCATATTTAGTGTCATTGAATTTTATCTGCAAGTTTATGCTTAATCTGCTAAATTTTGCTTATTCCACTATTTAATAAACGTCTTCTTCCTTTTATCTTCAATTATTTGTAATGTCCCCTATTTGATTACTGAAACCAATTTTAGACACTATTCCCTCTAGCTCTGTATCCAAATCATTGATAGACACAGTCTACTGAACCTATAGCGCAAAGTAGCAGTTGCCTATTCTGAAGGCCTACCCTTTACCCCTATTTCTTTACTTCTAACCTGTTTTTAATTTGATGCCCTTATTAATCAAGAACCTATCAACCTCCACTTTAAATATACCCAATGACTTCGGCTCCACAGGTGTCTATGGCAATGAATTCCACAGATTCACCACCCTCCAGCTAAAGCAATTCCTCCTCATCTCTGTTCTAAAGGGACGTCTTTCTATTGTTACGGACTCAGTGAAAGTCCCTTTAAGATAGAGAATGTGTGTGTATGTGTGTGTGGGGCGTGCTTACGTCAATAGAAGATAAAGGACATAATGATGTTGTTGAAGAAGTTAGAAGAAGGAGAGAAGAGAGAAAGAAGGGAGAGAGACACCAGCCTGCTAGTTTTCTCTATCGATGGATAAGAAACAATAACTGTGTCTGCCACTGAAATCCATGTATGGAAGTTGGAAGTAATCCGGTGGAGTTCACTTTATTGCTGACCTGTAGAAGGAAACAGGTATTTATGTGTGGACGACCACGATTCGGATGCTTTTCGGGGTGAGGAAGTCACTACCGAGTAAACACTGAAGTGTCGCTGGGGTTCCATCGTGGAACATTTGGATTTCGTATTTACTCTCTCTATGTTTTTCTACGTCTACGTCTTCAGACAACAGTGGTTGTTGAAGAAGCCCTTGCTCATGTTTCACCTTATGGCTTGCGGAACTGAACTTTAAGAACCATTCCGGAACTGGGAGTTTTGGACTTTGTCACACACACATGAAGAGTTTAGTTTTGGGGTTAACGTTCAAGGTTTAACATTTTTGAATTCTAACATACTAACATTTTTACTTTTATTTTACGTATTATCATAAGTAGTGATTAATAAAATAGTTTTAAACTCTGAATCATGCTCAGTGTGTTTCTTTTGTTGCTGGTTCGTGACACTATTCTGAGGCTGTGTCCTCTGGTCCTAGACTCTCCCACTACTGGAAACATCCCCTCCAGGTCCACTCTATCCAGGTCTTTCAATATTCGGTAAGTTTCAATGAGATCACCTCTCATCCTTCTGAACTCCATCGAGTACAGGCCCAGAGCCATCAAATGTTCCTCAAGAATTAACCCTTTCTTTCCCAGGCTCATTCTTGTAAATCTCTGGATCCTCTCCAATGCCAGCACATCCTTCCTTAGATATGGGGCCCAAAACTGCTCACAATACTCCAAATGTGGTCTGACCAACACCTTATAAAGCCTCAGCATTTACATCCTTGCTTTTATATTCTAATCCTCTCAAAATGAATGCTAACATTGCAATCCATATTTACACTGCCAAATTCTATTATTATTTTCAAAATTAATAGATGTTTGATAATTTTTTGAGGCTGTAACTACCAGAATAGATGAATGTGAACTATTGGATGTAGTGTATTTCGATTTTCAGAAGCTCTTCAATAAGGTGCAATACATGAGATTAGGTTCCTATTCCCTAAAAATTATTAGGACAAGTGATCTTATTGAAATGTGGAAAATTATTACATGGATTGACAAGGTTAGATGCAGGGATGGTTTCCCCTCACTGGAATTCCTAGAAGAGATTTTTTTTTTCCACCCAGATGGTACTGAATCTTTGGAATTCTCAACCCAAGAGGATAGAGGAGACTCCGGGAAGGCACTGTAGTGTAGCAGTTAGTGTAATGCTTTACAGCACCAGTGACCCGGGTTCAATTCCTGCCGCTCTCTGTAAGGAGTTTGTACATTCTCCCTGTGTCCGCGTGGGTTTCCTCCGGTAGTTCCAGTTTCCTCCCACATTCCAAAGACGTACAGGTTAGGAAGTTGTGGGCATGCTATGGTGGCAACACTTGCGGGCTGCCCCCAGAACACTACGCGAAAGATGCATTTCACTGTGTGTTTCGATGTACATGTAACTAATGACTAATAAAGAAATCTCATCTCAGTTACTGAGTATGTTCAGGACAGAGATTGAAAAAAAATCTGGATATTAAGAGAATCAAGGGGAATGTGATTAGTGTGGGAATGCCATGCTGAGCTACGGTCTTGTTGCATGGTGGAGCAGGTATGAGGGGCCCAATGACCTTTCCTGCTCCTATTTTTTTTCTCTCATGTAATAATGCATCAAATTTGAGCAGCGCAAAGATCCAACTCGACTCCATTTTTTGGCTGTTCCCTCTGGTCAGTTCTCCAGGCAATCGCCCTTTAAAGGCGCACATCCGCTTGGAGAGGTTTTTAAAAAAAATCTGGCAACTTTTCTCTCTTTAACAGAATGAGAATTGTTCCACC
Organism: Pristis pectinata; assembly: GCF_009764475.1. Lineage (NCBI taxonomy): Eukaryota > Metazoa > Chordata > Chondrichthyes > Rhinopristiformes > Pristidae > Pristis > Pristis pectinata. The sequence continues at coordinate 24,897,960 of NC_067408.1, read as the reverse complement.
CGTTGTATTTCTGTCCAGTGAGATTCGGTGTCGGTTGTCACTTCTTATTTTGATGTTGAAATGAAAGGTATTTTGCCAAATCATAACAAGTGAGTGCACCTTTAAGGGTTGGGGTTGTTCAAGTAATTGGTACCAAACTAAAATACAATTCCCCCGCACCAATTTAAAAAAAACAGTGAGGTGGGAATTAAAATTAAAATAGATAGGGGGCGAGCCGGCATCGTTGCTTTGCGCGGCTCTGCAGGCGATCTGGTTGGACAGCTAAAGAGTGGGGCCCCGGTGACCGGCGTCGGTTCTTGCGGACGGGACGCTTGTAGCAGGCGGATCTCCAGCGGATTAGCGGCCGCATCCTCGACGTGAGTCGCTCACTCGGGGCGGGCGGGTCGCCCCGGCATGCGGGCGAGGTGTAAGTGTGGGGGGCCGTTACTAGGGTAGGCCTTGGAGTATCCAGGCGACGCCAGGCCCGAGCGATGGAGGGAAGGGCCTGGCTGGGTTTGTGATGCTGCCCGCCCGGGTGAGGTGGGGCAGCGGGAGGCAGCCTGGCCCTCACCCCTCCCCCGTCCTGTGGAGACACCGCAGCAGCAAGGGAGCAATTTAAAAACGTAACGACATTATGTAATTTGTAACATTCGAGAAAAGCGGTTCATGTGTTTCTTTCGGCCACAGAGGCGGAGTAGCATTACAGGAACAATGATCCGCTCATTAAATGGGCGAATCTCTGTTAGAGGACGGGCCCCAGACGCAACAAAGATAAAGGTTTTCTACCTGTGCAGCATGTTGCCCTCAAACATTGAAGGTTCACTGTGAGACCCTGGAAAATGTGGACCACTTTCCATATCCAAGGAGTTATGCCTCGATGAATGTAGGCATCAATGTCCATATTCACCCTTGCCTTCAATGTCCACAGCGGCCTTTGGTCAGTTCAGAAAGAGTATTTGAAGATCGAGACCTCAGACCTGGCAGAAATCTCATGTTCTATGGGGCAGTAGTGATTCCTGCCCCTCCTGTATGCTTTTGAGATGCAAAGCAGGCACTGTATTTGCAAGATCCTCCAAATTCACTGACTGGCTTCTTCCAAATGTACATCCCCACCGACAAGACCCTGGTTAAACTCAGTCAGCTAAGTACTCAATAAGGCAAGCCACATCATTTGCATGCCGGGGGGGGGGGGGGGACTCCAGAAACTGGCACTGTCATGGGAAGAGATTAGCAGGCAGACAGGAAAAGATTCAAGGATGTATTCAAAACCTTCCATGAAGAAGTGCAACATTCCCACTGGCCCCTGGGAAGCTCTGGCTCATGATCACTTAAAGTAGAAAAGCAACTTTTGGATTGGCATTGAGCACCTTGCCAATGTTTTGGGAGCACACAGAGGCCTTGCCTGGATAGCAGAAGGAACAGACCTTCCCCATTAATCACGTCCTTTCCCTATCAGTGGAAGAATCTGCAGTTCTCACTTTGTCCTCATTAACCACCTCAGAACCCATAAAATTAGAGTGGAAGTGATCCTCCATCTTGAGGGATTCTCAGCTCTTACTGCAATGTTTAATTGGCAATTAATATGTAAATACAGAAGTTCCTTTAAAGAGGTTACTAATAAGCTGTTTTTTGTAAAGTTAGCAGCTCAAATCATCTAGTAGTTTGTGCCATCAGATATTGATCAGTGCTGATGCTTTTGAGTTGTTGGTGCACAGTTGGAAATTCAGGGTGAAACTGGTAAACCAAGGCCCTTACTATTCCTTATATCTATGTAGAAGGTTTCATGGTGCTGTTTTGTGTAAGCTCTTGGTGCATCCCTTGGTTGAAAAGCAAAACAACAGCAAATACTAGAAGTTTGAGATAGAGAAAGTTGAAAATAGTCATTAGGTCAGGCAGCATATGTGTGGAGAGAGAAACAGCATTAATGTTTCATGTTGATAACCTTTCATTAGAAAGGTCTATTTTAATTTCCCTAATTTCCTGATTGTTTGTAACAGTGAACTGGGAATGCTGAGATTGTTTTGTCTCACTGTTACCAGGGCTAAATTTGATTAATTAATACAGATTAGGATTGATTCTGTACCTTTCCTCAATTATTAAGCTTGCTGAGTCCTAGTTACAATTTATTTTGATGTTTAATTAATATTTTAATGCAGTATTTACAAGGAGTCATGATGGACAGTGCAAATTTATTTGTAGATTGTTAGATTAGCCAGCTGTGAAACACCTTGTCCCATGTTTTGCCTTTAAACCCTATTCATGTTTTCCAATTTTAACCAGTTTGTTAGCCATTCTGCATTTTGCCCCTGTCTCGACGTAATCTGTACAAATTGTAGTGCCTTTATCAAGTGGTATTTGAAAATAAAAAGGTATTGTCCTTGCTGTTATTTACTATAACCTAATTGATTCATGGTTCCCTGGACATGTTTCTTTTAAAATATAGCAAAAAATGAAAGGATTCAAAAATAGGAAAGGATTGAGAACTTGATATTCCTTGCTATAAAGAAACAAAAGGAAAGTAGGAAGGGGACATTGTTCCGTTGACCAATATTATTATTATGCTGGAAAGGAACAGGGAGTAAATCTGTTATTGGGAGGAGATGTTAAGGGTTCTTGAGCTGACTTTCCCTGTGACAGATTGCAGGGAGTTATCACAGTGGGATTTGTCTTTTGAAGATGGTCAGTTGTGCCATCTCTGAGGTCCCCATGCATGTTCTTCTCTTCCTGAATTTGGGAGATGAAACTGTGAATTCAACTGATTTTCTTCTGAAGTTTTAGAACTTCAGGGAAATTGTCCCCGGACTCTTTTTTTCTACTTGACTTATGGCCTTGACTTCTTATCGGTCTAGGATGATGGTGAGGCTGGACTGGATAGTTTGCTGTTGGATGCAGTCAAGAGACAATTGACGAGTTCCTTGATGTGCTCCTTCTAGCAGGCACTGAGTGCCATGTTATCATTGATAAGTACTCTAATGTTCCTGACTCTCAGTAGAATGGACCTTTTGTGTGTTATCAATAAGTTGCTAGCTCTCCTGCACTTTTTCCACCCATCAATTTTTGGATTTCAGTTTTCAGGCATGTTTGAGATTCTATTGCGAGAATACTATGCTTTTGCTGTTAATTGGACGCAGGTCATTCTCATCAAACCATTCCTGGTGTTTGTCATAAAGCAGCCAAGAACCTCTTCACAGGTGCTAATTGTGGTGGAGCTTGGACCAATCTCGGCACCATAGACACTCTGTAGCAAAAAGGAAGCTGCTGGAGGAACTTGGCAGGTCAGGCAGCACCAGCAAAGTGATAGTTGACGCTTTGGGTTAAGACCTTGCATCAAGACTGAGAGTGTAAAGGGGAAATAGCTAATATAAAGAAGTGAGGAGGAGGGCCGAGGCTGGCAAACAATAGGTGAAAAGTAGAAATTTCTAGGTATTCCATTCTAGATGGATTGTAGAAATCACAGAAGGAGAGCACTTAGAGAGCGTGTCACAGAACTGCTGCTGAAAAGAGTAGGAAAACATCTTCACCAAATCCCATCTGCAGTCTTAAATGTCTTCATTTTATTGCTCCACTGTGAAGTCTCTTCAAGGTATGCCCACTTTGAAGAAGATATCCTCCTCTCTTCAACCTGAGTTCTGTGAGATTCCCTCTCACTGCTTCTCTGTGATTTCGACTGCTCTCCTACACTTTGATCACATTCTTACCAAGATTCTGCCTCACCCCTCCCCCTCACCTTTTATGTAATCTCGCCTTTACACTCTCAATCGTGATGCAGGGTCTCAACCCAAATGTTGACTATCCCTTTGCCTCGATAGACTCTGCCTGATCCACTGAGTTCTTCCAGCAACTTGTTTTTTTTTGCTCCACATCCCAGCATCTGAGGTCACTTGTGTCTCTGTCTAGACACTCTGTGGCACTTGCTGGTATTGGAAGAGAGCTATCACTCAACTGCATGTATATGAGAGGTCAGTAAATAGTGGGAACAAGATAGAGAAGCAAATTTGCAGGCAAGTTGCAGCAAAATGCAATAAGAAAGAGTAGCGCCGATTGGAAAATTTATCTTAATGTGGGGGAAGAATTCTTGAACCATGATTAGTGTTTCCAGACCAACAAAAAACATTGTCAGATCTAGTTCTGATATATGATACGGGGCAAATAAAGTCTGTTTCAATGCGGAAGTATTTGTGGGACAGTAATTGTTTTAAAAAAAATTATGCTGAGAAGAATACACTTGGGTGCATAAAATTTAAAAAAAAATCAGTAAATCCAAACGTGGTCTAGCATCAAAAATTGTTTTGCTAAACAATTATTGAACAATGGAAAAGCTTTAAATAATTTATGTACAGATTAGATGCATTACTATTTGGTGATGGGGTGGGGACAGAGGGTCCTCAAAGTAGAGCTCCTCACAACTAAAGATGTGGAATGTAAAATGAGATAAATAGGCAAATATAGAAAGTATGAAGGAGAAATAAGAAAAGAATAAAGTGGGTGATGGCTGAATTGAGTGTTATGAGAACAGATTAATGACTAACACAAAAGGGAAGCTAGAAGCTTTTTTTTAATATGACCAGTAAAAGGATGGCCACAAGCATGGTGTAGCTGATAAGGGACCTAAAAGATCATCATCTGGAGGTGGTGGGCATGCCTGATGTAGTAAATTAGTACTTTGCATCTTTTTTTTTACTGGAGAAGCAGATGCTGCCTACGTGTCTGTAAAGGAGGAGACAGTGGCAACATTGAATGGGATAAAAATAGAGGTGATACTTAAAATGTTGGTGTTCATCAAAGTGGGAAGTCACCCAACCCAGATGGGAATCATCATGGGATACTGTGGAAGTTTATGTGGAAATTAGAGGTTTTGACTGCAGTCTTCTAATTGTTTATGGTTATAGACATTGTGCAAGATGATTGGAGAATTGTAAATGTTAATCCCTATCTTTTAAAAAAAAAATTAGACGGATAGATCTGGTAGCTATGTCATCAATCTAACATCATGGGCTGCTCTTAGTATTCTGGGGGAATATTAATTGACAACGACTTTTTCTTTTAAAGATGTTTATATTTGAAATGTGTGAAGGATATGCATAATACTTGCACAAATAGCCAATAATTATGACTTGATTTTACATTAAAATCTAATTTAGATTATGATGTAACTAAGTTTAAGATTTTCATGATACCTTCTACAGAGAATAGATAAATTCACACCAATTTGTGATTTTTTTTTTCTTCTTTCCTCTGTCTCTCCCCATCTGTCTCTACTGTTGGAGAAGGTTGCAGCAGTATAGGCTGTAGAGGAGTCTTGCATTACTGCCAGTGAATATTGGTGGTGTTGCTGTTTTTACTGCCATAAAATCCCTAGGCCATTATCTTGTGATTGATGTTGTCAAGCAATCCCCTTACAATTATCTGTTCTGGTTCATTTCCTACTACTAGATTTTGTTTGACAGCTTCTATATGGGCTATTAATGAGTTTTGTGCATAATGTTAATATCTTCATTTTGTGTAGACCTCTTCTGTTCTTGCCAGTTTAGCTGAAACATGTAATTATCATTCTTTTTCCTTAACATATTTCTGATACTACTTTTCCACTATTAGGTGATCAGGAATATAGCCTTATTAATCTTTTATTTCAATCCATATGGGTTCTGGTTCTGTTGTTTCCCTTTTCTTTATGATATTTAATTATTACAATTATCATAACACCTTCCGGAACTGTCATAACAACCTGACGGAACTAATAGTTTTTGCACAGATTACAGGAAAGTGAATGCTGTATTTATACATTGCTCTATTTAGTTGCTTGTCCTGTTCTTTATAGAACCACGTTTCAGTTCTTTCTACACATTGTTCTTTATTTTGGAAGCTCTGTACTAAACTGTTAAACATATTTTTCTTGGTTGCTCCTTTTACCTTTGTAAAAGTGTTTTAATACTTAAATTTTTATAATTATTTGTTCCCTGTTCATTTGTTTGTGACCCCTTCTCTCATTTCCTATCTCTGTTATATTTTCTGCTGCACTATTTTTTTGTGAGGTCCCTCTGTTTTACCACTTGGAAGTTTTATTGGCATTCCTATTTATCTTTTCTGCTAGACCATGATCCCAGACCAGTTTATGTGGAATTTTTCCCAGTCTTCCACTCATTACTGATTCAGAGCTAGTTCTTGTGCTCCACGAAATTGAACCTCTTTCCATACCTGTCTTGAACATGTGTTCACCTTCCTGGTTTCCTGTGCTAATTAGATGTATCTCATCTAGTAATTCCAGGATTACTGCCTGTGAATTCCTTTTGTTTGATCCCCTTGTGCATGCTCTACTCTTCAATGAATCATAGATGATTTTTTTTAACCTTAGTGCTACTTTCCTGAGCTAACCTCTTACTTCTTAATTCCTTTAAAATTCAAAGGATTTGAAGGATCTGCTGATCTCTGCCTTGAACACCTCAATCCTGACTGGCAAAACCATTAATTTGAAACTGTAACTCCTGACTCTAGACCCCGTCAACCTGGGGAAACATTGCTGTCTCTACCCTCATGAATTTTGTGTGTGTTCAATTTTGTATCCTTCTTTTGAGTTGAGGATGTATAGACCCAATCTGCTTAATCTCCCCCCGTTAAGACAGTCCGCTATTTGTGGGGTCATTTTGGTGAATTTTCATGGCCCTGCTATTGTAAAAATATCTTTCTGGGGATAGGGTGGGAGTTGCGGAGGGATGGAGACCAGACCTGGGGCCTTGGGACTTCTATAATTTCAGTGAGGTGATTTATTGTAGTATTAGATTCCTCTTTCATAAAGGCCAACATGTTATTTGGCCCCTGAACAGCAGCACCTTTCAGTATCTCCATTTAAATATATTTTCTGCTTTTCTGTTTTATCTGCTATTGGATCTGGAGATGATATTGTCCAGAAGGTTCTTTGGAAGTCAAGAATGAGGCGCAAATCTTATGGTCATAGCCGTTTTATTAGATGTTCATAAGAAAGGAATGGCAGTAAAGAACGGCGAGTAACAGAACTAACAGTAACTAACTCACACTCTCAAATTCTAACCCACTCTAACAAAGAACTTGCCTCGTGGTCTTTCTTTATACTGGTTCAAGCTGGATAGATAAGGGAGTCTTCTCTGATAAGAACAGTGAGACTACAAGGACAGTCTTGATTTGTGCTTCCATGATAGCTCAGGCTTACAGACAAAGAAACTACAGAAGTACAGAACCAGCTATGCTATAAATTACTGAAAATCCACTGAACATTTAAAGACAAACAGGTGATTATACAAACATATAAGCAAGCATAAAGAAAGTTAAACTAAGAAAAAAATAACAATTTAGACCCTAATCCAACACTGCCATCACCTGCAATACACTTAACAGCCTTGGGCTATTGGAGGAGAAGAGTGAAGATGACCTCAAACCTGCCACAAGATTCAGGGTCTTATTGGGTAGCAGTGAGCCCTATGCTCTAGTGTGCATCTGAATGGAAAATTACCAACAGCAACCATCGCAAAGCACCAGAGAAATACCACCAATTGTCTCCACAAAGTCCATCCACTTCCACTGATGTATGCAAACCAGCATCAGCGATCTCTCCCACACTGAGACCCAAATTGCATTTAATTGGTTCCATAGGGCAGGCCACAATGTTCACAAGTCCGACACCAGACTGCATCATGGCAGAAGATTACCAGGTGGATAGAGGAAACCATTTAATAATATGCTGAAAACCTCCTTGAAAAAAGTTTAACAATCTTGCAGTGTTTTGAGAATCCCTGGTCCATGACTGCTCAAACTGAAGAAGGAGCATTTGGGATGGTGTTGAGGATCAGGAGTCCATTTGCTGGGAGCACTCAGAGGCCCAGAATGAATGGTAGAATGAGTATGCACCTCCCAATTTATCCACTCTCCTGCCCCGTCCGTTGCAGACTCCACAACCTACCTTGGCCGCATCAGCCACCTGAGAACCCACAGAAATGTAGAGGACTGTACTGGATGCATTAATTAGCTTCAGAAATGTTAATTAAATAACTATGGTCACCCTCGATTAAGAGAAATGATAAAGTTCCTTCTGGTAGTCTTTTCTGAAGGCTAGAATTTTTAAACCCATGTCACTTTTGCTAATGTCTACTTGGGAGACATTAGATTTTTTTTCATATATAATTTGTAGATCTATGAAAATGCCTTATCCCACTTTAGTATATCCAACCCTTTCTATTTTTTTGGTCTGTTTTCTTCATGCATGTAACCACACTTGCAACAACCAGATAATCTATCAATAGGTATAAATTAAGGAATAAGGTTTGGTTAGATGATGAATTCCCTTTTTCTCTTAAAATAATGCCTATACAAGCAAGTAGACAGATATGTTGCCTTAATTTTTTTCCCCCCTGAAGGATCATGCCTCCTATAAGGCAGCAATTTCTCAAGCAACCTTGATTATGGATTTGACTTCTTAGAATAAGACTTGAACCTCCAATCATAAGACTTTGTGTTCTCATTAAAAACCAAGTGAATATCCAGGGATCCTTGCACAGTTCATATGTGATGCTCATTTCTGTTTTGTCTTAAATTTCCTCTGCACTGCTAATAAAAGCCTAGTTAAATTGTGTAGATATGTATCATATGTTGAGTAGAGGATAGTTGTTGAAATGAACAACTAATGCTGAAGTACAGAATCTCTGAAATAGTTCTGTTGCATTTTCAGATGCCTTCAATCAAGCTCCAGAGCTCTGATGGAGAAATATTTGAAGTTGATGTGGAGATAGCAAAACAGTCTGTAACAATCAAGACTATGTTGGAAGGTTAGTGCATCTCTTTGGAAGTCATCTTGTTTGTTAATTTATAATTTTTTTTAATGGTGGTTAAGATATGTCTGTGTAATTTTCTAAAATTTGGTTCTGATGAGCTGTTGAATGTCATTTTAGTTTCTGTAAAGGTTGCTTGCTTATGGTGGCCATTTATTCAATGTAATATTGACATTGGACTATTACAACGAAGTTCCATCAATAAAAATTTAAATTAATTGAAAAAATGTGAATAATTCACCAGAAGGCAGAATGAATTAAGATATTTAATAAAAATCTTATTTTTTTTCTCTGTGCTTTTAAATCATTTATGAGTTGAGAAGACAAGCACCTCTCTCCAGGCTCTTCTTATTGGCGTAAAATAGTGGGTGAAATGAACTGTGATAGAGTTCCAAGCTGATAGAGTACTTTGCCTCTGCTGTTTGGTTGAATCCAAAAAAGGAACATGTTTTAATAGTTTTTGGCTGTATTTGCACTGAATTCTTAACCTCAGTTGCATTGCTGTGCAGAAGACAAATAGAATTGACGGTCAAAGTAAAGTTGATATTTATGGCTAGTAGAAGCTTTTACCTACACTTTGTACAGTAATTATTGGATAGAAGAAATGAGTTCCTAATACTAAAGGCACTGCATACTTTCTGTTTATTAACTTTTGGGGAAACTGATGAATAATTATATTTTTTGCAATTTTCATTGTATTACCGGAAACAGATTTGGGGATGGATGATGAAGGTGATGACGATCCAGTACCACTTCCAAATGTTAATGCTGCAATTCTTAAAAAGGTAAGCTTCAATAACACTAAAGAAGCTCAACACCACCCAGGCAGAAGCACCCTGGTTTGATTGGTGCATCATTCACTGCCTTAAACATACCATTCACCACATACCACCCACTGCAATACTCACCTACTTTACTCTGATGCCATCTCCCAAACTCAATGTTGGCCTTGCCAAGGATGCCCACATCCCATAAAATGAATTTTTTTTAAAAAAGTACAGTGACAATAAAGCAGAAAAATATTCATGCCCCTAGGACTGACTGCTCTTAGCAAATTAGGACAAAATTCATCATAATGGTTTTTCTGGGAAGGAGGAAAAAGAGTAAACCATGAAATAAATTGCAAATATTAACAGTACTTTGCAGTAGTGATGAAGTATAACTTGGCTATTTAAGCCTTTCGAGTCTGTTCATCGTTTTATAGTTCCAAGTAATTATCTCATTTCTACATTTATCTGCTTTGTTTCTAGGTGATTCAGTGGTGCACTCATCACAAAGATGATCCTCCTCCTCCTGAGGATGATGAAAACAAGGAAAAGAGAACTGATGATATCCCAGTATGGGATCAGGAGTTCCTGAAAGTAGACCAAGGAACACTATTTGAACTAATTCTGGTAAAGTTTTTTTAAACCTCAAGCATTTTAATAAAAACAATATAGTTTGTCCTTTCCTCTTCCATTAGTCACAATGATATACTAACTTGCACATGCATATGACTGGAGTTCCTCTGCTGCTGTTGCATATCTTATTTCCTGACTACCACCTCCTCCTTGGGCAGTTCTTCGGGTTTGAGGATGACTTGCTTACACTTTGGGTTTTGAGGTGGCTAATGAGGCAATGTTGAAATTATAAATGATGCAGGTGGATAGCTTGTGAGGTGGTCCACTCCTTCTGCTGCTTAGACAGGCCTCTGTGCTCCTGATGCGTGGCTTCAAGTTTCTTGAAACCATCTTAAGAGTTCCTTCCCTATTTTGAACTGGCATAGATTCCCAGGAGTTGGTGATTCTGCATTTCTTCAAAGATGCTTTGAACACATATTGTAAATTTCTATCCATTTAGTAATCTCATTGCAATAGTATGTCTGTTTTGTGAGTCAGATGTCAGGCATACAAACAATATGGCCTGCCCAGTGTGGCTAATATTGGTGTAACTAGGGCTTCAATGCTGGGACATTGGTGGTATTTTTACAGTACCTTGGGATGCCTGTAGGTGGCCCAGGTCTCAGAAGCATATAGTAGGGCGCAGATCATTGTTGCCCAGAGGAACATGAGCACTGTGTGAGGTCTGAGGTCTTGATCTTTAAATATCCTCTTCCTTAATTGACCAAAAGCTGTCCTGATATATTGGAGGCAGTGTTAGATTTTGTTTTTTGCCTGCCGTGACCAAGAGGTACCTCTAGAGATTTGGGAAGTGATCCACGTTTTCCAGGGTCTTACTGTGAACCTTCCATGTCAGACGGCAGTGTGGTGTAGTAGAAGCAAGTTGGTAGAGGGCCTTCATCCTGCGGATGTTGAATGTAAGGCCCATACTCTTGTGTGCTTCAGTGAAAATGTTGATGGCAGCTTAAAGCTCAGCCTCTGAATAAGTGCAAATGTCATTTGCATACTGCAGGTTTAATTAACCTTGGTTCTGGAGTGTCGTTGCCATAGCTTGAATTGCATGTTATTATGATCTGAAGATTAGTTCCAGTCCTGTGGGAAGCTTGTTGGAGGCAAGATACAACATTGTGGCAAGAAAGATGGAGAATAGTGTTGAGACAGTGATGCAGCTTTGTTTGACACCAGTCTTCACTAAGAGTTGTTCTGTTGTAGACCCTTTGGTTAATATCATACGTTGCATGCCATTGTGGAACAAACATAAGATTGAGAAACTCGGCTGTCCATAGAAATTCTTCACTTTAACCAACTATAGGTGTTGGGGATCTTTCCCTTATCCTCTCTTCACCACTTATCCCATAACTGTATTGGCACTTGAGTAACTTCTGTGTGTGCTGTGGCTAAAAGCTGCTTTTACAAAGTGACAGTTCCTAGAGTGAAAAAAAAAATGTATTCCTCAATTTACAAAAGGGTTGGGTTCCAAGAAAACATTAAAATGTTAAGCAAAAATTCTTAAATCAATAAGGTTTTCCCTTTAGTTGCAATATAAAAACTCGGGTTGCATTCCCGAGCTCAAGAATTTGTTGAAAGAACCTAAATTCTTGAAAATAATAACAAAAGTATCTAAAATAGTATGTTTATTCATAATCATTTCTTAAATTAAGATAAAATATGCATAATGTACCCTTTCATGGTATTCATCAACTGAAACATACGAGTCATGACAGGGTGGATGTGGAGGGGATGTTTCATAGACTCATACAGCATAGAAATAGGCCCTTTGGCTCACTGTGTCCATGTGTAACAAGTACCCAATGTGTGAAAGCCTGGAATTAGTGATCACAATCTCAAAATAAGAGCTCATCTCTTAAAGACATGAGAGGTAAACTCATGAGGCATGAGTTTTATGGGCATGAGTCTTTGGAAATCTCTTCCGCAGAGGGTGTTTGAAGCAAAGTCACCTTAAAGCAGATTCTTTCCAAGTAAGGTAGGTGAAAGGTTACTGTGAGGGACTGGGTGGTCTCCTCCTGCTCATAATTGTTAACTTTGTATGTAATTGGTGGTAGTGGCTTTGTATGTTGAACTGGTGTGGGGAGGTGTGAAACAAAGTTGTCACAGGTGTTCAGATGATAAAGGTGGTGCTGAATCTGAGCTTGATGGAGTTTATGGAGAGGGTTCTTCCTATGACTGTTCTTTGGTGATTGAAAACCCCTTTATAGCATCACCCTAATCAAAACTTCTCACTATGACAGTGGCATCATGTTCTGCTTGTGACCTCAGTTACTTAAGCTCTAACAGATCCTCATTTGTAAGCTCTTTGGCATGAGATTCTAAGTAATACCTTCCACATCATTGTAGTCTACTTCATCAAACCCCAGAATCTTTTGCCAACTTGACTATATTTTCCTGGAGATCTTTCAACATCAGCACTTTCTGGCCATAATTCATTGTTGCATGGGTTATGACTTCACAAGAGCACTGATGTAGTCTATGGCCATCCTCCTGCTTCTCATCTTCCAGATTTCCTAATTTTTGCCACTTGATTTCAAAATGATATGCCTCCATATGCAATGTAGGTAGTAAGCTTTGAACCTAGCAATGGCATCCTAGTTCATGGGCTGTAACAATGAGTGATGTTAGGGGGCAAAAATGCTACGTCGGTGTTGTCAGCCATGTTATCAATGTTAACTGATATCAAAGGGTATTTTTGACAATGAACATGGCTCTGTTGTCTAGGTTATTCCTCACACAGTATGTTTAATGTAAGGGGAGAGAAACAAAGTGGTATAATCTTTGAAGAGCAGCACCATCATCTAGATTTTAGATTACCAAAAATCTACATTTTCCCCAGGTGATGTACATTAGCTTGGGAAAGAGCTATGCTTGTAAAAGCTGTGAAATGCAGGTCAGAGCTTGTTGCAAAGAATTGAAATCAAAAGGAGAATGTTGGAAATTTCCAGCACATCAGGCAGTGACTAAGGTGACAATGGAGAGGGAAAAGCTGAGTTAATACAACAAATGGATTGCCTTGCAGCAGAACTAGCCAGTTCTGATACACACACAAAGAAAGCAAACTCTCTGAACTTGTTGAATTTGAGCCCCTAAGATTGTACCTTGCCTGGAAGGAAAATAAGGTGCTGTTCCTCAAGCTTTCACTGGGCCTTGTTATAACAGGGCAGGAGACCACAGACTGCAGGTCAGAGTGGGATGCAGAATTAAAGTGACAAGCAGTTGAGCATCATTGGAGCACCGAATATGCAAATGAATCTCTTTACTTGGGGTTTCTGGATGGTGGGAATGGACAAGATAAAAGCAGGTGTTGCGACTTCTGCAGTTGCATGGCAGTGTGCAAAGAGGAGTGGATAGTGTAGGTGAAAGAGCAGTTCTGGGAGTTGCAAAGGAATCTGTGCCATTGGAATACTGAAAGGGGATGTGTAGGTGTGTCTGCTGGTGGTGGAAATAGTGAGGGATGATCTGTTGAATATGGAAGCTGGTGGGTGGAAAGTGAAGAGAGGGAGTGAGAACAGAGGTGCAGGAAATGAAACCAGTTAAGGGTTCTGTCAACTATGGCAGAGAGGAAGCCATCCTTAAGGAAAAGGGAAGATATGTCAGAGGCAACTCTGTGTGATGGAGACGAAGGAATTGGGGAGAATGGAAGGGAGTCCCTGAAAGAGGTCAGAGGCAATATAGTCAAGATAAGTATGGAAGTCTGCTTCTGTAACCTTTGCGATTCCACCACTGGACAAATCTTCCCCTTCCTTCTCCTTTCATCATGTTAACCAAATTGGGACATTGTCATCAATGAACAAGACTGTGTTGTTATTCCTCGCCCAATATTGTTCAATGAAAGGGGAGAGAAAAGACCTGATATAATCTTCAAATAGCAGCACTATCATCCAGGCTTTTTTTTATTAGATTGGGGAACTGTAGATTTGTGGCAATGTAAAGTGCATTAACTTGGCACAGATAGGAGATTGAATATTGAAATCAGTTCTGAGCGGGGCATTTATTTTCTGGGTGAATTGATTGTCCATCAAAGTAGCACAATGGTAATTAATGGTCATTTTACCATTTTTAAATGAGTAATTCTGTTTTTGTTGAATATAAAGTAGCAAAATCTGTTAGAAAAAACAGCCAACACAGTCTGCACAGATTACAAATTGGAAATATTGGTATATTTTAAACAAACATGGAGCATTAAATAGCCTTGAGTGGAGAAATGAATCAATCCTTGTTATCAACTTCTCTGTTCAATAAGTGAACCATGTATAAATCATAATTAGGATACAGGAGGGTTTGCAGCCACTGGGCCATTCTTTGACTAACATAAAATCCGTGTAAAAAGGCATTCTGCTCAGTGAGTATCATCTCTTGTGTGGAGCTGTAAAGCTTCGATTCCCTTCTTTCCCATGTCCTTTCAACTTTTATCTTATGATCTTTGAAGCCAATTTTGAACCTGTATCCATCAGCCCATCAAGCTAAGCATTTTATATCCCAGCTCATTGCCTTTAACACAATTTTCATTCATTAAGGGAATCAAAAGATATGGAGTTAATGCAAGAAAAAGATCAGCCCTGATCTTACCAGATTCTTATTCTCTTGGCATTTAGCCTAAACATGCTCATATAGACAACTAACCCAGCAGACAGATGCATTCAGAACTAATTATGCTTCAGAATTAATGATGAAATGGATGTAATTCTTTTTAATGCACATGCACTACAACAAATGGCATCCAGCAACCATATTACTTTAACCTTTAGATCAGAATATTGTGGGTTTAGAACTCACTCTAGAAATTGAACACATAATATAGACTGACAATCTAGTGTTAGTACTGAAGGATTAATCAAATGTCAGCTGCTGACCTTTGGGTGAGATGCTTAATGGAGGCCTTGTCTGTGCCAGTAGTCATTTCTTGATCCCATGAGACTCTGACCAACATTTTTCCCATACTGAAACTCCACTATGAATAGATCAATGGTCATTCACCTCATTTCAGTTTGTGATTACTTGCTCTGGAAAATGCTTGCCATGTTTTCCTTCATGCCTGACTCTCACTTTCAAAGTAATTTATTGCATGTGAATTCCTTTGAGATGTGTGTGATCTGTGTAAAGGTACTGAAGTAATTGTTTATTTTAACTGTCTTGTAGTATGGACTAGATATAGGGAGAAGAACCTTCTCATGCCTAAACAATATTGGTTTATTATTGTCACTTGCACCGAGGTACAATGAAAAGCTTGTCTTACAAACCGATCGTACAGGTCAATTCATTACACAGTGCAGTTACATTGAGTTAGTACAGAGTGCATTGATTTAGTACAGGTAAAAACAATAACAGTACAGAGTAAAGTGTCACAGCTACAGAGAAAGTGCAGTGCCATAAGGTGCAAGGTCAGAACAAGGTAGATCATGAGGTCATAGTCCATCTCATTGTATAAGGGAACCATTCAATAGTCTTATCACAGTGGGGTAGAAGCTGTCCTTAAGTCTGGTGGTACGTGCCCTCAGGCTCCTGTATCTGCTACCCGATGGAAGAGGAGAGAAGAGAGAATGTCCCGGGTGGGTGGGGTCTTTGATTATGCTGGCTGCTACACCAAGACGAGAGGTAAAGACAGTCCAAGGAGGGGAGGCTGGTGTCCGTGATGCACTGGGCTGTGTCCACAACTCTCTGCAGTTTCTTGCGGTCCTGGGCAGAGCAGTTGCAGTACCAAGCCATGATACATCCAGATAGGATGCTTTCTATGGTGCATCAGTAAAAGTTGGTGAGAGTCAAAGGGGACAAACGAAATTTCTTTAGCCTCCTGAGGAAGTAGAGGTGCTGGTGAGCTTTCTTGGCCATGGCATCTATGTGATTTGACCAGGACAGGTTGTTGGTGATGTTCACTCCCAGGAACTTGAAGCTCTCAACCCTCTCGACCTCAGCACCATTGATGCAGACAGATGCATGTACACCGCCCCCTTTCCTGAAGTCAATGACCAGCTCTTTTGTTGACATTGAGGGCAAGGTTGTCGTCATGAAACCATTCCACTAAGCTCTCTATCTCCTTCCTGTACTCTGACTCATCGCTGTTTGAGATATGGCCTACAATGGTGGTATCATCTACAAACTTGTAGATGGAGTTAATAGTCCTCAACCAGAAGAATTAGCACCTAATGCAGCAATGTAATGTTTTCATTTCCTAAACTTGCTAATTTTGCAGCTTCTTTAATGACTCCATTATATATTAGACAGGATTTGCAACAGTTTTATCTTGTGTATTTCTACATGCTGGGTACTGACTAGAAATCCCCCCCCCCCCCAAAATTTGGAATTTCCAAACAGGAATTGTTTTTTTTGCATTTTGGCAGGATTTAAATCAAGGTCATGAGGACATAGGATGTTGATACCTCATCTGTTAGTTTCAGCATTAATGTTTTAGGTTGAAGCCCCTTCAGGAGAATTGGAAAAAACATAGAACATTACAGCACAGTACAGGCCCTTTGGCCCATGATATTGTGCCGACATTTTATCCTGCTCTAAGATCTATCTAACCCTTCCCTCCCACATAGCCCTCCATTTTTCTATAATTTATGTGGCTATCTAAGAGTCTCTTAAATGTATCTGCCCCCACAACCTCTGCCAGCACTGCATTCCACACACCCACCACTCTGTATTTTAAAAAAAAATTGCCTCTGATGTCCCCCTTATACCTTCCTCCAATCACCTTAAAATTATGCCCCCTCGTGTTGGCCATTTTTGCCCTGGGAAAAAGGTCTCTGACTGTCCATTTGATCTATGCCTCTTATCATCTTGTACATCTCTATCAAGACACATCTCATCCTCCTTCTCTCCAAGAGAAAAGCCCTAGCTCACTCAACCTATCCTCATAAGACATGCTCTCTGATCCAAGCAGCATCCTGGTAAATCTCCTCTGCACCCTCTTTAAAGCTTCCACATCTTTCCTATAATGAGTTGACCAGAAATGAACACAGTACTCCAAGTGTGGTCTAACCAGAGTTCTATAGAGCTGCAACATTACCTTGTGGCTCTTGAACTCAATACCCTGACTAATAAAGGCAAAAGTGAGAAAAGAAATTAAGTTTTAAGTTGCAGAAAGGGTGGGGGGGGGGGGGGGGGGAGGATGGATAGGACAGAGAACATCTCTGAGAGGGTGAGGCCAAAACTACCAGAGTGATGCACTTTTTTTGATGCTGTCTGGTTAATAGATTAAATCAGGGCAGTTAGAGAAAGAAACAAACAAAGCATCATGTAAAAGTTGTGAAATGCAGCTCGGAGCTGATTAGAGAATTGAAATCAAAAGGAGAATGTTGGAAATGTCCAGCATGTCGGGCAGTATCTGTGGAAAGAGAAAAGCTGAGTTTATAATACAGATTGATAACCTTGCACTCAGAACTGGTCAATTATGACACAGAAAGCAAACCACCTGAAATTATTGAATTTGAGGTTGATTCCCAAAGGCTGCACCTTGTGTAGAAGGAAACTGAGGGGCTGTTCCTTAAGTTTTCACTGGGCCTTGTTATAATAATGTAGGAAGTGACACAGAAAAGTCGGGCTGCAGAATTAAAGTGACAGGCAATTGTAAGCTCAGTATCATTTCTGCAAACTAAACATGGGTGTTCCACAAAATGGTTACCCATTTAGTGTCTGGTTTCTCTAACGTAGAGACCACATAATGAGAATTGAATGTGCGAGTGAATCGTTGCTTCATCCAGGTTCCTGGTTGGTGGGAAGGGATTAGATAAAAGAGCAGGTGTTGCATCTTCTGTGGTTGCAAGGGCGCATGCCATGAAAAAGGGAGTGGATGGTGTAGATGGAAAAGTAGTCCAGGGACTTGTAATGGAATGCTGAAAAGGGAGGGGGTGGGAAATTGTGGCTGCTGATGGTATCTCCTTGAGGGTGGTCAAAATTGCGAAGAATGATATTATTGAATGTAGACACTGATGGGGTGGAAAGTGAGGATGAGCATGAGAGCAGAGGTGTGGGAAGTAAATGAAATGAGCTTGAGAGTTCTATTGACTGTAGTAGAGGGAACCCATCGTAAAGAGAAAAAGACATCTCAAAGGGACCTGTGCAGGATGTCTCATCATTGGAGCAGATATGATGAAAGACTGGTGAACTGGGAGAATGGAATGGAGTCCCTGAAGAAGGCAGGGTGGGGAGACAATAAAGTGGAAACAACACCAGGAGTCATTTTCCACCATCTTCAATGAGATTCTACCACCAGACATCTCTTTCCCACCTTTCACCATTTGGAAGGAGCTGTTTCCTTTGCAGTTCCCTGGTCTGTTCTCTAGTGGATTGCAATTCACTCCCACTCTGACCTGTCTGTCTGGCCTCCTGCACTGTTCCAACAAGGTCCAATGTAAGCTTGAGGAACAGTGCCTAATCTTCCATCTGAGCAGGTTGCAGAATTTGGGACTCAATATTGAATTCATCAATTTTAGCTCATTCATTTTCTGTTTGCGCTAGAAGTGAATGGTTCTGCTGTAAGATTATCGATTATGTGACATTCACTTGGCTTTTCTCTCTCCACAGACACTGCCTGATGTGCTAGGTGTTTCCAGCATATACACCTTGTACCATACCATATTTCCTTGTGCTAAAGAAGTAGGCTGTTTTGGCCCATTGAGTCTTTGCTATATCATGTGCCAGTCCCACTGCCCACTAATTTTCCCTATTCTCTCATTCCCATCAACAACTCAGATGCCACCATTCACCTATATACTGGGGACAATTTACAGTTGGCCTATTAACCTACCACTTCCACACCTTTGGGATCTGGAAGGAGACTGGAGCATCCAGAGAAACCCATATGGTCAGAGGGAGAACCTGCAAACTCCACACCAGAGGTCTGGGATGAACCTGTACTTAAGAGGCAGCATCTCCACTAGTTGTGCCACCCAACATTTTTCCTTTTGTTTTAATTTCTCAGCAACAGCTCTGGCCTGCATTTCACAGCTTTTGTATGTCACTTTGTTTTCTCTCTCTAACTGTCCTCATTAATCTATCTACCAGGTGATTTCAAAAGTAGTGTTTCACCACAGCAACTCTCATCCTATCAGATATTCATTTTGTCCTATCCATCATCCCATCCCCATTCTTTCTGCAACTTAAAAGTAATTTGCTTTTTCACGTTTTTCAGTTCTGATGAAAGGTCTTTAGCCTTAAATGGTAAGTCTGTTTCTCTTTCCGCAGATGCTGCCCAATCTGCTGGGTGTTTGTTTTTTTTTGTTTTATTTTGGATTTCCAATCTGAATTTTTTTGATTTTCATGGCTACAAACCAATAAAATCACTTGGTTACTTCAAATTGGGCAAAGTTCATTTCAGATGGGTTACTTACTAGGCAAGCTCTCAACATTTCTGCTCTGTGGTCCAGGCTGCTGTAAGTGGCTTGATTGACCCTTGAACTATAGCCTTGATGAATACAATTTTTTTTTCAAAATAGTGATCATTTGTCAAACTTCCGTGCTGCTTTCAGTGCCATTCTCTAACTAGATACTAGTCAAAACCTAGTTGAATGCTTTGGTGTCATCCTTCACACCTTCAGGGCTGTACTTGTTTTCGTCATCTCTTTCATAGAACATAGAACATTACAGCACAGCACAGGCCCTTTGGCCTACAGTGTTGTGCCGACATTTTATCCTGCTCTAAGGTCCATCTAACCCTTCCCTCCCACATAGCCCCCCATTTCTCTATCATTCATGTGTCTATCTAAAATTGTCTTAAATGTCCCTAATGTATCTGCCTCCACAACCTCTGCAGTGCATTCCACACACCCACCACTCTGTATTTAAGAAAAAATTTACCCTAACATTCCCCTTGTATCTTCCTCCAATCATCTTTAAAATTATGCCCCCTTTTGTTAGCCATTGTCACCCTGGGGAAAGATCTCTGACTGTCCACTCTATCTATGCCTCTTGACATTTTGTACATCTCTATCAAGTCACCTCTCATCCTCCTTCTCTCCAAAGGGGCAACATGGTAGCATAGCAGTTAGCGCGACGCTATTACAGCGCCAGCGACCTGGGTTCGATTCCCGTCGCTGTCTGTAAAGCATTTGTACATTCTCCCGTGTCTGTGTGGGTTTCCTCCGGGTGCTCCAGTTTCCTCCCACATTGCAAAGACGTACGGGTACGTTAATTTGGGTTTAAAATGGGCAGCGCGGACTCGTTGGGCCGGAAGGGCCTGTTACCACGCTGTAAATAAAATTTAAAAAAGAATCCTACCATTGTGTGGCACAACTCACTGCCACATCCAGTGTCATTGGAATACAGTACTATTTTTAAAAAAAATTGCAGCAAGATTAACTTTAAAGTGGTGAAAATTCCAATATTAACAGGTGCAATTTAAGGTATGTTGTGACAATGAGTGTTTGATTCTTTTTGGACCAGTTTGAACAATTAAGTTCAGATACTGCTGACTACTATAATAAGGGCACAGAAGCTCCAGACTGGAATGATAGATAGAAAAACATTGAGCAATAATGCAAATCTTGTTAAATTTCACTTTAGTTACCAATTTTGTAAGTTAGAGGGAGATGTTATTTGGGAAGGGGAGATTGTGTGTGCTGCTCTCTCATCACATTTCCTTTGAAGATATTCGTATGGAATGACATAGATTAGGAGTGCAAAGTAAAACTGCAGCGGCATATAAGAAACTTTGTACAAATTGCTTTGCATAAAAAGATTTAAAAGTATTCCTGTACATAAATCTCCAGTGAAAGTACTGTTTTAATAAAACTTTTTTTTGGTGTAGCATTGTTTTAGATTAGTTTGTTTCTTGGTGATGGGAAGGTGTCTGCTCATTTCAAATCTAAATATTTACATGTGTTATTTAGGCTGCAAACTATTTGGACATCAAAGGTTTGCTTGATGTGACATGCAAAACTGTGGCAAATATGATCAAAGGTAAAACTCCAGAAGAAATTCGTAAGACCTTCAACATCAAAAATGACTTTACTGAGGAAGAGGAAGCACAGGTAATACCACTTCTGTATTCATAATTGTTGAAAGCATTTAAAGATTAGGTTTTCTGATTTAGATGTGTTCGGTTCAGTTCTTGTTCTAAACTCAATCAAAGAGCTTAATTAAAACATTGATACATTGACTCTATAAAATATCTTGTTTATGCAGGCTTCTTCAAGCTTAAACTGGGTATGTCTGTATTGTACAAATAAATATAACCATATGGTTATCAATGCAATGAAATTATTCTTTTGCTTAGTATTAAGCTTGATATTGTATTGGTGGAATTCTTGTTGTGTTCCTTCCTTTAGTCATAGACTGATGACTTGGGAGAGTGCAGCACAATGATGCCATGAAGCCTGCTGAGTTAATATAATCCCATTATGCTGTAGTCATTACCCATTTCTCTATCATTTGATAAGGATGGAAGGAATTAATGGATACCAATGCGTAATGTAATTTAGCCACAATTTGGAATTTCATTTCATTGAATACATCAGAGTTACTCTTCTTTTCAGGTGCGAAAGGAGAATCAATGGTGTGAAGAAAAGTGAAAATTTCTCTGCTTGGTAATTGTTCTCTAATACACTGAAATAATTTTTCCAAATGCCATTGCACTGCACTGTTTTGTAAATGTTAATTATTTGGAAAATGCAGAAAAAGGGGAAAAAAAAACATTTAGCATTTTTGATTGCATGATGGTTCCTTGTTCCGAGCCCTATGTTCTAGCCTTTATCTTGTTATTGGATTGGAAGTGATATCCAGTTTTGCACCACACAATCCATTATAGTAGAGTGACTTCAAGAGGATTAGAATGCATATGTGTTATTAAAATTTAAAGAGTGTGGACTAGACAGGAATCTTTTAATACTATGGATATGTCTGATTTTCACATAATCTTGTCTGGAAGGCAAATAAAAACAGCAGGGTGTGCAGTGAAGGGGTTTTGTTCAGAAATCAGCAGGGTAAATTTGTTGAAATGAAACTAATTCTTCAACTGAGTAAAGCTGTAAAATAATTGAAAGGTTTACAACAGGAAGAGCTTACTGAGGTATGTTTTTAAACTGATGAAATATTTTTCTCCTTTGTGCTTTGATTCTTCATGCAAGTTTATAACCTGTATTCTGTTCTTACTGAAATATTTAGCAATGCACTTGTGTTTTCAAGTCCCCAATGACCACTTTGTATGCCGACCAGGATTGTGGTATGCCTTTGTATTCAATGATCAATCTAAATCCACTTGCTAGTGTGATGTATGCATTATTACTTTTGAATCTTTATGATATCCTTGATTTAACTATGTTTCATTTTGTTTTTGACTGGCTTTCCCTCTTTCACTGCATTATCCTGTAATTGTCTTGAATGACTGTAATAAACAGTATTGTATGTTTTAATTGGCCTAAGATGCTATTGAAAGAGCCCAAGTAGGATCTCCATTGGAACTTCCAGCAACACAGATTTAATATAATTAATACAACAGATGAGATAAATGCTACAACTTGAATAGGATCCTTCAGTTATTTGGATTTGTTAACTTTACTGTACATTACCACAAATAGAAATCTTTAAAATATTCCAGCTTTCTGTAATTATTGTATGATTCCTGTCATCTTATTATCTAATAAAATAAACCCATAAATTACATTTGTAGTTGATTTTGCATGATTATATCATTGTTATCCCACAGAATTTTTCCAAATTGTGGTGTTGATGCATTGGAGCTATTGCTACTATTATTTAAAAGGATAATATATTGTGCTTCCTCCCTCCTCTGCTCAATGGGGAATTGCTATATACTTCACTTGAAGTTGGGCCTTTCAAGATCTTGCTGTGCTTGGAGCTGCAAGTGTCTTTCTGATCTACCATGATGGTGCAGCATCTTGGTAATTTATTGGGAATACTTTTGCTAACCTGATGTTCTTATTGAAATTGTAGAATTCAAGTACTAGTGAGAAATAATTTGGTATCTATCAATTTAAACAAAGAGGGGCATCTTTCTTAGAAATTGTTGTGCTTTGATTGTAATTAGATAGAACTACACCACTTGTGCTTCTGTGGAAGAAAACCCTGAACTGGCTCCAGGCATCTGGAGGAAAGGAAAGCTGACAATAGCATATTTTTGTCAAGGCTTCTTTCTGCCAGCTGTTAACACGCTGATGTTAGCAGGCTGATTTCTAGATTTTGATTTCCTATAGTGAACAGATTAAAATAGATGTACATGCCAGGAAGAATTTGTCAGTCATTGCTGTCAAAGAGGGACCTACTAGCTTGCATTAGAGAATAAAAATCCATTTTGACTTCCCTTTGACTCATTCAAAGCACAAAGACTCTAGTGCCAAATAAAGCACTATTCTGACTAATGGGAAACTCGGCACAGCTGTGGGAATTGCTGTGTCACTCTTATTTAATCTGTCAGGTTTCTGTTTTGTGAAGGAATAGATAACCTTATTGTGATATGCCAGAAGATTAGAACTATACACACTGCTGTGCTGATAACAGAGATTTCATGACCTTATTCATTATAAAGAAGCTCTAATTTCGCTGTGGTGAAATATAGGCCTGGATTTTGCTGGGAAATGCTGGCAGTTTCACATTGCCAGACTTGAACTTGTTTCTAGTTCAATAAGATCAATAACCACAATACTTTAACATGTAATATTTTTACCCACTAGATCATTATTCTTGTCAAAATTGATAAGGTTTGCTAAACTTAAGATAGGTTCATCAGAATCATTGTCTGAGGGAAATGCAGTTTCATATGTTCAGCCCTCTGGAGATTGGCCCTGATCTCCAGCACAGTAAGAGAACAAGTTCAGTATAATGAAAATAAAAAAAAACCTTCAGATGCTGGAAATGTAAAACAAAAATGGACAATGTTGGAAATACTGAGCAAGTCAGGCCATATCCGTGGGAAGAGACGGTCAACATTTCGGGTCAGAGACCACTCATCAGAACTGAAACAGACGGAAGAAGCTGTAGGGAGGATGGGAGAGGTGAATGTCTCTGATAGGGTAAAACTGGGGTGACCATGGAGATAAACTGTAAACAAGGTTACCTGGTCAATGAGCGAATGGGAGTAATTAGGGGGTGAGAACATAGACAAAATAAGCTAGACAAAAGAATGTGGGAGTTGCAAAATGCAGAGCAGGAGGAGAAGCTCAGCAGGTCGGGCTGGGCATGTCCTCCACTCTCAGAGAAATGGAAAAAAAACAAGCTGAATTAATATTACAGGTGGATGAATGATACAGAAATTGAGTAACCCAGAAGTTGCAGAATTCAATATTATTCAATATCGAGTCCAGAAGGCTGCAGTGTGCCCAAACAGAAGATAAGGTGCTCTTCCTCAAGCTTGCTTTGGGCTTCACTGTGACAATACAGGAGGCCACGGACCAGTAAGTCTGAGTGGAATGGGGAATTAAAGTGACAGGCAACAGGAAGCTTAGGGTTGCCCCCACAGACCGAGCATGGGTGTTCTGCAAAGCAATCACCCAATCTATGTTTGGTCTCTCCAGTGTAGAGGAAACAACATTATGAACACCGACTGCAGTACGCTAGAGTGGAAGAAGTGCAAGTGCATCACTGCTTCACCTGGAAAGAGTGTTTGGGTTTCTGGATGGTGGGAAGGGAAGAGGTGAAAAGACAAGTGTTGCACAATCTGTGGTTTCAAGGGAAAGTGCCGTAAGAAGGAGTGTGTTCTTTTTCCTCTCAGAGAGGTGGACATACCCAGCCTGACGTGCTGGGCTTCTCCTGCTCTGCATTTTGCAACTCCCACATTCTTTTGTCTAGGTTCTTGCCCTCTAACTGCTCCCATTCACTTGTTGACCAGATAACTTGTTGATAGCTTATCCTTATGGTCAGCCTGGTTTTATCTTATAAGGGACATCCTACTCCCTGCAGCTACATAAGCTACCTATGTCTCCTTTTCTGATCTGACAAAGGGTTTCTGTCCTGCAACATTGACCTTTTCTCCTCCCACGAGTTCAAGATCAAAGTTGAGTTTGTCATATGTACAAGTACATGTATGCACTGGTG
The DNA here is from genome assembly GCF_009764475.1 of Pristis pectinata. NCBI lineage: Eukaryota > Metazoa > Chordata > Chondrichthyes > Rhinopristiformes > Pristidae > Pristis > Pristis pectinata. The sequence continues at coordinate 24,872,807 of NC_067408.1, read as the reverse complement.
CTTACTTGCAGCAGCATCACAGGCATCAGATACACAACATTCACAAGAAAAATGTAAATTATACACACATTTTGCGAAAGAGAATCCAATTAGAACAAAACAAAACAACGTAAACCAAAGAACAAAGCAAAGTTCAAAATAATGTTTGCTATGACATCTGAACTTGAACCAAAGATGGATGAGTTTGGTAATCCTGAAGCTACAGTAAATGTTAAAACGTGATTAAAAGATCTGTGAAAGAACAATTATTTCTGGTTAAGTTACAAACTCTGTAAAGGCTAGAGGGTGCTGTTGCTTTGCAAAACATCTCCAATCAATGTTTAAAGTATTTTTGTTCAAATGCTGCCATCTGATGGTGAATAAAATGTGGGCTCAGATTTTGAAAAGGTTGATGAAGGGAAACATTTGCTGACCTCAAAGCTGCCTGCAAGAAATGTGCGGATCTCTTTAATTCTAATTCTGACTTTGACGTCAAAAGTTCACCACAACAGAATAGGCAACAGGTAGGCTGGTCAGCTTATCAATTGAAAAATTCTCATAGCCAGCAAAACATAAAATAAGAAATACAATTAGGAATAGGCTATTTGGTTGCTTGTGTCTGCTCTGCAATTCAAAAAAGTCATGATTAATCTTTTACTTTGGGACCACTTTGCTGCACTTAACCCTTGGTTCACTGAACATCTTAAAAAATTGATCAATCTCTGTCTTGAATATACTGAGTGAAAGAGCTTCCATAGCTTTCCTTAGTAGAAAATTTGAAATTCATTGTCCTTTTGAGTGTAGGAATCTCTTCATATTTGTCCTAAGTGGCCAACTGTATATCTTGAGGCCCAACATTCTGCATCTATCCTGTTCAGCCCCATTAATTAGATTACTTTATATTCTTCTAAACTCCAGAGAGTGTAGACCCATTCTGCTTTTGTCTCCCCTAGTACAACAAACCCACCATCTCAGGAATCAGTATGGTGAACCAACTACCCCTTCTGTAAATACATCTTAGATAGAGGGACCAGATCTGTGTGCAATATTCCAAATATGATTTTGCCTGGGGCTGTATATTATTCGAACAAGATATGTCTACACTTGTACTCAAACCCTCTTGCAATAAATGGCAACACTACTGTTTGCCCTCCTAATTGCCTGTTGAATCTGCATACTAATTTTTGGTGATTTTGGGCAACCTCTCACCATTTCAAAATTACCTACCTTTCTATTTTTTTCTACCAAATTGGATAAATTCACATTTTTCCATGATATATTCCATCTGCTCGCTACTCGCTCATTCATTTAGCCTGTCAATATTTTCCTGAAGCCTCTCCACAGCCTACACTGTAACCTGATTGTGGATCATTAGCAAACTTGAATATGTTATACATCATCCCCTCATTGATGTAGATTATGAACAGCTGGGGCCTTGGCATCTCAACAGTCAGTGCATCCCAAGCCAAAAATGACCTGTTTATTCCTATTCTCTTTTTTCTGTTCATTAAACAGTCCTCACTCCATACCAGTATATTTGTTGAAAGGACTGGACAGCGTAGATGTGGCTAAGCTGTTTCCCTTGGTGGGTGAGTCCAGGACCAGAGGCCACAATCTTAGAATTAGAGGGTACAGGTTTAAAACAGAGATGAGAAATTTCTTTAGCCAGAGGGTAGTGAATTTATGGAATTCCTTGCCACATACAGCAGTGGAGGCCAGATCATTGGAGGCGTTTAAGGGGGAGATAGATATCTAATTAGTCAAGGTATCAAGGGATATGGGGATAAGGCTGGAAATTAGGGTTAGACTAGGTTTTTTTTCTCTACTCATGGAGCAGACTCCCCCCTACCCCCCCCCCCCCCATTTCTCATTTCTTTTTTCCTTCTCCCCTTTGGAGCAGACTCGATGGGCCGAAAGGCCTGCTTCTGCTCCCTTGTGATCTTGTATATCATGTACTCTAATTTTACTTACTAATCCCATGTAACATCTTGCTGAAGGTCTTCTGAAAGCTCAGATACACCATATGAACATGGAGTATTATTCATGTTTTAATCATTGTACATAAAATACATATGAGGAAAATCACATTAAAAGAGAAACTGAAATACGAACATTTAAAAAAGGTATTTTTCAGCTATTTAAAGAAAACCATGCAAAGAAAACCATCCTCACTTAAAAAATTAGTTTATTTAGTTGTTAGTCATTCAGGACTGAGATGAAGAGAAATTTGCACACAGTGTTTAGAATCTAAGAAATATCCATCATAGAAGACCAGATGCTTGGTCTATTCAAGCCTTCTGATGAGGTTCATCATGTTATGCTGGTCAAAAAATTAAAAACCCAAGGGATCCAAAGAAACTGGCAGATTGGCTTGGTGAAAGGAAGTGAGGAGTTGATGGGTATTTATATGACTGGAAGACTGTTATCAAAGGAGTTCCAGAGGGCTTAGTATTTGGTCCCTTGCTTTGTGTAGTATGTATCCATTCTGATTCTGCTAGTGAGGAGGAAACCTTTTGGATTGTAGGAAGATATGGACAGTCTAGTTGTTTGGGCAGAAAAGTAGCCCAAATTAATTTAATCTAGAGAACTGTGAGGTAATTCAATTTGGTGAGCCTCAGTGAGGCTTTAGACATAATTGGCTACCTAGGAGTTAATAAATGAAAATGCAAAATGTTGGAAATGTTCAGCAGGTCAAGTACCATTGTAGAAAAAGAAACAGTTAAAGTTTCAGGTCAGTGAACTGTTATCAGGACTAATAAGAGTCAAAGAGTATGGCTTAACCAATTGTCAAAAGGTTTTCAGCATTTGTGGACAGGGCATGTTCTGGCCCTACCCATGTGATCCTATTGCGGTGTGGCTTGCCCTGTTGTCTTAAAGGTCCTCGCAATGATTGTATGATCATCTCTGAATTCTGGGTAGAAAGCAACTCCGCAAGAAATACTGTCCTAGTTCATACAGCATGGAATGAGGACTGAATCTTTGTATCATGAGTAAGATCATTGAATACAAAAACAAGGAGGTCATGCTGAATCTTTACAAATTACTGGCCAGGCCGCACCTGGAGTATTGTGCCGATTTCTGAGCACTGCACTTTAGAAATGTCAAGGCAGAGAAAGTAAATAGGAGGCTTATCAGGATAATAAAAAGCACTTGGGTTATGTCGAAAGGTTGGTGAAGCTGGGATTATCCTCTATAGTAAGGAAGGCTAACAGGAGACCTCATATTGACATTCAAATTTACAAAGGATAGAGCAGGGATTGAAAAACCTCTGGCAAATTACTTTGAAGTTAATGAATCTCACTCCACAAGAACTTTCAAAAAGCAAAGTGGTCTTGTTTTGGACTAAATTTCAGGATTACGGTAAAATTATTGTAGCGTGGGATTGAATGCTCTTTCAGAGGGCTGTCACAGACACGTTGGGATTAATAGCCTCCATTTTGTGCTGTAGGATTCTGATGTGAGAATAGTATTGCAGCCTAACAGTCAAAAACAAAAATCAGCAACATGGCAGCAATCTATGAGATGAAATTAGTATACCAACTTTCATTTCTTCTCCAGATCCAACTTGTCTTGAAAGAACTTGTATCCCTTTAATTGGATTTTCAGTCTTCCATCCAGACCAAATTTAGACATGCCTGACCAAAGCCCTGAATGATGTTCACTGTCACCTTCTCTTCTCATCTTCACCTTTTCTAATTTGCCGGGACTGACTTTGTTTAGTTTCCACTCTTCCTTCTCCAATTGCAAAAAAAAATGCTTTGAAAGGCACTTCTTACCCTACACTACTACTTCTGTAATTTCCCCCACAGATCCATTCTTGATCCCCTCCACTTCTACCTGATAACACCTTCCTCAGAAAAGAGCCATCTCCTACAAGTGCACTGTCAGCTGATGAAACTAAGCTGTATTATCTGCCTTCTCTTTTGCTTATGTGCTAATAAACTTCTCTCCATCATCCAGTCTTGTAAAATGTTCTACCTCCTCAGGTTAAACATTGGTTACTTTTTGGACCCTCATTGGAAATTTTGTAACATTGCCACTCTATTCTCCTACCATTCTGCTGGATCAAGGTGAATCAGGGTCTTTGCAAACTCAACTTTCTTTATAACCACAAAGCAGAACTTCTGATCGAACATCCACTCAATCACAAAAGCTGACCTCTTCTATCCTGATTCTGCTTCTTCTGTGGCACATTGCTTCTTGCCCTTTTTCATTTTGGCATTGTCAATAAAATCAGGTGCTTTCATGGTTTCTCACACAAAGTCCTTTTCAACTATTTCCCCAGTCCATCCTGAATATTAACTCCTGATCCCCATAAGGCTCAAATTTTAAAAAATTAATCCCGGTGTTTAAATCTGTCTATGGTTTAGTCACTCCCTATTGCTATAGCTTCTTCCACTGGTGCGAACATATCAACCCTTAATCTTTCTCTCACTGTGACTACTTGTTCAGCTTGAATTCCCTTTACCCCATCATGATTGTATACATGGTTACCTTCCTTGGCTCAATGATCTGGACTTCCCTCCATTCACCCCTACCCCAATCTCTGCTTCTCCACATCCACCTCTTTAGAGCAATCTTCAAAGCTACTTCTTTCACCAAACTTTTGATCATTTCTAATTTCTCATTTAGCTCATTATTGACTTATTTCATTAGTGGCTATTCCATTGTTGTCTAGGTGACCTTCCCTCCTTGCAGTATCCATGTAATGGAACATTTTCTAAATCTTGTTTCCATATCCTTGCCAAACACTCTTTCCAAATGATCATATTGCCTCCTAGTCTGACAACATCATGATTTCAAAATGGTACAAAGTGCAATATGAATCTTAATTGTTGTTACTGTTATGTCACTCTGAAGTGCCTTGGGCCATTCTTTATGAAAGGTGTTTCAAAATTATAATCTGTTTTTGTGGTGAAAGGTGAATTAAAAATTGATCAAAGGGCATTCTCCTCACACAACATACTTGGTAATAGATTAAGGTTATCATGAAAGACAAATCTTCCTTTTCTGTATCTATCTTGTGAAGTGAAGCCCAGATTTGGTCTGCCAAAATGCAAAAGAATGACTCCATTGTCAAATTACCAAAATATAGACATAGCTCCAATTAAATGTGGAAGGAATTATTGCAATTCATGAAAATAAATCTAACGTAAGTGGCACTTTATTTTAAATTATATTTACACAAATCCTTTTTGCAGAGCATCAACTGCATTCATATTAGGACAGAACAAATCTTTCAAGTTAAATTAATTTTTTAAAAACAGGCTAAAACTCCATGGCAATGGGGCAGTGAAATTCAGAAAATTGCTACTGATTGCTGTCTATCGTAATTTCTAACTCATCGTACAAATAGGTGGACAGATTGTCTTTTTTTTTGTGGGGCTACTTGTAATATACAAATTAAAACCCCTACTCACTCTGCTTATGAGGAATAAAGCAGTTTACCCAGCCCAAGTGTATGATGTGCCCACTCACTGGCCCTGCACATTCCGGCAGGATCAGTTTGGTAGGACTGTGGCACATGCATTTTTGAGCTGGTAGTTTACTATTAAGACTCTCTTTAAAATGTGTTAGCTCCTCAATGAAATTATGATTAACATTAATATTTCTTTGAGTATGGTTTGAGAAGTTCACATTTTGGAGAGAAGGCCATATGTAGAATCAGCAGCAGACTTAGCCCATGTTTGCTGGACTAATGCACCGAAGATCCTGAAAAATGCATAAAATCCAATTTAGAATTGTTTGAGTTTGACCCGAGTTTCAGGTAATCTGTGAAGATTACTGAGACTCTGGGGACTTCACTGTGAACTTCTGATTGTCCAGTTTATCCTTCGTCGGGTTGCTGTTGTTACGGACTCAGTGAAAGTCCCTTTAAGATAGAGAGTGTGTGTGTATGTGTGTGTGGGGCGTGCTTACGTCAATAGAAGATAAAGGACGTAATGACGTTGAAGAAGAAGTTAGAAGAAGAAAGAGAGAGAGAGAAGGGAGAGAGACACCAGCCTGCTTGTTTTCTCTATCGATGGATGAGAAACAATAACTGTGTTTGCTACTGAAATCCATGTATGGAAGTTGGAAGTAATCCGGTGGAGTTCACTTTGTTGCTGACCTGTAGAAGGAAACAGGTATTTGTATGTGGACGACCACGGTTCGGATGCTTTTCGGGGTGAGGAAGTCACTACCGAGTAAACACTGAAGTGTCGTTTGGGTTCCATCGTGGAACATTTGGATTTCGTATGTACTCTCTCTATGTTTTTCTACATCTACATCTTATCTTCAGACAACGGTGGTTGTTGAAGAAGCCCTTGCTCATGTTTCACCTTATGGCTTGCGGAACTGAACTTTAAGAACCATTCAGGAACTGGGAGTTTTGGACTTTGTCACACACACACACGAAGAGTTTAGTTTTGGGGTTAACGTTCGAGGTTTAACATTTTTGAATTCTAACATACTAACATTTTTACTTTTATTTTACGTATTATCATAAGTAGTGATTAATAAAATAGTTTTTAACACTGAATCATGCTCAGTGTGTTTCTTTTGTTGCTGGTTTGTGACAAAATTGGGGGCTCGTCCGGGATAGTTCCCAAGGTTAACGAGTGTCGTCTGGGATTGTACCCCAGATTGACGAGATTTGTTCGAGATTCAATCCAAAGATTTTTGAGGGAGGTCTGATAAATTCTTTTTAATTGGCTTGTGTGTGTGGAAACCAGCAGCAATGGATATTAAGGCATTTTTGGAGTCACCAACCCAAAAGGGATTGGAGGTGGCGAAAAAGGATGATTTGACAAAGATTGCTACAAGGCTAAACCTTACAGAAGTAAAGCAGTCTATGAGAAAGGCAGATATTCAGAGACTGATAGCTGGCCATTATGTGGAAAAGAAGGTGTTTGAGAAGGAAGTGTTAAAACAGTTTCCTGGCAGTGAAATAGCAATTTCTGAGGCACAGGTGCAGCTGGCAAAGATAGAAGCTGAACGAGAACAAAAGAGATTAGAGGCCGAACGAGAGCAAACCCAGTTAAAGATAGAAGCTGAACGAGAGGAAAAGAGATTAGAGGCTGAACAAAAGCTAACTCAGATGAAGATAGAGGCTGATCTAGCAATGAAGCAGATGGAATTGAAGAGGATGGAGCTGGATAGTGAGGAGAAGGAGAAACAGAGGCAGCATGAGTTACAAATGAAGCGTAGGAGTTCGGAATCTGATTCTGATGATGGTTTTTCAGCCAGCAGGGAGGTTCGATTAGTCCCTCCGTTTGAAGAAGATCAGGTTGATCAGTATTTCCAACATTTTGAAAAGGTTGCTGTGAGTTCAAACTGGCCAAGGAAAGGATGGGCTCTTATGGTACAGAGTGTGATTAAAGGTAAAGCTCAAAAAGCTTATTCTGCTTTGTCTGTTGAGGATGCAGCTGATTATACCAAGGTAAAACAAGCTATATTGAAGGCCTATGAATTGGTCCCTGAGGCTTATAGACAAAAATTCAGAGACTTGAGGAAATCTGCAGATCAGACTTATATGGAATTTGCCAATGGAAAGAGAATATGTTTTGAACGATGGTGCCTGGCTAAAAATGTAGATGGGGATTACGATAAATTGACAGAATTGATACTGGTGGAAGACTTTAAAAGATGTGTTCCAGCTGAATTAACAACATATTTAAATGAAAAGGCAGTGGAAACTTTACAAGAAACTGCTAGGTTGGCAGATGATTATGCTTTAACCCATAAATCCAAATGGGGACAACCTAAAACCTTTCAAAGGAGTTACAAAGACAATCCAGGTAAACCGGAGATTAAATTGGGAGGTAATCAAAAAGGAAAGGATGAAAAGAAGCCAGGGCTGGAGAAACCTGTTGAGCGTACTTGTTATTACTGTAGGAAACCTGGCCACGTGATATCTAATTGTGCCCTTTTGAAGAAAAAGAAGGAAGCTGGGCCCAATGCTTGCTTTCAGGCAATTAAAAATCAAAAAGGTTTAGGAGATGCTGTTAAAGATCAGTCCTTGCAAGAGGGAAAAGCGGAAAAGTTGGAGGAGGTGAGAAAAGAATTCCGTTCGTATGTATCAGAGGGTTTTGTTTCACTGAATGATGAGTCACCCCAGGTGCCAGTGAAAATTCTTAGAGATACTGGGGCTAGTCAATCTCTCTTGCTGGACAGTGTTTTAAATTTTGGTGAAGAAAGTGACACTGGTGAAGTAAATCTAGTACGAGGCGTTACAGGTGAGACCATGTCTGTCCCTTTTCACAAGGTGATTTTAAAGTCAAAGTTCGTAGAAGGACCAGTCGAGATAGGGATAAGACCTAGTTTGCCAGTGGAAGGAGTTTCTTTGTTATTGGGAAATGACCTTGCAAATGGAGAAAGTGATCCTGTGGTACGGTTAACAACCAAACCAAGGATTGATGAGTCTGAGGATGATCCAGATGTTTACCCATCATGTGCAGTGACTCGAGCTAGAGCTAGAGAATTAGCCAAGACAGACAGTCCGGTGCAGTCTGATGTGGTTCCTTGTGACAGTCCTAAACAGGAAGAAAATTTTGATGCCTTATCTGAGACTTTTCTGTCTTCACTGGAGGATCAACATCCTTATAGTGAGCCTGAATTTAAAGATTTGTCTTTGTCGAGGAAGGATTTTATGGTGGAACAGACAAAGGACCCTGAGTTGACAGAATTGAAAGAAAAAGCTCTCTCATGTGAGGAGATTGAAAAAGTGCCAACTGGATACTATGTCAAAAATGGAGTGTTAATGAGGAAATGGAGACCTCCTCATGTTCCTGTTACTGAGGAATGGGAAGTTATTCATCAGGTTGTTATTCCAAAAGTTTATAGGGATGAGATTTTAAACCTGGCCCATAGTATGCCTTTGGGTGGTCATTTTGGGGTGAATAAAACTGTAGGGAAGATCTTGAAACAATTCTATTGGCCTGGTTTGAGAAAAGATGTGGTGATGTTTTGTCGAACCTGCCACACATGTCAAATGGTAGGTAAACCAAATCAAAAACCCCCTGTGGCTCCTTTGAAACCAATTCCTGCTTTTGGGGAGCCCTTTTCGAAGGTGATTGTGGACTGTGTTGGCCCCTTACCAAAGTCTAAGACTGGAAATCAGTATTTGTTAACCATCATGTGTGCCACTTCTAGATTTCCAGAGGCAATACCCCTTAGAAATATTAAGGCCAAGACGGTGTCAAAGGCTCTTGTAAAATTTTTTACCTTGTTTGGTTTGCCAAAAGAAATCCAATCTGATCAAGGTAGTAATTTTATGTCAAAAATTTTTCAACAAATAGTCTATGAGCTGGGAGCAAAGCAGATTGTATCATCTGCATATCACCCAGAATCTCAAGACGCTCTGGAGAGATTTCATTCTACTCTCAAAAATATGCTGAAGACTTATTGCTTTGAAAACACCAAGGATTGGGACGAAGGTATCCATTTACTTTTGTTTGCCGTTAGAGAATCGATCCAGGAGTCAATCGGATTTAGTCCGTTTGAGCTTGTGTTTGGACATAGGGTGAGAGGACCTTTGGAGTTGTTAAGAGAGCAATGGGTTAATGAGGAAGTTCACTTGAGTCTGTTGGACTATGTCCAAAAATTTAAAACTCGGTTGGAGAGAGTCTGCCAGCTAGCGAGAGAGAATCTGAAAACAAGCCAGATAAGAATGAAGACATATTTTGATAGACGTGCTCGGCCTAGGACATTCGCAGTGGGGCAAAAGGTATTGGTATTTTTCCCTAGCCAAAATAATCCCTTGCAAGCTCGTTTTTCTGGACCCTATGTTATTGAATCTCGAGTGACTGATCTAACATATATAATCAAAACACCAGATAGACGCAAGAAAACACAACTCTGTCATGTAAACATGCTAAAACCTTATTATGAGAGGGATTCAGTTGTGGCCTTGGTGGATGGTGAAAAGGTTGTTTCTAGAATGCCTGATGTTGATGTTGAGGAAGGCCAATTTAGACCAAATATTGTTCCATCGAAACTGAAAAACCAAAATATCCTGGAGAACCTTGAAACGAAGTTGGACCATTTACAAGTTTCACAAAAACAACAGATGAGAGAATTAATTTTAAAATTTAAAAATCTGTTCCCAGATGTTCCAAACAGAACATCGATAATTACCCATGATGTTGATGTTGGGGATGCAAAACCAATCAAACAACACCCATATCGAATGAATGTGGAAAAAAGTAAACTTGTTGATCAGGAAATCAAATACATGTTGGAAAATGATATTATTAGACATTCTACTTCAAATTGGAGTTCGCCCTGTGTTATTGTACCTAAACCTGATGGAACTGTTAGATTTTGCACAGATTACAGGAAAGTGAATGCTGTAACAAAGTCAGATGCTTACCCTATTCCTAGAGTGGATGATTGCATAGACAGAGTGGGAAAGGCAAAATTTCTTACAAAGATTGACCTATTAAAAGGGTACTGGTGTGTTCCATTAACAGATAGAGGAAGGGAAATTTCAGCCTTTGTAACCCCTTCTGGATTGTATGAATACAATGTTTTGCCATTTGGAATGAAAAATGCTCCGGCAACATTTCAAAGAATGATTAATTCAGTGATTCATGGGTTAAAACATACAGATGCCTACATTGACGACTTAGTGACTGGGAATGATACTTGGGAAGATCACATCTCTGCGTTAGAAAGGTTGTTTGAAAGACTTTCCAAGGCTAACCTTACAGTTAACTTGGCTAAAAGTGAATTTGGCCATGCCACTGTGACGTATCTTGGTTATGTTGTAGGTCAAGGCAAGCAAGCTCCTGTTCAGGCAAAAGTTCAAGCAATATCTGAGTTCCCTATTCCCACAGGTACGAGGACTGTTAGAAGATTTTTGGGAATGGTTGGATATTATCGAAAATTTTGTAAAAATTTTGCTGATATTGCTCTTCCCCTAACTAATCTTCAGAAGAAGGGAGTAAAGTTTGTTTGGACAGATTCCTGTCAAGAAGCATTTGAGAAGCTGAAAGCCATTTTATGCTACCATCCTGTACTCAGAACACCTGACTTTGAAAAGCCATTTTCATTAGCAGTAGATGCCAGTGATGAAGCTGCAGGAGCTGTGTTGTTGCAGAAGGGTGACCTTGATGATATTGACCATCCTGTAGCTTACTTTTCAAAGAAATTTAATGAGCATCAAAAGAATTATTCCACCATAGAGAAAGAATTACTGTCGCTTGTTTTAGCCTTGCAACATTTCAGTGTATATGTTTGCACCGCTCAGCAACCATTGACTGTGTATACAGATCATAACCCATTGGTGTTTCTGAGCCGAGTCAAAAACAAGAACAGAAGGCTGTTAAACTGGAGTTTAATTTTGCAAGAGTTTGATCTCATGATAACTCACATTAAAGGCAAAGATAATGTGATTGCTGATTGTCTTTCCCGATGTTAAATGGGAAACATGTATCTGTACTAATCTGATAGTCTGTAGTTGTGTAGCATGATAATTATTAACATTACTAACTATGCGCGGTTAAAATTTTCTTGGGAAAATTTTTTTTTAGGTGGGAGGTGTTACGGACTCAGTGAAAGTCCCTTTAAGATAGAGAGTGTGTGTGTATGTGTGTGTGGGGCGTGCTTACGTCAATAGAAGATAAAGGACGTAATGACGTTGAAGAAGAAGTTAGAAGAAGAAAGAGAGAGAGAGAAGGGAGAGAGACACCAGCCTGCTTGTTTTCTCTATCGATGGATGAGAAACAATAACTGTGTTTGCTACTGAAATCCATGTATGGAAGTTGGAAGTAATCCGGTGGAGTTCACTTTGTTGCTGACCTGTAGAAGGAAACAGGTATTTGTATGTGGACGACCACGGTTCGGATGCTTTTCGGGGTGAGGAAGTCACTACCGAGTAAACACTGAAGTGTCGTTTGGGTTCCATCGTGGAACATTTGGATTTCGTATGTACTCTCTCTATGTTTTTCTACATCTACATCTTATCTTCAGACAACGGTGGTTGTTGAAGAAGCCCTTGCTCATGTTTCACCTTATGGCTTGCGGAACTGAACTTTAAGAACCATTCAGGAACTGGGAGTTTTGGACTTTGTCACACACACACACGAAGAGTTTAGTTTTGGGGTTAACGTTCGAGGTTTAACATTTTTGAATTCTAACATACTAACATTTTTACTTTTATTTTACGTATTATCATAAGTAGTGATTAATAAAATAGTTTTTAACACTGAATCATGCTCAGTGTGTTTCTTTTGTTGCTGGTTTGTGACACTGTGCAAGCACACCCAGCATCGGCCTGATCGTGCACCACTTAGTTTAAGAGCCGCGAGGTAATGATGCAGCTCTACAAAACTCTGGTTAGACCACGCTTAGAGTACTGTGTCCAGTTCTGGTTGCCTCATTATAGGAAGGATGTGGAAGCATTGGAAAGGGTGCAGAGGAGATTTACCAGGATGCTGCCTGGTTTAGAGAGTATGCATTATGAGGAGAGACTAAGGAAGCTAGGGCTTTACTCTTTGGAGAGAAGAAGGATGAGAGGAGACATGATAGAGGTGTACAAAATATTAAGAGGAATAGATATAGTGGACAGCCAGCGCCTCTTTCCCAGGGTACCAATGATCAATACAAGAGGGCATGGCTTGAAAGTAATGGGTGGGAAGTTCAAGGGAGATATCAGAGGAAGGTTTTTTACCCAGAGAGTGGTCAGGGCATGGAATGCTCTGCCTGGGGCGGTGGTGGATGCAGGTACATTGGTCAAATTCAAGAGATTACTAGATATGGAGGATATGGAGGAATTTAAAATATAGGGATATGTGGGAGGAGGGTGTTAGTATTAAGAGAGGTTTAAAAGTCAGCACAACATTGTGGGCCGAAGGGCCTGTATTGTGCTGTACTGTTCTATGTTCTATGTTCACTTGGAGTCTGCAGCCTTTGGCCTGAAAAGGTTCAAGAAGAGCTCCCTAGAAACATTCCCAGGTACACTGAATAAAAAGTGCTTCTTTTCACAGCAAGGATATGCACAAGAACTTAAATTTGGTTCCTCTTGGAGCAGCACTTTAAAATTGCTCATATATTCTGTGCAAATGTTTGGGTTCTTCGTGTGTTTAATGTTTATTGGGAGGTGGGGGAAGGATCTGCCCCTGCTGGCAAACCATTCCACATGTCCTGTTTCCGCAAGGAGGAACCTATAATGTGCATGCTCCATACAGAGATTACAGAAGATTTCCACCTGGAGGTTTACCACGCCTTCACTCACAGCAACAGTACAAGCATTGTCTGGGAGGAACAAAAGCATTTATCTGTAGGATGGGCAAATAATTTCATAAAGACCCTCTCACCAAAACTCCAATCCAGCTCAGCACGGATGCCAAGACCCTTCGTGCACTTGGCCCAGCCAAACTCTAGACTCATCATAAGACATAGGAGCAGAATTAGGCCATTCGGCCCATTGAGCCTGCTCTGCCATTCGATCATGGCTGATTTATATCTTCCTTTCAGCCCCATTCTCCTGCCTTCTCCCTGTAACCTTTGCCCTTACTAATCAAGAACCTATCAATCTCCACTTCAGTCCAGGTGCACAATGTATTTTCCTACCAAGTTGTCAGAATGAAGCTGTATACAAGTTGATTGATACGTGTTTTATTGAACGAAGAAGTGATAGCAGGAGCAATCCACACGGTCTTTCCAATCCATCAATGAGTACTATCCCATCATGTCTCAGTATTCCCTGATTATTTTTTGTGCCCAAAAAGCTGCTGATCTCCATTTTAGTATTACAGTGTGGAAGTCATTAATAGTTAATCACTGATTAGCTCAGCATAGAAAGATAGACTATGAATTCAAACCCTGAGCTTTCTCAGTACCAGAAATGGTTGGAAATTTTGAGGTGCAAGCTTGAGGTGATTTTAAATGTAGTTTATAATTACAGCATTTCCCAGCCATTTTTGGTATCATCTTCTTCTCTCCCTAATTGTCTTGATCTGGTGCAGTTTTAACCCATGATAGGTACTGGGCATGGCATTAAATGTTACAGACATTGACAATGACAGTTACAGACAGCAATCATCATTTTCCACCGCTGGCGTAAAACTTTTATTTATTCATTCCCAGAATTCAACATCCCTGCAAGGCTGACGTGTACTGCTCATTCTAATTGCTCTTGAACAGAGTGGCTTCCTTGGTCATTTCAGAGGATTGCTCAGTGTCAATCACACTGATGCAGCACATGTCAGAATGTGCAGAAAGAAATCAGGATGTGAGGAAAATTACTGTTGGCGGGAGTTGGAGAGAAACGGGAGTTTAAAGTGAAGGAGCTACAACATAAGATACAAAATAAACAAAACTTGGATTCAAAAGCTTAGTTTTGGAGCTATTTTCTGTGAATTGACAGAGCCACATCACATTTTGTAAGCCTGGGGGAATTATTAATTCTCTTCAAACATTTTCCAAAAGACATTTGACAAAGATGAGAAATATGTAAAGAAATGAAATGCAGAAATAAAACAACAGATCAATCCATGCTGCACATTTTAGTTCAATCAAAATACCTTTTTTTATTTTATTTCAACAAATAGTACAAGTTTTCGATAATTTGATCCCTTCCATTTACTTAAAATTTTTGGTTTTCTGTCAACATGAGTGTTGCCTATACGTTACTGGCACTTTGCTGGGACTGTAATTGTTGAAGGGTATGAGATAGCTACATCTTTGAAAGCTGTTTTCTACAAAAATGCAAACAGGTCTTGTGTGAAGGAAGAAGAAACAGCTGACATTTTTTTGATATCTTGTCATGGAAGATGAAACTTAGTGGAAAATACTAAATAATATAGCTATTATAAAATCCTTGTCTATTTCTACTTTTCTTTTTAATTCCCTAAAAATATAACTCATAAAAATATTACATCAGCCTGAAATACACACACAGAAAAGCAGAAGCATCGTCTTATATTTATATATTTTTTTGTTTTTTTTCTCTCAATCTTTTTATACAAATAGGCAAGAAAATTAAGTAATAACCACAAAACTAAGTGATTGTTTGACCATTTCAGGGGTTCATAAAGGTACATCCAAGTCAAATATTGACCTCATTTATCTGTTTGACAGTATAAATGTTAATTTTTTTACTGCCTGGATAGCAGACTTATAATAGCAATGAAAAGACCCATCAACCAATGTAATACACATAGAAAGCAAATATTACTATTTAAAATAAATGTTTTCAGATGCTATACCTCAGACAAAAAAATATCTTTATTGATTCATTTTTCTCTTCAAACTAGTAACATAGAAATTTCAACATATGGAAGGAGGGGGGGAAGGAGATGCACAAATGTCGGGTTTGGATCCAAATCTGTAGCTCTTGCATAAAACCTGCTACATTAAATGAGATCTAGCAGCTGCCACAGATAGTACTTCATTTGATTATATATTTCCACTGCAGTTGAGGAATTCAGTCATTACTTTGTTTTTATGCTCACTAGGTATGGGCGATCAATGCTGAAAAATGAAACTTTTTATTTTACTGTCCACACCCTGTGTCGGGTGGAGGATGCAGGATGAAGCTTTCCTTTATCCTTCTAATGATATGTCTTTGCCCTACTTCAGGAATGCAATCCTTGTGAGGTAGTGCACACTTCCAAATTCTACAGTAGTCTATCTTACGGCTTTCTGATTTAAACTCTTAGTTTGATATTAAATTGTGAACCTGTCAAATCTGGAGTTTTTTTACCAGTGGACGGAGACTTTCTCAGACTCAATCCCCATGGGATTGCGTGGCTGTGAGAGGGGGAGTTTTTCAACTCATTGGTTTCTGTTACGTTCAGATCCAGACAGAAATTTGAGAAGATATTGATCTAAGCGTCTACACTATCTGTTCCATTAGAACTTCATCTCACAGTCTAGTTTGATATTAATAACATTTAGTTTGATTTACCTATGGCCCGTGTGTCCAACACTGGTGTGAATCTCATAACTGCTGACATCTGGGAGATTTTCAAAGTATGAGATTTCTCCAGGCCCAGTAGTCATAAACAAGGGCAAATTAGTTGCCCCAAAGAGATTTATCACAGTTCCCACTGCTGATAATGTAATCTCCCGCTTCCCCATCTGGTCATTTCAGCCTGAAAATAAGTAGTGGAGAGTGCATTTGTACCAAATGGGTTTGGAGGAGACAGGGGTTAAGGAGGACAAATACTTGGCTGCTATGAATATTATACGAGCAAGCATGGAACGCAAATTATTATGCTACTTTTTGAAATATGTGCATTCGAAAATAAGATGCAGCTTTTCATGCCTAAATGCGTGAACTTCACCTAGAAGGGTGGAGTAGGTATCCTGAGTATGGGGCTATTCTGCTAAAAGTTGTGCCTGAATTATTTATCATGGATATCAAACAGGCTTGTCTGAACTTATGATTCTTCCTCCCAATCTTACTCCTACTTCAAACTTCCAGCTCCATCCCTTATGGATTTTTCATGTTTGCCACACAATAATTGCTTATAGTTTGAAAAGCCAGTACTTAGCTGTGGCAACTTTGTGCTCAAAAAGCTGTTGTTAACTGTCCACTATGTGACTCAATTACACTTTAAAAATTAATGTTAAAAAACATAGGTCCAAAAATTGTATCAAATTTCAATACTGTACATTAAAATGCAATGAATTTTAAATAAATCAGGGTGTATAAATCTGTACAGATTGAATTTTATCTACCCCTGACCAATGCCTTACCAAGATATCTTGGAGCAGGGATGGAGGAGGAAAAATGAGATGCAATCTCTTCCACGTAATATCGAAAGCATGTTGTTTTCCTGTTGCCTTGATCAAAAGTGACATTTTCTGACAGAAGCAGGCATATCGAAAGCACGTGCAGAGGATAGTTGAGGTATGGGGTCAAAAGCTAACCAACCAACATCTGGAGGTGTTGCCTTCAATATTTAAAATTTCATAAAGGTTATCAATCAATAGGTCCTTTTTATGCAGAGAAATGTTCCCTAAGCAAATTAAATGTAATACATTACAATTTATGGACCACTGCATTCATTTTAAGTAATAATATATAGTTGAACTCTTCTATTCTGATTTGGTGCTGAAAATAACAATAAATCAGAAGCCTTAGAAGTTTTGTTTGTAAAATATCCAAAATTAGAATAAACTCATAAATTCCAATTCAAAACTGTCTCCATTACTTAAGGTTGAGGAAGAGACAACTTATACTAACTTATAATTGTGTGAATGAGAAAGATATACTGATATACTGGCAAACACAAATATATACAGAGCCTGACTTTGGTGGATGAAAGACCATAAGAAAACTGACTGTATATCTGAATTTTTGAATTCCATCAAGTATGTATAATCAAAACAAATACTGCTGGGAACACTTGAAATGACAATGAATCATTCAATGCTACACACTGGAAAGTCTTGAAAGAGTAGAATCAGGTTTTGTTTTGTGTCCTGAGAGCATGCCAAAGTTTAAGCACAAGTTAGAAGCACTTGTTCTTTGAATGTGCACTACACTGGTTGGGCCTGGCCAAAGACATTGTGGAATCTCCATATTCATGCATTAGGGTATTACTAGTTAATCAGTGATCACGGTACAAGTTGGCCATTATCTTGGCATCGTATGCTGGCGAGGGATGTTGAATAAAGTACTACAATATTGTTGAGAATCCGATGTAGAGGGTACAGAAAGTCCAGTGAGATCTGTGGTAGGCTGGGGTTGATCAGAGTAAGGGACTGGGTTTGGCTGCGTTTGTTGTGCTAAGTCTGCAGAATTAGCAAGCTTGGCTGAAGTTTCTTCTGAAGGCTGGAGTGCATTAGGAGGAGAGGAAGGACTGTCCATCACACTTCCATCTGAAGAAACTGGGCTGGTGCACCTGGCTTCTCCTTGCATGTACCGAATGCATTTCTTTTTCTTCCTGAGAACAGCGAGAAGAGTTATGTGTAAGCAAGTGTAGATTCACGTAAAAGAACAGCTGTCATGCCTGAAATCTCAAAACTTAAATGTGAAGACCCAGCGCAGAAGGCAATAATAAGTGCCACAAAACTAGGAAATGTGAATTTTTCCATAGTTTTCTCAACAGATGTGCTCCCGAAATCAGTCAGTCCCTTCGGGTCGGACATTATTTTAAGGCAAGGACAGGACAAGGGAGTGTTAGTCAGTTTCATTTTCATGGCCTTCCTGTTGCTTCAGACTGAATTGATGGAAATGTGGAAACAGGCTATTTTCTTCCCTGTAATTCAGTCTGTGGTGATGAGGGGGAAGGAATGGCTTGACTGGGGTACAGTAGTTATCTTAGATGTGTGGCACTAGATCTTAAAATAATGACAAAAAGAGTAAGGAAACTGGGATAGTTGAAGTTGAAGCTTTGAAAATTCCAAGGAACTACACAATGGTAAAAGGTTTACTTGATCAGATGGTGTCTCTTTTCTTAAAATCAGCTTTGTCTCTTCCCAGTGGCAGGCATTTCTTTGTACAACATACAAGCAGGAAATCTTATTTCAGACTCAGTAATGTTAGATGTAGCTGAGGTTTTTGAAGACAGCCCTTGGAGAGTGACTTACCGTCCCAATTTTTCCCATTCAGATTCCCTTTGGCAAGAATATAGCCTCTGGGATTAGTGAGGTATTTCCATGTGTGGAGAACTATGTGAGGGACAAGAAAAAATGTATCCCACCATTCTCCTCTTACATGTTTGAGTTATAATTTTTTGCATGATTATATGACTGTTACTCTTTGGTTTATTGTTGGATTTCATTACTGGTGTACACATAGTGCACAGCATTCGAGGGGCATAATTTCTCATGATATATTTTAGATTCAGAACTATTAAAAATTAATAATTCATGAGGGAGTGGAGGGTAGATTTAAAACAGGACTGTATTTGATGATTGTTACAAATTTAAAATTTTTATTTTTGATTTTTTTCTTTCATTCCACAAAATGAGTTATTCCATTGCTTGAACTGGAACAGTTCTCGCTATTCAACAGTGCTCCCAGCAAGAACTCCTGATTTAGGTTCAAGGTCAGTGATGCTCCCTGTACTCTAAAGTCGCAAGTCTCAACTCAAGGCACACTCTCCTCCTGAAATAATTACAGACAATAACAAGCCCATTCAGCAGTGGTTTTGATTTGGAATCATTACATTTAACCTTGGGCTTGTGTCTCATGACTTAAGTGCCTTGATGTCAATGTTGGAAGACCATTTCCTCCTGTGCCACGATGAAGATTCCATATTTTCTTTCAGTTACAATTCAGAACACAGGAAAGCACTGAACTGGTGAGTATTGGTTTACCCCTTGAGCCCCCTTATGCCAGAAATCACACATATTCTTGTGACCTCTCTGAGTGAGTCAGTGGATTTAATTCTCATTTTTCCTCAGTGGTGAATAGGTTTTGACTTGTAGGTCATGTCTAGGAACTGGAAAATCATTGTAGTCCCTTTGCAGTCAGCTGTGAAAGAAAACATACACCTCCTCTATCTAGGCTGGATTTCAGCCCAGCTCCTGGAAGTGAAGAAAAATGCTTTCTCTCAATCTAGTTTGAAATCGACATAGATATACATTTGAAAACGTAGAATGAAAATTGAGAGAGTACTGAACATCACATTAACTTGAAGTAAACTTTTGAACGATTTTCTAAGATACAGCACTTTCACAATCAACATATCCAGTATATGTGAAACAGTACAATAAATTGCTAACAGTGCAGCTACCAGTGGTTATAACATTATAAAAATGGAGCCATAATTTACACATAAGATCGACATAGTGCAGAATGCTACGTATCCATTCACCTTCATGTCTGTTAATCTTATGAAAGAGTATTTTATCACTCAAAAATTGTCTGTTATCAGTATAAGGTGCAATAAAACATTAACAATGTCAGACATTTGAAAATAACATGCTAATTATGGAAAGAAAATAATAGAAACCATGTTGATGTACATATGTCCCAGAGAGGCTAATTGGATGCATTTATGTAACATTGAGCCATACTGGGAAGGATGTGGGTTTGAGGTCTGGTTAACACTGGGATTGTGGGTGTTGGCTGGCTTGACGGTGGTGTTGGGTCAACTGGCCTCAATGTTGTCAGGTCTGAAGAAAGTGAAGTCTGGTGTGATGTTTCTAATCACCAAGGAATGCTGCCAGCACATAAATCAGGTGAGAAAAGGATTGAGCCATGCTCTGACTGAATGACCTGACAACATTCATATTCTAGAGTTATATATCAATACAAAGTATCAGAAGCTGCTTTCATCCATGGAGCCCTCACCCTGGGTAATGACCCTTGGAGGAATGGAGAAAACAGGGAAACAAATAACTTGAGAAAGTAGCCAGGGAATCCAGAGAGATCTCTTTATTCAAAAAGTGGCGAGAACATGGAACTTGTTACCACAGGAAGGGTATAAAAACTAACCAGGAATGAGTCACAAGGTGGAATCTAATGATAGAATTCAGATGGCTTGTATCTGGATTGGCAGATATCAAAAAAAAGGACACAAGTCAGAATACAATTGGTTTCATAATATGCTATAAAACTGCTACTGCTTAACAGTTTGAGATTTGAAAGAATTTCCTGCCAACAATTACAAAGATGCCTTAGTCTCTCACGCATTGTTGGTCCTATTTTGTGGCAGCAGGATGAAGTTGCTGCACTTGATGACTGTGATGATGTTAATGAGATGACACTGATTTCAGAAGTAGAAGTTTATCAAGATTCATAGTGGCTCAGTACGCACACTCATGCCTCTGACTCAGAAAATTTTGAGTTCAAGTCTCATTCTAGAAACATGTGCACAAAGATCAGAACTGACAGTCCAGTAGATTACTGGGTTATGTAGTTGTTAGAGATGTCATCTTTCAGAGGCCCTATCTGTTCTCACAGTGGATGCTAGAAAATCCCATGTGGCTATTCTGATGTAGAGTGGATAAGTTAGCTCTGCTGCACTGGCCAGTATTTATCCTTCACTCAATGTTACTAAATAGATTTTTTTAGTCATTATTTGTGGGAGGTTCTTGCTGATAAATTGCAGTTCACACTGTAAAAAAACTTAATTGTCAGGAAAGTACCGTGTATGTCCTGAAAATTTTTTCATTCTGCATTTGGTCATTGGGAAATTCCATGCCCAACATATTTTCTGTTGGTTAACTTGTTCCCAAATATTCAACAGCAAACATGAGTTAGTTGAATAAAATGTGTGTCTGCTTCATTCAGCTAAAAATAAGAGGCTCCCAAATTTTGTTCTTTTCCTGCTTCAGTTTCCTCTCATTTTCTCTGTGGCAAACACAAAGCCCTAATTAATGACATATCCTAAAATTGCTCTGCATTGTCACTTCATGTGATCTTTTACTTAATGTAACTTTGTGAGTTGTACATTTAAAGGATTTCCATTGTTCAAGTATCAGTTTGTAAAATTTGATGTGTTTAAAACTGCAAAGAAACTCTGACTTGCCTTAATTATGAAATGGCTGATTTTGAAAACCTTTATTTCAAGTCTAAGTTAGTAATAATTCACTGGACAATGATGGGTCTCATATCCACATCACATTTTACTTACATTAGGTGATATGAATCATTATGGACAACACTAAACATAGTGGGCAGCAACAACATCACAATCCACTCTACTTCCTCTTGGAACTGCATTTCAGAGACAGAGTAGATTGTGCTGATGGTACCAGAGTTACCACCCAGGGATCAAGTTCTAGACATAGGGACTTGAAGATTCAAACAATTAAAATATGTTCTCAGTTTCTTGCGGTTAATGTTTTCTGTAGTAGTGACTCCATAGTAGCATTATACTCCAAAAATTCATTTCCATTAAAGGCAAAGAGGATAAGTTTTGAAAGCAACATCATTATAATGGGTGTTCAATGCTGGCAACCCTTCATATTTTAATATTGAAAGCAGATAAAAATATTAATGCAAGCTTAGGTCCCAATCACAAATTACAATCACAAACCCCATTTGCAATTTCCATTTCTCCCCAACAACTGTCTGAAGATGGACCAGATAATTCATATCCTTGGTGTCACATTTGGATCTCATTTCTGTTCCACACTAGGACCACTGATGTCTACCTCTTTAAAGTCTGCCTCCACCCCTGCCTCGGCTTACCTATTGCTGAAACCATGCCCTGTCACCGACTGGCTCGACTATTCGATGCAGTCCTGGCCGACCTCTCTCATGCTATTCTCCATAAACTTGAGGCCATCCAAAACTCTACTGCTTGTGTCCTGCTTACTCTGCACCCTCTGTGCTTGCTGGATCCTGATTAAACATTGCTCTGATTCTTGTGATTAAGTCCTTCCAATGTTGCATTACTTCCTTTCCCTACTGTCTCGTCCAGCACCATAATCCTCTGAGAAATCTGAATTCCTTCAATCCTGGACTTTTGCGCATCTCTAAATCTGATTACTCCACCACTTGCAGCTGTGGCTTCAGCTACCAAGGCTCTAGGGTTTTAAATTCCTCCCAAGAAAACATTTGTAACCCTCTTCCCCTCCTCCCCATTGTTCTTTCTTTCTATGATGCTCCTTTAAATCTACATCTTACATGTTTACAGCAAATTGCTTTTCAATAAGCAGATTACATTTCCTTCGTGTTACCTAACCAAGTGACTTCTGGTGATTTGTCCTAATATCTCGTACATGCCTTGCCGTTTTTTGTTTGAAAATTTTCTTATGATGTACTTTGGGCTGTTTTTGATCCTTAAAATTGCTTTGTTATTGGAAGTGGGAATTACTGTTGGTGTAGTGTCTGACTTGTATAATTTGAACTCTACAGTCCAATAGTACTTCTTTTTGCTTATTTGAAGGATCACTGACATTTGTTACAAAATATGATAAAGTATTACAGCACTGAACTAGAACATCAGCCCAACAATCTCACTGCAGTGTTTATGCCTTCTCTAACTCGTCTTTATTTCAACCCATCAACATACCTTTTTTCCCCTCACTAGCTTCTGCCTGTATGGATCTATCCTAGTCACCTCAACTAGTCCTCGTAGTAGAGTTCCACATTCAAGTCACTCTGGGTATAGAAGTTCCTCCCGAAATCTCACTTTGAATTATTATTGATTCTTATTTTTATAACCCTTGCACTCTAGTGAAAACATCTTCTGTTCTATCCTTTAATGTCAGATCACTCCTTCATCTCTTTTCAACAGAGAATTTATAATCAACCATCTACAATCATATGAAGAATAGATCAGGAACTAGCAGCAGATTCCCTTCCTTGGAGTATATTGGTGGCACCGTCAAATCTTTGTACCAAACCATGGCCATTTTATTTTCTCTTGCAAGCCTATAAATAACCACATGGCAGGATTTAAATTGCTATACCTCAACGTCTTAAGAAGCTGGTGATGTACACTGAAGTGCAGTTCCTTCTTTGCTGCCAGTTTTTTGGCACTTTGCTGTGGTGCACATTATCAGGTCTGTTTCTGCACAGTGAGTAGTAGCAGGCAGCCTGTTTGATGCGGAGACAATCACTGCTGAGTCACATACGGCCTTCAAACAATTGCTTTCCAAGATGATCAGGAAAAGGAACTTCAGCAATGATCTTTTTCACCCTGATTTGAGGTCTCTGATAACAATTACAGAACCTCCTGTTGCCTTGATTGAACTTGTCTACAAGGGGCAGTGATCAACACTTAGCCTTTGGTCTGGATTGTGATCAAGAATACACTGGCTTGGGAATGCCACTATCACCTAGCTGTGGTTAGGACTGCAATTACTGCTTTAGAAGCGAAATGAAATCTTTTTGCATTCCTAATTACACTTTACAATTGTCTTCTTGCTTTATACAATGCTGTTATCTGACTGAAAAAACTATATTTCATTATAAATATCAGTGCCTTGGAAAAAACAAAAGTGAGTTGAGAATTCAAGTTCACAGATAAAACTTAATAGGTCTCTGAAGACCTGGCGATCAGATTTCGGCTAAAATCATGTGGTCATCATGTGGAAAGTCAGCACTGGTCCCCACTCACAAATATTTAATAAAAAACCTGATTATGTCACCCACAACAACCTATGCAACTGCACTAAGTGGGACAATACCCACAAAAACATTTTTGGTACAAATACACCTTCACATCACAAATACTCAACAACTCTTTAAAATATCTCACTTACACACTTTTGAACTAAATAAGAAAAGGATACAATCGATACCTGAGATGATGAAAGGGTGAATGTAATGTGTGGTATTTCATCCTGAGTTACATATATCATCTGTCCCACAAAAGACACATTTATCTTTCTATTTCACTGTAGCTGCAACAATTTTTTGTGAAGATGAAGTTATATTTCGTGTAGAGCTGTTTTATGTGTGCTAAACACAGTCCTCACATGTTGACTTCATAATTTCTTGTTCAAGAATTGTTATTTTATTTACAAAAACCCATTTTCCCTTCCATCTTCACACCACTTCTGGCTCCAAGCTGAGACTGTCTACAGTTACATTAAAGGGAATCACCTTCATGCAGAAGTCTTTGGCAAACCTTTTTTTCCATGCCTGTTTGCAAGAAAAGATGTGGTGACAAAATTTGTTATCAATGTCATGATATTACTCGAGTGCAATGTCACCATGATGGAAATGTGAGGTAGTGCTACTAACTTTTGTTATTACTTCCACCTAAGCAAAAACAGGTGTGCCAGATCCTTTCTCCATAAAGATGACCTCCTTTGTGGAAGCCTCTGCTGAACAGGTAAGAAAAGTTTGGTCAAAAAATTGTAATAAAAAAAAACACAAGCAGGTTAAAGATAGAGTAATTGTGGGTACCTGCAGGAGAGGCACCGCATCTATTGCAGATCAAGCTCGAACAATGGGCGACACATCATTGTGGTGTTTGCATCTGTTAGTGTGAAGTAAACAAAAACAACAATGGAGGAACATGTTTTGTTATATGGAAATATGGAGTTAGTATGCAATTCTGCTGAGCTGGAAAAGCAACAGCAGGCTCCACACAGAATACAACCAGAAAAGAAAATGTGGGTTTAAAGAGATTGCCTTTTGCTTTTCATGTTGTAGGCTTTTTTAGATTGCACTTCAAAACTATCAAAAATCTCACTGCATAGCTTTCGAACAAGAGACTCTGTCCTAAAGTAGCTTCCAATCATCCCAATGTGTGAGAACTCCATTGAGATAACAAATCAGTTTTAAGACCACTAAATCAAGATGGTGGCAGTTCTGTGATATTGTGGTTCTCAGCTCTTTTGAAGCTAATTTGGCTTGAAGTGGTGCAGCAGTGTAACAGATGTGTGAGCTTAATATCATTCCACAACCCAGGCCAACTCAAGCCAGCAGGAGAAAGACCATTGCTGCCTCTTTGCAACATTTGCACAGTTTGATATCTGCAAGTCCTACAAGTCTGAACATAGAGGCACCTGGTGACAAGATTGGCTAATGCAGACCGTTAGGCTACAAAATACACACCTGCAAGGGCCACACCAGTCTGTCCGTTGGTCAAGGCCAAAGCGTGCCCGGCATTTCTTAGGAGAGCTTGGATCTGAACAAAAAAAAACAAAAGAAACAAAAAAAAGCAAAATATGTGGCAAGGATGGGCAGGGAAGGCATGAAAGAAAAAAAGGAGAGTAAAGAAAAGCAATAGGTGTTATAGCAACTGTTACAATAATTTCACAGACAAAGTTATTTGACACTATAAAGAGTCAATTTGAAGGCTGTTTTAGTAAGCAAAACATTTTACCAAGAAGCAGAGCGTGTGTACCTTTTATTGCATGTAAAGGTGCTGAATTAAATAAATACAAAAGTTTTACAGAATGAGATTTTAAAAAAGAGCAAAAGCAAAAAATTTTGACATGTTTGCAAACAAAAAGCAGCAGGACTCAGATAAAGCAAAGTTACAATTAAGGGAACTCATTAAAAGCTGAAGCATGTCACAAGAAATGTGAGATTAATTCTGCAAGTTTTCAAACTCTTCTACCCATCTCCACCAATCTCTCAAAACAGAAATATTTCAGATTTGATTGCTAGTCTGTTGAATTAGATGATTCCAGTTAGGGCAATAACCGCAATATTGCAATTTGATTTAATGTTCAGAAAAGGAAAATATTAATTCAGGTTCAGCATCTATATTTAGTGACTCTACTGTGGACATCAGGGACAGTGAAATCAATTGTACCCCAATAGCCACACCTCACCTGGATCTGAAAATGTGACAAGTCACCATTTGGATTAACAGAGAGAATTGCCCCAGTGAGGTATCTATTGCTTTGGCATTGTAATGGTTGTGAGTCATTGATTTTAAGGATAGGCATAATAAGAGGAAAATTGAGAGCTATTTCTTACAAAATGTGGTTCTAATGGAAAAAATGGAATCTCCTTCAAAAAGTGAAAGAAATCCATTCCAATCTCAAAGCCTTGCCAACCTCCCACCACTGTTTAAATTGACAGATGCAGAATTCCTTGCTGTGAACTGCTGGCTAAACCTGCTGCAATTCTACAGGACAGTGAAATTATTATAAAAATCTGATCACCTGCAAGAATTACCAGAAGCAAAGTCCAAGTTTGTTGCTAATCAATAACATATTTCAGGCCATACTAACACTTGTTAGAATATTCAACATCTTAAAACATCTTGGAATGAAAGGATAGTTTGCACATGCAAGCTCATTCTGAGTGGAAAATTTGCACATGCAGCCTAATCATGTAAATGGAAATGTCTGTAAGACTAAAAATAAAATAGCAATGGGAGCCAAACCACAAATACCAAAGAAGCCAAACACAACTGCTTCACCTTCTGAAGTGCCATTTTCTGTATTCATCAATTCCTAGCTATCAAAATTTGATTAATGGTTATGGAAAGTTATGTGATATTAGACTAAAAGGTAGATTAAAATGTGAGAGTGATACTTGCTTTAAAAAAATCTTTCATGGATTATTTCTTTATTAAAACTAGGGCTTATTGGAACTCGGCTAAAATTAGGATTTACTTTGCTCTCTGACTATGTGCATTTGCCTGTATTTCTACCTTTATCTTCTTGAGTGCTTGCCAATGTGTGCATTAATTTTCTGATAAAAGATCATCCATCTCTCTCTCTCTCTTTTTCCCTCTCTCCAAATGCTGCCTAACCTATTGAGTATTTCTAGCATGTTCTGTTTTTATATCCTTCTGGTTTGTGTATCTGTATACTTCCTGTTCATGCATCTGCACATCTGTTTCTATGAATCCATGTATGTTTCTCTGATTGTCAAATTGCACTTGTGTTTCTGCTCATCTCTGTGTGTTTGCTTGTTTGTCTGTCTCTGGTAAAGTGCAACAGTTTACCCTGTCATTGTGTGTGTATTCTTCTGTGTGCATGACTGTTGTATCTGAGCTAACTCTATGCAAATGGGCTAGCACCACACAGTATATTTTGAGTTTTATTCTTTTATTTTAGTGGCAGAGTCTCTTTTTCAAATTAGCAATTTGATCTGAAAAATTAGTTTAAACAGACATTAAAATACATCTACTATTCTGGAAACAAACATTTCAGAAGAAGCTCCTGTCAGAAGTTCCCCTGACATCACCCATCCACCCTGGATCCACCATCAAACAAAACTGCTTTCAACAACACAACTGAAATCGTCTAAAGCTACATTATACAAAATAGTCTAACAGGACAGAGATATACAGTCAAATTTCTTCACCTAGGGGTATAAAACATAATACGTACAAGGCACTGAATAGTTCGTTGTCAAAATGTGATCAATAAGCACCATTCACAAAAAGCATTTGTCAAGCTCATTTACCATTTGTTCAAAGATGCCCTATCCTATTGTGTAAATCATGATGAAATATATTATTGTGGTGAAAACGGTGCACAGCTCCTCTGGCTTTTCTGCCTCCTCAAATAACAAGAAGGGTTTGAAGAATAGTTGTTTTGCAAAGACTATAGGGGTTGAATTTTTATCTTGATGCCTGGGTGGAATACACTGAGGTAAGACAGTTTTGGAGTATCATGTGGCTGTCACTAAGCCAACCTGATTCTCCTTCCATCATTTGAAAATTGGGTCAGTTTGATTTCAGGTATGCAGTCCTCTCCACCCAGCTTAACCCTCTGTGCTCTGCCAAGGCAACATTAAACATGCAGGCATAAAGACACAAGACTGACCCTCTGCTTTCTTTAAAATCCTGGTATAAATTTTAAGTCAGCATTTCAGTTGATATTACAATATAATCAAATTTCCAACTTGCTATCAAGCCCAGGCAGCAACTGTGGTTTATTCCTCTGGACTTAAAGATCCGCTCTTACTAAGACAAAACAAAATGAAAAGTTAAAAATGGCTTGTTGTGCAAAACCAATACATTCTACAGAACCTAAATACTTTGCAGGTTGTTTCAGACTTCTCACTTAGGTAAGGTTTAACAACATATGCAAATATCCAAAATTCTTTGTTGTTAATAATGTCATGCAACTCTTCCCCTCCTGTAACACTCTACTTCCTGTTGCTGCCTGGGTTTAAAGTGAGTTAATTTTGCATCAACAAAGTTATAATTGTAGTTACTTGTTAGAACACTGGTATAGAATTCTGTTGACTGCCATTTTAACAAAGCCCATTGGTATAATGAGTAACTTGCTTAATTAAAAACTTGAAAAATGTCATTGATACATTGGTTTGTTAATACTGCATCATGCGATTTCAATCCATAGATGCACTTGGTTTCACATTACAACTGAATAAGGTTCAAAATCAAATGCAGACATTAAGCAGTAGTTATGAGGTGAAAATATTCCATACCTGGATCAGAATCTTGCTGCTTGTCTCTTTTCCTCCTTTTCTTTTTACCCTGTAATATATAATTTACAATGCATTCAAGTCTGTTAAAGGTGTGTCAGATAACATGTATTTTGAGCACCTTGGCCACCCTTTGAAATTATTTTATTGTGGTGAGATTCTTTCTTTGGACCCCTGAGGAATTTTTAGGATCCCCTGATCTGGACCTCACCAATTCTCCGTTCTGTCGCTATAAGGCCCTCCTGCAGCCCATGGTCTCAAAGTGGGGAGCACTTTCAGCTGAATCAAAATAATGATACGACATATTCCAAAAAAATTATTTCTTAAATATGCAAAAGCAGCAAAATATGTTCTTTCAAAACAAAAGCTGATCGAACAAATGGGGACCATTTCCATAAGGTCTCTTGGTATTTAGTAACCTTTGAATTCATAACATGAGCTCTTTGTGGTTTTTCTGAAGGCAGAAAAGTTCACCACCACACTGCCCTATTGGTGTGGGATCCACTGTAATTTCTTTCAGATATAGGGACCAGGAAACATGACCTAGAAATCTTTTCACATTCATGTCTCACTAGATGCCAGGGGCTTCAGCACAACTAAAACATTGAGAAGAAAATATCAGAAGCCTGAAAATATTTACAAAGAGGAAGAAATTCCCATTAGAGTGAGGGGTATAAGGGGGAAGAAGGCAGGCTGGTTGCCAGTTCTGTACTCAACCAAAACAAATTAAAGTCTTTGATCTCAATGCTGCCAAACCATCTAATATAAAATACATAGCACATTAATGTGAATAGGATTGCCAGGGAATTCAAACTGAATGCAGACAACTTACAAATCCATCATTTTCTTGAAGTCAAAAACACACAGCATTGAGTATAGTTTTGTCTGATTGAATAGAAAATTCAGTCAGATTTCCTGCAGAAGATGAATTGTTATGGTTGCTACAACTTTTCTGCTTCTGTTTTCAGTTATTAGAATTTCTTTACTCCCACAGATGTATATTTGATTCAAGACTGTATGAAATGCTTAGAAAACATTAATTCCTTTATTGTCTGGTATTCTTTCTCCCTGACCTTATTCAAGTGGCTAATAATCATGTGTGAAACTTAATGGTCAACTTCAGTGGGCTGGTAAAGGAGAGGCACAAAACCAGATTCGCACATGTACATTTGTGTGTCAACTTCAGTGGGCTGGTAAAGGAGAGGCACAAAACCAGATTCGCACATGTACATGTGTGTGTGTGTGTGTGTGTGTGCGCGCGTGCGCGCGCACACACACACACACACACACACACACACACACACACACACACACACACACACACACACACACACACGCACACTTGATTTCAAATAATTGAACAGAGACTGAGAATCAAACTCATGTAGTATTCATGCCTGATATCTTATTTGTGTGAAACTCATGTTAATAATGTTTACGCCACTGGTGCAAGTTGCTGTCAGCTTGCTGTCTCTTCCAAAATTTTATTTGTGTTTTTGACAAATAATTTCAGTAAGACTATGGTATCATATGCTAAATCAATGCAAGAGATCCAAAAGCAAGATACCACAGATGATGGAACTCTGAAATAAAGAAAAATGCTGTAAATACTCAGTAGTTCATGTTCTGTGGAGAGAATAAACAGATTTAATGCTTCAGGCTGATGACCTGTCATCGGAATGGGAAAAGGTAGAAAGAACATCATTGACCTGCACATTAACTGTTTTTCTCTCTACAGATGTTGTCTGACGTTCCAAGTATTTCCAACATATTTTGTTCTTATTTCAATGTGCAAGCTGTAATAAAATAGTGAAAAATGTTAAAAGGATCATTGAGTGTGAAAAACAATTAAAATTGAAGCCTACCTTGAATTTTTCCTTTGATTCAGTTAGGATGGGTGTGGAGAAACTATCATAAATTTGCTGACACATCCATTAAAAATAATCCCAGCCACCAAATATCACTAGTCAAAGACCTCCTAAAAACATAGAACATAGAACAGTACAGCACTGGACAGGCCAGTCAGCCCAAGATGCTGTGCCAATCTTGATGCCAATTTATACTAAATATCCTCCTCCTGTGTATCATCCATATCCCTCCATTCCCTTCATATTCCTGTGTCTATCTAAAAGCCTCTTAAATTCCACCAAACTGCCTGCTTCCACTACTACCCCTGGTAACCCATTCCAGGCACCTACCACTCTTTGTATAAAAAACTTGCCCCTCATGTTGCCTTTAAACTTTTCCTCTCTAACCTTAAAATCATGTCCTCTAGTGTTTGACATTTCTACCCTGAGAAAAAGATTCTGACTGTCTACGCTATCTATGCCTCTCATAATTTAAAAAATTTCTATCAGGTCTCCCCTTAGCCTCCAACACTCTAGGGAGAACAACCCAAGTTTGTCCAACCTTTCCTTATAGCTCATACCCTCTAATCCAGGCAGCATCCTGGTAAACCTCTTCTACTCCTTTTCCACAGTATCCATGTCCTTCCTATAATGGAGCGACCAGAACTGCACACTGTATTCCAAGTGCAGTCTGACTGAAGTTTTATATAGCAAAACATAGGTCCTTATCTGTTTTGAACTGCAGAATACCTCCTATGTGCTATAATAACACATTGCGCATCATTGGAAATTTTCCCAGCAGCCTTTTTTAGATTTTTATAGTGTTTTTCCTTTTTTCATGCCACTTCCTCACAGTATGGCTTTATGTTATATTACATATACTGACTTGTTCCCATGAACTAAACATGCTCCTCTAATCCTTATCATATCTTACAAAGGTTTACAAACTTAGTATATTATGAATAGTTGCCAAAAATAGGGTCTATGGATTGCACTGCCTTCTCTAACAGCACAATATTCTTCTGGTCTTTGTTGAACTCAACTGAGCCAACAGGGTAGTAATGTGATTGATTAGTGGGGATTAAATTTGATAGCCCTTAAAAACAGGTACAGAGATTGTGATGTGTGGTTAACTCTTGTTTGGAGATTGCAATGAAGGCAGCACACTAATTTTGTATTTCATGCACATTATAATGATTTCAGAGGCTGACCACTGTTAATTCACAGTTGATTTGCTGGATCCATCAGTAGAAGGCAAAAACTTAACGAGAAACTGGGAAGACTATAAAATGGGATTAATACAGGCTTAGTGTAAATGGGTGCTTGATGGTTGGCGTGGACTCCGTGTGCTGAAGAGCCTGTTTTTTGCTGCATCTCTCTATGATTCTTGTTGGTGTCTAGCTCTCATGAAAGCCAGCCTGTAAACTTAAAGCTAACCTGCACTTCTTGCAGGGGAGGTACAAGGTGATTGGAGCAAGTGATGGCAGCTACTGGAAGTGATCAGTGGAGGATCACATAACATGGTGAGAACAAGTTCTGTGATTTTTGCTGCTGTAGTGTGGGCTTTGGTGGAAGAGCCGGAAAGATATTCTATATCCAGAGGGCACTTGGAGGCTCTTCAGGCACACACCCTGCCAATACACAACAGGAGCAATATAGCACGGAGAATCAGTTGTGAATCTGTAGAGCAGATTTTCCATTGAGAAACAAAGAACTGTAGATGCTGGAATCTAGATGAAAAACACTATGATGCTGGAGGAACTCAGCAGGCCCAGCAACATCCATGGAGAAAAGCAGGCAGTCGACGTTTTGGGACCCTTCCTAAGTCCTGAGGACGAGACTTGACCTGAAACGTTGACTGCCTGTTTTTCTCCACGGATGCTGCCTGGCAGATTGTGCATTGAACTTACAGAATACGGGTTCAGTGAAGAAACTACAGCCAATCTGGTGTCAATATTTGGAATACTCTTCCTCTGGTGAGGTCACTATAAGCAGCTTCACTGCCTTGCAGATAGGAGATGAAAAATCAGAAAGCTAATGCAATAACCATGGGGGACTTTTAACCTTCATATAGATTGGACAAATCAAATTCACAAAGGTAGCCTTGAGGATGACTTCATAGAACAGATTGGGGAAATCTTAGAATAATATGTTGTGGAACCAACCAAATGGTCAATTTTTAGATCAGGTCATGTGTAATGAAAAAGGATTAATTAATGCATTTACAGCAGTTGGTGAGCCACTGGTATGTAATTGTCTTCAGAAGGAGGAGGAAGGTGGAGAAAACGGGGGAAATACTGGTCGTGCTGTATATTCCAGAACATTTCACTATCCACTCTGAATAAAATCAGCTGTTTTCTCCTATTGACTCTTGATAATCACTGATCTTTAGAAATTAACTTACGTAGTTATCCCTGGCAGACCAGCCTGGATAAAGCTGCATGTGTAGTTGTCGCTCTTTCCTTGCCAGTTCATAGTACTTTGCCTGTTCTTCGCGGGAGAGAGCATGCCACTGTGTCAATAAAAATACAACAATGGGAACTGTTAAATTTGCACTAAAGAGTTAGCATCCTTTGTAAAATGTATTTCTAATGATGACATTAAGGTATCTGCGTGACATCTCAGACAACCTGCGTGGAAAAGCTTGTACTGTGTGTGACCGCAATAGAATTCCGTCCCACTTCTTACAGCCCTGATTTTTCCAGGTGCCACTGCCAGAGGCTCTTCAATGGCTCTAAATAGAAATGCTCCATGTGAGACCAAGCCCTCCAGACCAGGACTTAACTTTGATCTCCTGGATAAGCATGATGGAAGGGAGTAATGATGGTGCATGTCCAAACGAGCTGCAGACCAGATAAACTTAAGCTGGTGTCCCTTTGACTTGAGGAAGAAAAATAAATGAGGAAACAAGTTGGCTTTATGTTCCTGATTGTATAGGGTGGTAAAAGTACAAGAAGAAAGACTTCTGCTTGAGGTTCCCGAGGCACTTTGGAGATGTTTAAGAGTTATTTCCCTCAGGTGGACAATAGTAAGGAACAGATAGTCATTTAAATATGGTTGTTGGTGAGATATATATTCTTACTTACTCTTCTACCCAAAATTTGATTGATGGCTGCACTCTCTTTCAGAGTGCATTCGGCTACGACCTTTGCCCTCATTTCTTTCATGTAGAGCATAAATGCATTGAGGGGCTTTTTGATTGTTGGCTTTTTACTCTCTTTTTCCCTTTTTGGTTCAGGATTAGGTTTCCTAAAGGACAAAAATAGTACAGAGTTTAAGCATAAATTGTCATACAGTTATACAGTACAGAAACAGGTCTGTGCTGACGATCTACACTAATCCCATTTTATTCACCCCAGATACACCCGAACACCTCCCAGATTCTAGCACTCACCTCCATACTTGGGACAACTTATAGTGGCCGATTAACTTACCAACCTGCATGTCTCTGGGGTGGGGGTGGAAACTGGAGAGAGTCATGCATTTACAGGGAAAACATGCAAACTCCAGACAGCACAGAATGTCAGGACTGAACCCTGGTCCCTGGAGATGAGGCTGTGGCTCTACTAGCAGCACCATTGAAGTAACTAAATGTTAGAACTGTTTGGCAATGTAATGAAACAAAGTATTGTCTTTTCATTCTCACTTTCAATTCTGCTTTGAACACCTAAGATGAAATAAGGTTGGCGGACTAGCTAAATCCAAGGGTTGTGGATATTTTATCAAAGCAACGACATTGCCCATTTTCACTTTGACCAATCTGTTAAACTCATTCTGAGTAAACTTGAGATTAAGAAGATAGATAGATATTATTTATTAGTCACATGTACATCGAACCACATAGTGAAATGCGTCTTTTGTGTTACTGAGAATGTGCTGGGGCAGCCCGGAAGTGTCGCCACTCTTCCAGCGCCAACATAGCATGCCCACAGCTCCTAACCAGTACACCTTTGGAATGTGGGAGGAAACTGGAGCACCCAGAGGAAACCCACGCAGACGCAGGGAGAACGTACAAACTCCTTACAGACAGCGGCGGGAATTGAACCGCTACACTACCATGCCGTCCTAATGGATCACTGAGAATCTACAAATGCAACAGGAGATGCTTGACTCTCAAAAATGTTTGCCTAGGAGAGTTGGTGAAGGCATTAATATTGAATTCTTTCAGATCTGCCAGTAGGTATTAAACTAAATACACAGATCATCCTCTCATCTGCTTCAATAAGCAAGATGTTGACTGCTTAGTGCTCAGCCTCCAAGCATGCCCTGAAGGCAAGCATTGTCTGCATAATGCAGCTTCACTACTGAGGTTCAAGTGACCTTGATTCTGCAGTGGAAATGCCGTACACCGAACAACCTTCCATTTGTTCTGAAGATTAGTTTCACTCCTGCGGAAAGTTTGTCAGAGGGGAAGTGCAACATTGCGGTGAGAAATATTGAGAAAAGTGTCAGGGCAATGACTCACTCTTGTCTGACATTGGTTTTCACTGAGATTGGCTCTGATGTAGAGCTTTTGGCTACATATCTGCAAGACAAAGGTCCTCTACCAGTCTTCCCTTGCTGTACAACATTGTGCTCCAACAATAATGGTTCATGGCAAAACCCTGGAAATGATAATCCACTGTTCATATCTCAGGAGCCACCTCCCAGTGAAGGCAGACATTGATAATGAAATTCATCACCACCTTCAATGTGCCAGCACAGCCTTTGGTCAGCTGAGGAAAATGGTAATTTGAAGATCAAGCCCTCAGAGCTGGCATTAAACCCATGGTCTACCTGACGTCATGATCCCCAGCCTCCTTTCTGCTTCTGAGACCTGGACTACCTATAACAGTCACCTCGATGCACTTGGAAGCTAGCACCAATCTTGTCGTGGCAAAATTCAAAGTTGGAGAAGTGAGCCAACATCAGTGTGCTCTCCCAAGCTGACATCCCCAGCATTGAGGCAGTAGTTACACAGAGTTGGCTCCATTAGGGAGGCCACACCAACTGTGTGCCTGACATCAGACTCCCAAAGCAGACACTTTATTCCACACTCTATCATGGGAAGACATCGGCTGGGAGACAAAGAAAACGATTCAAGGATGAGCTCAAAGCCTCCTTGAAAAAAATCAACTTCTCCACTGACTCTTGGGAAGCCAAGCACTGAGAACCTTGAGTACATGCACTGGGAGTGCACAAGGCCCCACATAAATAGCAGAAGGAGAACACCACCTTATCATCTACCTACCCACCTGCCCCACAAGTACCTCCAGTCCCATCAGAGTTTGCAGTTGTCACATTGGCCTCATCAGTCACCTCAGAACCCAAAACCTGAAGTGGAAGGAAGTCATCTTTGATCCTGAGGGACACCGATGCTAAATGCTCTCCATAGACAAATTAATGTGTTCTAATCTGCCTTCAGAATTTGTACTGTTGACTTTAATGGAATGAATTTTGTAGGTACTGTACAATGTGACGAGGCTATTATTGAACTATTGAAGGGAGGGGTAAATTTCTAGGTGTGTGCCTTTTAACTATAAATTAATTCAGAAAAATGGCATGTAAACAAGGACTTTTAACTTGGGGACCAAAAGCTGAGAGAAACATTTGAATTTCCCTCAGGAGTCTGTGGGAGTCCCTGCCAATTTCAAGAGCTAGGTCACATTCCACTGTCTAGCTGCCCATCTGAAATGGACATGAAGCAGGTGCTGGCTTTCACCCAGCACTAGAAAATTGACCACTGCAGATAAACCAGTGATTTGGCATGTTTTTGGAGGGGGGAGTTAGCCTGAGGCAGCAGAGGAAGGGAGCCAAGTGTTTCCCTGGTCAAAAAAGTTTATTAAAATTGCCTGCTGTCCTGGGGATAGGACAGGATGCTGATACTGCAGCTGACTCAAACAGAATCCCCAACTGCCTCATGTTAAAATTGTGATGGGGCAGGACTAGAATGGTAAATTCCTTGATTTTGCTTCTGATTGGCTTCAGCTGGATGAGGGGAGTTGCAATCTATTCCCCTCCCCTCCAACATCCTGCAGTTTTGGTAAAACCTGAACTAAATTATAAGCTATCCTTCTTCAGGAAACATCAGTTTGGAGACAAGAACTGCTAAAGACAAAACTTAATCTCTAAATTAGCCAAAATACAAATGCTTTGCTGCATATACTAATCAAATTATACACAGTCAAAAATAATAAAGCAAAATCTGACAAACTTAGCTCATCTGTTGTTAAATTATCTCTGTAAAATGCACTCCCTTGTCCTTTTAAATATCATTAATTATTGGCTCTTTACATGCTGCTTAATGTATTGGAGATGTCCTTCACTATCATTTGTTCAAGTATAGTCTGTGAAGTTATAGTTGGAACCTCAACCCTCACATATGACATTGCATTGGAAAACCCACAGAAATGTTTTTAATCCACACACATTGTAGGATTCTGTAAAAAATGCATTCTAAAACAGGGCATTCTGGATTTTATGGGCTAAAACCACAGAAACTCACTGTGGTTCTGTCTTTATTGTTTCAAAGTCTTTGTATTTTCATCGTCTTAAAGGGACTGTTTTGCTTGTGGCCGGTGAGGGGGTCCGAGAGAAACACAGAAAATGGATGGACAAGATGGGATGCAAGGACAACTCCTTAAAGTTTTCTATGATTCTATTCTGTGATTTTAATTAAGATCACAAGGCTGTGAGGGAGCCTATCTAATTTTCTATCTACTAACTGGAAAAAAAGTTGTGTGGGTATGTTCCTGGGTGCATGATTCTCCCAGGATGATTTTCTGGGAGGAAATGATTTTCATCAACGTGCTGTGTCCAGGCATTCATAAATAGAAGGCATATTAACAGCAAAATCTGCTGAGCTATGCTGATACGTGTTATCTTGCAAACAAATTCCATTGAGCTGAAAAGCAAGTCTGACAATGTGATATCTATCACTCTTCAGAGAAAACAGGCATGCACAGTAAGCATTTCATATAATTATACAGGAGTTAAGAGTAATTGTTATCATTTATCAGCCTCACAGCACATAAAAAGAAATAGGTTTTAGTCCAAAGACCCAGTACATTTATCAAATCCCCTTTCTGTAGGA
Organism: Pristis pectinata; assembly: GCF_009764475.1. Taxonomy (NCBI): domain Eukaryota; kingdom Metazoa; phylum Chordata; class Chondrichthyes; order Rhinopristiformes; family Pristidae; genus Pristis; species Pristis pectinata. The sequence goes on along the minus strand of NC_067408.1, from coordinate 24,835,201 downwards.
AGTGTTCATTGAAATCTTGACAGAAAGCCTGAACTGTTTCAAAGAAATTGCATAGTTGATATCATTTGTTGCTTTACTTTAATACTTTATTTTAAAGTTGTGAAGCAGCACAACAAAAATTTAAGCCACTGTTGGCACATGATCTTTATGGCTCAAATACAGCAATGGTAAATTTGGCTCAATTTGAAGAAAGTCTATGGAACCAGCTTTTCTTTGGACCAAGCTGGTGTTTAAATTAGTCAAAATGCAAATGCTTTGCTGTAGGTACTAATCATATTATACAATAATGCAGCAGAAATGCCCTGATAAAAGGTGGAAAAGGTGGGCTTCAAAAACCAGATCGTTTCTATTTTCTTTTGTGAACTGTTCATTAATACATGGTATTTAAAGATGATGAAGGTTAACTGTTGTAGCTTAATTCTAGTCATAAAAGAATATTGTCTGTTTAATATTTTGCATCTGTTAGTAATTTCTATCCCAAACTGATTCATACAGTGCCAAATATAACATAACTCTTCAATTATGTAATTTATAAGTAACAGTTGCTTAGCATTCCATCTAGCCAAGAGAATAATTACTTCCAGCTTCACACTTTCCTGCAGAACTAAAGCCAAAATTATCTTTATCTTCAGTCTCTCTTCATAAAGTACATCAGCATTGTGAGTCAGACTTGCTTTTGTATGTGCATAATTTAAATATATGATTTCCGTCTGTGTATAATTTAAATGCTTGCTTTCCTTTTCTCTAAAAATGTATGTGTAACCCATAGAAATTCAGTCTGTTGTGTTCCCTTGATGTATTACTGAATGGAATTACCACATTACAGAGCCTCACAGGGCAGAAGATCCCTGGACTGTGCTGAGTTAGCTGATTTCAGCCCAACTGGCAATGAGAGGCGCTATAACTGGTCTCAAAGGCACCAAGCCAGGAAGGGAAAAAACAGTTGTGGTTCCCTCCTTTCATCACAATCCAGTGCCCCAGCTGAAGTTTCTGTGTGTGGTCATCAGATGACTAAATGCTAGGCCTCCAAGTCAAATACTTTGCCGACGCTATTGACTAGGCTCATGTGTGAATTCCGGTTGGTTGGCTGAGGCACTAGAGAGTTGCCATCACCTGCTGAACCAGATCTTAGTTTGAATTGTCATCTACAATTGAGAAATAAATTGGAAACATTCGTGCCTAGTGTACCCTAATGACTTCATGTGCTGCCCAGTACTCTGGACGCTGGATTCTGGATGAGCAGCTTGTGCTGCAGCCATGGGGAGAATGGACTGAGCCTCTACCAGTTTGGATGGTGCTGGTGTGCAGGGAGGAGACGCAGCGATGCACTGTTAGCTGTTCTAGGAGCAATCAACAATGTTCATTCCGGGAATACCTTAGTAAAAGATCCCCTCATTACTCCAAAAGGAGTACTATTTGGGAATGATGTCACTCCAGACACCCATGATGCAGACATCACATCAAGCAGGACTTATGACCAGTAGCACTTGGTTATATTTCTGGAGTGAGGCAAAATGACCAGGAAATGGTTGCTACAGAGGAAAATGATTTCCAATTATATAACACTGATAAAAGCAGGGTCATGTACTTAAATTTCTCAGCCTGAATCCCATAATTTGCTATTTTTCTGTATCTATAAATCTCAAAGGCACAATGTTATGATGATAAGTGCATGACAGTTCTTCAATTCACAGCTTAAAGAGAGGAACAAGATGCAGCTTCTTAGTTATTTGGGTTACATTAATACCCACTGCAAGTGACATAGCCTTGTGCTTTGGCACAAGTTATCTCAGTGCATCACATACACAAAC